>NC_138127.1:625255-1225255 GCF_964188305.1 Podarcis bocagei | reverse complement strand
GCTTTCTTCATATTCCAAGGTCCAACAGACAATGCCAGAAGAAAGGAGATCGCGTTTCTTCTTGACAGTCAGATGTTGGTTCAACACATCTGAAGCTCTTCTGTGTCAGTACAGCAGATCATATGAACAGATTCCAAACCACAAGTATATGGGTGATAACAGCAATGAGATGTCCTTGAGAGTGTCACACTTTTGAGCTTTGGAGAATTCAAAAATTGCCAAACAACACTTTTCTTGATCATTTGCATTTCATTCACAATATATGCACTCGTTGATTTTTGAATACTTCAGTCAAGGAGAAAATTAAGCAAGTTGCTAATGGCACTTCTGATCCCACAAGTTCAAATTCAGTTTAATCTTGAGCTGAACTCTCTTTCACAGACATATTAAATAGCATTTGCAGTCCATGCTGAAAAATACTGTCAAAATGCAAGCCTGCTGGGGGTTTTCTAGCCTCATATTAAATGCAGTCGCAAATGCTTTTTGCTTGGTGTGTAATGAAAATTCCTAAGGCCCAGGACGATCTATTATATACCCAGAATCAACAGGCCATCTGGCTTTTAGGTGAAAGCATTCAATTTTTGTCAGAGAACTCTTTTGAGGAATAATAAAATCACCATTCTCCACAAATTTCTTAGCATGTCATTTTGCGGTAGCCTTCAGAATATTACAGAAAGAGGAAAGGTCCCACTGAATAGAAAAATAGGACTTGCTAGGAAATAAGAGAATTGATATTTTGGCTGACTTAGTATACCTTTGTCGGGGCACACTAGAAGACTAGAAAGCAATCCAGCACTACAATTCATCTGCAAGCTTAATGTGGACAAAGCGTGTTCTCCCTAAAATGAGAGCACGGGTTGTGATGTGGGCCGCCAAGCCAGCCCTCTGTTGCCAGGCAGGTTAATGGTTATTGCCTGGCACAACGATTGGCTGACCGGGTTGCTGGGGCAAACTGCATGTAGCAAATTGGGTGGGTGGGACCATAGTCTTTAAATATTGGGGCACTCTGCCTTTTGCTTTCTCTTTCGCTGAGTGCATCGGATCACCCGCCCGCCCGCCCTGTGTTCCAGTTGACCTTGCTTTGCCTGTCATGGGGTCGTCTGCCGTTGGGGCAGGGGCCTAGTAGGAATTTTGCCATTTGGCTGATTGGCTGGTGCCATTTGGTTTTTGCCTACTACTTAGCAATTTGTCACAACTTGTAAGGTTGCGGTTAGGCATTGGTTATAAAACTGGTGGTGGAGGGGTCAGGATAGGCTGTGCCTGCCCCTCCAATGGTGCTGGAAGGGAATTCCATTAAAGGAATCCTAGGGTTTGCCACGATTTCATCCAATCCCTGAAATGGGATCAGGGCCAGCAAGCCTTGGGGAGCAGGTTGGGTGAGCGGTGAGGGACTGTCGTTCAGCTCAACTGATCCCCAACATTGTTATCCCTTCACTGGCTTCCGATGGAGTTCGGAATGTCAGTTCTGTCCCAGGCGGGGGGACAGATAGTCATAACCAATGTCTAAGCAACCACTCACAGATTTTGTATTTTAATAAAGTTGTGGCCAAAATAGTGCCAAAAACCTTAAACTAAAATTACGTGTGATTTGTGAATTATTTTGAGGGGTAGCTTGGGGACCTACACACGCAACTGGAATGTTACATTGTCCACTGCCTATCAGACCAGGCAGTAACCTACACTCAAACATCAGGACACCCTACTTGTGACATAATGGCTTACAAATCAATTCCCTTCTCTGACTGATGGGGGGGGGGGAGAGAGAGAGAGATGGATTTGCCCCCTCAGGTTCCGTTCAGCTAACACTTACATTCTTTAAGGCTGCAATCCTAAACACACTCGCTAGGGAATGTCCTATTAACTGTATTTTTGACATGGACATAGCAAGTCATCTTAAAAGATAAATATCCTCCACTGCATAGTTGCCATTGCAATGTGGTGCCATTTATATGATAATGTCAGGGAACTGACATCGGAGCTAGAGGCGGAGGGAAGGCTCTCAAATGATGCTGGAGAAGGGCCCAGCAGGGAGAGAGGCAGCTCCGCAGATGGGGAAGCAAATCAGCGCAACACCAGGGATATAGAGGGGCTGATGGGGGAATCGGCGAGAGGGCTCCAGGACTCTTCACCGGACACCAGCGGGGAGAGCACGGGTCCTCCGCTACCCACGCCCACCCTGCGCAGAAGACTTCCGCGCAGAGAGAGTAGGAGGAGACTGGGTGTCAAACAACTTTTATGTTGGAAAAGATTTAAGAAACGCCCACTGACGGATTCTGCTAGCGACTGAGGCAGCCACGAAGTGAAGGGCTGCCCAGACTGAAAGGTTTAGCAAGGCAACAAAGCCTGGAGAGGCGGCAACTTACGCACGAGCAACCCATACACATTAGAGATAACAAAACCAATAATCAGTGGGAATTTTCCAGATTTCTAGAAGCCTTTAGAAGGGGAACCATGTGGCATCAAATGAGGTCAAAAAACCTACAATGCATGGCAGCACACTCTGGTTCATGAGAAATAAAAGTAGAATACTGAGAAAGTAGGGGGAAACCCTCACATGGCAGGCAGCAGGACAATGTTGAATACAAGAGTTCTGTCTTCTTGAACCATGAGGGCTCGTCCAAAACACAGAGCTGGCCCTGAGGTATAGCTGTAAATGACAGCTATCCCCATACCCCAAGTCAATGTAAATAGTACCCAAAGCTAGGCAAGTTATTTCCGCAGCTAAGGCAACACGGGAAATCCCACGATGTTCCCTCTATCCTTGGAAAAGGGGGAGGGGAGTACTATAATAAATTAAAGGATTTGCTGCTTTGGTGCTGTGGGTTAAACCACAGAGCCTAGGACTTGCCGATCAGAAGGTTGGTGGGTTGAATCCCCGCGACGGGGTGAGCTCCTGTTGCTCGGTCCCTGCTCCTGCCAACCTAGCAGTTTGAAAGCACATCAAAATGCAAGTAGATAAATAGGTACCGCTCCGGTGGGAAGGTAAACGGCGTTTCCGTACGCTGCTCTGGTTTGCCGGAAGTGGCTTAGTCATGCTGGCCACATGACCCGGAAGCTGTACACCGGCTCCCTCGGCCAATAATGCGAGATGAGCACCGCAACCCCAGAGTCGGTCACGAATGGACCTAATGGTCAGGGGTCCCTTTACCTTTACCTATTGACACACAAAGTCAGCTGCCTCGCTGCATCCAATACAGAAAGGATGGGGAATCTTTTTTTTTTTTTTTTTTAGCATGAGAGCCCCATACCTTTACAGGCAACGTTCTGAAGGGCTGGAGCACTGGGCATGGCCAAAGGCAGAGGGGGACAGGGCCAGAGACAAAGGTGGGCAGAGCAATGTGTACAAGTACTACTTACTACAGTAGGCAGCATTCTGACTGTGCAAAAGCCAGAGGCTTCTACTGTACCTGCACATACACCTGCACACCCCTGCCTCCCATTCGAACAAGCAAGATGAGTTATCACAGCCCAAGGACACATTCCAGCCAGGCAAAAGGGAGTGGGGGACAAGGTCAGTGAGAGGTGTGTCCAGGAGTGGATGTGTGGTATCCTGAACTTATGATGGACTGGATATTAATGCATATTATTACTATTATTACTACTACTAATAATATACTGCCCTGCACCCGGGCGTCTCAGGATTCCTTTTGGGGCTGTATATTATCCCGTATTTTACACTCAAAGCTACACAGACGGGTTTCTGCATTCCCACAAGTTTATCATTGGCTGTCAAGGAAATTAATCAATTGGGGGAGGGACTTTTGTAACATTGGATTTCATCATTATATCCCGAACTGTACCATTTAAAATAAAGGTGAATACAAGTACAGGATGCACAGCGGAAATAGTTAAAGGCGTCATGGTAGATTACCCTAACATTGTAATAATGATGCTAGACAAGCCTCATTTGAAACACTATGTTCAGTACTTATCACCTCATTTTAAAGCATTCTAGAACTAGAGGAAGGTACACAGAAGGGCAACTGAATGCAAATGCGTGAATACAGGATCAAGGAAGGAAGGAAGGAAGGAAGGAAGGAAGGAAGGAAGGAATGTTTGCAGGAGTTCTTGGGGCACAATCAATTCTATTTAACCAGCAGGTGTATTTTTATATTGCAAATCTAATCTGATGGAACTGTTTCATAAAAGAAATATCAATTGCATTATAGGACCAATAAGATAGAACTGTCCTTCTAGAAACCTCATCTTGTAAATCAGGGGTGGGGGACCCACTTTTGGCTGGAGGGTTGGATCCCAAAGTAGATAAACCTCCGTGGGCCACATTGACAGGTGGGAGGGATCAGTCTCCTGATATCACAGGCAGGAAAGATAAAAGTCACTGCTGCAAATATACAATTGGTAGCGTGCTCCCAAAGTGGCTGTACGTTTGACTCTGTTTGAAACTGGCACCTTTCCCTGTCACATTGCTGTAGGAAGGGATTGGACACACTCAGGAGCACCAGAATGTATCTAATCCCTGCTGAAACCAGCACAACAGGGAATCAGATGTATTGTTGGAAGAAAGGAAAGTCATGCTAGCAGATAGGACACAAAGCTGGTACATAGACTTTCTAGCACATATTCCAGCTCAGCACTGGTGTTTTTGAGCTAAAGCGGCAGGAGCCACGCCCCAACCTTAGCTGACCCTATCAAATCCTTTCTTTGCAGAGGTCTCTTTGTGAGGAGGGTCTCACTCCCAAAGATACCTTTACTCTTGGGGAGTTCCTGCAGGTAGACAGGCACTTTTCCAGATGGCACTTAAGGCACCTGACCCAGAGCCTACTTTAAGGCCAGGCCCTCTGTTGAAGACTCACCTGGCTAAGACATGAAAATGTAGGACATCCTGCCAACACAGGCAGCAATCATATGCACAATTTCATGGAAGTAAGCCTCAACAAATACAGTGGGGCTTCTGAGTAAACATGCACAGGATTGTATTATGAGCCACTGAAATTAACTTGCCATTTCCCTCTCCTCTTCAACCTCCTCCCCCTCTAATTATGATAGTCCTCACAATGTTTTGCCTCTCTGAATATATGTGGCACAAAGTTAACATATTTTTGTATGATAAATCTAGCATGAAAGCACCATTTGTTTATGCTATGTGCACACACACAATAAAGTAAACCTGAAAACCAGACCTTGGATGCCCAACAGCTGCTGGAAGAAGATGGTACACGTAAGTCAAATGATGACTCTATGTGAATAATTTATGCAACATTTCAAGCAAGTATCAGTTTTGTATAACAACAATTACAATTCAGTCGTAGCCACATATATTCAGAAGTAAATCCAAATGAATTCAGTGTGTAAGTTGCACCCAACGGGCAAGTTGGGTTAAGATCTGAGCCTTATAAACACAGTTTGTACACCATCATAATAACACCTCCAGACAAGAAGTGTGCAAGGCTATTGACTCCACACCTGAAGAAAAAGCCAATCGTGCACATCATGGACAAGATGACGGATTTATTTTCCTCCCTCTTTTAGAATTACTTCTTTATATGCCTTCATATGTCAGCCGTCACAGAGAGACTAAACCATAGTTTTTCCATAACAGAAATGGGTTCTCATTCAACAGCTTGGACTGGTTTATACTGGTCCTTCCAGCAGACACCAGTATGAACATAATTTCCTTTTAAAATACAACAGGGGCAGAAGTTGCTGCTGCATGAATATGAGGAGAGTACATAATCCCAGTTGATGTGATGTATGAATATCAGATATGAGGAACATGCCCTGAAGGTATTTTAAGAATGCATAAAGGTTCTGTAACGCATCCGAAATTACGCAACCTGAACTCTGACTGCCCTTAGTGATAGTATCATAAATCAACCCTGAAGATTTAAAAGAATACATATAATATGGAGTGACATTATTTCATCTAATCTACCTGCAAGTTGATAAAATGATATCCAGATGATAATGGCACATACCATGAGTTTGCCAGCAAAGAGAGTAAGTGCCATGACCCCAGAGTCTAGCAATGACCAGGACATGAAATCAGAGGGTATACATCCATTGGCCCAAAAGGCTCTGAGTCTGCCATCAGGGCTCCAATGAACATGAGGCTGGTAGGCAGAAGCCCATTGAACTGGATCTCAAAGCAGTAGATCCTATGTAACCAGAGCTAGGACTTTCACCAGTCCAACCATGCAATGAGGTGGCAATGGAGGGAAGCAGATCTTCAGGTCAGAGGGCTGACCCATTCTCCAGCAAAGCGACACAGAACAAGGCAAAGGCTCAAAAAAGGTCTCAGTTCACCTCCAGCTCTACCTGCAGCAGGTTGCTCACAAGTAACTGTCCTTTGTGCCACAACAAACAACCTAACTTGCTGCCTTGCCCCATGAGCTCCCCCTTGGGACCATAACAGAACAATGACAATCAATAACCAAACCTCCAAAACCTGAAGACTAGTGATGTGGCAACTATTTTTGTTGCTGCTCCGTATATTCGGGGAGAGTGACAAGGCATTAATCAGGGGATAGGATATCTTGTTTGGTAAATGATTCCACAAACAAAGAATCTTCATTACAGTTGACAGAGAAATGCTGCCAATATCCACACTCATTACCTTTATTATTGCTGACAACTTTGATTAGGAAGAATCTCTGCGGCTGATGTGTGGGAATACTAACTAGGAACTTATTGCACTGAGGCAGGGAGGTATAAAAATAAGATGAAGCGCCACAAAACTAAGGCTTGCCCTCAGATTCTAAGCTACGGTTATGGCCCATGTGTGAAGCAACCGCTTAGGCAGAGGGAAGCAAGGCCTGGCTTGGGCATTGGTCTCACTTGTCATCTCCAGCCACTGTAGCTGCCAAACGTTTCCAAAGGTGACGCTGCCACCGCCATGTTGGGAAGCAAAATATGGGGCTATAACCGCTGCCACTATTCCGTTTTCAAATTCTTCACCAAGGAACCA
The DNA here is from genome assembly GCF_964188305.1 of Podarcis bocagei. Lineage (NCBI taxonomy): Eukaryota > Metazoa > Chordata > Lepidosauria > Squamata > Lacertidae > Podarcis > Podarcis bocagei. The sequence goes on along the minus strand of NC_138127.1, from coordinate 1,218,330 downwards.
TTTATTTATTTCATAAAAATTATATATCCCTTGACTGGAAAAAAGCCACCTCAAAACAGTTTACAAAAAGCACAAAAAAGATAAAAACAGTGATAAGCTAAAAACAGATTAAAACATCCATCCACACAGATATGCCAAGTCCACACCAAAGGCCGTTATCACTTGCATAGAAGATTAAGAAGTCTACTCTGAGTAAAAGTTTTATTTATTTATTTATTTATTTATTCATTCATTCATTCATTCATACCCCACCGATTTGGCTGGGTTTCCCCAGCCACTCTGGACAGCTTCCAACAAAATATTAAAATACAGTGGTCTGTTAAACATTAAAAGCTTCCCTAAACAGGGCTGCCTTCAGATGTCTTCTAAAAGTGTGGTAGTTGTTCTTCTCTTTGACATCTGGTGGGAGGGTGTTCCACAGGGCGGGTGCCACTTCTGAGAAGGCCCTCTACCTGGTTCCCTGCAACCTCACTTCTCACAGTGAGGGAACTGCCAGAAGGCCCTTGGAGCTGGACCTCAGTGTCTGGGCAGAACGATGGGGGTGGAGACACTCCTTCAGGTATACTGGACCATGACCACAACACTTCACTTGAGAGTAAGTTCCACTCTATTTCCATCTGGCTTTATTTGCAATAATATGTTTAAGAATAACTACTTGTTGGTGTCACAGAATGCACCATAACAAAATAAACACACCCACACAAACACACAATCCTTGGGATTTTCCAAAGTCTCCAGAAGCCACTTGAACAGATTATCTTTTTGAAAATCACTATTCCCTTTTTTGACTTCTCCGCGAAACCATAATGCATTTCTCTAAACTGGACAGAAAATAGTATTTCTTTAATTAAGAAAGTTTAAGATTTAGAAACCAACCTGCTGCTTTGCTAACTGCCAATAAGGCAGAAATAAAGGGGAATAGCTGATCCATTAAAAATATGGTCAGAAAAATCTTGTTGTGCTTTACTTGTCCTGATAACGGCAGCAGGTTAAAGTGGCTGAGGACCCATAATGGGCTCTTATATTATATTTACAACTTTCCATAAAAAGCATGGTTTAAAAAGCACAGCGGTATAATGTATAGAGCCTATTACAGACGTTAAGCATAACTACTTTATGGTAATTAAAAGACATAAGAAAATGATTAATGTTTTGAGGCTATTAAAGTGTATCAAATGAAAAGCTATTATGACTCATTGTCTAAGCTTATGCCTTATATTGGCCAATTACTCTGATAGATCCAATTTGCACTGATATGTACTCTTAGCAGGGCTGACACTGATAGCAATTTTGATGCTTAATATAAGCTCTACACAACACAGTGTGGTCAATCCAATCTAATCCAAAAATCTGAAAGGAGTTTGGGCTTTATAACGTAGCTCGGGGTTTGAACTGGGATCAACACAATATATTTTTGACTAAATAATGTATCTTTGGGACTGAAGGTTTCATAAGGTTTAAAAAACAATTGTTAAACTGGGGCAGGGCCACTTCTCTAGGGGAGGAAAGATCAGTCCTTTTGTACTGTTTTTCCAGTCTAAACAGCTCCCTGAAGTTGCTATTTACCTTGAAGATGAAAACATGCAAGTACAAACGTAGCTTAAAGGAATAGGAAAAGATAGATAAAAAATTATTTCAACTGCAGCTAACCTAACCTAATGCACTGCCACTACCACTTGATAAGGGATACTGAAATTTACTCCTAAATAGAAATCCGTGCAATTCCTGGACTAAATTTAGATCATTGCTATACAGGTTTAACACACAAGTAATCCAATTTTATAGCAGTGAGATTTTCTACAAGCTTAGCTGGGATCCTGAAAAAAACTGGTAAATAAGCAGCCCATTTAATTTCAGCCTTAACTGTGTTTTCAGATGTACAGAAAGCTGGTACAACATGAATCATGGGATAATTGGTCAGCTAAACAAACTGGGATTGTTTGTGATCCTCCCATCCTTTCAGACATAAAAATATTGAATATCTACGTAAAACAGTAGATATAAATATAAAGCAGTTTATGCCAGTCTGAGGCAGTGGATTTCCTCATGTTTAAAAGGATAGTGAAACAACAATTAATAGTGGTTGGTTTGGGTTATTTGACTCTATGAAAGGAGCTAAACCAACCTCACCTATAGAGGTCCAACTGGCACAGAGCCATTTTGGAGAGAGCAAGTCTCTCCTTCCTAACTTCAAATTCCTATGACCAAACTGCAAATGTGTTTCTTCCAAGTCCGGACATAGCTGCTCCCATGTCCTGTACAGGATTTGTATTTTCTCTGTGTGCTTCTCAAGAGGCAATGGTTTGGATCCTGATCCCCCCCCCCCCCGCTATTTGTGAAGCGGTTGTTGATCCAGGAGAAGTTTGTGACAGTGGAATAGGGAAAGGTGATTTTTTTTCACTGATCCCCTCTTCTTCTCAAAGCCACTGAAAGTCACTTACCATGCTGTTTGGGGTATGGGGGTTTGTGAGCATGTCTCTCAAACCTTTGGAGCATATTGGGGTGGGGATACAGGGGGCAGCGAGAATGATGAAAATCAACTCCTTCCACCTGCCACCATTGGGAGCACAGTACTATTCCTAAGCTCTCAGGATCCAAGCCAGGAGCATTAATTTTTAGGCTGCTTTCATTGTAATAGGGATAAACTGTTAATTTTCTCCTCGTTATAATGTTAAACCAAACTGTCAGTCTTCATCAGTCTAACAATCTGTCTATAGCTCCATCTTTCTACAGCAGTTTAATTCCCAAAAATAGGTCTGAGATCATTTTTGTTCATTAAAACAACAACAACTAGGGGACAATATTGTTTCATCTGTCTTCTGTTAATCGTGACAATGATCTACTAAGTGTCTGCATTTTGCTAAGCATTGTACATAGATTAAAACAAAAACAGGATTACAGTTTAACAGGCACATCACAAAAGGAAAAAGTGGTGAGGAGGGAAAAAGAAAACAAACAACTTGTTCAATGTTACATAATTTTCTTACGGTGGCCAGCTAGAATGAAGACAATTCAGAGAGGGGAGGGTGACGCTAAATGCCTTCTGGTCTCTCTGCTAAGCGGATAATGTTATGTTGACTAAATGAACATGCAAGGTGTTGTTTCAATTAATCTGATGCAGCAATTCAATACTGCCAGCCTGAGAGGTTGAAAGAACTGGCCTCCTGACCCTACAGGTGTCTGACTTAATTCGTTTATTTTTATTGGTAGGGCAGTATTTGCAGGCACAGTCCTATACATGCTTAAATGGGAAGAAATTCACAGAATTCAGTCATACTTATTTTTGAATAGGCTTTCATAGGATTATGCTGTTAAGTCTCTCGAAATATTTTACATGTTCTAAATGCTTCTTGCCAAGTAATTCCTCAATACTGTTTTGGCATGATCCTAAATACAAAATCTCAGTTTACAACATATTCTTATCCCATTGTTGTGTTAATGATGGTATACTTGTTACTAATAACAAGGAATACAGGGCTTTGAGTGGGTGTTATGGGTGGAAAATGAAAAATAAGAAGAGTGAGGACTCAATAACATGGGCTATATTTCCAGACTGGATAAATAATCCCATTTCATAATCCTAGATTCCTGTTGCTTTGAGGTTAATTGTTGTTCTCTTTGACATCTGGTGGGAGTCATGGGAGAGGTCAAGAGCAGATACAGGGGGAGGGGCATACCTGGAAGAAAGGTTTCAGAAAATAGCATATGATCCAGTCTTCCCAGGGTGGTAGTTTCAATGGGAATATGTTTCAGGCATGAGGTTTACCGCGCATTGATAAGTGAGTGTAGAATGAAAACCCACATTTCCTTCTGCACAAGCTTCTATTCCAGTTGTGGGCAGGTCCAGGAGCCAAACCCCATTCAACCCTTTTGATCCCCCAGCCAGGCAAGCAGGAAGCATGAGCAGAGCTCAATAGCACATTATAGCCAGGCAAAAACACTCAAGGAGAGTGTATATCAGGGCGGAGGAAGACGTGTGGCTGGACACAGTCCCAATGGCCAAGCAGAGAAGCCTAGAGGGCTGCATGTGGCCCCCGCATGTGAGGTTCCTCATCTCTGATGTACAAAGTTGGGTGCAGACCTGAATGGTTAATGGGCTTGTCTCTGGAATAGGCTTCCTCACAGTGTTTCACAAACTGCAACCCTGCAGTGCATCTGGGGGTGCTCTCTTCTGGGTAATGGCTGGCAAGCTCCAGACTGAACAACCATTTTCACTTTTGTGGACATTCACTTTCTGCAGATTTACTGTCTTCTTTCTTCTTTGGCTATCACTCACAGCCAAGTAAAATTGTCTTTCATAAACAAGGTTTTAACAGTGGGTCCGTTAAGTGGCTGTGGAGGCCAATTCTGGATCCACACGTCCTTCCACAATGGGGACATGGGTTTCCGGGCGGGAGTTGATCACACTGAGGGTTTGCCAAGTGTTTCTTCCTCTTAGCACGCTTCTCCCTTTCATCCTGAGTTTGAGGGTCTTCAAAGCCCATGACACCTTGGGTAAAGGCTGTTCTCCAATTGGAGCGCTCACAGGCCAGTGTTTCCCAGTTGCTGGAGAAGACAACTGGGGCAAGACTGGGTTGGTGCCTTCAGAATTTTGTTCTGTTTCCAGCTGGAATTTAAGTGCATTTTTACCAGCTGGATAACAAAAAAATAACAACCTTTATTTGTATGCCTGCTTGCAAGATGGGCAATGTATGTCAACTATCCACTGGAGTTGTTAAGAGAGCAAAGAGAGAAAAGGTCACCTTAGTCACCTTTCCTGCTTCGTTGAAATACACTGAGGACTGGGGTTTGGCTCAATGAAAGCAAATGCAGTTTATTTCTAAGCTGTCACTGTTGTGGAATGGCACTGGTGTGAGGGGCACTCCGCAAGCAGACTAACTGTAATTGGCAATCCATTTCTTCATTTCCTTTGTACAACCAACCCTGACAAATTAATCGCAATCAAATGCTGGCTGCAGTAAGGGGCAACCTATGCAGCATGGAAGAAAAATGAGGTCTCTGCCTGGCCTGACAGCCTAATCTTTCAGTTCACCCCATTATAGTGAACAAGGGGACTTTGGTGTGCCTGTCACCAGTACCACCCATAAAGAAACTGTCCACTTCCAAACCTAAGGTTTAGCTGAGTTGATAAAGGGTATTGAATGCTACTTCACTACCTTGTTAATCAGCCTGTGGACTGAGGATCCAATGTATTAGGATCCTGATGTGGAAGCAGCACTGTGAACTGGCTTTACAAGATCGAGGAGGATAATATCAACTAAATGAAACAACGAAGGCCGATTTCACACTGGATTTCATGTGAATTGGAAAACGTTATTGGCTTTGGAGAGGGCGAGAAAGGTTATTAACTGTAGTAGTTAACAGAGGTTTTAGTTAAGGAAATTGTTTATCAAACTCGTCTTTTGATCGGGGAATTGTTAATCATGAAATAAATATTTCACTTCTTTTGAACAATATGTTTTAAACACTAGGTAAATGTTTCAAATGGAAAGTAAGGAAAGCCGGCCGTTTATTCAGTATTTAATTTCCATCCTAGGCCAAGGGCTCAGGGAGTGATGCATAATCACTTTCTCTCTCATTTATCCTCATCTGCTGAGGAAAGAGAGTGGAGAGATAGTAACTTACTTTGGCTCCCTGGCTGAGATCTGTTGTGTATATTGTATCTGTACTGGAATAAAAAGTGTACAAAGAGGAGCTGCCCTAAGTTAGAAATAATTCAAATTGTTCAAAACAGCAGGCAATACTCTTAGGACACAGGATATTGTAATGTTATTTCACATCAGACGTCACTGAATATGAAAAACTAGCTAAGCCAGTGCTGTAGAAAGGTGGTTTTAAAAAATAAATAAATAAATCATCGCCTTCTCCTTGATTTCTTTATGCAGCAGTCAAGCATTCCCTTGCAGTCACAGGAGAGCTATACCACAAGCTTCTTCTTTTAGGGAAGCTTTAATGTTTGATGTATTACAGTATTTTAATGTTTTTGGGAAGCTGCCCAGAGTGGCTGGGGAAGCCCAGCCAGATGGGCGGGATATAAATAATAAATTATTATTATTATTATTATTATTATTATTATTATTATTATTATTATTATTATTCCTAGCCTTCCTAATATGATTTTCCTTCTTCATTAATACAATGAAGAGTGAACATCCTGAAATTCATTTGTGGACAATCTGAAATGAAAGCACAAAGAAAGGAGACTATAAAAAAATTGTAAGGAGTTAAATGAAGAGGACACAAAGGCATCCCACTTAACAAGAAAATGCACATTTGTGGGAGTTTTTCCACCAAAAATAATCTTAAAAGCACTTTCTTCGGATTCTTTGAATTTCTTTCTTTTCTTTTTAAAAGAAAAGTCCCATCTTCCAGCCCCTTATTGCATCAACCCCTTTTGATCAGTAAGATACTTTACCATTTTGAATGCCTCCTCCCTCATCACAAACCTGTGGGGCTATTGATTCCCATGCTGTGAGATGGTGTGAAAGGTCGGACTTGAATCCAGACCCTCCGTTCATTGTTTATCCATTGACTATACCGGCTTTCAAAATTAATTCACTCAAGAGTGGCAAAAGCCACATTTCACTCTTGTCACTGAATTTCATTTGCTGCCGATACATTAGCTTTCTTGGATGTTACATCTCCAGACAAAAGAAAGGGGGAAAGGTTCACAGTAGTCAATAGCAGACAGTACATTAAACAGGTGCTGAAGAGATAAAGTCAGAATCCACTTCCAGGGTTGAAATGCCCTGTCATTAGCGCAAGCAAAACCCATGGACGTGGAGGTTGAAGAAGCAGCTACAGCGCACCATCTCAATCTGGTCCCTGGCTAGGGAACAGTATCAGTCATTCATTAGAGAGAGCCATGTGGAGTCTCATTCTTTGGTTGCACTCATCCAGTGATATAGCAGCTTTCCTATCTAGCATACTGATAGCAAAATAACCGAGCGTGATGACACACTGGTTCTTCCAGTTTTAGAACAGGAAGAGAAGGAAAATAAAGATGCCTTGTTTTGTCTGTCTTCGTATATTAACATAAAAAAACGTGCTGCAGCAATCCTCCATTGGAGCAGAGATTTAGAGTTCGACCAGAGAGACGTAACACTGGCCCCACTGCCCAACAACCTCACTGTCTGAACTGGTGGAGGTAGTTTTGGCAGTGGTGTAGGAGTGCCCCCAAACAACTTCAACCAACACACTAAGGCCTCCTTATGTGGTTCGTCTCAAGACATCATGGCCACATTGACAACCATGAGACTGTACATTGCGGGACCAGTGCATACTTAACATGGTATTTGATGTGGGTGGCGCTGTGGGTTAAACCACAGAGCCTAGGACTTGCCAATGAGAAGGTCGGCGGTTTGAATCCCAGCGACGGGGTGAGCTCCCGTTGCTCGGTCCCTGCACATGCCAACCTAGCAGTTCGAAAGCACGTCAAAGTGCAGGTAGATAAATAGGTACTGCTCCGGCGGGAAGATAAACGGCGTTTCCGTGCGCTGCTCTGGTTCGCCAGAAGCGGCTTAGTCATGCTAGCCACATGACCCGGAAGCTGTCTGTGGACAAACGCTGGCTCCCTCGGCCAATAAAGCGAGATGAGCACCGCAACCCCAGAGTCGTCTGCGACCTAATGGTTAGGGGTACCTTTACCTTCACATTGGTAGTGGTCAAGTAGTGTGGGCAGGGTCCAATAACCCTGTTGTCATGGATGGACCACAACCTGGTGAGGTTTGGACAGATGGTGACTAGTCCTCCCTGCTGATTTGATACTGGATCCAAGAGTACAAGATATGCACTGTCATGTGAGGCCTAAGTGGCTCAAAGAGGTTAACAAGAGGTGTCATTGGCCTCAGTAACATCCTCACACAGCAACATCTGATTGGCTATGTGGTGCTATACTGGTCACTATTGTGATCCTGATGGGTTGACGAAGAAGCCTGTGCAAGGACTTATGAGTGCACAATGCAGCTTTCTTCCCCTCCTCTCCCACCCCCCTAAAAAAAAAATTGGCTCAGGGGTGGGTGGGCATAACCCCCAGAACAACATGCTTAAGCAGAAGCTCGGAGTAATCCTTCTGGCAAACTGAAATGGTTATCCTGATAGAATGGATGCTTTAGCACTGCATTTAATTCCTTCCTATACTTTAAAAAAGATTTTTTCAAAAAAATAATAAAACTATACATGCAGAAAGTAATGTTTCTTCATAAACATTTCCACCTCCCAGGGTGGGGGGGAATATATATAGACGCATCCCCACGGAAAACATCATATGCGGAGTCGAAGCTAGCCTAACCAAAATCAACCCAGATGAAGCCAATAAAATCAGACTTGAAGTCACCAACATCCTCTGCTCCAGCAAACCACCCAGAAGCAATTTACACAAAGAAGAACAGAAAGCACTCACCAACCTGAGGAAAGACAACAACATAATCATTCTCCCAGCAGACAAAGGTAATGCCACTGTTGTGATGAACACATCGGACTACCAAGCAAAACTATCAAATCTACTCCAAGACCCTACCTACCAACCTATAAAAACAGATCCCACCACCTATCTGGAAAAAACCACCAAATCCAAAATAAAAGCCTCTCCTATCAGTGAAGAAATCCAGCTAAGAATCATCCCCAGAGAAAAATCATCCAGATGCCCCAAACTCTACGGTCTCCCCAAGATACACAAAGAAGGAACACCACTCAGACCAATAGTCAGCTCCATAGGCTCACCTCTACAAAATCTCGCTAAATTTCTCGCTAAGCAACTTCAGCCCTATGCAGAATCTATCGCTTCACACGTTACAAACTCCTTCCAGTTCATAGAAACAATAAAGAAGCAAAACCTACATCCCGACGACCTACTTGTGAGCTTCGATGTTGTATCTCTCTTCACACAAGTGCCCATTAATGAAGCCTTGACAGCCATTCAAAACAAATACAATCCCCCCGAATACATCCTGGACCTGACCAACCACTGCCTAACCAACACGTACTTCATCCACAATGGACAAAGATACAAACAGATAGAAGGAGCACCTATGGGATCACCCCTCTCACCGGTCATCGCAAATCTGTACATGGAACACTTTGAAACCAATGCTTTAGACAAGTCAGAACACAAACCCAAACTTTGGCTCAGGTATGTTGACGACACCTTTGTAATTTGGCCACACGGGAAGAAAAAACTAGATAGCTTCCTCACACATCTCAACAGCCTACACCCCAAAATACAATTCACTATGGAAATAGAAGCCAACAACCAACTTCCCTTCCTTGACGTCCTAATCTACAAAAAACCTGATGGCTCCCTAGGACACACTATCTACCGGAAAAAAACACACACCAACCGCTACTTACATGCACAATCACACCACCACCCTGCACAAATAAACTCCGTAGCCAAGACTCTCATCTCCAGAACCAAACGCCTGGCTGACAAAGACCACTTGACAACTGAGTTACAGAATCTTTCAAATGTGTTAATCGCCAACGGATACCAGCAAAACAGGGTTACGAAGCTAATCCAAAAAGAAACACCCCCCAAAAAGCAAGACACAGAAGAAAACAATGGCATGGCCCTCCTTCCTTATATCAAGGGCACTACAGATAAAATTAGCAAAATCCTCCATAAACACAATATCAAAACAGCCTTTTGCACCAACCAAAAAATAGCCAATATCCTCAGAAACCCCAAAGATAAAATCCAGTTAGAAAACCAAGGGGTCTATGAAATACCCTGCAAAGTCTGCCCAGCCACGTACATTGGACAAACAAACAGACGAATAAATGCACGTATCGCAGAACACAAGAATGCCGTCAAAAAAGAAGAAAAAACTTCCTCTCTTTACCAACACATGAAAGAAACAGGACACGAAATTAATTTTTCAGATTCCAAATTGCTCTTTAACATGGAACACCACCACAAGAGAATAATCATGGAAGCCATCGAGATAGAGAAACACCCTCACAACATGAACAAGCGTGACGATACGTCCCGCCTGCCAGACATCTGGAAAATAGCCCTCCCCACAAAAACCGACACCAGAACCAGAGGCACACAGAACGCCATCTCCAATCAACCACACCAGACCCAAACCCAGACCCTCTCCACAGATAAATTACAGACACCATCCAGTAGCCAAACCATAGTGGCACCTCCGGATGCTGCACCCCCCTGCAATCCCTACACAGATCTGGCTGGCACAGGGCACAAAACCACAGCTCGCCCCTATACACGAAGCCAAGCCAGAGCACAACTAAGTGCAGTACAGCCATCTTCTCAGAAAAAACTCTTCACAAGGTCAAGAGGTCAAGACACGAAAGCTTTAGCAACTAATCCACACCTAATGACCCTCCTAAGTGGTACTCAGAATATCACTCAAGAAATCACTCAAGATATCCCTCAAGTAATTAATGAACAAAAGAAGAAAAGACACACTAACCTGGGAACTTCCTCTCTGCCCAGAACGTTGGAGGCTATACACCACACCCCCTCAACAGTATTTATAGGAACTCAAACACTGAGATCCTGCTCTGTTCCAGTAACAAGAAGCCGAAAGCACCAGCCTGAAGATGACGAGTGAGACCTCGTCGAAACGTCGCCTAAACACCCCAACTCTTACACGGGAAGACACCCGAAGACACCAAAACCTGCATATATATATATATATATATATATATATATATATATATATATATATATAAAAATAAAATATTGGTGCAGCATTAACCAGAACGGCTACACAAAGTAGAAAAGATAAAATGTAGTACTGTGGATTTTGAGATTTAGTCTCAAATTACGGTGAAACAATAGATCTATTTGTCGAGTGGACATCACAAATTTACAGCACATGTACATTTCATAATACAAGAGAGCAAGAACAAGAGCGCAGTGCCCATCAAGGCACTGAACTTAATACCTTTAATCCTCCTTCTGGAGTCAGTATGTCTGCTAAATATATCCTATTAATGCTAATTTTAGATGGCTGAGTGTTAATCAATGGACACCCTGGTAATAATTTCTAAGCATGTAGAATGTATTCCAGAGAGAAATGGACTGAAGGAACAGTTTGAACATGGGTAGCATGCCATTTAAAACAAGATCTCTGTTAAATAATGTATATGACAAATTCTTAGACAGAGTAGCTAATTAGACTGCTGAAATACTTTGAATATCCTAATGGACTCCAAGCAGCAGCTGCTCTATTTACTAAGAACTTAAAAAAAAAACCAGTCAATATTTTAATCATTTTGTAATGAATATTCCATAGAAACTCTTTGAACTGGTTCCTCATATGGACACCATGCTGTTCTTTATGCAAAATGGCATCCATCATGACCTTATGAACAGACCCTGCGACTGCACAAACTGTGTGCATGTTGCCTCTATCTGTGCACATGTTCCGACTGTGCAAGTTTGTTCTTGGCTACAGACAATAGATAAGGAGGAGGCAGTTTAACCACAATCCCAGATTTGGATGACACCCTGAGCCAAACCTTGTTTTAGCTGTCATACTCTATTGAGCTAAAACGACCAGGAAGGAGCAAAGACTACAATCCACGTAGTCCTGATAAGGCATAGTTTGGTTTACCATGATGTGTGAACACAGCCTGTGTGTGTACAGTGTGAATACACTACAGTTAGTTCACAAGGTCTAGTAAACACATGGAGGCCAGGAACAAGGCTAGAGGGGACAATCCTTACTCTTCTTCCTTGTGCTTTGTATTCCAACACAAGGAAAGAGATGCGTTGGAGCTGGGGACCGGCGGGGGACAGGAGGAGAGATGGAGATATACACACACATCTTCCAAGCCATTGGAAGTGACTCCATTTCTCTGCAGATGATCTCAGATAATTCCTAGCTATTCTAAGGCAAACTGCCAGATAGTGCCCGTTACAGGTGGACAGGCTATGATAAAGGCACTCAGATCTGAATCTGCATAGAATAATATAATTTTCGAGATGGAAGGGACCCTAAGGGTCATTTAACCCTACAACGCAAGAATCTCAGGCAAAGCATCCATGACAGATGCAACCTCTGCTTAAAAACCTCCAAGGAAGGAGAGTCCACCACTTTCTGAGGGAGCCTGTTCTGCTGTTGATCAGCTCTTACTGTCAGAAAGTTCTCCCTGATGTTTAGTTGGAATCTCTTTTCTTATAACTTGAATCCATTGTTTTGGGTCCTACCCTTGATTATCTTGGTCACTCGCCTCTGTACACATTCTAGCTTGTCGATAGCCTTCTTAAACTGTGATGCCAGCCCAGAACTGGACACCATACTCCACTTGAGGTCTGACCAAGGCAGAATAAAGTGGTACTATTACTTCTCTTGATCAGGACACTAGACTTCTGTTGATGCAGCTCAGAATAGCATTAAACCACATCTATGATCAACCAGAAAATATACTTCATTTCTGACACATTTTATTTTCTGTTAAATTTGGCTGTCACAAAAACAACCTGCAATTTTCTTTGCATTTCACTTCACAACAGATTCCATGAATCATGGCTGTCCTGCTTTCCTATGATAATGACAAAAATATGCATCATGATAGAAAACACCGCTGTGTTTTATATCATTAGCCACCTCCAATTATAAATAATCTTATCAGGATCTAGATTGGAAGATTAAAAAAATCAGTTATGTCTGCAAACCGCAGTTGTATTCAGGCAATACAGATATGATCAGAAGCAAAAAGAGGAGAAAGCAACTCAGGTTTGATACTAGATGAGAAAATATTTAATTAATTCAACTGAGAAATGCTTGAATTCATGTGTAGCTCACCATCAAAACTCCCTCTGAATATAAGGCACTATGTCTGTGGAAATTCATATCAACTACAACACTTTCATTTCGTTATCACATGAATACCCAGTGCTTTTTCCCCTAAAAATATGTTTAGGGGTACTCTCATTTTCCTACTCATATTGAAATACTGCCCCTCAGTGAGGCCAAACTTAGATTCACAAAATGTTTAGGGGTATGCATACTCCCAATAAAAAAAGCACTGTGTATACCTGACACAAGCTTTCAGCCATTGCCAGTTCTGACTGGTCAATATTCACTCTTCCAAAACACCCAGCACCCAGCTTGTGGAAACATAACAATTTCTGCCAGTCTATGGTCTAATAATTCCAATATTTATTTGTTTAGATTCTCATAGATTCTCACACTTTTATTGGCATACGTACTAGATTCCAGTAGGGTTCAATACAAACAAAACCACACACCAAAAAAACCCTACCACAAACGCTGCATTTAGCATTTAAGTTAGTGTTGTATAGCATTCACAAATTCTCATTGTGTGTTGCAGAAACCTGGCTACTGTCTCCATCTTGAGAAAACATTTGTTTGTTTGTTTGTTTGCTTGCTTGCTTGCTTGCTTGCTTGCTTGCTTGCTTGTTTGTTTGTTTGCTGCATTTCTCCAAGGAGATCAAGGTGGTGAACATGGTTCTCGCCTTTCTCATTTAATCTCCACAACAACCGTGTGAGGTAGGTTAGGCTGAGAGGCAGTGATTGGCCCAATATGAACACATGATGCCTCAACTGCCTGCTCTGACTGGCAGTGGCTCTCTATGGTCTCAAGCAGAGGTCTTTCCTAGCCCTGCTGTCTGTTATCCTATTAGGTGGCGATACAAGGAATTGTATACAAAATGCGAGTCATGGCCCACAGTACCACACAAGGCTCTATTCCCACAATACTATAGCACTACTTCTAATACCTCATTTATACAGAACCCTGCAGCATCTGTTATCTTCAGCCCTGTACCCACCATGGGAATGGCATTTCTATGGAAGCCAATCAAACTCTCTTATTCATGTAATATTAAGCTGCGTAGCTGTTTGCAAACCCAGATCAATTCTCTGTCGGGTCCTTGGGCCATAGCCTGTAATTTGATAGCACAACACAGCCCACTAGGCATTGTAGAACAAATTGTTAATAATACTGAATATGTAAAACCCATGCAACATCTACTAGAACACGCTCCAGCAAAGCCAAAAACAAAACAAAACACCCTTGTTAAAACCAAAGTCGACTATTTGTCATGAAGAAATATAGCTTGAACAGAAACTTTATAATGGGTTTTACATACCATAAATTCCTGTAGAAATACACGGGAACGCCTGCAAGACAAAAACCAAGATGTAAATTAGAATTTTATTTTATTTTTGCCTCAGAATCACTTATTACACAGAATCATTTAGAATGAGGAAACCACAAACTGCCTCGTGTAAAGAAATCCCTACCTCTAAGTTGGCAGGGCCTGATGGAATGCCCTCCAGAATGCTGAGAGAACTAGTTCAGGAGATCAGAAAGCTGCTCACAATTTTCTTTGTGAACTCAATGGAGAACAGATAAGGTCCTGCAGCACTTTGGACAACGCTAAACATATAGTGCCTTGCCAAATGTGAAAAGAGGGAGGACCCAGGGATTTTTTAAAAAACAACAGCAACAACAATAAAAGCGACTTACATAATGTAGACGCTACAATGTGATCAATCTGCAAGCATCTAGAGGAAACTGGGATGACCACCTGAAGACAGCATAGATTTGTTCAGAACAAAGAAGAAAGTACTCTCTTTCTTTGATAGGGTAATACATTTAAAGGTAAAGGTAAAGGTACCCCTGTCCATACGGGCCAGTCGTTTATAAAAGCACTACAATTGTACCTTGGAAGTCAAACGGAATCCGTTCTGGAAGTCCATTTGACTTCCAAAGCGTTCAGAAACCAAAGCGCAGCTTCTGATTGGCTGAAGGAAAGTCCTGCAGCCAATTGCAAGCTGCAGATCGTTGGGCGTTCGGCTTCCAAAAATAGTTCGCAAACTGGAACACTCACTTTTGAGTTTGCAGTGTTCAGGAGCCAAAACGTTTGAAAACTAAGCTGTTCAAAAACCAAGGTACGACTGTGCAACATTTTACTGACAAAACATAGCCACGAAAGGATTTTCAGGACCCTTTAGAAGCACATGGTACAGAGCTGCATTTGACTTATAGCATTATTCTCACAATCCAAACTGCCTTGCAGGTATCTGCAGGTCTTCCATATTAGGCCAAACCTTTGCTCCTATCTCACCAGCGAAACTCCGGATTGGACAAGGCAGGACTCTGAACTACTCTTCACATCTGACCTTGCTGCAAACGCATAAACATGAAATGTTGTGCTAATGGATACCTTAAGTATGCATTAGCACAGCAATCATCTTTGTTTTTGCAAATTGATTCTCACTTTTCCCCAAAAAACCAGCTGCATTAACTACAGCAAAACATGTCTCTCCTGTATCAGTCTCTACAGCCACAGCAGGCACTGTGACCTTCCAACAGCTTGACCTCATCCCCCAAAGGTGCACTTCTTCAACGTCTCCCAAGACAGACAGATGACAACCAACTCAAACAGTAGAATAAAAGAGGTCTCACTGAGAGCAACTGTCCTTAATATTCATGACACACTCATTCTCCAAGTGTGTGTTCTTATGTAGCTAAAATGACACCAGCTATACACCAGATGGAGGCGAGCAGGAAACCCTGAGTTTGGAAGAATGATACAAAAAAACCCATTTAAAAACTAAGGAGACTGAGCATGTTCGGTTGCCATGGAGTACATGACTGATGGTGGGAGGAAAGAGAAAACTGGGGAAAGTGGAGTGGAAATTAATGGAATATCTCGGATGAAGACATGGCTGGCTGGCATTATGAAAAGGAGCACTCCACACTGCAATGTTTCGTCACAGATTCCATTTGTTAACAAAATGGGGGGGGGACATATAATGAAGCAGATTTCTGGAGGTATCTACTCTGATATAAATTATTTGGGTGTAGGAAGTGGAAAGTACAAAACTACAGAGGCACAACTGAAAGATACATATAGCAAACTCCTCACAGCACAGCATATTCATATTTCTCAAAGAAATGTTCTTGAGGCAGTAGAACAAAGTATCAAATAAAGGAATTCTTTACACAGAAAAAGATTAGAGACTATACAGATTGAAGTTCAACAATCTGAAGGCAAGTAATATTTTGTTTGAACCTCGTTGCAAAAACTGTGGAATTTCAGATTCTATTGGGCGCTGTATTTTCAGAACAACAGGAAACGAACACAGTGCAATTGCAATGGTGAATACAGTACAGGAAGCATGACAGTGAGAGAAAGTTGAAGGAACAAGGTATTCTTATTCCTAGAAAACAAATTAAGGGACAATATGGTAACAATTTTCTAAAAAGTAAAAGGCTGTCATTATAGGAAATGGAGAAAAATGGTTCAGCTGCTCTGGAGGACAGGGCAATCGGCTTGAAGTGCCAGAAGTTACATTTAAGTTGAATATTATGAAATACATCAAAAGCAGTTGCTGAATTGACTTCATTGGATTTTTCTTTTTTTAAAAGCAAAACACACACACAAAAACACACACACAATCTGATGTTTCCATTTCAAATATCACTGGGTGTCAAAGAATGGTAGTAAAATATGCAGAGAATTGAGAGGTTTATTTCTTTATTTTTCACTTTTTTTAAAAAAATAAAATATTGAATTGCTTCTGCTCTCCGGCCGAGGTGGCTGCCAACATCAAGAAGAAAAACAATGCAACAACAAAATACCTATCAAGAAGTCATAGAGCAAATATCATTTGAACAAACAGGCTTAGAGAAGTGGACGGGGAAAGCCTGTTAACAGGGAAATAGCCCTGCACACTGGCATTGAGAATTGTATTGGTGGTGCCAGGCTTCATGGAGAGCAAGAATTGGTGGGGCAGAAGGGGGAAAAGAGGAGAGGAGAAAGCAGAAGGCCAAAGGAAATGTTTTAACTCTGCACTAGCACTGTATAGATTTTGGGATGTTGGCTGTTTTTATAGTGTCAATACCAGCTTTACTCCCAAGATAAAAAAACCGGGTTGTTGAGACTGAGGCATGGGGGGACAGTTATCTCCTCCACCACACATGTGGTTAATGTAATGTGTAGTTTGGTTCAACGGTGCCTTTATCCCCATGCTGCAATGTCTCTTCAGAGCATAGCTGTCAACTTGCAGATTTGGAAATAAGGGATCAGCAGTCTCACCTGTCCCGGGGACAGTCTATGGGATATCTAACAATCCGAAATAGCATCGGGAAGCAGCGGGAAACGGCGCTGGAATAAGGGGATTTCCTGCAAAAAAAGGGAAGGTTGACAGCTATGCTTCTGAGGCCTAAAATCTAACACACTCTCCTCACCTAGCCTTGCATTGCTTGGAGAATGGCTCATAAGCAGCTAGCACACAGTGGGTTGGATCCAAACTAAGCCTCTGCAAGTAGAAATGCTCCTTCTGTTCATGGAAGGCTTCTGGTCTGTTGGCCAGATTGTGCTGGCATAAGGGGGAAGGGGTCCCTCCTTCCCCTGTGGACTTCCCTATGCCACGGCTGTGGAAGGACCCAGCACTCTGGAGCAGACTAGTGGGGCAGAAACTGCAGCAGGAAGAGGGAGAATCAGCGAAGTCTCCCCTCCACACACACATTCCATTGTCAGGAGCATCCCTAAGTGGTGCCAGAAGTCTGGATCAGAGCCTCTGGTTAGTGCAGTCAGTAGAGCATGAGACTCTTAATCTCAGAGTCGTGGGTTCAAATCCCACATTGGGGGAAAGTTGGACTAGATTATACTTGTGGTCCATTCCAACTCTATGATGTCAGAAATATAGGCTCATAGCTGAACAATTTGCATCAGGTTTTTTTTAGACTACAATACCCATCCAATGAAGTGAAAAAGCAAACTACCAAGGCCTGGTGCATAGCCAGGAATAATATAATACAGGACAGACCTAGAAGGGACAGAACACCATTCATTGCCATATACATTTTCCAGCTAAAGCCACCCACCAACATATAATCAAGGATCTACAGCCTATCTGGGCAATAAGCCTTCCCTCTCGCAGACAGGCAACAGAGACACAAACACAGAAATCAGACCCTGACACAAAATCCAATGACAACTCTATTCCCACCTCTACTCTAGCAACACCATTACATTAATAATGCTGGCCACAAAGCCGATAGTCCATCACCTGCTCATCTCCAAATGTGATCTGGCCAGCAATTCCCTCCCGCATTCTACACAGAATTTCTTCTTGCAAAAGAATAAATGTGCACGAATCTGATATCAGAAATGGCAATACTTAGAAATCAATAGGAGACTATTTCAACCTACCAAGTTATCCAGTTATTGATCTTAAGATGGCCATCCTGGGAAAAATGGAACTGGAAAGACAAACTCTAGCTTGAAACTGCTGAACTGAAAAGTTCACTGCTAGTCATTTGGGACTAAATAGAGACACTGGAGTTTTGTCCTACTACATGTGCTAATTAACTCCGCAATGCCAAAATGATCATTCACTCACCAATTACTTTTGCTGTGAAGCGCATAGCTGTCAAATGTCCCTTATTTGAAGGGACTGTCCCTTATTCCAGCGCCATATCCCGCTGCTGTCCCTTATTGATGGATGTCCCTTAAATGTCCCTTAAATGATGTCCCTTAAATTTCAAAGGAAGCAGCTCCTCTCCCTCCCTCCCTGCCGGCCAGGGAGGAGGGAGGCTCCAACTGTGTTGCTTGGCTGCGTTGCTCACCCAATAAGAAGTCTAAGAATGACTGGGGGGTGGAGCTTGCATGCCTTGTGTGTGGCTAGTTAATGTAAGCTGAGGAGGTTTTCGAATGCTGGACGCCATTTTGTTGCACGTGCTGCTGCAAACTTTGCAGTGCAAAGCCAGGCCGGGGAGCCATCTTAAGTTGAGGCTGCATAGGCCTTGTGGTGCATGTGATTCAGATTCTATTCAGTTGAACCTCTGGTTACAAAGTTGGTTGGACAGTGTTCTCGAAGCTACCAGCATGAGTTTGACCAGACTGCAGGAGGACAGGAAGATTGGAGTGCCTGGAACAGGTGAGGCTGCAGGTCCCTTATTTTGGCTGCTGGTCCCTTATTTTCAAGGCTGCTGGCCCCTTATTTTCAAATCTGTAAATTGACAGCTATGGTGAAGCGTCATTTTGCATACATTTATCTTCTAACTGAATTGTTACAGGCTATACTTCTGCATTCCACTGATCATTAACTCCAATCTTTACATCCTCCCTCCTCTTTACATATATGACAACGGTGCATTATACTTCATATATCTAACTGAAATTTTACTTCTATTGATTTTTATTTTAAAGTGTACATCAAAAACAGTACAAAAAACAAACAAGAGAGAGAGAGACCTATCTCCTGCCCCAGTTCACACATAAACATATCTGTGTACATAGGCATACAGATAATTTTGTTAGGTTGTCAGTAAGGGAAAAGTAGGTGCCTAGAGAAGTGAAATTCCATGGTCTCAAAGTTCAGGACAGCAGTACTGCTAAGGCAATATCAGGCCATTTCTGTTTTCCTTCCTTTTAGGAGGCAGAAAGACATAAGAGAGTAGCAAAAACCAGGCAGTATGTCCAAGGGCAAGCATATGCTGTCAGCAGCGAGCAACCTTGTTCTACTACATTAGCAAAGCTAATAAACAGGAACCAAACTGATTTAAATTTGTCCTTTTTCTACCCATAGGCAACCCTCAACTTTTATGTTATTCCCCCCCCCCCAAAAAAGAGCAACCTGCCATACTCTATGATACTACAGATCTAATGTCAGCCTGTAAAAAAAGCCTTCCAATTACAGGCTATGATGGTCCTTACAGCTGCCAGGAAGTAACCCAGCAATTCTTCATATTTCAGTTCTAAATCTAAACCTACAGGTTTAGGTTTAGCAGTTTCCCAGTGATGTGATGGACATTCCCACAAGTGTACACACGTGCTAACAAATTGGCACCCTCCCCAACATGCAGGAAATGTTCTAGCAGTGGCGTAGCGTGGGGGTGCAGGGGGGGCCAGCCGCACCGGGCGCAACATCTGGGGGGGGGCGCTCGCACTCTCAGCTCTCTGCCCCTACCTGGCTCACTCACTCTCTCTCACTGCAGTGCTGGCTGTGCGAATCCGAGCCGAGCCGCCGGGTCGCCGCCCACTGTGGAGGGGGGGTGCCAGGCGTGCGGTGCGGAGAGAGAGCGAGGGACTATCTGGGGGAGGGACAGTGCAGCGGCCACCCAGCGCAGCGCTGAGCGCGGGAGAGAACCACACCAGACCAGACCAGGCAGCAGCAAGAAGAAGTTGGCAGCGGCGGAGGGTAGGGGTTAGGGGGCGCAAATTACTTGCCTTGCCCCAGGTTAGGGGGCGCAAATTACTTGCCTTGCCCCGGGTGCTGACAACCCACGCTACGGCACTGTGTTCTAGGAGAGCACCGTGGCAACTCGCAAGTCCAATTTGTTGTCACATGAATTAAAGCAAATTTAAAAATAGGTGCAACCAAATCATGTGTTTACAGAAAGGTTTCAGCAGGCATCTGAAATAGTCCAGGGAAGCTGCCTGCCTACTGTCTATGGGCGGAAAGTTCCACAGCGCAAGTGCTGCCATGGTAAAGGAATAAGGCCTCACAAAAGTAGGAAAAACAATGTTGTGGCACTTGTAAAAGTTTTACCAGAAGATGAAATGTTATTTGCTCAAATGAAATTAATGGACTTAGAGACAATAGCATACAAGTACATTCAAGCCTTTTCCCCCATGCTGTGGACTCAATGTAAATCCCACATCCCAGGGTAGAAGCTCAACAGTGATGCAAATGGAAGCTTTCCTCCTGTGGTCGAAAGCAGCCTCAGTGTTGTGGTGGAAAGATTCAATTCCCTTCCCATGCGTCCCAGTGCTAATCAGATCCCCACAACTACTATTTAAACTTTTAAAGGTAGCCACTTTAGCTGCATGCAATTAATGTCATATCTGGTTTGGCTCTTACCATTCTCCTGTGCTTCTGCCACAAGGTGAATATACCTGTAATGCGGAACTGACTGTGTGTAGGGCTCACTCTCCCCTTCTTTGACCTGCTCCTATAGCAGGGCAAAGACTTGTCAAATTAATTTGCTTGTTTCAAAAAGTTTCACATGCTCCATGGCTTTGAGTCTAGGAGGGTTCGTCTGTATAGCTGGTTTCAGTTGACAACACTGAACACAAGTAATCACTGGAGACCCCGCAAACCAATTGTTCTGTCAGCCACTCCTGTAATGAAGCTGCAAACTCACAGGGTACAGCCAGTTTCAGTAAACCACAAACATTCTGCTTCAAATTCTGACGCAGGTTGCTTTAACCATACAGAGAAGGGTCTGTGAACCAGCTTACTGCTGCAAAGTGTGCACAGAGGACATTTAAGAAACACTTTCCCATTTGAAGACAGGACAGAGCTCTTGGGACAGGCATGTGGAGTTTGCCTCCTCACCACTCACTGCAGTGTGCTTCCCAAAAAACCTCCTCCAACGTTCCAGGAAAAGATTCAGTTGGTGGAAGACACAAGATTTACCCACTTTGGAAGAATGGCAGATGAAGCTGGTGGACTATATGGAACTAGCAGAAATGACTGGCAGAATCCGAGACCAGGGAGAAGAGTCGGTGGAAGAAGACTGGAAGAAATTTAAAGATTACCTACAGAAATATTGTAAAATTAGGTAATGAATGTTAGAATGATGTTGGATAGAAATTAAGTGGTTTTCAGCTGTAATGCTTTAAGGGAATATGAAAAAAGGGTTATAAATAGGTAAAAATTTAATGCTATTATTTTTAAGATCAAGATTAGGATAATTAAAGAGGGTAAGGATTTGCTGATCCAACAGATGGAAGTGGAATACAAAAAAGGGAGGTATGAGGAGGTCCGGGAAACAAGCTAAAGGAAAATAAGTAATGGAAAATCTGTGTGATTTTTAAACTATTTTTACTTTGTATTTTTGTTATTTTTTTGTTTATTTTTGTTGTTGTTATACTTTAAAAAATCTCAATAAATATCTTACAACAACAACAAAAAAGAGATTCAGTTGGGATCAAGGAATGATACAAGTAGAATATACTAGATAAGCCCCAAGGCCCTAGCTATGCCAGACATCTTAGTAAAAACCAAACACAGCACTATCAGAAACCTCTAAGAAGGTTATAGGATTCTTCCATCCAGATGTAGATGGCCACCAGGATAGGTAAGAATTCTAGGAAGGTTAGATCACATGTGATCCCTTCCTCTTTCCAGTGACCAGGAGCACCAGCAATCCCTGAAATACACCCCAAATCCCACTGCCAGAAGCATCTGAATGGACCTGGAAGTCATGGTGGGTGGTCAACAGTTCCTGCCAAAAGGGAAACCCAGTGTAGGACTTGAGGGATGCTAGCCACCCCATGAGGTCTCTAGTCAACCACAGGTGATTGTGATCCAGTGCACCAGCAGTAAGCTGGGCCTGACTACCGCAAAATGCCTGCCCTAGAGACACCACATGACAAGCGAAGTAAAAATGGAAATCGAAGAAAACTGAGACGGCAGCTTGGGCAGGCTAGCTTACCAGTGCACATGCAATTTGTAGGCAAAGTGAGAACACAATAGTCTATTTGAGCATTCAGTATATTTGCATGATGGCAACCATATGTATGAGAATTTTGGCAAGACCCATGTCTGCAGCATGTCACCTGCTGCCTTTATAGCACTCCACAACTCCAAGAGCAAACTTCTACCGCATTCATGGGGGCACCTCGGGTAATTTAGAACCCTGCATAATCACAAGCACAGATCGACACAAGCATAGATCACCATAGATTGGAACAAGCACATCTTCCAACAACTTCTCTAATTTCTGAGCAAAATAAGCACTTGGAAATAAAAGAGGAGGCTGCTAACTTGATCGAATCCAGGGGTTTTTTCCTCGTTCCTGTGATGTAGGACAACTTTGCTTTTAGTACTTTCAGTGGATACACTGTGACATCAACATGGAAAGAAAGAAAGAAAAGCACACACATATGCCAGACCTTTTCTTAATCGGAGACATTTTTCTAGAACTTCTCCCTTAGAGAAAAAAGACATAGCTTGACAAATGTTCACAGGACAGGTTTTTAAGTAATGCCCCGCTTTATGGAGAGAGGTGGAATTTCAAAAACTAAGTAACAACTGGAGAAAATGTAGTGACCCATGTCCTCAAAGGTCAGAGTAGATGATCCTGAAGATCCTTTGGGACACTAAAGCCTATGGTGTTTATTCTTCAAGGCATGCCTTCTCCATTTGCTGTGCTATTCTATTTCAGTTCCTCTCTTTGTCTCTCTACCACCCCCAGATTGTCTTTTATAGAAGGGTAGCTTTTAACTACTTCTTAACCTACCTTGCGGCCATACCACAATAATCTTGCTTTCTTTTTCTGCCACACATCTGAATAATACTTCTGACTGGAGGTATTAAAAGCTGCCTAAATTTCAAGCTATTTTTGAACACCAGGAAGGACATTATCACTGGCCGTATCTCAAATTAACTTGGGGCTCTTAGCTCACTCCCTCATAGAGAGATGATTACAGCATAAGACCGGCTTATATAATTTTGCAAAATATGACACAGCTGTTATTCACTGCTCAGGGGAGACCCATGGCTAAGAAAGCATGTAGACCCAATTTCCTTCTTCTCCTAGGGAAGCAATTTAGTCTAGATGCCAGGCTAAAATTATTGGCAGGGCAATAATGTGGAATTCACACAGCGGATGTTGACACAGTGCAATATCTAGCTTATGCATAAGTCTTAAGTCTCCAGAACACCCACGTTTTTAGCTCTTTCCTGTGCATAATAATAGATTCAGTCTGAGTAAAAATTTGGTCTCAGTGAAAAAATGGCTAACACCTATCATCAGGCGTTAAATGATCCTTGTCTCAAAAGATGTTAGAAGTGTCAATCACCAGACAACATGCAATAGTTCTGCTCTCAAAATTTATGTTTAATTTAGTTTAGAGCTGGTGGAAAGCACAATTGACAACTCTGGATTTTTCTTCTTCTGCAGAACTGCTCTTTCCAAGGAAAATAAATGAGTAATTGTAGTTTTACACACCCTTTATATACCCTTTCCCTCATCTTGAATCGGCACTTTGAGAGAATACCTTGACTAGAAACTATGAAAGTGGCTAATACAATCTGAGCAGACTTAAAACGCCAGTGTTGCTACAAAGACCAGTACTCAATGATAAATAAAGCAAATATTTTCATGTCACATACAAATGATGGCTAGTAGCTATGCATAAACTCCATTCTAGGAAGGGCCTATCGCTTAGTGACTGAGCATTTGCTTTGAATACACAAGGCTCCATGTTCAGTCTCCAGGAAATTCCAGTTAAAAGTATCGGAGTTGAGAAAGATCACTGTCTGAGAAGTTGGGCAGCTCCTGCCTTTCAAAACAGCCAGTTCACAACTATATGTACTTACCAATCATTTGACGCAGTATAAGACAGTTTCATCAACTCTATCTAAGCTGGTGATTCTAAAACAACTGAAACACAATTGAGTGGCTAGATTTGTTTAGTTACAGGTAGGTAGTCGTGTTGGTCTGCCATAAAGGTAAAGGTAAAGGGACTCTTGAGCGTCCCATGGACTGCAAGAAGTTCATACCTATCCATTCTTAAGGAAATCAGCCCTGAGTGCTCACTGGAAGGACAGATCGTGAAGCTGAGGCTCCAATACTTTGGCCACCTCGTGAGAAGAGAAGACTCCCTGGAAAATACCCTGATGTTGGGAAAGATGGCGGGCACAAGGAGAAGGGAATGACAGAGGACGAGATGGGTGGATAGTGTTCTCAAAGCTACCAGCATGAGTTTGACCAAACTGCAGGAGGCAGTGGAAGACAGGAGTGCCTGGTGTGCTCTGGTCCATGGGGTCACGAAGAGTCGGACACGACTAAACAACTAAACAACAATAACAAAAAGGGACCCCTGACCATGAGGTCCAGTCATGACCAACTCTGGGGTCTGCCATAGTCGAAACAAAATTTAAAAAATCCTTCCAGTAGCACCTTAGAGACCAAGTAAGTTAGCTATTGGTATGAGCTTTCGTGTGCATGCACACTTCTTCAGATACAATGAAACAGAAGTCACCAGACCCTTATATATAGTGAGATGGTGATTACTAGTGGTGTTCTGTTATTTTCTTTATGTCTTATTGCCAAAAAATATATTCAGAAATAGACTGGAAAGAGAAGTTGCTGAATTGCAACTTATTACCAAACTTAAAACCATGGAGAGACCTGGTCTGAATAGAGACATCGGATTCTTATCTCATTATACATGATAAAGCTATTTTTAGCCATCTCACCCCTTGCTTTTTACTGTAAGACCAACTGCAGTCATTAACAGTCGTCAACAGGTTTACCACACCTATCAGCCAATCACCCATTCCCACCACCCTTCTGAGAAATACCCCTTTCCACCCTCCCACTATATATAAGGGTCTGGTGACTTCTGTTTCAGTGTATCTGAAGAAGTGTGCATTCACATGAAAGCTCATACAAATAACTAACTTAGCTGGTGGTGCTGTGGGTTAAACCACAGAGCCTAGGACTTGCTGATCAGAAGGTCGGCGGTTCGAATCCCCGCAATGGGGTGAGCTCCCGTTGCTCGGTCCCTGTTCCTGCCAACCTAGCAGTTCGATAGCACGTCAAAGTGCAAGTAGATAAATAGGTACCATTCTGGCGGGAAGGTAAACGGCATTTCCATGCGCTGCTCTGGATCGCCAGAAGCGGCTTAGTCATGCTGGCCACATGACCCGGAAGCTGTACGCCAGCTCCCTCGGCCAATAAAGCGAGATGAGTGCCGCAACCCCAGAGTCGGCCACGACTGGACCTAATGGTCATTGTTCCCTTTACCTTTAAGGTGCTACTGGAAGGAATTTTTTTATTTAATTTGTTTAATCATGGAGCTGGAGAGCGCAATATTGCTCAGTTATTACACACACACACACACACACACACACACACACACACACACACACACTGTTTGATATCTAAAGCCAAAGCATCTCCAACAGATGAATGCTCAGCTCAAAACTTCCAGGGAGAGAGAGAGCTACACTCCTCAGTTGGTTTCATTGTTTAGCTACATCAAGACCTTTTCCCCTAATGTTCAACCATAATCTACCTTCCCATAATTTAAGTCCTTTATATCTAGCTCTGCCCTCTGGCGCAGCAGGGAATAAGCAATTGGGTGGGACACACTGGCAGTCCTTCCATCTGCGTCAATATTATGCTTTCTCTCTTGTAGCTCAGCTTAATACACACAGTAACAGTGAGTGATCATTTTGTTCATCTCTTTCACGGATGTCGTGTCTATGTGGGTATGTGTGTACATGGAAGTTATATCCACAAAGGGAGCAATCATAGTCCACTCACCAAACAAGAAAAGAAAGAGAAAGAACATCACATTATGCCTACATAAATTCTTAGAGATAGCTTGTGGAACTTGCCTGAAGCAACCATCCTAATTTGCACAACTCTACAACAGATTCCGCTTCACCTTTTAAGAGCACCTCCTCAGGTCTTTGCTAAACGTTCACAAAGATAAATAGAAATATGACTCCCAGATAAATATTTGCAGATCTTGATACCACAAAGGTCTTCCATTTCCATAATGCTTTGATTATTTATACAACAGCAGAAGCAGAGCTGCTGAAAGAAGTCCTCCCAGGAGGTTAAAAGGGCCAGAGGTATATATTCAATCATTTATTATTCAAACAGATTTAATGGAGACTTTCCCCCTATTTTTTTGGAAAAAAGAATTCTGCTAAAAGGAGCAAAGGGGAAAACTGAAAATGTATTTTGCTTTATTTCATCTAGCACTGTTGAACAGACAAGAGTGAGGCTCAAAGGCAGAAACAAGAACATCAGCTACTAAAAGGAGTAAAGGAGAATTATATGTTTACAAAATGTAATTTCAGCGACTTTCCCAAAGGATTGTTAAGCTATGCAGACTGTTTTTTGCTGAATTGATCCCAATGAGGGAAATTACAGCAAAAAAGACAACTGGATATTTCCTGATAGAATGTAGCAATGCAGAACATTAAAAGGCTTGCTAACATACAACTAACTCCAATCCCCAAGCCATGTTGAATGTCCTCCATGATGTGGGCATATTGTTTTTCCTTAGAAAACAAATTTCCTGCACATTTATAGAGACAAATCAAGGAAGAAGCAATGCTTCTGGGAAATCACAGAACTTGGGAACAGTGCCTCATAGAAATCCTAGTCCAAGCTAGCGTCAGAGCTGCATCTCTTATGACAGCTATTACTGATTCCAACCCCATAGAATCAGGGCTCAAAGCAGTAAGGAAATAGCATTTCCAAGTCTGCTTCTCACCAATTACAAAATCAGTGGGAAGCAATTTAAGCCTGACCCAATTCTCAGATTTGGGTTCTACACAATGGGGTAAGTGTGCATTTAATGGAAGCCCAAAATGGTGGTGGTGGGGAGCTGAATCATCAACATCTAGGATAAGTGTTATTGTATTCATTAAGTGAAGAGATGGGCCGAAGTGCATGCAATCTAATGTACGATGTAGTTTACCAAAAGAGAGAGAGACACAGCCTTTTAAATTTGCAAGGCTGGGGGCAAGGCCTCCCCCCACCCACCCTCTCTTTTTAATTGATGTGAGTTGCTGTGGTTTTCATTGTCTGAGCTAACAAATAGTAAAACCACACCACATAAAATCTATGCTCCATGGATCTGTTTCAGAGCAGAAATGCTAGCAAAATGCTGTTCTACTAGAAAATGTGAGATGGGACTCCTCTGAATTATTCTCTGTAAACAGAAGTGTTATATTTACAACTGCATGCTATTGTCTTGTTTGTTTTATGATATGTGCAGGTAGTAATTACAGACTGAAGGGAGATGTAAGGAGAGAGGCAAGCTGATCTTTATGCTGCATATCTCACACAAACTCTTCCCCAAGAATAGTTGCGCCAAGAAGCAGGCAGCAGGCAGTATTAATGCTTGACCATGCATGGACACTGCTGAACAGCTTACAAAAGGGAATATGCTGTACCTGACTGCGAGTCTCTCTTTCACCCACCTATCTCTACCACCTCAAAAATGTGGAAGAGTATCTTGCTGGATTTCAGTTACCAGCACATCAAAGATTCCATGAGAAAAGAGAGAGAACAAAATAGAACTTCGCTGACCTGTAATTTTTGTATTACTGTGATCTATGGTGAGTGACTGAAATGTGTATTTTTCTTTGGGGAAGGTTAAGGACACAATGGAATGTCTTGAAAGAATATATGGCGATGACAGGTCTGGGGATGAAGAAGGCTGAGAAGTGTCAAAGCAGATTTCGGACAATAAATGCCTTGCTTTTGCAAAATAAATGATGAGCACAAGCTACTGTTCCACCAAGGTGGATACTGTCTAATGTATCTGCCTGTGCACGTATTCACCCTGCCTAGTTTCGGATTTTCCTGTTAAGACATTTGTTTTGTTACTATTCTTTATTTGGAAAGTTCAGAAAGGCTTGCATGAGTCTTCCAGACCTTGCCCATGCAAGTGCAGGATCAGGTCCACACTTGCTGAGATTCAGCACTGCTACCACATCACATGCCCCCTGACCAACTACTAGTCCCCAACAGTAAGATCTATGAAGACTCATCCTCAATTGCTGACCCACATTAGAATTCAGGTTTTCAGTGTAGCTTTCTTGTTGTTTTGCCTCTCTTCCCAGGCCCAAACAAGGTGGCAAATCCATGTCATTTCTCTCTCTCTCTCTCTCTCTCTCTCTCACACACACACACACACACACACATCTAAAGCATGAGCAGGATGTGATTTAAAGAGCCAAAGGGATGCGTGAAGATGCTAAACCCCCTCACCCTGCCCACTGTTCCTTCCACCATCCCTCCCCCCAAGATGCGTTCCTCTCAGCCAGACTCAGTTTTGATATCTGAGCCTGGTGGGGTTATGGTGGGAGCAGGGAGGAAAAAGTTAAATGATGGGGTGAGTGAGCATTCCATTCCTCCAAAACCCCACACACTTTAGATATGACTGGAGCAGCCCCAGCTTTGAAGACATGGGATTGCCACCATCATGTGTCATTTTGGTTTCATAGGCCTTTTCCTGTATCCCATTCCTGTAGCAAGTCTTGTTTACTGTGCTTGGCTTTCTTCCTACCCAATACATCTAATTAAAACATAATTCCCAGAACAAGAAGAAAGATACAGGTGGAATCTATACACATTTTTTTAAAAAAAAACAAAAAACACTGTGAAAATGCTTTTTTAAAAAAAGTTTTGAAAAATATATTGAATTTTCCATAGCTCACTTTTGCCATCTAGTGTCACATTTGTATACTGCACTTTACAACACACTTAAAATGTTTTATTTGCAGCCAGTGGTGTAGCGTGGGGGGTGCAGGGGGGGCCGGCCGCACCGGGCGCAACATCTGGGGGTTAGGGTTCGGGGGCGCAAATCCAGGGGTTAGGGGGCGCAAATCCACGGGCTAGGGGGCGCAAATTACTTGCCTTGCCCCGGGTGCTGACAACCCACGCTACGCCACTGTTTGCAGCTGTATAGCTGAGACCACATACACACAAACCCTAACAGGCCATGTATTTTATATTTTAAAAAATCTCATGAGAAAAGTAACAAAGAGACGTGATGCAAATATATGAGTACCTTTTTCTGTGCTGATTAACTCTCAAAAGGAGGCAACGTGGAAAGTGAAGCAACTAAAACAGAAAATGGCTACTGCAGCACTCATTTACCTTTCCACTCATGCAGCCCAAACATACCAAGCGGTGAGAAAGAGCTTTCAGGGCACCTGAACTCAGCAGTGAACTTATGCAGAGATGCTAGTTCCTCTCCTGCCCCTTGAAGTCTATGCTCTAGAAAAGGATCCTTCAGCATCAACACTGCTGCCTGCCCAACTTGCTTTCCAATTCAAAGCAGGGAAAAAAGAGAGAGCTCTTGAGCGATGGACTCCCCCCCCCCCCTTCCATTTTCAGTGCTACACTGCTAAGTATATAGCCACAAAGCTACCACGGCTGCATGGGCTTTTAGTGAAAAGTGCTTTGCTGGCCTTTAAAGATTCCGTTGAGTTCATCCTACAAGAGGCAACGGAGGAAAGGTGACATGAGAAAGTGTTTTTTGTGTGTGTATGTGTGTTTTTAATAAAGCACTTGTATTTGCTAACTGCATCATTCAGTGAAACCACTTTGGGGGGAAGGCTATACAGAATATACATAAACAACTTGTTTCTAGTGCATCATGGCATCAAAAGGAGCTGAAAAAATGGGGTTGGGGGACAAATATGAAAGGAAGCATGGTATTACTGCACAGCTTGAGGTCCTGGGTTCTCAGTAAGCTTTTGGAAATGTCCCTCAGTAAAATCTCATACGTAAGCAATGCAGTCCTGCTGCAGAAGACAGAATTGGGATTCAAAACGATCTTAACAGATTGGAGAACTGGGTGGGCCCAAATTAACAAAATGAATTTCAATAGGGACAAATGTAAGGTTCTACACTTAGGCAGAATGAACCAGATGCACAAATATAAGATGGGGGATACCTGGATTGCCAGTAGCACCTGTGAAAAGAATCTAGGGGTCTTGGTGGACCACAAGCTGAACATGAGTCAACAGTGTGATGCAGCAGCAAAAAAACCCAATGCTATTCTAGGCTGCATCAACAGTAGTGTCAAGGGAAGTAATAGTACCACTCTATTCTGCCTTGGTCAGACCACACCTGGAGTACTGTGTCCAGTTCTGGGTGCCACAATGTAAGAAGGATGTTGACAAGCTGGAATGTGTGCAGAGGAAGGCAACCTAGATGGATAAGGGTCTGGAAATCAATCCTTATGAGGAATGGTTGAGGGTATATTTAGCCAGGATGAGAGGAGGCTAAGAGGAAATATGATAGCCATCCTCAAATATCAAAAGGGGTGCCTCATGGAGTAAGTTTGTTTTCTCCTGCTCCGGAAGCCACGGCCCAAACAAATGGATTCAAGTTACAAGAAAGGAGATTCTGACTCAACATCTGAAAGAACTTTAGGATGGTAAAAGTTGCTCAACACTGGAAGGGACTCTTGGGAGGAGGGATGACTCTCCTTGCTTGGAGGTTTTTAAGCAGAGGTTGGATGGCCACCTGTCATATATGGTTTAGTTGAGATTCTTGCTATGATAACCCTTGGGGTTCCTTTCAACTCTACAATTCTATGATGCTATGATTCTGAAATAATGGGTGCTCTTATGGTTTGGTAACTTGTTCAAAACACACACAAACAACCAGAAGGTAGAAGTAAATGGACAACTTTCAAAATGGAGACAGATAAGTAGTGGGGTTCACCAATGGTCTGTATTGGAACTGGTGCTATTCCTTTCATTCAGAAATGATCTCTAGTCAGGGATGTGTCCAACAGCAATGTATCCAACAGTGCGGATAATGGCATATCATTCAGAACGGTGAAAACCCAAGAGGATGGAACCCATAATCTCTCCAAACTGGGGTCATGGGCAACAACTGCCAGGTTCAATGTACACAAGTATAAAGTGATATCCAATGGACATTGCAGTGATAACTCAATGAAAATGATGGCACAAATTCCATGTGAGAGGTTATTAGGAAGGTGACCAAAATCAAGATGATCAGTAAAAAATACCCCTGTATAAATCCACATCAGTAGTATATTGTTTCATCTCAAAATGTACCTTGAAGAATTGAGGAAAGCTACAAAAACAGTCAACCAAAATTACCAAGGAGTTGCCGCATCTTCCCTATGGGGAAAGGTCTAAAGTATTGTGGCTATTTAGCTTGGAGGGGTAGGAAGAGATGGTTGAGATAGATCAAGGCGGACTAAACTTGAGGAATATTTTAACCTTCTTCCATACACCATGGTCCCAATGAAAGATGGCCTTGCCATAATATTTGAGGCTTGGGAAAGGGAGGGTGATCACTTGGCTACCGTATTCTATTTGGATTCCAAAAGTCTGCAGAGTCCCTATTCCACTTCCAGCTTCAAGCAGAATCACAGTGATTGGGTGATGCTAAATCACCTGCGTCTGGAAGCATCTGTGACGATGGCTTTAAAATGAAACTACACACATTTATGGAGCACAGGTCTATCAATGGGTATTAGTCATCTTGATAGCTAAATGGAGCCTCTGAACAGCAATTACTGGGGGCAGCGGGGAGTGAATGACAACGACAACCAGTAAAGCAGTGCTGTTGACTTCATGCCAGAGTCCTGCAATATCTCACTTTTTAACTCCCTCCCCACATAGTACCTCATCATTTTACTATTGTTTAACCGTTGCCTCTCTCCTAACTTAGGCTCTGGCCTCTGGGGAGAGGAGGAAGGGGAAATAATTATTAATAATTATTATTAATATTTTAATATTAATATTAGGATGGTAAAAGTAAAGCACTAGAAAAGCACATCCACTCTAGAACTGCTTTTGGGAGTGCTTTCTGAACCACTTCTGAAAGTCAATTCCTGGGTTGGGCAACATTTTAAAGGCATCACACCCTCAGCTAAGATCTCACTTAGCTGTACATTTTCAGGTATTTTCTAGCTGCACTTCCTTCAACCCCCCCCCAAAAAAAACCCTCCTATGTTCTGAGGTAGGAGTGGAGAGGCAGTAAGTCAGTTGGTTTCCATTTGTTTCTCTGACAAACAATGCAAAGGTATATTACATATAAAGAGACTATACAGTGGTGCCTCACAAGACAAAATTAATTCGTTCCGCAAGTCTCTTCGTCTTGCGGTTTTTTCGTCTTGCGATGCACGGTTTCCCATAGGAATGCATTGAAAATCAATTAATGCGTTCCTAGGGAAACCGCCTTCAGACCAGGTCCGGGGACAGACTGTCCCCGGACCTCTTCTGAAGGCTGGGGGGGGGGACAAGGGCTTTTCTTCCCACCCCCAGCATTTTAAAAAACCCTGGGACAGCAGAGGACTTCTCCGCTGTCCGGGCGATCTTAAAATGCTGGCGGGCGGCATTTTAAAATCGCCCCGGGACAGCGGAGGACTTCTCCACTGTCCGGGGCGATTTAAAAGCCCCTGGGAAGGCAGGCAGGGGGGACAAAGACTTTCGCCCCCCGCCCACCTTCAGAAGGTGTTCCCGCCCCCCCGCCCGGCTTCGCAGCAGCGCTACGAAGCCCG
This sequence comes from Podarcis bocagei, assembly GCF_964188305.1. NCBI lineage: Eukaryota > Metazoa > Chordata > Lepidosauria > Squamata > Lacertidae > Podarcis > Podarcis bocagei. Next base: position 1,185,338 of record NC_138127.1, on the reverse strand, counting down.
GCGGCTGGGGCAGGTGTTCCCCCCCCGCCCGGCTTCGCAGCAGCGCTACGAAGCCCGGCGGCTGGGGCAGGTGTTCCCCCCCCGCCCGTCTTCGCAGCAGCGCTAAAAAGCCCGGCGGCTGGGGCAGGTGTTCCCCCCCCGCCCGGCTTCGCAGCAGCGCTACGAAGCCCGGCGGCTGGGGCAGGTGTTCCCGCCCCCCCGCCCGGCTTCGCAGCAGCGCTACGAAGCCCGGCGGCTGGGGCAGGTGTTCCCGCCCCCCCACCCCGCTTCGGAGCAGCGTTCCGAAGCGGGGTGGCTGGGGCAGGTGTTCCCGCCCCCCCCCGCCCGGCTTCGCAGCAGCGCTACGAAGCCCGGCGGCTGGGGCAGGTGTTCCCGCCCCCCCACCCCGCTTCGGAGCAGCGTTCTGAAGCGGGGCGGTGGGGGAAGGTGTTCCCGCCCCCCCGCCCCGCTTCGGAGCACCGGGAGAAGCGATCTCCCCGCAGCCGCTTGCTTCAAAAGAGGTCCGGGGGCAGCGGGAAGCGCCTCCGCTGCCCCCGGACCTCTTTTGAAGCAAGGGGCGGTGGGGAGAAGCGATCTCCCCGCCGCCCCTTGCTTCAAAAGAGAAGACCCGCTGTCCCCGGGGCAAGCTTCGTTTTGCGAAGCAAGCCCATAGGGAAATTCGTCTTGCGAGGCAACTCGAAAACGAAAAAACCTTTCGTTTTGCGAGTTTTTCGTCTCGCGAGGCGTTCGTCTTGCGGGGTACCACTGTACTTGTTACAGTAAGGCCTGTATTTTATATGGAGATGCCATTGAAAGCAATGCATTGTTGATGCATTCATATTCCTGGTGGTTTGTTTTCACATTTGGTTGTGCATTGCTTTGAGTGTAGTGTGCTGTTTAGCGATAAGTGGTGTACACTGACTGTGTATAAAGTGACTGACTGACATGCAGCAAAATGAGACAGCAGTTCTAAACTGGCAGAATAGATTGTACCATTCAGATAAGATTGTGTGTGTGTTTGTAGGGGTGTGTGTCACATGCTGCACTGCACATTGTCATTGTTTTAATCTCTGCATGTAGAAAATTAGCACAACAGGGAGAAGAGTTTTTACACCCATAAAATTATTTTAGATTCCAAAACTGCACCTCTCCCTTTGCAGTTTAGAGTGGTACAGTCCACCTGGCCAACTCATTCTGCTGCTTATGTTGAGGGAACCTAAGACTACATAACTAGAGTTTCATTATTTTGCCATACACTTGGCTTAGGATGAAGAATAACAATAGAAAGGTGGGGGTGGGATAATAAGTTTCCTTAAGGGCCCTAGTTGATTTCCAAAGCCTCTTCGGCTTTCAATCAAAGTTCTTTCTGTTCATTGTGCGTTTCTCTCTAATGGCTTATGTTTTCTGGCTATAGCTGAGCAACTTCCACTCATACTAATGAGATATGAATAGCCACCAATATCTATGCTGGGTGGAATACATGCATCTTGAGCTTGTTCTTATCAGCAAGCTCTACATTAGAAAGTTCCATATTAAAATGCAGAGCTGAAACTTATTAAAGACAACTGAAAAGTAATGTTTAAACAGAATACACGCACACAGGCACAGCACCTGAAAAGTCTGAAGGTGTGTGCAGCATGGCAGAATATTTGCCATGGCAACTGAATGTTATGAAAGAACTGTAACCAGATTGATTTTAGCAACGTGTGCCACCTTGTAATTGCTGCAGAAAGGAGCGGTTCCTGCAGAGTTTAGCATCTGCATGGCATCTGTTTGTCAATTTTAAAATGAATGTATGCTTTCTACATGTTCCATGTTGATGTTACATCTGTAGCATAACTGTCAAAACAAATATATTCTTAAAAAAGGTTCACAGTCATGTATTGTCTGACAGAACCACTTATTTCTTTAGCCAACACCATGAACAATAATTACAAGTGAGAGGTGAATATATATATTTATATAACCTTTGGGCTTTTAGGGCCACATACATTTCAGACCAGACTTTATCAGCCTGGTGCTCTCCAGATGTTGGATAACACCTTCCATCAGCCCCAGTCAACATCTGGAGGGCACCAGATTGGCAAAGGCTGTTTTAGATCATTTTCAAAGATTCTCCTCCAAGTGCCGTGATTGGCTGAAGTGAGGCAGGTGAGGCAATTGGAGGGAGGTCTCCCCCGGTTATGATACCCCATTAATGAAATGACCTTCTGATAGAGGACCACCTGGTGCCAACTCCAATTACATTAGGACGCTAGGTGAATAAGTACTTTTTCACTGTCCAGGGCTTTCCATTCGTTCTTTTATTATTTTGCTCGCTGTGAACATGTTTTAATGCCTGTTTTTGTGCTGCTGTTTATTCATGGTGTTTTAGCTCTGCCTTGTTGCTTTTATTGCTGTTTTTAGCCTGAATTATGCAAGCCACCCTAGAAACATTTCACACTGAAGGTCAGGGTAGAAACTCATAAATGAATATATTCAAAGGCAGATTATTTAATGTAAATTGTCATCCTCTAGTGATTTTTTTAAACAAGCACAACAACCTCACACCCCACCCTGCAGCAGTGCAGACTGAGGTTAGTATTATTCTGCCAGTGGTCAGATCTCTCTGGTCCTAATTTCACTGGAATCTAATATTGATGTATTCTAGTTATTATTTCAGGACCATCCCACCTTCTCCAACTGCTCTCCCTGTTAAAGAGCCTTTGGTTAATTATGGCCTTACCTATGCAATGCCTAAAACAGAGCCAGCTTCCCAAGTATCTGGTATTCATTCTCTCTCTCTCTCTCTCTCTCTCTCTGGCTTCAATACTGCATTAAAATGATGCCTACCAACATGATTTGACTGGAACATAGTACACTTACAGCTCCCCAAAGTAAATGGCAAATGTCAAATTCTAGCTGACTGAAATTATTGCTTCTATGATTCAAAGGAATTCATCTCCTCTGTGGTTGCCGTTGCTTAAAAAAAGCATATCAAAAAATTTCGATTCTGCGGAGAAAAAGGGGTGAATTTGAGGGAAAAGGAAGAAAATCACTTCATGGCATTATAAAAAGCAGCTGCTTGAGAAGAAAATTACAGATTTCAGAAAAGATAGAACTCTAAATCTAACTGAAAGAGGGTATGCAAGTGGTTTGACACTAGGTATGTACATGTGAAACATGCCATGGGCACAGTTTCAGTGTGAGCATCTTGAGACACTTTAACCAGGTGTGGGGAACCTGTTTTAGCCTGAGGGCTGCCCTTCTACCTTCTGAAGCCCAAGTGGTCTGGCTAAACTAGGCAAAGGGATGAAGCCAAGGGGCTGAGTGGGCAAGCCAGAGGTTATATCCCCAAACCATAGTGACTATAGTCAAGCTCACAGGCAAGCCAAGAATGCAGCCCTGAAGGCTCATTGCATGAATATAACAAACTTAATATCCAGAAACAACTCCTTCCAGCAGTTACAAGAAAATTTAAAATTCTCCATTGTTGCCTTGTAAAGCAATGCCGTGCATATTATATACTTTTTCCTTTCTGGTATTATTAGAGCCTTAATGATCACAGACGTTTTATCTTCTGTTTGCATAAATGTAAGAAAGGCCAGTCAGCTCTGTTGTAAAATCTACCCACACTGTTACCAATTTGCAAAAGATATTTCTTAACACAGAAATACGATCTAGATGACAAACTGTCTGCTCATACATCTGAACTTTTGTAAGAGTTTTCCTCTCAAAAGTGCCCCTTTACATGTACAGCCCTCAAATATTACTTAACCTTCCCAGATTCCAAAATGCAGTTTAGGGGATTTAGTGTGAGAGCTTTTAAAGAGGGAAATCAAAGGGAGGGGGAACCCATGCTTATTACAGAGCTATACCCCTTTATAAAGATCTCAGACCAAATACCCACATTGCTTTTTTAAAAACCTCTGGGGACATAAAAATATATATAGTGTTATTCCTTGGTTCCTACTGCCACATCTTACATTACTCAACAATGCATGTATCACTAAAATACAGATAAGCTATTGTAGACTTTGTTAATGCTACTAATGAGAACTCCATATAATTCTAAGCTTCTAAACGGATTGCTTTTTTTCAGGGTTAGTCCTGGGGTTTCATTGGTTGTTTATTGATGCTAAGCATAGTGCATTTACAGAACAGAGATTGAGAAAGCCTGTTCCTCGTGCTTTAAATTTAAAGTATGAATAGTCCTTATTGTGCTAAAGTGAAGCAGGCACATTAAAACCTCCTCCCCCCCCCCTTGCAGGAGAGGTTCCTACCCTTTAAATGACTGGTAAGAGATACAAGGGCAAATGCAGATAACAGTCAAGCTTTCTGGTCAAAGCTGACCAAATGCTTTGTAAGCCAGAGACAGATTTATAGATTTCTGGACCTCTTTAAAACAGGTTATAAGTGACACATTCCATTTTATGATTGCTACTCAATGGGGATTATTGTCCATTAAGGAGGAAGGCTGTTCCAAGAGTTGGACTGCCAACCTTTCATTAGCCATCATGCTCAGTCTCCAAAGTCTTCTTTTGCAGTACTCTAATGCATTCTCGTTGTGACAACCCCGGCTTAAATTTATGGAGTGTTGAAAATCTCCCAATGCAGTTTTTAAATGTTCAACATTTACTCTATTTCCTCTTTACCAGACAGACAGTTGAAATGTTCACTACAATGCTTAAACACTCCCAGAAAAATCAGACGTTCAAAGATTTTAGTCAAAAAGTGAGGAACTGACATAAGCATGGGTTTGACTGCCTGTTGTTTTCATAAATACCACCATCATTTTATGGGAAGACAACACCATGCATACCCTTTTCTGGCCTATTTGTGTTGCCTAACTTTGCTATATCTACTTTACATTTACAGTGGTACCTCGGGTTACAAACACCATGGGTTACAAACACCAGGTTACAGACTCCGCTAACCCAGAAGTAGTACCTTGGGTTAAGAACTTTGCCCAGGGATGAGAACAGAAATCACGTGGAGGTGGCGCGGTGGCAGACCCCATTAGCTAAAGTGGTACCTCAGGTTAAGAACGGACCTCCAGAATGAATTAAGTTCATAACCAGAGGTACCACTGTATTCTTATTCTGTATAACTAATTCTGGGTGCATATACACATGAAGTTGAGTACCTTCTCTACAAATAATGGTTAGAATGCCTGGGACATTTTAGTTTAGGGAAAAAAGAGATTATGGGGAGGGAGAAGATAGAGGTTTATAAAATTATGCATAGTATGGAGAAAGGAGAGAGGGTGAGAATTTCTACCAATGATTATTAGCCATGATGCCTAAATTGGAAAAGAAAAACTGATCCCAGAAAAACTGAAATAAAAACATGCATCGAGGTGCCACACTTAAGCATGACTGCCTACCAGGGCTGGGACACAGCAGGAGCAGACCTGCTTAAGAACTGTGGTCTTCTTCTGGGCTATAAAGGGGAAAGTGCCCAAGGTTACTTGAAGAAAATCATTTTGGGGAAGGAAACAAAAAAGCCCATAGCCTATTGGGTAAGAATCTTTGTGGCCTTCAAGAACTGGAAGTCTATGTAGAACAAGGAAATGGGCTAGAGTACTGGTTATTTCAAATACAAAAACCATCCTGAGACCACAATAAGAAGTGTTTACTATGGTCTTAAATATGAATGTAGCTCTTCATGCTGTCTTTCAGTCCATCTGTTTTAATCTCGATGAAATGTTTCAGCCTTCCAACTTGGCAAGAGTAATTATACAATAGAAAGGCTTTTGATGTATAGCACAGCTCATATTCCGCTGTGATAACATTAATAGCTGAAGAAATAAATATTTTTTAAAAAATTCTGATGACTGAATGGTGCCAAAACATGTTGTAATGTGACCCGCTACTTTACCTTTGATTCAAATGCATGCCATCCCCCACACAACCCTGAAACCCCATTCTCCAAAGTAAGATAAAAGGTAAAGGACCCCTGGACGGTTAAGTTCAGTCAAAGGCGACTATGATAGTCCAAAGTATTCCATATAGCTCCACAATTTTGCACATGCTACCTGTCGTGCCACAAACATGTCTCATGCAGCTACAGTCTACTTAAGTGAGCTAGACTGAGGCTCAGGATGCACACATAGATCTAACCGTGTATTTCTATGGATTGCAAATAATGCATCCCAGTGATCAAAATGGGGCAAGGCAAACTGAAATTGCTCGTTGTGCATCTTTTAACCTTCCTCATAAATAGAATTTGGCATTACCCTACAGAGTCCACCATGTGGCTACTCAAGGCAGCCCTGTTTCAGCTACATCTAAACCAAATCTTTCAAAGTGCCTATAGCTTTCACAGTCTGACAATGCATTTAAAAAATTTTAATTTCAGGTTGTAACCCATGAAATTAAATAACTGAGTGTTTGTCTTTTTTAAAAAATAGGCGGAAGGAAAAAATGCCTTTAACTACAAACAGCAGAAGAAAGGTCAAAAATTCCAGAATTAATTTGCATTACACATTAGGAGTTGCTCCCAGGTGCAAGAATAAAAACATTGTTATTGTTACCCTGGTCTTCATTATAAATTCCATTTCTATTTTCCATTCCTGCAAAAATGACATCCTAATACACACTTCTTGTTCGTTAAGGGGGGGAAACCAGGATTCATCCTACTGGGATCTAATTACCACAACTTAATTACATTCTTTTAAACAAACACTTGTGGACTTTACTTCTCTGCTGATGCTTTTTGGAGGAAGCCTATAATGCTCTTTTAGAAAACTTTCCACAGTAGCTGTTGGTATAGTAATCAATAAACATGGGGAGTACTTAATCAAACCAAATTAAATTCAGAGGATATAAAACACGATCTCCAAATATCAGCCACAATTTATCTTGCACCATGTTGGAATGTACCGTATTTTTTGCACCATAACACTCACTTTTTTCCTCCTAGAAAGTAAGGGGAAATGTCTGTGCGTGTTATGGAGCGAATGCCTGCGGGTGGCGGGAGGATCTGCTGCAGTCGTGAGCAGAGGATCCATGGTTCCCCTTCCTTCCCTCCTCCGTGGTTACAAAGCATGGATCCACATGGATCCTCAGGATTTTTGCATTGGGCTACTCCAAACTCACTGTCAGATCACATGTCTGTGGCCACAGCATGAACCACAAAAATCATATATCCACTATTTCGTTTAGAATATTTTTTTCTTGTTTTCCTCCTCTAAAAACTACGTGCATGTTATGGTCTGGTGCGTGTTATAGAGCGAAAAATACGGTATATAGTATGGCAAGAGAAGAAAAACCCTGCAGAATCTTCTGAAAACCCAAATAATTCTGCAGCAGCAAGGGCCTAATTCAGATAATGGCTTTGGTATTCTTAATGCAGGTCTTCTGATAGACACAGGGTTGTTTCTTTTGACACTCACACTATACCACAAAGTGCTTTGGAAACTGTGTGTGTTCACATGTTTTGCCTTACGACATGGTGCATTTTCCCCCTGGGGGTGGGCGAAATGGTGATGACCAATAGCTTAGCTAGTTTCAAAGGGTGATGAGACAAACTCTAATCTCTCCTTGAAATATTTGCACTAACATACAAAGCTCTATACAGCTGAGGAGCCAGATATCTTCTCTCATATAAACTTACCCCAAAATTATAATCCAGGCAATTACAATCAGAACTTGACTGTGCCATACTTACCTAGTATGTGGCAACATAGCTGAGGGCATTATTAACACAACCCCCCCCCCCCCTTGTGAAGACTGTGAAGAAGTACAAAGGGGTTTCTTAACACTGTGTATTCAGTAAAAGATGGAATATAGTATGAGTGAAAAGCTATGACTCTGGGACAACGAATAAACCAACCAACCCTAGCTTCACATAGATCTGCCAATAGATTAGAATCTTGGCTGAGACACCAGAGGAAAGAGATCTCTGGATCACGGCAGAACACTCATTATCAGTATGTGGTAGCAATGACAGGACAATTTGTCATTAAAATTGTTATAAACAAGATTTGAAATACTAGAGAGGAATTGGGGGATGCAGCAATACAAACTATGTTTTGCATTCTTTCTCTGTCCATTTGTGGTACGTGTGTGGTACGAAGAGAGAGAGGAAAAAGACACTCCTGCCTTTATATATTTATATATGGCTTTCAGTGGGAGGCAAGATAATAAAGTATACCCAAGTGTCACTTTTCCCCAGGATTTTATAGATAGCTAGATATATAAGATTTTATAGGATTAGATAGATAGATAGGTACAGTGGTACCTTGGGTTACATACGCTTCAGGTTACATACGCTTCAGGTTACAGACTCCGCTAACCCAGAAATATTACCTCGGGTTAAGAACTTTGCTTCAGGATGAGAACAGAAATTGTGCTCCGGCGACGTGGCAGCAGCAAGAGGCCCCATTAGCGAAAGTGGTGCTTCAGGTTAAGAACAGTTTCAGGTTAAGGGTGGACCTCCAGAATGAATTAAGTACTTAACCCAAGGAACCACTGTATAGAAGAAGAAGAAGAAGAAGAAGAGGAGGAGGAGGAGGAGGAGGAGGAGGAGGAGTTTGGATTTGATATCCCGCTTTATCACTACCCGAAGGAGTCTCAAAGTGGCTAACATTCTCCTTTTCCCTTCCTCCCCCACAGCAAACACTCTATGAGGTGAGTGAGGCTGAGAAACTTCAAAGAAGTGTGACTGGCCCAAGGTCACCCAGCAGCTGCATGTGGAGGAGTGGAGACGCGAACCTGGTTCCCCAGATTACGAGTCTACCGCTCTTAACCACTACACCACACTGGCTGTTCCTTATTTGTCTGAGGGTTCAATGTTCCAGCTTTAAAAGTGAGTTGAAGAGGTGTTAGATTACTAATGGACAAACCTGGCCAAAATTCCATGCTTCTTGCAAATGGCACCACAGACTCACATGCGTTTACAAAGAATGTGCACTTGAGGTTTGATTATAAATGCAAAACATAATAGACAGACACACAGTTTGAAGAAGAACCTCTGCTGATTGCCGGAGACATTTCACCTAAAACGTTTGCTGCTTAGTGCATTTATTTTAAAAGCATTACTATAAAGAGGCACGGGGAAAGCATTTTCATTCAGAATAATATTTAGAAAAAGCATACCGGGACAGTGAAATAGAATATATCTAATCCAAGCAGACCCAGAATAAAAAAGCGAGGCAAAATAGTATGCAAAACAGGGCAGTACTTACAGTTTCACATCTGTAATAGTTTCCTCCCTGAACGGCCATTTTAACAAAATGTAGCTTTATCAGACTGCAGAATCTGAAAGCTAATAGCTTTTTTTCCCCAACAGACTGAGATATGTGAAGAGTGTGTTCACTTAGCCTCTGAGGCAGTGGTTCCCAAACTTTTTCTTCCCTCTTGAAAACTGCTGAGGGTCATGGCTGTTGCAGCAGCTGTAATGCTCTGCGTTAGATGCTGTATGGTTTTTTAATCGCATTCAAATTGCTCATTTTATTTATGTTGCATTTTTTTGTGTTGACATTCCGTCATTAGTTCTCCCCTGTATACCTGACATTATGATTTAAAATGCATTTAAATATCCTTAAAGATTTGCCGGAGAGTGGGGGAGATGAGTACCATGAGCATATTGGACAGAAATGGGAGGAATTTTAGGGTGTAGTTGGGATAGGTTGCAAAAGGCAGGTCACCTGTTTAATGGATGGGAAAGGGAAGAAAAGTCTTGTACTCAAAGTGCGCCATAGATGTACAGGCCCTTCTCAGATTGAAGGTGATAGTCAGGTGGGAAGGACTTGTATGGCTGGTTCTGACATGGTACATTTGGTTGAACCCACAGTAAAACATGCTGCTCCTGTAACATTCAAAGGACACTTGATTGATTGATTTACTGGCTGACCTTACAATTAGGTTTATATCCTACATTTCCTTCAAAGAGCTCAAAGTGGCATCCATGGTTCGACTTCCCACATTTTACTCTCACAACAACCCTGCAAAGTATGCTGGACTGAGGGAGAGTTACTGGCCCAGGGCCACCCAGTGAGTGGGGATTGGAACATGGATCTCTCTAATCACAGCATCACAATAGCTCCCACGGTAGTCAAAGATGAAAGAGTGACTGCCTTAAGCCACCCTGAAAGCACCATGGCTGAGCAGGATTTTGAACATAAGTTAGTAATAGCGTGTGAAGACCCCCAAAACCACGCTAATAATAATAATAATAATAATAATAATAATAATAATAATAATAATAATAATTTATTTATACCCCACCCATCTGGCTGGGTTTTCCCAGCCACTCTGGGCGGCTTCCAACAAAACATTAAAACACTAATTCATGAACTATTAAAAGCTTCCCTAAATAGGGCTGCCTTCAGATGTCTTCTAAAAGTCTGGTAGTTGTTGTTCTCTTTGACATCTGGTAGGAGGGCGTTCCACAGGGAGGGTGCCACTACCGAGAAGGCCCTCTGCCGGGTTTCCTGTAACTTGGCTTCTCGCAGTGAGGGAACTGTCAGAAGGTCCTCGGTGCTGGACCTCAGTGTCCGGATAGAACGATGGGGTTGGAGACACTCCTTTAGGTATACTGGACCGAGGCCGTTTAGGGCTTTAAAGGTCAGCACCAACACTCTGAATTGTGCTCGGAAACTTACTGCCAATGTAGGCCTTTCAAGACCTGTGTTATGTAGTTTCCAGGCCACCTTCAAAGGTAGCCCCACATAGAGGGCATTGCAGTAGTCCAAGCGAGAGATAACCAGAGCATGCACCACTCTGGTGAGATAGGGTCTCAGCCTATCTTTTCCCAGAAAGACCCAGTCACATAATAAGACACAATGGACACAGAATATTTGTTTAAAGTGTTTTTGGCAGTAATTTGGCCACAACTTTATTGATTACAGCATGTGAGTGGTTGCTTAGGCACTGGTTCCCAACTACTGAACCTGTGCGGTGGCAGGAACAGGACTGACAACTGGACACCACCAGAGGTCAGTAAGGAAAAACATTCTGGGGGAGCACGCAGCTGTGTTCCGTCTCACAGATCACCCTAGATGCTCCCAGGGACTCTAGCGTGGCCCTAGCCACTAGACAGGGTTGGGACAAAACCAAATCAAGCCCCTGGATTCCTTTAACGGAATTCCCTAGCAGCAGCAATGGAGGGGCAGGCACAGCCAGCCACTTCCCCTCCGCAAAACATTTAACCAATGCCTAACTGCCTTACAAAGTTGTGACGATTCACTACACGGTAGGCAAAAACCAAGTGGCACCAGCCAAAAACCAAGTGGCACCAGCCAATCTGCCAAATGGCAAAATTCCTACCGGGACCCTGCTCCAAAACAGACAATCCCTAAACAGGCATAGCAAGGTCGAAAGAACAACCCTAAATATAGGGAGGGAGGGAGGGAGGGAGGGAGGGAGGGAGGGTGATCCCGTGCACGTCGCGATAAAGAGGAAGCTCCACGCGACGTAGAGTGGCTTAAGTAGCCCCTTGATTGCCAATCAGATTCTCAAGAAGCCAAATTCCACCCCAGAAACGGAGGGGCATCCAATGGGAGTTGTGGCTATCCAAACGGTCCCGCCCCGACAACAAGGAGGCAGTTTCTGGAGCTCTCCACGCAACACATGCTCTCCATGATGGAGGACATGATTTCTCATGCCAAACTCTACAACAGACTTCTCATACCCCAAGTGACACAGTTCACTGCTGGAAGGGGTGGTTACCTGTGTTTGCAAAGCCAAATGTGATGCCCATGTGTGAATGGGGAGGGCTGTGTTTAATGCAGTAAGCACCTCTCACTGCATGGGTAACATTTGTGGTTGTCAGGAGACCGGGACATTCTGGCCTTCGCTGATTTATTTTAACCTTCCATTTCTGCAAATTCAGCAAACATTCCAATTTTAAAGAATATTTCATGGTCTCTTGTCTAAAATGAATTCACTGTAACATATGGACTTGCTTAGATTCTCTCCCCCCCCCCCCAGTTCTCTTTGCAAATGTACTTTATTTGCTGTAATTAGGCACATATATAAAGAACTAATTCCCACTGAAACTAAAGGGGCAGAATACGTATTCAACATCTACACAGGAATAAAACCTTTGGGTATATTTTAATCGCTACTCTTTATCAAAGTATTTGATGCTGTGGCATGGAGTGTTCTTTGTGTATACAGGAAGTGAAGTCTAGAAGAGGAGTAAGTTGTGTTATCTATCTGAAACAGGCATACATCTTTTCATGCGCTATATGCAGTTAGGGTTCCGGAGGCCTAGTGAACTGCAAGTGTTACAAGAAGGGCAAGACGTAGTTTTGATGCTTTGCTCACGCCAACAAACCAGGCCAACATAAAATTGGATTTTTGCTCTTGAGATTAAAGCTTATTATACCAACATATCTCAAGACTGGTATTATTTGTGGCTGCAAACCAGGAAGCTCCTTAAAAAATATAACTGATGAGAGAGAGGCGGGGGCTGGTATAGCATTGGGGGCTATGAAGCAGTTGGCAAATCGCAACATTCTTTTCAGCAGAACTGTAAGCAGTCATTTTCATAACCACAATATTTTATTCTCCCCTTTTTCCCAAGAAGTGACTGTGGGGAAACATGACTTTTCAATATGATCCACAACTATTTTACATTTTCCATGTAATTGTTACGATCGTAAGTTCTTTTTCCTCAACCCCCACAGCACAAAAAACCCCAAAATAAATAAAGAGAGAGAACATTTTCGACACTGTATGCTTAGCTCAAATGCAAGGTACTAATCATATTTTAATGTTTTGTCAGCTTTATGGAACATATGAAGAAGTAATTTGTCCTGTAACTTAGGGTTGCCATGTTTCAGGAAGTAGGAATCTGAACACAAACGTTATTGAGCTTTTTTTTGGTCAAAAGTGGTTCCCCCGGACATTTAAACCAGCTGACAAAAATTCCGCCTGGATGTAACTTTCGGCAGCCAAATTTCAGGAAAATTAGGATGCATAGCAGCCCTGCAGTGTAACTTATTTTTATTGTATGTATCTTTCTTCCATCATGGAACCAAAGGTGCATACATGTGGTTTACAGGAGGTCTCCCATCCAGGCACAGGCCAGGGCCAGACCTACTTAGCCTCAGCAAAGTGGTGGCCTCCTGTACCATCAGACTATACCCCGGAACTAGCCTGAATGGGCTGAAGGTGTTGTGAGGTGGGGATGATGGGAGGCTCCAAGATTCTATACTCCTCCTGGTGGTTTATGTGCCTTGGGAGGAATCACAAAAGGTGAGAATAAGAGATGGAAGCCTGGAGAATGTAGAGGTTCCTTCGTGAGAAATAGAGATAAAAAGAATAAAGGAACCAGAGGGGGGCTTCTAGGCTGGGTTATATACTCCCCCTCCACAGTGATAGGCAGGTTTCTCTGCTCTGATAGACGGACAGAGATGTGCATGGAGAATGTGCCCTGGAAAGAAGCAAGAAGCAGCTCACCCAAATTCTGAGGGATCTGGTCCCCTTGACATAGTGACAGGATGATTGACAAACTACGATTCTTAGCACTAACCTGCAAAGCAACCTGAGTTCTGCTGGGCCCTGTTAGCATATATCTAATAAGGTAAAGGTAAAGGACCCCTGACAGTTAAGTCCAGTCGCAGACGACTCTGGGGTTGCAGCACTCATTTCACTTTACAGGCTGAGGGAACCGGCGTTTGTCTGCAGTTTTTCCGGGTCTTGTGGCCAGCCTGAATAAGCCACTTTTGGTGCAACAGAAAACCAAAACCAGAGCAGCGCACGGAAATGCCGTTTACCTTCCCGCTGGAGCAGTACCCATTTATATACTTGCATTTTTTGGTGTGCTTTCGAACTGCTAGGTTGGCAGGAGCTGGGACCGAGCAACGGGAGCTCACCCCATCATAGGGATTCGAACTGCTGACCTTCTGATCGGCAAGCCCAAGAAGCTCAGTGGCTTAGACCACAGCACCACCCGCACCCCCTATATATCTAATAAAGGTAAAGGTAAAGGGACCCCTGACCATTAGGTCCAGTCGTGACCAACTCTGGGGTTGCGGCGCTAATCTTGCTTTATTGGCCGAGGGAGCCGGCGTTTGTCTGCAGACAGCTTCCAGGTCATGTGGCCAGCATGACTAAGCCACTTCTGGTGAACCAGAGCAGCGCACGGAAATGCTGTTTACCTTCCCGCCGGAGCGGTACCTTTTTATCTTCTTGCACTTTGATGTGCTTTCAAACTGCTAGGTTGGCAGGAGCAGGGACCAAGCAACGGCAGCTCACCCTGTCACGGGGATTTGAACCGCCGACCTAGGCAAGTCCTAGGCTCTGTGGTTTAACCCACAGCGCCACCCGCATCCCTAATATATCTAATACATTTAGTTAATTAATTAAATCAAGTTTTTAACAACTCACAACCTCGTATCTAAAAAAATAAAAATAAATTCCAGCTTAAAAAAAACGATATTGCATGTTTTAAAACTGGGAAACAGCCTCTCCAGCTCTTTACCATGATAGTTGTAGAACTTCCACATTCGGAAGCAGCATACTTCAGCACATCAGATATTAGAAACAAGCATGAGAGAACTCTTTCACCTTCATGCCTTGCTTTTAAGCCTCCACAAAGAACCTGGCTCACTCCTGTTGGGGAAAAAAGAGCGCTGAACCTGAGAGGCCTTTGATCTGATCCAGCTCAGACCTTGTGAGTTTTACGTTGCCTCTGTTTCTGGCATGTAATGAGGTTTAAAAATAAAAACAAAAAAACCTCTGAAGAGACTCAAAGGAAATGTAGGCCACAAACAAAATCACAATCACTGTACAAATATTCCAGGAGAGATAGCATCCCTGTTATGTTGGCAGCACAGCAAGTGCAAATTTGAAAACAAAATGAGAATTAGAAATGGAAAGGTGAGGGTGGTAAGATAAGCACTAGTGAGCCAATAATACCATAGCTCACTAGAGCTTAACTTTTGCCATTCATATTAATTTAGCTCATGATTTTAAGCTTTCTAAATGTGTCTTCAAATGTTTCCAGTTAAATATATCTGCATTTTGAATAGCATTTGGAGCTGAATTACTCAATTCTTTTCCATGCGTTCCCAGGGCTGGAATGTTGCATGAAAAGATGCTTTATAAACAGGTGGATACTGTTTCAAGGAAGTGTCCCATTATTGGAACTTATATAAATATTAGCAGCTTCAACTGTTTGGGGAAGGGCAGAGCTAGAAGGTGAAATGAAGAGTTTAATGCAGTCTAAACAATAATGTAGGCAGCACTTTGTGTTTCTTACAGAATCTGTAAAAGAAACATAAATCTGAGAATTTGAAAATTATTTTCAGCCAATACCTCCCTTGCAAGTTCACATTTCACCTTTTATAATGTGGTGATTAAGGCAAACTCACTGAACAGACGCAAAGGTAATATGATTCTAATAATAAGATGGTTACTACTGATGCCTTGGAATTAATTCAGTCCTGGGTTAACATGGTGCTGCCATCCTTCTGTCTAGAGAGACAATGGAGTGCACCTCTAGGGGTGAAGTCAAACTGCTGTGTTAGCAGTACTGAAGTGACCTCCCCGCGGTGGAAGCCCGAGCAGTGTGCCTGGAGGTCCTAGGCTGCCCAGATGACAAGATTTCTCTATGGGCCTTGCTTATGTGATCTAAGGGAAAGCAGAGCAATATGTTTGGCACCAGCCTAGCTGCAGGAGTTGCCAGAAGGCACCATCCAACCAACTTAGGGATCCACTCTGGATTTGCGTTGGGTTTACTCCTCAGCCTTTTCTTCTCCTGAAGATACCCCACACGGCAGGGGAGTTTTAGGATCAGAGTTTTCCTTCTCCTAGACAGGCTACCTTCCCATGTGGACAAGCCTCACCTGCCCCTCACTTCCCTCTACATGCAGAAATGCTTTCTTGACTGTCTTCGCATGCAGGGGAAATCCCTAAACTCACTCAGGATTTGAGATCCATCAGCTACCCTCACCTGGTTTACCCAGTGAGTCAAAGCTGTTGCCCGGGATGTGGGCGCTATCATATGCTGACAGCTTCTAGAAAACATAGAACTTTAGTGGGAACCAAAGGCGGACAAATTACTCCAGAAGCCCCACCAGAGGTACTAGGCCTCCCCTAACACCCCATATACCCTTAACATGATGTAACCTCCCCCAAAGCAGGTTGGGAAGAGACCATTAGCAAAGCAAACAGTCCTAGCAACCTGATTAATCCATACTGAGAAAAACTGGAACAAAACCTATTCCCTAAGAACTTCTGATTTGATGCACTGCATGAATTCCTAGGGCTAAAGATGATATCCCTCCACCCCCACCCTCAGAAGCAGAGATGTTGCTCATGATGTGGTCCCCTAGCTCATTTGACTTCTCCTATAGATAACTGCTTTGAAACATGTAAATACATTGCAAAATCCCTGTTGAGCTGTTAGATTACATTTCAAGCTCTGCTGAAAACTAATATGCAATGACTAGCATACAGTAAGATAACCTGACCTTGAACAAAGTTATTCTGGGGTAATTTTAAAAAGCACTCCTTGATTGAACCATTAAGGCAACTTTAAAAAAAAAACAAAAAAACTTTCCAGGTACATTGCTTCAATTCCCAGTGCTGCCTCTTAGAAATTCAAAAATTGCACATCAAGGAAAGTGGTGATGCACAACATAAAGACAATTTCCCCCCTAGCTGATGGCAATGGGATGATGCGGGATTTCCAACACTGCAGTTGACATTAATATCAAGCAACAGGGAAGAGATAATAAATATTCTTTCCTTCTGTTCTCAAATATATATATATAATGAAGCCAGAGAAAGTGACAATGACACTAAAAGGAATTTCAGTATCCTGACAAGCATCTGAACTGCACTGTGCTCCTTTTCACCAAATTATTATTGACATTATTATACTTATGTTCATTGTGCATCCAATCTGCAGATTGTGTTTATGTGCAATGCTCAGACATGCAAATAATTAAGGGGTATGTAATTAAAATAATTAAATGCAAAGTAATTTACAACCCTCAAGAGTTTATACTGATGGCAATGGTAATTTTACTAGTGCACCAGCCCCAATCCTGCAATGATAGCAGAAGGACAAGTACTTAAATGTCATTATAGCCAGCCTTGCTATAGAGAAACCCCCTTTGTTTCCAGGGAAAAATCATTTCACACACACCCCTTTTAAAAAGTAGAAGCCTTGAACTCCACTGCTAGATGGTAACACACATTCTTCACTAAAGCCAACAGATAAGGTCATGGTGGTATTAACACAAGATGGGGAAATTGCACTTCACCAGCAACTGCCAATTGTGGAATGATTATTGGATCCTAGGAAGATACTGCAAACAAATATGTACCCTCCACAGATACAGAATTACAAGTGTGCCAGCACCTATCTCTTTGAGAAATATCTGCACAATCCTCATTTTTATCCTCCCAACTACCTGGTTAGCTTGAATTCTATTGTTATTTCTTTACAAATGAAAAATAGGCCAGGGAACCTCAGGAAAGCTTTTGAAACTGGAGGCTGCTAAGTGATTTTACTACGCTTTCATATACAGTATCATAGTGTGGAACCAATGAAACATAAGCAGAAAGAGGAAATGTGTTAGCAGTGCTGTTTTGTGAAGGTGAAGACTTGGTGCAGTGCAACGTGAATATGGCCGATGCACAGGAACCTCCAACCCTGTGCTCACAGACCATCCTCTCACCGAGTCCACCACACACCCTCAGAGACACATAATCATGATCCTGGCCGCCGCAATGTTGCAAAATGCCTCTTGCACCACTTCCATGATCCTCGCCGCTGCTCAGAACTGCTAATGAAGTTCAAGAAGTACTTCGTAACCCTTGACTGCTTTCCATTTTTGCAAGCTCTCTGCTCATCCTTCTTCTGAGGCTGTTAAGACATTCTGCTCTGTTGCGTCTAAGTTAAATTCTTCAAAGGGTAAGGATCCAAACACAGGGGAACTGGGGAATGGGCAGAGAGCTGTTTGTGACTGGCAATGCAAATGCTCCTTTTTCATTTGCTTTCCCATTCTGATGGGGATTTACAGTAAATATACATTAAAAGGTAAAGGTAAAGGGACCCCTGACCATTAGGTCCAGTCATGACCGACTCTGGGGTTGCAGCGCTCATCTCACTTTATTGGCTGAGGGAGCCGGCGTACAGCTTCCGGGTCATGTGGCCAGCATGACTAAGCCGCTTCTGGCAAACCAGAGCAGCGCGCGGAAACGCTGTTTACCTTCCCGCCGGAGCGGTACCTATTTATCTACTTACACTCTGACGTGCTTTCAAACTGCTAGGTTGGCAGGAGCAGGGACTGAGCAACGGGAGCTCACCCCATCGCGGGGATTCGAACTACCGACCTTCTGATCAGCAAATCTAGGCTCTGTGGTTTAACCCACAGCGCCACCCGCATCTCTAAATATCCATTGGAGGGGTGTAAATGAACGTTGTGTATTTCTTAAGGCTCTTTCTTGCGGATGGTGATGAGGTGTTAAAGTGCAGGTGGCGTATGAAAAGTAACTTGTATGTGTGGGGGTGGAGAGATGTGTAGGAGAAAGTAAAGAAATAACAGCACTTGTTTTACCATGGCTGTAAAGTGTTCTTAAATTGTGATAGTTGTGTGTGCATGTGTAAGAGAGAGAGAAGGTAAGATGGACACTTCCATCCATCTCCCATCTACTGTTTATAATGCTCTCACACACAAGTTTTGGGCAGCATTTGCATGGCATTATCTTTTTTTAAAATCAGATTTTCCACAGGAACAGTAAATCCCATGCACTTGCCTTTTCTCTAACTTCCATATACTTTCACAATGAAGTAGTACAACTTTATGCCATAGGACTTTACTTTGTTCAACGTTTCAAGGCTCACAACACAGCTTTCTGTATTAAATAGTTGCCAACGCAGAGGTAATAGTGCCATCTATAGAATCATCCAAGACAAATCTTAGAAATGAAGTACTCCAAGTTTCTGGATTGCTTCCATCATGGCTTGGCTTTGTAAAGTTGAAAATATTGCACAGTTGAGGGAAGCTTGACTGTACATTAATAATCTTCCCCACCAGCAGACTAATGCATAGTACAGTTGTTATGTGTACATTTCAGACTAAAGCACCATCTCTTTACCATTATTTAACATTTCCCATAAACTTTCACATGCTTTTTTCTTCTCCTTTGAATTTTTGATAACTTTTAAGCCAAGGGAAAAAATATTTGGCAGGGACAAAGCTACTGGCAAGGTGGGGTTCTACTTTGGCAGCCAGAAGAAAATCAATCTATGAAGCACAAATCAGCCAAATAGATTACTCATTTGCTGATAAGCCTTATTCCCTGGAGCCCTTGATCATCCTCAGTGCTGGCTGCCAGCCCACTGTAGTACAGATGGAAGAACTGGCTGCTACATTACTTCTCCTACACAAAGCACAGCCATCGTTTGGGATGCTCCAGACTGCTGGAACTGTATTTCTGACATCATATCTTATATCTATCTTTATACTTCCATAGCAGAATCCATTTATCTTGCCCTTACATGTGATCTGAAGTATTAAACTTGGTTGCAGCATTCATGAGTCTCTTGTGTTTAGTTCAGTGTAATTAATTCATTTATAGAGTTAATAGCTTGCTGAGAATGCCATTTTTTAATAAATAAAATGTGAGTGAAATCAGATTGTCATACTAAGAGTGAACCCAGTGAAATGAATGGACTTAATTAATGACCTTGTGGGACATCTCTGGTAGAAGAAACAGCTGAGGAGAAAAACCCTACACAAATCCAAAGTGGAGTCCCTAAAATGGTTAGGTTGTACCTTGTACACCTCCTTCCAGCAACTCCTGCAGCCAAGCTGGCACCAAACCTATTGCTCTGCTTTCCTTTGGACCACATCAGCGAGGCCAAGCGGGTGAGGGTGGAATTGTGTACTCTGGGCAGCCCAGGACCTCCACACAACTACCCAAGTTTGTGCCCCGGTGAGGTCACTTTGCTGATGCCAACACAGCAGTTTGGCTTCAACCACAGAGGTGCACTCCATTGTCTCTTGAGACAGAGAGATGCCAACAAGAAGAAGTCTGAACACAACTTAACTGGCATCCATCCTATGAGTTGTACCTGCTGGGAAAGCAGAAAAAGGTTCTGTCTGCAGATGTCGTGGAACCCAGTTTTTGCTTATTTTCCCTATCCACTTAAGCCGCCCGTCATCCTTGAAAAGATGCTCTTCAGGGTTGAGTGAAATGCGGTTAGTCTACCAGTTAGACTAGGTCCAGTATACCTGAAGGAGCGTCTCCACCTCCATTGTTCTGCGGTCCCGCGCCAAGGGCCTTCTGGCGGTTCCCTTGATGCGAGAAGCCAAGTTACAGGGAACCAGGCAGAGGGCCTTCTCGGTAGTGGCACCTACCCTGTGGAACGCCCTCCCACCAGATGTCAAGGAGAAAAATAACTACCAAACTTTTAGAAGACATCTAAAGGCAGCCCTGTTTAGGGAAGCTTTTAATGTTTGATGCATTACTGTATTTTAATATTTTGTTGGAAGCGGCCCAGAGTGGCTGAGGAAACCCAGCCATATGGGCGGGGTATAAATTATTATTATTATTATTATTATTATTATTATTATTATTATTATTATTATTATTACTTCTTAGAACAGACACTAGCTGTTTACCCCTGATGTAAAGTAAGAACTTCAGAGCCTCCCAAAACATGTTGGAAATATAAAGGGAAATATAAAGGGAGGAAGTTTAAATCAAAGAGAGATGTGGAAAAATAAATTGAAGCCTCTTTTTACCTGAGGCTGAAAATAGTAGGGGAAAAGCCTGCTGAGTAACAGCATACGTACTTGCCTCTCCATAGTTTGGGAGTCCTACAATGCATCAGTAAATCTCCTCTCCCTGGGCTTTTCTGCATATAATGGGCAGCGTTCATCTTTGTTTCCAAGGAATGAAGGGTATTAACAGAGTCAGCTCTTTCTTCTCCCTCTAGATTACAGCAGTTATTATTATTGTCATGATTGCTAAGGCCCAAAGTAGGCAGGAAATAATAGGGATATGCAATAGTAGTAATAATGAAAAATACCAATTTCAGTGCCATTCTTTTTAAAGTGAGCCCAAAGGAAGTCTTGCTGTAACATATACAATGCACTGCACAACTGGTGTGTTGCTCTGTAGCAAGCTCAACTGTGGCCCAGAAGGGAACCTGTGATTGGTTCAATATCTCCTGCAGACAATGTAAGGTGTCTTGATTATAAAGATTTGAAACACACACATGCAAATACTTCTAAAAGGATATTACACAGCTTTTCCAGTAGAGCTTTACATGTGGGCAAGTAGAGGACTGGAAGACATTAATGACTCAGAAAGAATAATAATAAAATCCCTTTAGCTGCACTCCAGCAGGTTTCAATGAACATGTGTATATATGTTCCTAAATTAAAGCCAGCAAGGGGAACTTAACAACTGGAGATTTACAACAAGGAGGCACTGTACAATTTCTGGAACAAAATACTCTAAGCAACCATTTTCTTTTAGTTTCATCACAGCAACTGGAAATACAGGGCAGCGCTATTGCTATTCCCACCAGCTATTTCCAAAGCCACCACCTCATTTTATCTTGCCATCCACAGACTCGCAATATATAATCTTTGAGTAAAAAAAAGCAATCATTCCCTTACCTTGTTTTAAAATGGGAGACACAAGTATAGAATAATCTTTTGGAAATATAGTATGTAGAGCTGTTTGCAAATGGCCTTTCAACATTCTCTATCCAATCTGATGACAGAGAAACTGGGAGGGGAAACATTTCAGCAAACTTCCTCAATGTGTAGGATATAATATACAATCATTTATCAGGGGTAGGGCTCACCATTAGCAACAGCAATAACACAACTTGTTCCCCATCACCACCAAGGGTAGTGTTGTGTGTGTGCATGGGCTCTGGTTTGTTACCACAGCAATTGCCAACAGCAATCGTGTTGCATCCTCTACATTGCCCCAGATCTAGCCTCACTCCAGGACATTTCAGGGAAGGTATGGTACAAAAAATAGTGAATAATAATCTGGGGGGAAATTTGCAAAATGCCATTCAGAGATTGTGTATGTGAGAGAGGTGAGGGAAGGATTAACTCTGCCATTTTCATTTAAAAAAAGAAGCCTTCTCATAAGTTTTGCCTCAACTCTTAACTAAATGCGTACAGACTATATTGCATGCAAATATATCAAGTTCTAACTTTTCAAAAGCTTTGCCTGCCTGCCTGCCTCCTGTATCACTCTAGCAATCCTTTTTACATACTTTATGAAGCAGAAACATTTGATGCTTTAACCTCCCTTTATTGACCTCAGAGAGTACTAAAGAAGTTCAAAGGTGATGGCCATCCTATGTTTTAACCTCAGCATCTGGTAGGCATTCAAGTGTCTCAGAAAATGGAGGTTTCATAGAAAACCTATGCTTTGTGAATGTCATTTTTAAAAGTCATCTGAGGCAGTAACCATCACTAAATGGTATGCTTATGAATTTGATAAAGTAACTGCATTGTATGGGGGGGGGTTAGGGGTTATTGGTTTGTTTTGTTCTTGTTTTTACTATGTGTTTTGTGTTTTTATCTTATATTTTTATGCTGTGAGCCTCCCTGAAATCTATGGATGAAGGCTGGTAAACAAACATTAATAATAATAATCCCCTCAACATGACATCGTGTCCTGAACAATTATTCCAATACCCTTCTCTGGCCTGGTAGGGATTATCATCTAAGGCTTTGTGAAGTTTGCTCTATGTAGCCATGAACAAGTATCAGCGCCTACCAGTTCTCTCCCCCTTCCTGAGATTCTGGATTTTTTTCCTCCTTTGTTATCCTACATTAAGCCAGAATTTATAACTGGTTCAGACATAATAGTGAGTTCTCACTTAATATAAGCCAAGATCTTCATGCCAAAGCCAGTGCACAAAGGAGAGAAGCCGAACACTCAGCCCCAATGCTTTCTCATGGCTGTAAAAACCATGGTTTATGACAAGAAGAAGAAGAAGAAGAGTTTGGATTTGATATCCCGCCTTTCACTCCCTTTAAGGAGTCTCAAAGCGGCTAACATTCTCCTTTCCCTTCCTCCCCCACAACAAACACTCTGTGAGGTGAGTGGGGCTGAGAGACTTCAAAGAAGTGTGACTGGCCCTAGGTCACCCAGAAGCTGCATGTGGAGGAGCGGAGACTCAAACCCGGTTCCCCAGATTACGAGACTACCGCTCTTAACCACTACACCACACTTTGAATGATAATCCAAACTGGGCCACTGTGTGAGCCGGAGTGCCAAAACAGAGAGAGATGACCTGCACGCAGAAACTCAGAAATAAAGCTGCACTTTATTCCGTTTTCTCAACATTTCTTGATTTTTGTGTTTTATGTTATATTCTCACATGATTTAAAAGTCATTTCTGGAAATTTAGTGGAGCTTTACAACTCATTTCCATTAAAAAAAAATCTGTTTGAAACCACATTAACTAAGAAAATGGTGGGACAGAATCTGGGACAGTGTTATGGTTTTTTGCCATTTTTCTGGCTGAATCATGGGTGAACAGAATTGTAGATGAGCGTAAAGAGGGAGGGAGGTATGTGTCTAATGATCTCTGCAATTGTCACACCACACCCACTGGTATGAATCAAATTTACCATGACATGATTGCATACAGATCAAAAAAAACCACAGTTCCATATCACACCAGGTTACAAAAGGGATGTTAAAAATCAAAACAGAAGTGCTAGTGTTATAATGAGGAAAACTAATGTAATAATCTGCCTCTCCCCATATGCACTGACCTGGACCCTGCGATAATTGTCTGAGGCCTTTCTTTGTGTGCACACTCCATGGGAGGTCCAGATGGTGACTAAACGAGAACAGGCCTTTTCTGCAGCGGCTCCCTCTTTGTGGAACGCTCTTCCCAAGGAGACTCACCTGGTGCCTTCATTACATATCTTTAAGCCAGGGGTCGGCAAGGTTTACCCCGCCTGGGCAGGTTCACTCCTGTGGAGATTGCTCTGTGGGCCGGATTGTGTCTGCGCATGTGCAGATGCGATTTCCGGCGCTGTGGAAGCAAGTCCCCGCTCCGCGTTGCGCCGGTTTAGCACAGTGTGCGGGGACGCGCTGAGTGGGCGGCTCGGTTTGGGGGTGGATCAGGGGCCGTTTAAAGGACCCCGTGGGCTGCTTGTGACCCACGAGGCGCAGGTTGCCGACCCCTGCTTTAGGCACTGGATGTAAATGTTTCACTGTAACCAGGTCTTTGGCTGGTTAACATTCTATGGCCTTTGAAATGTGTTTGTGAGAGGAGAGTTGTTGGTTTGCTTCTGCTTTATTATGTATTTTGTGTTCTCATTCTGCATTTTTATGTTGTGAACCAGCCTGTGATCTTTGGGTGAAGGGCAGTATAATTAATTAAGAATCCTTATGCGTTTCACCCAGAGGCAGACAAGAGAGACCTGTAAGCAGGGCATTGAATTTTGAGTAAATTAAGTCAGTGTGTGGCCACCACAGATACAGTGGTACCTCGGGTTAAGGACTTAATTTGTTCTGGAGGTCCTTTCTTAACCTGAAACTGTTCTTAACCTGAGGTACCACTTTAGCTAATGGGGCCTCCTGCTGCCGCCACGCCGCCGGAGCACAATTTCTGTTCTCATCCTGAAGCAAAGTTCTTAACCTGAGGTACTATTTCTGGGTTAGAGGTGTCTGTAACCTGAAGCATCTGTAACCAGAGGTACCACTATATGAACAAAACTTAACTCTCATTCAAAAGCGGCATCATTGCCCACCAACTAGTAAAACACTAACTGGAGGCCTAGCAGTAAGGGCAGTGAGTGGCAGCACCAACAGGCGGTTAGCAGCAAAAGTAAGAATTTCCATGTTACCTGTGGAGTGACTGGGAGGTGGAAAGACACTGGCAGCACCATGCCAAGGGCATCCTGAAGTCTGATACCTGTCAGGAGCTTGCCCTACACTCAAGTAGGACCCTGGTAGAGACACATGCCCGACTGGCATGTTTTCTCCCTCCTGGTCGTTCGTTCGGGAGCTTCAAAAGCTTTCTTCTGCCCGAACATCACAGTGACCGATGCCAACAGACATGGGCACACTTAGGGATCTGCAGAGTCTTTGCAGCTTGCGTAACAGAACTCAGCATTTTGGCTAATCTACTTTATTTACATATAAACACACACAGAGCACTGCAACATGGCTCCCTCTCTCTCTCTAGCATCAGTCAGCAAAGAAAAAGAACAAAGGACAATAGTCCCACTTCACGGAACACTGTAACACAAACATCCTGTCTTCGTCAATTCCCACTTTGTGGAGTCAAAACATACACTGTCATGTGATAGACAAAAATCCCATGACTGCAATCACGGAGCAGGAATTCTAACAATACCTGCCTTGAAAACTGGGTAATACTGTAAGATGTGAACAGTAAAACCCCAAAGTACAAATTAGCATGTGGGGCTAACCGCCACCCGATAACGTCATTGCAGTCAAAATCCAGCTTTAAAGTGGCTCCCCGCATGTTAATGGGATAGTAAGATGGACACATCACAACCAGCACAACATGGTCACATCATCACATGGAAGGACCCACTCTACCGACAAATCAACACTGTCGTCTGGTCATGCAAACTGGTCCTAATAGAAAGGTGCTGAAAGGAAGATGAGAGAAAAGGGCAATTTCTATTAATTCTTGGTTGTGTCCAAGTTACTGGAACTATCTAACTCTGTGCTTCCAGAGAGTGGGTGTTGAGAAGACACATAAGTTTGTGCTTGGTTTGTCAGAGGTCGGAAGCTGCCACACTTCTTTGATGTAGTAAGGTCAAGAAGGCTGCCTCCCTAAACATTTGGTACAAAAATTACTCCATTGTTCAGCAAATAATCATTTAACCTTTGTACATGGGATTTGTAGAACCACTGTGCAGCCTTGGATTGATTGAGCTGAAAAAATACATGGCTTATTTAATTATGTACACTTACTTCCCAGATGAATTCAGCAGGTTTATTTGGTTTTATTAAATAATCCATTACACTACCTCACACACGAGCATTTAGTCAGCTGGGCATACAAAAACTTATTAAGCTGTTTTTCTAATTCAGACAAAAGTGGACTCCCAGTGCGGTAACAGGCCATCTTTCATGCCTCTTCTTGCAATTTTGTATGTCCTTTTGATAAAAATCTGCTAATGTTAGAGTTATCCTGATTTAGAGAGCTGCTTTGGTGTACTCAAAACCATCTAATGCAGTCACACAACTAAATTGAAATGGTGTTTCCTTGGACCACCGACACTACAGATTGTTCATCATGAAATAATTCTGGATAAAAATAAATAAATCCAGGACTGAAGAATCATATTGTGGTTTGGAATATTAGTACATAAAAGTTCACAAATCAAGTAGTTGTTTCTCTATTTTAGAGACTTTGCAACTCCTGACTTTTCAAAATCCCTCAACCAACATTAAATATATGCAGGAAATGCTTTTTAAATGTATTTTCATAGGGCAACAGGAGGTGGATCTACACAGGAAAAAACACTATAAGTAAGTTATAAATTAAATCATTATAACAAAAGAAAAAGACCTGCGTAAAATAGCACAGAAAAGTTTTGTGCTCTACAGCGCCATCTGGTATTGCATGTTTATAATGCATTTAAAATGCTGGTTTTTGACTAATGTAGCTGAGTCCAGGCTCTTTGAGGTACAGTTAGAGGGCATCTTTGCAGTGCAACCCTATGCATATCTACTCAGAACTGTCCTATTGAGTTCAATGAGGCTTACTCCCAGGGAAGCGAGTACAGGATTGCAGCCTTAGTGGCTGGATTAGTTTGTTACATGTAAAATAAAAAAAGAAATAAATTCCAGTTTGTACAACCTAGCCAAAATTAAACACTTTGGGATTGTTGTCCTAATCATACTTAGTAGGGAATAAGCTCCATTTAACTCACTCAGAATGATTTTTTCCAGCTGAGACTTGCTTCACTTTGACCACTAAATCATGCCTCACACTAACTAATTAATGATTCAGTTAGGTGCTATTCACTTGAAATAAAGAAAAGATAATTCCTGCTGGTATAAAAAATAAAAATAACAAACATCTTTATATAATAATAATAATAATAATAATAATAATAATAATAATAATAATAATAATTTATTAATTTATACCCCGCCCATCTGGCTGAGTTTCCCCAGCTACTCTGGGCAGCTTCCAATAGAGTGTTAAAAACAATACAGCATTAAATATTAAAAACTTCCCTAAACAGGGCTTTGAAGAAAAACCACTAAAAATTCCTTTTAAACATTCAAAATTTTTATGGTAATAATCAGATAAATTGAAGGCTGATAAAACAGTTCAGTATTTTACTTTTTTTAACCTTCACAATGATTTTTGAACTTTGTTTTGCTTTTTTAAATTCAGCTTTCATTTTTGCCTATGTAAAATGTGTTTCATCTGTGCAATGAAAGCATATTTAAATTCCAGCAGCACTATCACCAAATATTTTGTGCCCATAAATTATTTTTTCCCGTTGTTATTTTTTCTTTTCTTTTTAATGCAGCTAAGCTGAATTATTTTCCCCCACCCCAATCTCTTAGGCAGGATGAAGGAATGAAAGAAAAGCCAGGAGCAGTAGTTGTGATTAGGTGCATTTGTGGCATATTACAACCAGACACAAGTCACACAGACTTACCTGAGAACTTATTTCAGCTTTGTGCCTGAATCATGATAATTTATTCTACATGTTCATTCAACTCAAGGATACTTCCAAGTGGTCAGTAGTGTATTAATCCATTTAGTAAAACTGTCATGACTTCTTAAAGATATTAACAAACCCTCTGAAGCAGAAAGTAGAGGACCCAAATGGGGAAACAAGAACTTGAACAACAACTATTCCTCCTTCCTGAATCAGTAAGTGGCAGTCGAGGCTCTTGAACAGTTCTTTGCCTGCATATTTAATTTTGCTTTACAGTCATCTGAATATTTTTATTAGATGTGGTACAGGGTGTGTTTTTTAAATGTTACTCCATAGCAAAGTGTAAAAAGCTACTCTGCATTTGGGTTTTTTTTTTTTATAGCTTTACCCAGATATATCAACTGGATAAATGTTTAAATTGCTAAAAGCACATTCCTAACAAACAATTTTCTGATATGTGAAGTCCTTGAGACAAAATGATTGTTTGAAGCTTGCAAAGAAATAAAAAAATTTGACTTGTGTCAGTCACTCCCCATAATCTTGGGATCATAAACTGCACAAAGGCCACCACTAAAACACTCCCTCTTTCACAAGGCTGTCTAATTTCATGTGAAAGGCGAATGGAGGCATGAGCCAAGAAAAGGAAGGACAACAGTGTCAGGGAAGGGAAATGTCTGAAGTACCACACAAACGATGGCTTAGTGGGCAAACAACATGAGTACAGTCGTACCATGGAAGTCAAACAGAATCCGTTCCGGAAGTCCGTTCAACTTCCAAAACATTTGGAAACCCAAGCATGACTTCTGATTGGCTGCCGGAAGCTCCTGCAGCCAATCAGAAGCCACAGAAGCCCTGTCGGACGTTCAAGTTCCAAAGAACATTCACAAACATTCACACTCACTTCCGGGTTTGTGGTGTTCGGGAGCCAAAATGTCCAAGTACCAAGGCGTTTGGGATCCAAGGTACTGTAATGTAATGATGAGTGCAGAAGAGAAGGATTGTAAGAGCAAAAAAAGTCCATCTGAAGGAGAAAAGAGGAGCAGCAGGAGAGAGAGCTGGAGGGTTGCGGAAAACATGGTTTGAGGGGGCAGAAGGTACGAATACGAATACGATATCTTTATTGTCATTGTCCCATACAGAACAATGAAATTGAAAATCTACATAAGACATTCAAAACCTCCTAAAAACTCTGAAACCCCATTTTAAAATACACTATACTATAGAGACTCCTTATGCTGCGTTTAGAACCAGAATTGCATTTGCGTAGAAACTGTTTCTCAGGCGGCTAGTTCTGGTCCTTATAACCCTATACCTTCTTCCAGAAGGCAGAAGCTGAAAGAGATCATTTCCGGGGTGTGTACTATCCTGCAGCTTTATCATGGCACCTGACAGCATAGATTTGATCTAAGGTGGGAAGAGTGCACCCAATTATTCTCTCTGCAGTCTTTACAACCCTGAACAGCATTGTTTTTTCCCTGGGCGTGCAGCTCTCAAACCACACACACAGACCATAAGTTAATAAGCTCTCCACAGTACAATGGTAAAATGCCATCAACAGATCCTTTGAGAGATTGTTTTTCTGGAGGATTCTCAGAAAATATAACACAGCAGAAAAGAGAAACAAATAATGAAAGAACAGAGTTAATGCAGTTCCCATCCTAGCTCCCAAGGAGCGAGGCCCAGCGCCAGGCCTCTCTGCTCAGCTGGCGAAGTTGCATGGTTAGGATATAAGAAGGAACTCAAAGGGGCATTGGGCTCAGCTAGTTAATGGGCTTGGTGGTTTCCAAACTGGAAACAGTCATTTCTGAGCCCACTCTACCAATTCTGAACTTTGGTGCCATCACAAATGGAGGCGTCTTACATCTAATCTCTGTTGGACTAGTGAATTTCAACTGTTTTTACAGCGAGTAAAAGCCAACCTAAACTATTTTCAGCTCACTGGAAGGACAGATCGTGAAGCTGCGGCTCCAATACTTTGGCCACCTCGTGAGAAGCGAAGACTCCCTGGAAAAGACCCTGATGTTGGGAAAGATTGAGGGCACAAGGAGAAGGGGACAATGGAGGACGAGATGGTTGGATAATGTTCTCAAAGCTACCAGCATTTGTTTGACCAAACTGCGGGAGGCAGTGGAAGACAGGAGTGCCTGGTGTGCTCTGGTCCATGGGGTCACAAAGAGTCGGACACGACTAAACGACTAAACAACAACAACAAACTTTTTGTTTTGTTTGATTGCAGAAACAAACCTCAAAACGGGGGGAGGGGGTGTTATTTGCAGACCATGGAAGATTGTGGATTAATGCCATAACAGGCAAGGCCTTTTAGGTGGTCCTTGTGTGAAAGGCAGTCTGATTGACATAGCAATACATGAAGGAAATATTGGGGCTCCATCTTCATTATGTCACACGCAAAGCCTGAATAATTGCCTGTGCTTCTCGTTCTGACAAAGGTGCACTATCCCTCTTATATTTCTTTTTTTAAAAGACACTGAACAAGAAAAACATCTTACAGTACGGCTCACATAACACAATAACACACATGAGATACCTGAATTTATATTCTGCAAAATTGGTGTGGCACAAAGGGGGGGGGGTGATATTGAAACAGATTACCTACTTTATCAAGACAACTCTAAAGTCTGTTTATTTCATGCAGCTAACAAACCTAGCTACAAAAGTTCACGCCTCAAATCAATTAGTTTTTAAAAGGTGTCACACTACTTTGTGGGATTTTCTGCTTCCACAGAACAACTTGGCTACTCCTTTGCAATTTGTAAAACCTTTGCCACCATGGTTTAGCAATTAGACCAAGTTTCTCCAATCTTTTTCACAACCAAACCCAACAAAAGCACAAGAGAGAAGATGCATAGTTGCAGTCTATCACTTCACATTGGTTGAACATAAAAGGACATACTACATGGCAAGCTAGATGAGCAGTAAATGCGTGGCTACAACCTAAAATGGGAGGGACACACCTAGCTCTTTTATAATGACTAATATAATACATCCGGACACAATAATGTTTTTTTGTTTATGCTCTCTCCACATCATCAGTTGAAATTTTTTTGGAGCAAGATTTAGACCATCATGAGTTCGGGACATGCGAGTTGTGCATTTAATGCTATTTCTATTTTGATTCTAATCAGGTTCACATACCTAGGATTGAATACTGTTGCTGGAATTGAATACAAATGCTGCAAGCTGCCAAAAAGTTGTAAGCCACCTTGACGGGATACAAATATATTAAATAATAAATAAATAATGCTGACTTCCATTAAATGATTGTGCAAGCAGGAAGTAATTTTTTCAACCAATTTCCCCCCTTCCTCTCCTCCTTCACTCAGAGTCAGGCAGAGGAACCTTGCATGGAACAAAGATCCTCTATCACCATAGGAGCCAAGTCCAATACAATATTTGACAGGGCTGCCCCCCCCCCAAAAAAGTTGATGGACATTGCCATTCAAATGGTGTGTGCGCATGGTGTCTTGTGATTGAGTTGTGGGATGGGGCTTACCTGCTCCCTCCCAATATTTTATTCATGTTGGTACCCCCTGTCTAGCATAATATTCTTCTGCCTGATTATAGCAGATTCCACTCCACTCCCCTAAAAAAGCCAAAACAAAACAAAATAAAAAACCCCATTGCAGTTCTGTGCAGCATAGTCCCATTATTCTAGAAGGACCGGGGCCCACTGCAGATGCTCTTGGTTGGGGTATGAAGGGACAAAGGGATGAAGGAAAGGGAAATATTGGCAGCACCTTTGCTCAGTGCTTCCATTACAACACTACTCTGCAGCCAGATACAAGAAGTGAGTGGCGAGTTGCCAGCCTCCCCTAATGAGGTGGCTTACCCAGCAGGGTTGCAGTGTAATGTTTCACAGAGCTCAGTAGGTGAGTTGGGGAAAGGGGGAATGGCTGGCACTGCAGAGCCTTGAGTGGGGGACAAGCAAGGCATCGACCCCAGTGGGCCCTGTTGGGCCATGTGGGCTCTAGCAAATGCCCCAATGTGCAAGGAGCTGACACCAGACCCGAGAAGAAGAAAAATGTTTTGATGTAATATAAGGTACAGTGGTAGCTCAGGTTAAAAACGCTTCAGGTTACAAACACTTCGGGTTACAAACTCCACTAACCCAGAAGTAGTACCTCAGGTTACGAACTTTGCCCCAGGATGAGAACGGAAATTGCACGCTGGTGGTGCGGTGGCAGTGGGAGGCCCCATTAGTGAAAGCACACCTCAGGTTAAGAACAGTTTCGGGTTAAGAACGGACCTCCGGAACGAAATAAGTTCGTAACCCGAGGTACCATTGTACTTCTTTTTATTGGGTTGGTATGGTGAAATTCTATTGTGTCAATTCAACTTTGATACACGCTGATTAGCCCATGACTAATTATACCACTTAATAATTAGTATATATGCAGCAGTATCATATCAATTTAAACAGTTGCGGCTGTTAGGATATTTCCGTTCCACCTTAAAAGGGAGCAGGCTTTCTGAGTCACAGAGTCTGCGTATTTCCTGTTCACAGGATGTTTATGTTTTCTGTTGCTTTCGTTTTCTCTCTCTCTGTGTCTGGAGACACTGAAGCAGGCAGTCATGTTTTTCTTTGTTCTGATCAACGCTGAATAAAACTTGTAAATAATGCTCTCCTGAGTGCGACTTTTGCTGTGCATTATCTGCTGATAGAGTGTGCATGAGCTCTGGAATGTGGCAAGCTATTTCTGGAAGCTCGTGTCGCTAATTGCTGATACTGTATCTACGGGAGATCGATGGATCGTCCGGCAGCCGGCTTGGGGGCCATGATGGACTTTGTCTCCCTGGCAGTATCCCAACAGCGGCTTCCCCAAAAGAATTCAGGAAAATGTCATCTGTTAAGGTTTTTGAGAGTTGCTAGGAAACCCCTATTCTCCTTAAAGGTAAAGGTAAAGGTACCCCTGACAATTAGGTCCAGTCACGGATGACTCTGGGGTTGCGGCGCTCATTTCGCTTTATTGGCCGAGGGAGCCGGCGTACAGCTTCCGGGTCATGTGGCCAGCATGACTAAGCCGCTTCTGGGGAACCAGAGCAGCGCACAGAAACACCGTTTACCTTCCCGCAGGAGGACTACCTATTTATCTACTTGCACTTTGACGTGCTTTGGAACTGCTAAGTTGGCAGGACCAGGGACCGAGCAACGAGAGCTCACCCCGTCGCGGGGATTCGAACCACGGACCTTCTGATCAGCAAGCCCAAGAGGCTCAGTGGTTTAGACCTCAGTGCCAGCAACAATTGCCAGAATTACTTGGGAAAAGGTATTGACTGTTAAACCACTCTGGGAATTTTAATGCTCTGAGGGGAGTAGGGATCACCTAAGAACTCTCAAAAACCTTAAACTACAGTTTTCAGGTTTCTTGGGGGGACTTGACTGTTTAAAGTGGCATGATTCTGGTATAAATGTATTGTGTAGGTAGGGCCTAGTCCTGCTATGTTCAGTGGAGCTTATGCCCAAATAGGTGTGCAAAGGAATTTAGCCACAATCACACAGAACTCTAATTGCTGAATGTAGGACAATTATAAAAAAAGATATGACCCACAACTCAAAGTCCAGCAATTAATGAAGACTGTAACAGCCGTGTATTAATTGGTACATAACTTCCCCATGTCTCACTAGAGACGTTGGTTTAGTATGCTAAGCAGAAAACCCTAGGGAAGGCAACTTTTTGCCCTCTCAGCACACGTAGGGAAGAAGTGATGCAGAAGTTTAATAATGTACTTCAGTTTCCAAAATATGCACAGCTTTACTCCTACACTGGGAACGAGAAGTGAATTTTGAAAATAGCAGAAGAACAAAGCACGTCTGGAACTGGTGACTAATTAATATCATGGAGAGAGCTGTTCGAAGCCCTGACATAAAGTGCACACCCTCAGAATAAAGAGATATATTTCCAAAATGCTTGCCAATTATATAGGTCTCTGTGATTTAAGACTCCCCCCCCAATAAACCTTCTGTCAAAAGAAGAAGAAAAGCTCTCCAAAAGAGATGTGGTAGAAATAGTACCTTATATGCAATTCAATGTGCAATGAGGATGAGAGAAGAAGAGATGAAATAACTTTCCCTTTAC
The DNA here is from genome assembly GCF_964188305.1 of Podarcis bocagei. Taxonomy (NCBI): domain Eukaryota; kingdom Metazoa; phylum Chordata; class Lepidosauria; order Squamata; family Lacertidae; genus Podarcis; species Podarcis bocagei. Next base: position 1,151,654 of record NC_138127.1, on the reverse strand, counting down.
TCCATGTAAGCTCTCATTCCCAGCTGAAACTACAGAGGAAATTACATCCCAGACCAAAATTACAACACCCCAAACTTAAAGCTGTCCCTCCTTCACCTGAATGCAGTGTGCAAACATCATTACTGAGATACTTAGTGCAGCAGTTATGGCCATCTTTGCAGGCAGAAGTAGATATAAAGATATCGGAGGAGAGAAACACCTGCAGTTTGCCTAAGGCAGAGGGATCTTGGCTGCAGCACCCAGGGATAGGAACAATTAATACATTGCCTGAGGTTTCCAGTTTTCTTAGGGGAAACTCCTGAAAATTATTACACAGTTAGTATCACACTTGTTTGCCAATGTCAAAAATGTTTTCTTCTATATCACCTAATTGTTGGAGGGGTTGCAATGAACTTGGTACATATTATCATTTATGGTGGGAATGACAGTTGGTGCAAGGTTTTGGGAATTTAATTTTGATAGAAATTATAAATATTACTAAAGAAACAATTTTTTTGCCCAAGATGAATGTTTCTGAATGTTTTTGGTGATACCAATGTAAATCCATTGTTACGTTCACTCTGGAATATAGCCAAAATGGAGGAAAATCATGCATAATTTGAGATTTTGATAAAGACCAGACACTTTTTGCATGATTTGACGTTCCTTTATGACATATATAGTGGAACCATCATTCTCAATACAACCCTAATCTGGCACCATACTTGGTGATCTGAAAAAGTTGATAGTCTTTACTTGGACTGTGCCTATTTCATAGTTTTGTTTTTCATCTTTAAATTTCTGTTTGTTATAATTGATCTGTTTTATATACATTATAAAATGAAAAAATAAAAATAAAAACTTTACGAAAGAACACATTGCTGGGGGGCCACATCAGACCAAGACATTGGATAATGTTATTATTTATTTTGCCAAAATTGATGAGTTTTTCCTGGACATTTCAGCGATTTCTGCCCAGGCGCTGCTAACAAGGGCCTAATACCAGCTATGTCTGGGAAATTCCAGACGTATGGCAGCCCTATTTGAATCCTACGTGTCTTAAAACAGTAATGCACTTCAAAACCATTACATAGTTTTAACTGTCCCACTGCTGAATGAAGGTAAAAATCCACTCCTTTGGAGGCTTTTAAGCACAGGTTGGATGACCACTTGCCATGTATGCTTTAGTTGAGATTCCTGCATTGAAAGAGATTGGATTTGATGACCCTCAGGGTCCCTTTGAACTCTACAGTTCTATGATTCCATAATTCTAACTCCAAAGTTAATAATGCAACACTGCATTATTGATTCCACATTAGGAATCTTCCTCCCTTGTGAGGTTTGCTGCATCACAAAGAACATCAAATGATTTTATTATTTCCAGAGTCAAAATCAGAAGTGAAGAAAGAAATGTGCTGTGAACAAAGAAATGTGCATAGTAAAACTATATACAGTGGTACCTCGGGTTACATACATACACTTCAGGTTACATACACTTCAGGTTACATACACTTCAGGTTACAGACTCTGCTAACCCAGAAATAGTGCTTCAGTTTAAGAACTTTGCTTCAGGATGGGAACAGAAATCGTGCTCCGGCGGTGCGGCAGCAGCAGGAGGCCCCATTAGTTAAAATGGTGCTTCAAGTTAAGAACAGTTTCAGGTTAAGTATGGACCTCCGGAACGAATTAAGTACTTAACCCGAGGTACCACTGTACCTTTAATTTCATATGCAGGATAGAAGGGAAATGACAAGCAGCTGGAAATAACCTTATGAAATTTCACCCAGGCATCATCAGACTGCACATAGTTAGAAGACAAGTATCTGCTACAGAAGAAGACAACTCATATGAGTCTGCCCAACACAGGCTTTACTAAGTTTTACCCATCCAGTGATGCAAAAAACATCATCTGCTTGTGGTGCAATGATTTCATAATATGTAAAACAGGTTCTCTTCAAATGTCATATGGCCAAGAAGCAACCATAGTTTTATGGGTCAAGCATAGAGGGCAAATTATCAAACTTTTAATGCTTTAGTGTGTACATTTCAGTTTCTAAGCCCTTGTTGAAGAAGGGTTCATTTTGAATAGCTTATTCATAGCTGCAAACGATAAAGCTGCTATCTCTTCAAACCAGTAATGTCTGAGGGACTCTGGAAGTTGAAAGTCAGAGGGCATAGTCTCATGGGGTTCAGCGGGAGTGCAAACAATGACCTCACTTGATATGGAAGTATTGACAGTGTTGACAATGACTGTATCAGTCAGCAAATCCTACAGACCAGACGAAAAGAAACTGCTGTAGCTATAAAGAAGAGTGTACAACAGAGACTCACTTGAAGCTCTTAAAGAGGTAGCCAACTGCATGAAGAAAATAGCATCAGAGCAGTAAAATAAGGAAAGGCCCAAGGACCATGGTTGCTTTCTAAGAAGATCAGAAGACTTTTTACAGTCACTGTCATCAGGGCTGACACCTACATAAATGCTGGACCTCCTCCCATAAAGAGAAAAAAGCTGGTCACCAATGTGGCCTTGTCTTAACAAGTAGGATGAATACTTTTAAAGAAGGAGGCAGTAAATTGGAGTTATTGTACTAGACCCAAATATAGTACAGTGAGAATAAATCTGATGTCTTCACATTATCTATGCCCTCAGTTGGGTACTTTGGCTGAGAACAATAATGTGAGATAGTGACTTGGAATGTAATCATAGGCAGTTTATGTTGTTTTTAGGTAGGGTACACAAAATACTGTGTCAGAAGCCTAGAAAATAAAGTGTTCAGAAATGGAAATAGTAAGAAATTTCCATCATCGCTCTAATAGACTGTGAACTAATAAAATGTGATAAATAAGGCTGATTAACTACAGCTTATTTCAAGGGCCCTTCAGAAATCACACAGCAATGAGAAGATGCCTGTCCTTGCTTGTTAAATCTGAGCAGGAAATAGAAAGTCCTCTTTTTTAAGAAAAATAACAGAAACTATCCCTTGCTTCATTGCCACAACTAATTTCCATTTCAAAAATCCTCTATCACTTTCAAATATCAAACAAGCTTTTTATTATACACCATAAAAACTGTCCAGTAAGTAGTTCCACATGATTTATTGTTGCTTTCTACACACCCACACACCCTTCTTATGTTTACCAGAGGAATCCTTTAGCTTATCCTCACAATTCTGTCACAGTAGAAGTGGTACAATTACAAAAACCTGCACTTAATTCTAATGAAAAATGACTGCTAATTATTTAAGATTTCTGTAGAGTTCCCTGGCTACATTAGGCACATAAAAACTGACGGAACCCATTACAGCTATTACTTAAACATGACATTCAAATTCTGTTGTCTGTCAAAAATGAATTGATAAGGCAGGTTTCTGCAACATTTATTAAGAAAGCAGCTGCCTTGTGCTTCTAGTTACATAAAAATATTAAACATTAAATACATTCCGCTTTATTTCTTTCCCACTTCTAGCCTTGCAAGCCAGGTACACTTCTTTAAACTTTTGAGTTCTTCCACATAACTCATAACTTGTCTAAGCTGCACCCCAATACACCAGTTGTAATCAATGAGAATACAGAAGGGAATGGGGATGGCTGGCCAAGGGAAATCTGAAGTCCTGTTTGGGTGTTTGTCTGGAAACATAAGGGCTACAAACCTCAGAAGCAGAAACACCCCAGACATGAATATAGTTTCTTAATCTTTCTTTACCACATTTATATTTTGCCTTTCATCCAAGGTGCCCCAGGTGGCATTCATGCTAATTCCCCTGCCCCCACATTTTATCCTCATCAGAGTCCCGAGAGGTAGGTTACGCTGAGAGATAGGGACCAGCCCAAGATCATCCAATGAGCTTCATGTCTGAGTGGGGATTTGACCCCTGGCCCAGGCACTAACCACTACACCACACTACCTCTGCATCAAATATAGATTCCAACGCTGGTGGTTTAATTTATTTATGAACATTTTATGCCACCATTTGAGGGCGGGATTCCTTCTAAGGCAACTTAGAAAAACTTATTTAAACCATCTTAAAACTATAAAATACACAAACGCAATCCAAATGTAACAGCAGCAGTCTAAAACTCAGCAGATAATATCCCAACAAAACAGAGGCAGAAAATCATAAAAGATTTCAAGGTATGTTTAAAAACGATCACAAACCATGCATACTTCTTTTGGGGAAAGTTTCCAAAGTCAAGGTTTGACTCTCTGAATGGCTGTCATACTTGGTGGGACTTAGAGCTAAAGTACACATCCTACTACAGTGGTGCCCCGCAAGATGAATGCCTCGCAAGACGAAAAACTTGCTAGAGGAAAGAGTTTTCCGTTTTGGAGGTGCTTCGCAAAACGAATCTCCTATGGGCTTGCTTCGCAAGACGAACATGTCTTGTGAGTTCCTGCGGGTTTTTCCCCCTCCCCCCCCTTTTCTAAGCCGCTAAGCCGCTTATCAGATGATTCGCTAAGCCGCTAATAGCGCTAATCCGCTAATCCGTCAATGGGCTTGCTTCACAAGACGAAAAAACCGCTAGACGAAGAGAATCACAGAACGGATTCTTTTCGTCTTGCGAGGCACCACTGTACATGCAAATGTGTAACTGTAGTAGACAGCATTTTCTTCCTTGGAAATACACTTTGGGAAGGGGCAGCTGGCACCACAGGTAGAGCAGGAGCAACAGATTCTGTTCAGTAGCAGATAATGTGGGAAATTGAAGTCAGAAAAAGCCAGCAAGCTTAATGCTAGTTAATGCATGAAGGGGTTAAGACCACAGAACTGTATGCCTAGACTCAGTCATGTCACACCCTCTCAGCTCCAAGGAAGAAGGAAGTGAAACTTCCACCATGTGAAGCTGACCAGGCAACACGTCTTGGTCTGACTGCTTCAAGCACAGACTGCATGCTCAGAAATATGTTTCTGAATTTTGTAACCCAATAATTTTCTACCTGTGTTATTCTTGCTGCTGCATGGAATAACACCTGCATCTGACCTTTGGGGTTTGTAAGTAAAGCATTTAAACTTACTAACAACGTGGCCTGTTCATTTTGAGAGGTGTAGAGAGGGAAACCACTGCAAGCGGACTAAACAGGGTATTTAAAAGGTCTAACCATCTATTATTCCCATGCTTCACTGACACTGCACATTTTGTGACTTTTAAACTATGCTCGGCTCTCTCACTGGAGAATGCATTTAGCCCCACACTTTAAGTCTGGGAATCCAGCCAATGCTTTTATTAATTACCCCATATGTGAGATATATATTTATGTTTCCACTCCAAAAGCTCATCTTATATACAAAGGCAAATTGTGCTACAATATTAGTTGTTCCTTCGCACTTCTTCAGGTCAGGACGCATTAACGGTGGATGACGCTATTCAAAAACCACATAATGGTTAATAGCAACCCTTTCACATTGTTGGAAACAAAAGGAAATGAGCAGAATTAGGAAGCTGCCACACAGTCCCAACTTTTTACAAAAACAACTTGGTGGCTGCACGTAAGCTGCCAAATGGAGGCAATTATTCGCACAATACCTGCATGTGAGCTCAGCCTGTTCACTTTGAAATTCGGTGATAGGATGGGCTATGAGCGAGGTTAAAGAAAGCAAATATAATACTACTTTTCTGTCCTGTGCATTTGGCTTTCTTTCCGTTACTCAAGGCACAAAGGAACCCTTATCCATTGCTTTAGACACTATACCCACTTCAAAATGCAAGAAAGCTTTATGCTTGTGGAATTTTCACAAAGTTGCTGCTGATGAATAGTTACAGATATAAAAGAGTATCAGCGCATACAGAAGATGTAATACAGGCTAAAATATCATTTGGCTGCATAAATGAAGATATTGTAAACACTTCCCTGATTCATGTTCAGATTTGGTGTGCATATATATATATATTATAGTAACAGCTGACGAATCAGGGATATGAATGAGAATAATAAATGTTAAATATACAATGCTAAAATATCCATGGCATAAAAAATTAATACATAAATAAATGGCAGATGTACTACAAGCTAAAATCATTTCCAAAATACTTGGCAACGTTTTTCAAGGGAAGCAACACGCATTTTATTAGGTTCTGACTGAAGATTCCACTATGTGTCTCAAGGAAGGAACAGGCAGAGTTCTGCCTCTCCTGAAAGGTAAAGGTAAAGAACCCCTGGACAGTTAAGTCCAGTCAAAGGTGACTATGGGGTGTGTCCACAGACAGCTTTCCGGGTCACATGGCCAGCATGACTAAACCGCTTCTGGTGCAACAGAACACCAGACGGAAACAGAAACAGAGCTCCTGGATACGTTGTTTCCCTTCCCACCACAGTGGTACCTAGTTATCTACTTGCACTGGCGTGCTTTTGAACTGCTAGGTTGGCAGAAGCTGGGACGGCAATGGGAGCTCACCTCGTTGCACAGATTTGAACTGCCAACCTTCTGATTGGCAAGTGTGAAAGGCCTGGTGGTTTAGACCAAAGCACCACCCACGTCCCCTAGCCCCTTCTGAATTGAGGTAAGAACCACAACATCTGGTAAAGGAATCATTTCCTGGGTAGACTGAGGCTCAGATCAAGTCCCAAGGCATTCCTTTGGTGTATTGAGGGTGCAGCAATATCACAATATTCACCAGACATCTCATAGGAGGATGAGTGCAGCTTGAGAAACCTTCCCCAGGCTGCACTAGACTTGTTCTGTCTTTAAGCCTTCAACTTGCCAAAGGGGCAGCAATGTAGACTGCATGCCAGTAGCTTCACAGCACACAAGGAAGCCTGGGGCAGCTCCCCTATGCAGCATACAGGTGCTATGGATGACCAGAAAAACACAGTGGAACCCTAGTGTACCACAAGGTGTTGTCTCAGGCTGCACTATAGGCTCTCATCCGCCATGAGGCTACAGAGCCCAAAGACAGCAGCAAAACTGCCACTACACAGCACGTGCACTGAGATATCTAGCCACACAAAGGCCTCTCGGTACATGCCTGGATTAGATTGTGGAAACAATGATGGAAAAGAATGCCTAAGTATTCATTTTTCACTCTGCCAAAATGTGTCAGGACAGTTTGGAGGCCTGTCAGAGGAGTCAGCCGTTTGAAAGAATTCTCTATTTCAGGACTGTCCAGTCCAAGTCTGGTTTGAAGATAAAGAACCATCAGGAGAAAGAACAGGGGCCTTTAAGTTGCCCATCAACAATCAGCATGCCAACAAGAGGCTGACCAAGTACACGGGTCACTTCCTCACAGTCTTACCCACCACGGTGAGATGTAAGCTATCTCTATTTAAATTATCACCATTATTTCTAAAATTGCATTTACGCACATGAATTAGCATGTGCAAATTATATGCAAACATGTGCCCTCTTTTGTCATCTATTTCAATGATGTGTCAGTGGCCACTCTACAAATAATATACCAGGTATAGTTATGATTAAAAACATACTTTAGGCCAAATCAACCAGCCTATGAGGTAAGCTGTGTGAGCCAAACTAAATATTCCATGGCAGACATGTGCAACCATTGCTCAATGTAAAAAACAAAAGTAAAGTGGGTACAGGATGCTATCAGTTTGAGTCGCTTTTCCCTTCAGTCATTTCCCACTACCTATCCCAGGCTGGGTTTGGTTTTGTCTTCCACACATCTTATACTAAATCACAGCATTGTCCACCTAGTTCAGCAGTGTCTACACCTTTACTGGTAGAGTCTCCCCATTGTTTCAGAGAGGGGTCTCTTCCAGCCCTACCTGAACAGGGCAGGGAATGAACCTGAAACCTGGTTCTCTGCCACTGAGCTATAGCCCTTCCCCAAAGAAGGTTATCTTCCCTGCCAGCTGGGAAAAGACCCCTTCGAGCAGCAGAAGCCCACCAGGTGCCGCCCCCGCCACTGCATCCAGAGAAGCAAAATCTCATGAGGTCTCGCCAAACACATGAGATCTCATGAGGTTTCGACAGAAGCCAGAACTGCTGCCAAGGCTTTGTGGGTGCTGACAGGCAAATTGGGTAAGGCAGGCTTCAGTGGCAGCAGGGGGGCAGATGTTCCCTTTTTCGCTCAAACTGCAAAGTGAGGGCACTTCCCCGAGGCTTAGAGCATGTGAGACAGCCTAATGCTGTACATCCAAAGACTCCAGTGAGATGATGGGCGATGCTGAAACACAAGACTATGTGAAAGCCTAGGACCCTTGTACCTACGGGACCGCCTCTCCTGGTATGCCCCGCGGAGGACCTTAAGGTCCATAAATAATAACACTTTGGAGGTCCCGAGCCTCAAGGAGGTTAGATTGGTTTCAACTAGGGCCAGGGCCTTTTCAGCTGTGGCCCCGACATGGTGGAACGCTCTGTCACAAGAGACTAGGGCCCTGCAGGATTTGACATCTTTCCGCAGGGCCTGCAAGACTGAGCTGTCCCACCTGGCCTTCGGCTTAGACTCACTCTGACCCCTTATATGGGATTTGGTATATAAATTTTCCCTTGGTTTTTTGTTGTTGTTGTTTTGGTTTTTTTGCTGGCCCATGTAGGACTTGGGTGAATATCTGATGTTTCCTCCCTTTATGGTCTTGATTTATGGGCTACTACTAAAATGAGGCTGCATTTAAAGCTGTATTTTAAGCCGTATGTTAGTTAACTGTTTGTTATTGTTCCTGTTGTTGTTTTCTATTATGTTTTATTGTAATTCATATTTGGTGTTACCCGCCCTGAGCCCGGTCCTGACCGGGGAGGGTGGGGTATAAATATTTTATTATTATTATTATTATTATTATTATTATTATTATTATTATTATTTAATAAAACATCCCTGGACGTGTAACCTGGTATGTCCAGAGACAGTATCCAGCGTGGCAGTGTGGGTGCTGAAAACACTGCTTGCTCACTCTATGATTACACAAGGAAGCCTTATCCTGAAAAACCCAAATCTCCACTGTGACAAATTGATGGTAGCTTGTGATGCCCACATAGAAACAGGAACACCTAGAGATCTTAGTAGACGCTGCATATGAGAAGAAATAGGGTACTATTTCCTCTTCACATTGTCCCAAATTATTAATTTAGCCTTCAATCATATTCTTTTCACTGAAATCATACATTTTAAACTGCTCCTGTAAATATGTTTCCTAAACTCACTTGATGGAAGCAAGTTTCATTTAATTTATAATTAATTGCCTCAAGTCAAAGCAATAAAAAACACAATGTTAAGGTTGCATAAGAAATATTTTCAGTTCACCAACCGGGGCTTAGCACAATAATTCTCATTCACTTAAACTATTATAAGGGACAATTCTGTCAAGCCTATTAATATTAAAGCAGTTGCTGATAATTGCTTTAGTTTGGAACTCCAATTAAACTAAGTGGGTATATTTGCATACTGTAAACGATAGAATTCATTTCCAACCGGAATCCCACAGGCCTTATCAACATTATATCTATAATTAAAGTTTGAATGCTAGTTATAATTAATTATTCAATTCAAAAAAGAAATAACTTATTATATATTTTGGATTTTCTTTTTTTCAAGCTTAGTTATTATAAGACCACATACAGACTCCCAATAACAACAGGAAAAGAAAATATTTTTATAGGATCTAGTTGGCTGCCATGTTTAATGAATTCTTACTTGTTTTCATCAAAAGTCAGGTAGGCAAATTCAGTCAATTTAGTCCTTCCTCGTGTGTTAAGGTCCTTCCTTAACGTCCCAGAAAGAAGCATCCAGCAACTTAGAAGGCTGATTAAAACCTTGGTTTGTATCCAGCACTCTATGAGCGCAGTTCCACTTATGCAATGAGACCATCTCTTCCTCTCCTTGCCCTCCCCACTGATAACTACTCTGGGGTGTCTCCCAACCCTCTGGAACAGGTTTTGAAGATGAAAGGGAAGTTGCTGGGAACAGGGTGAGATGGGCAGCAATCTGTTGTGTGAGCAGAATGGCAGCATTGGCTACAATCCCTGCACTTATGCTCTTAAACGGCCTCGGTCCAGTATACCTGAAGGAGCATCTCCACCTCCATCGTTCTGCCCTGACACTGAGGTCCAGCTCCGAGGGCCTTCTGGTGGTTCCCTCACTGCGAGAGGCCAAGTTACAGGGAACCAGGCAGAGGGCCTTTTCGGTAGTGGCACCCGCCCTGTGGAACGCCGTCACTTACAATCTTAATTTACGATTTAAATAAATCAAGTATTACAAAAAAGACACTCTCCAGGGCTCTCTTCTCCAAAAGAAACTTCTCGCTGCTCAGGTTAGGAGAAAATGCACAATCTTTTGCAATCCCTCGTAGCCGAGTAAGATTGTCTTCCACAAACACCGTTTTAACAATGAGTCCGTGACTATGGAGGCCAATTCTGGATCCACACGTCTGCGTTCACTAACCAAGTTCACTAAACAAGTCTTCCTTTATGGAACTGTGTCATGGTTGGTATCTCATCTTTGTCCCCACACGCAAAAGGGCAGTGCTTCTACACACACCCATGGTGGGGAGGGGGGGAGGGGATTTCCCCATGATGGCACCTCATGGCTTCCCTGATGTTTGGTGGGGCTGACTGACAGTGTAAAGGTAAGGGGTAAAGGGACCCCTGACCATTAGGTCCAGTCATGACCGACTCTAGGGTTGCGGCGCTCATCTCGCTTTATTGGCCGAGGGAGCCAGCGTACAGCTTCCGGGTCATGTGGCCAGCATGACTAAGCCGCTTCTGGCGAACCAGAGCAGCGCACGGAAACGCCGTTTACCTTCCCACCGGAGTGGTACCTATTTATCTACTTGCACTTTGACGTGCTTTCGAACTGCTAGGTTGGCAGGAGCTGGGACCGAGCAACGGGGCTCACCCCGTCGCGGGGATTCGAACCGCCGACCTTCTGATCGGCAAGTCCTAGGCTCTGTGGTTTAACCCACAGCGCCACCCGCGTCCCGACTGACAGTGTAGGGAAGAGCTTAAAGCTCCCACCCACGAGTAGAACAAGACCTACTGTGATTTGGATCCTGCCCAGCCCTTTGTATGCTCCTTATAACTGAGCATATTTATGGTACCATGACACGCTCCTATGCTTCCTGTCTTGGTGCATCTGCTTCAGAGAAAGCCAGGATTTAGCTAATCTATTTTAACCTTAAACTCCAAGGCAAGCCTTAAATTGCCAAAACAGACCAATGAGGAAGTGGCTGTTCAAAAAGAGTGCATCCCCAGCGATTAAGAAGTCTATCACTACAGTCCTGCCGAAGTCACCGTCTAATTACTGGCTGCAAATGTACTGCGGGAAAACGTCGCTTTCATCTGTCTGCTTTGAAGACTGTACTTATGATTCAGGTTATGATTTTCATTGCCAGTCCCTATTTTTACATGCCTCCCTGTGGACTTGAACATCAACTACCTCACAGCTGCAAATTAATGTATTATGCCCTGAGTAATCAATATTTATCACTACCAATTTCACACACACACACAAAAAAAACTTCATTGAAGAAAGCAAATGTAGCAAAATAATACTAATTAAACCCAGGGTTGGTTTTTTTTAAAGTCAGAACTTGCCAGAACTTAGTTCTGGGCTTCATTGCCGAACAAGGGAGGCGCTCATAGTGCGTTCCAGCAACTCTTTTTCTGGAAAAGAAGCACTGATTATACCACATTCCCCAGATCGAAGATTCTGTGGTTTCTAGTGTACATGCAATGCAGAACTATTTTATTGAGCGTTAACAAAGTCAGCTTGCCATGCTGTGCCTCACATCTGGAACAAATGCCTACTGGATACATATTTGGGCATATCTGCTGTTTACCTTTCGAGTCCTATTTGAAAATCTACTTCTGTAAAAAGGATTTTCTCTCAGTCTCTTGCACTAACTTCCAGCTGTTGTAATTAAACTAAGTATGCAATCTCAGCAAATAACTTTCATGTGCACATTCTCTTGCCCACTCTTCTACCTTCCATTGTCTTCTCTCCATCAGCACTATGGCACAGCCAGCCAGTACAGTGGTGCCTCGCAAGACGAAATTAATTCGTTCCGCAAGTTTTTTCTTCTTGCGAGTTTTTCGTCTTGCGATTCACGATTTCCCATAGGAATGCATTGAAAATCAATTAATGCGTTCCTATGGAAACCGCCTTCAGACCAGGTCCGGGGACAGTCTGTCCCCCGACCTCTTCTGAAGGCTGGGGGGGGGACAAGGGCTTTTCTTCCCACCCCCAGCATTTTAAAAAACCCCGGGACAGCGGAGGACTTCTCTGCTGTCCGGGGCGATCTTAAAATGCTGGCGGGCGGCATTTTAAAATCGCCCAGGACAGCGGAGGACTTCTCCGCTGTCCGGGGCGATGTAAAAGCCCCTGGGAAGGCAGGCAGGGGGGACAAAGACTTTTGCCCCCCGCCCGCCTTCAGAAGAGGTCCTGGACGAAAGTCTTTGCTCCCCACCGCCTGCCTTCCAAAGCCGTCCGGGACAGCGGAGAAACGTGCTGCCTTTCTCCGCTCTCCCGGGAAGGCAGGCAGGGGGGAGCAAAGACTTTCGCCCCCCGCCCGCCTTCAGAAGAGGTCCTGGACCTCTTCTGAAGGCGGGCAGGGGGGCGAAAGTCTTTGCCCCCCCCGCCTGCCTTCAAAAGCCGTCCGGGACAGCGGAGAAACACGCTGCCTTTCTCCGCTCTCCCGGGAAGGCAGGCAGGGGGGAGCAAAGACTTTCGCCCCCCGCCCGCCTTCAGAAGAGGTCCTGGACCTCTTCTGAAGGCGGGCGGGGGGCGAAAGTCTTTGCTCCCCCCGCCTGCCTTCAAAAGCCATCCGGGACAGCGGAGAAACGCGCTGCCTTTCTCCGCTCTCCCGGGAAGGCAGGCAGGGGGGAGCAAAGACTTTCGCCCCCCGCCCGCCTTCAGAAGAGGGACCTCTTCTGAAGGCGGGCGGGGGGCGAAAGTCTTTGCTCCCCCCCTGCCTGCCTTCAAAAGCCGTCCGGGACAGCGGAGAAACACGCTGCCTTTCTCCGCTCTCCCGGGAAGGCAGGCAGGGGGGAGCAAAGACTTTCGCCCCCCGTCCGCCTTCAGAAGAGGTCCAGGACCTCTTCTGAAGGCGGGCGGGGGGCGAAAGTCTTTGCTCCCCCCCGCCTGCCTTCAAAAGCCGTCCGCGATAGCGGGAAGCGCTTCCCTGCTATCCCGGACTGCTTTTAAAATGCTGGCGGTGGGGAGCAAAGCCTTTCAGCCCCCGCCAGCCTTCCTGGACCTCTTCTGAAGGCCGGAGTTGGGGAAAGGCTTTGCTCCCCACCACCAGCATTTAAAAGAGGTTCCCGGAGATTTCCCTATGGGCTTTCTTCTTGCGAAGCAAGCCCATAGGGAAATTCGTCTTGCGAAGCGCCTCCAAAACAGAAAACCCTTTCGTCTTGCGGGTTTTCCGTCTTGCGACGCATTCGTCTTGCGAGGTACCACTGTACAGTGTTATGAACTGGGGTGAGGGTTGTTATAGGTGGTGTATGCCTGTACCCCTTTCTAATTTCTGGATCCAGCACGGATTCTATTCCTTCAATAGCCTGCAGGCTAGCTTCCTGGTGAGGCAATGGTCCACTAAGTATGGGCCATTAAAGTAACAAAGGAACAGAGAATCATAGAATTGTAGAGTTGGAATGGACCAGAGAACAAATGGGGGCCCCACCCCTGCCCCAGCACACTAGTAGTTAGAAAGACAAACCCAAAGTTGAGTTGTGTGAGCTAGTAGCTAGAAGCCATAGGTGGTAGGCTGGGCGAGAGAGAGAGAGAGAGAGAGAGAGAGAGAGAGAGAGAGAGATATGTTTGCTTTCTGCTGGAATCCAAGGCTGCTGCTATGGGAGAAGCAAGACCTTTTGAGGAGTGCTAATGCTGTGAACCCCTCCATTGTAGGCTCAGGTTCTATATTTGTATAAATAAACTATATAGCATAAATACACCCCAATCTCCAAGCAGTGTAAGATTCATGGGGCTCCAAGCGCTTACCCAGAGTTCAGTTTCTTTGGAATAAGTGACAGCGGAAAACGTCAACCTGAGCCTATGATGGAGGCCTGCTTCTAGCTCATAACTCAATATTCCACTGTGGGAGCAGTGGGGGGGGGGATTTGTTGTCTGCCACAGAACCACTTCCTTTGTTACCTGAATGGCCCATACTTAGAGGGCCCTTACCTCACCCTAAGCTAGCCGTGCAGTTTGAGGAGTGGAATCCATGCAAATAAAAAGAAAAGAAAATTCATGCTTAAGCTTATTTAAAGCCTGCAAAATTTAACAAAAGCACGATTGGATTAAGCAGCCTAACAAAGCACCTGGTCACCACTCTTCAGTCGTTACCTGTTGTCCAAGGCACTGGTTAATGGAAGGAGACTAGCCCAGTGATGCTCCCAGTGTGTCCCAGTATGATTCAAGTTACAATTTTCACTGCCAGACCTTATTTTTCCATGTGTATTTTGCGCACCAACTACCTCACCTCACTTGCTGACAGCAAGTGGTGTGTCTTTCATCTGTTCATGGAAATAAATTCTTAAATCACTTTTATTATATGCAGCCCAAACCAAATAGCATAAGATGAAGGAAGGAGCAAACTTGTTTTCTCCTGCTCTGAATCCAAGCCAATGGATTCAACTTATAAGAAAGGAGATTCCGACTAAACATCAGGAAGAACTTTCTAGTGGTAAGAGCTGTTTTGACCGGGGAACAGACTGCCACAAGAGGTGATGGAAGGTTTTTAAGCAGAGGCTGGATGGTCATCTGCCATGTATGACCTTGTTGAAATTTCTGCATTGGCAAAGGTTGGAATGAATGATCTTTGGGGTCCATTCCAACTCTACAATTCTATGATTCTACGATCTGGAAAAGTGAAAATCCCAAAGGGGAAAAAAATGTGTTGAGTAGTTTCATCGGGGTTTTTTTTAAATTTATTTAAGCTACTAATCTTGCATAAAATTACTGACATGTGTGGGGATTCATGGACATAAAGTAATTATGTGTAGGACTTGGGGCTTAGATCATAAGCTTCCCTGGGTAGAAGATATTATTGTGTCCTGTACAATACCAAGCACATCAGAGATATAATAATTACATAGTTCCCCCTGCCCCATTTCCTAGAGCATGCAAATTTCGTTATTAACTTTCAACATCCCACTAGTCTAGGGAGGGATAATGATTAAATTTGCACACAAACCATTCAATGGATCTGGAAATCAGTAAGGTTGAAATCAGAAAATAGCATTTGCAAAGAGCACACACAGAGCATAAACTGAGCTTTACTTTTTTCAAATGCTACTTCACACAATGCATTTTTTTCTGCATCTGAATTTACGAAGGAAAAGGAAAAGAATGCAGAAGCACACCAACAGACAACTAGACAAACGCCAATCCAAGCTCTGCTCCAGTGCAAAGGGATCCATGCACTAAAAGGTGGGATTTTTCTTGAACAATCATTGCACAGAGCAAACAACTGGATAATGAACAGACCAGATGCCAACACAAGGTCGCATTTGCAGCAGCTTACATTAGAATGCATAAATAAAAATTTAAAAATGCATAAAAAAATAGAATGGCCATAAAAAAATAAAACTAGCAAGGGAAAAGAGCAGCATAACACTTTTGCACCACGCTTCCATAGCTTGGTCTAGTTGCCATTGAGGTGGCCAGCATGTATATGTGCTGTCAGTGCCACGTCATGCTGCATGTGGGTCTCATATGACTTAATGCTACACCCACCCACCCACACCCACACCCACACACACTAAACAGGGAAAACTGGAATGTCAGAGAGAAAGCTAGGTTAGGCCCTCTTGTGTGTAAAAGCTAGCTTTCTATGTGGAAGGAATTCTTGGCAGAACATTCAGTATTATAAGGCTCCACCTTTAGTGGTACAGGAGACATAGGCTTGCCTCCTAAGATATAACTAGGACTATATCACATAGTAGACAAGGAAGAATCAATACACAGTGTACAAAGGAGTATAATAGGTGGAAGGGAAATGTGATGGGCAACAGTGAGAGAAAGTACAATTAAGTTAAAGGTAGCATCTGCCCAACAACAAAAATGGAAATCTAAGAATAGGAGTTATGGTGGCGGCATTCTTTATCTCCGTCTTTAAAACACAAAGCTGATATATCAAAAATAATACAAAGCATTTCAAAACTCTATTTTCAAACAATTATAAAGCTTATAAAAATACCTATATATACAATTATTAAAACAAAATGTGATTTACTAGATGTAAATGTGAGGATGTGAAGGGAAAATTTAAAGACAACAACTGTATGAAAACCTATTTAAGAGTAATGACTTTTGTCCGCACACTCCCATTTTGTTTCTTGATGAAAAGACCTTTAGACGGACTATTAATAGTGCTGCTATTGTTTACTAATCATTGAACTAAGAGGAGCACTTAATCTTGATCCACTGCCTTTTAACTTTGAGGAAATATAAACCTTCCCCGTAACAAAAGACACTGAGATAAGGCTCAAAAAAACAGTTTCAGAACTGTGGAGTGAAGTCCTCTTAATGACCAGAGTTGTTTCTGTTTCACGATGCATGCCATCAACACATTTTTTGATGGAGGGCTGAGAGATGAATATTCAAGTGAAGAGCTTCCAGCTATTTTGTTTCTAAATCTTTCCTTTAATGATTGCACACACATGCAGGTAGTAAACAACACAATGGTCCTATTATGGATCTGAAGTCTAACAGCAATTTTTGGCTAAATGAACATAGGAGCAATTCTGCTGAATTCTGTGGATCTTCTCACTTGCTTATAGCTGAGCCCATGTTCAGGAATTTGTGGGAAAGGCTTTGAATTTCCCAGGCAGATTGTGTATCACCAACCATTTTTCTCATCTCATTATTTCTCCCCTCCTCATATTCAGGATACTTAATCATACAGAATTAACAACACTGAGACTTCGCTCCTAAACTTTTGAATCAACCTATTAGCTTGCAGGACTACCATGTCATGGCTTTTTAACCCTTATGGACTGGTGGACACATTCTGAATTTTGAGAGCGTGCTGGGAGGGTACCAGTCACAAAATGGCTGCCATGGAGCGTGGCATCGTACAAAATTAGAGAGAACCACCCCTGACAACCTTATGCTGACCACAGGAAGTCAGCTAATACTGCCAAAGATCTTGATTCACTGCAATTAAATGGTGGGGGAAATATAATTCTGCAAACTGTACAGGGATACATCGTCCATGTGTTCATATGTTATGTAAGCTCTTGTGCAGAAGCTCTGACGTTGATGCTATTTAGAAGAAGACCCTTAGTATAATCTTGTGCAGTTCTTCTCAGCCAACCCCACTCTGATCTTTTCATCCATAAAATTGGCAGGGCTCAGAAACACAAAACTGCTATGGCTTGCTCTCTAGGGACAGAAAGTCTTGTTAGGAGATTTCTCATTTCTTTCATAATTTTCTTCAAGCCTTATTCATCAGCTCTCAAAGGGCACTGCGATCTCAAAATGTTGAACTACACTATAGCACAGGATAATGCTTAAAGGAGGACTTCATAGGGATTATTTGTAGCAAGGGATAGCTGGGATGAATAAGGATTATAAAGCACCCTGAATACTGAGAGTACTCAAGAAATGTATATAAAAATTACTAATAACACCAAAATTACTAATCACACCAACACCATCATAATCCTAATAAGATCTATCATCTTCCCCACGGATACAAATATGGGAAAGCTTAGCTGGTTATATGTTGTGGTTTCCTCCTTGTAAAATCTAACAAATTTCTCCACTTATGGGAAAAAAATGGCCTTTTGACAATTTAGTTTAAGGCTCTCTACCATCTTTGGCACTACAGAGTAACCTCACAGTTAGAAAGATTCATTGCTCTCAGATGTTCAACACAGATGTGAAGAACAGACTGGAGGCAGTTTCTGGAAATGGTGCAGCTTTTCTATATTGCACAGTGTTTGGCATTTGGTTAGGAAACACAGTATGTCTCAAAAAAAGAGCACTAACTCATACAGACAGCAGCTCTACAGTTCTCTCCGCAGTTTGCTACTGATTTGAGTAGCTAACTCACATTACCAGATGAGGCTGCCTGATAGAACAATGCCATGAGTCAGCCACCCATTGCACACTACAGGTTTCCCTAATCCACTATTGGAGTGTGAGTTTCCCAAATGAAGCAGAACCCAGGAATTCCATCAATACCAAGAGTACACCAGTGATCCCCTAGATCTCACCAGAAACTCCTCCTAGCACCAAGATCTGCAGTGGTGATCAGTCTGGAGCCTTCAGACACAAGACCTTCTCTGTTTACTGAAGTAGAACGCTTCCCAGTTCTTTCCAGTCCCACGAGAATCCTGCATTGCCCAACCAAAGTGGTATTCAATCACCACCTTCACCAGAAATTTCAGACACTTGGTGGTGGACCCCGTCTGATGTGACAGCAGCAGCAAATAACAGCAGTAGTGCTGCAGTTTGCACTCGGGTTACTTCTGTTGGAGGGATGCGGGTGGTGCTGTGGGTTAAACCACAGAGCCTAGGACTTGCCGATCAGAAGGTCGGCGGTTCGAATCCCCATGATGGGGTGAGCTCCCGTTGCTCGGTCCCTGCTCCTGCCCACCTAGCAGTTCGAAAGTGCAAGTAGATAAACAGGTACTGCTCCGGCGGGAAGGTAAAGGGTGTTTCCGTGCGCTGCTCTGGTTTGCCAGAAGCGGCTTAGTCATGCTGGCCACATGACCCGGAAGCTGTACGCCGGCTCCCTCGGCCAATAAAGCGAGATGAGCGCCGCAACCCCAGAGTCGTCCATGACTGGACCTAATGGTCAGGGGTCCCTCTACCCCTCTCTACTTCTGTTGGAGGTCTTGGAGTTGACATTTTAATTTCTCACTATGCCCTTCTGTAGCATCTTTTCAGAGCACTGTAGGGAATAAAAATGGCCGTGTAGTACTGGGAGCTTGCAAGGCACCAGGGCAGATAACAGCTGAAGCCCCTGCCAGAGGGCTGGGACCCCAACAGTTCTCTAGGCATGCCAGGTGTTGATGCCAAGCTTGTGCTTAAATTGAAATCCTCAGCTCATTTATGCACACTTAAACCTACTGACTGCACTGAGACTCATAACTGTTTAGTTTCTCCACACTATCAAATATTCATATTTTGCTTTTAGCTACTGATGAGGTTTATTAACTAGGTGGAATAAATTAGTCTAGCAGCCGGATTCAAAGAGGGCTCTAATTAATGAGTTAGAGTAACCTCAAAGCTAGAGAAATCTAATTGCTTTAAAATGTCAGACACATCTTTGGGGGGTCATTATCAGGGTGAAAATAGATGATAACAAGTGTGGCAGTTTTTCTGTGCCATACAACGCTTAACATGCTCAGGTGTCCTCTCAGACAACATATTAACTTGTGTAAAGAAATCTAGCATGTAGAACTGTGGCTCACTTTTTGACCAAGTTTGAATACACACACTCAATGCAATCTCTATTGAAATTAGTGTTGTATTATATATATATATATATATATATGCAGGTTTTGGTGTCTTCGGGTGTCTTCCCGTGTAAGAGTTGGGGTGTCTAGGCGACGTTTCGACGAGGTCTCACTCGTCATCTTCAGGCTGGTGCTTTCGGCTTCTTGTTACTAGAACAGAGCAGGATCTCAGTGTTTGAGTTCCTATAAATACTGTTGAGGGGGTGTGGTGTATGGCCTCCAACGTTCTGGGCAGAGAGGGAGTTCCCAGATTAGTGTGCCTTTTCTTCTTTTGTTCCTTAATTACTTGAGGGATATCTTGAGTGATTTCTTGAGTGATATTCTGAGTACCACTTAGGAGGGTCATTAGGTGTGGATTAGTTGCTAAAGCTTTCGTGACTAATCCACACCTAATGACCCTCCTAAGTGGTACTCAGAATATCACTCAAGAAATCACTCAAGATATCCCTCAAGTAATTAAGGAACAAAAGAAGAAAAGGCACACTAATCTGGGAACTCCCTCTCTGCCCAGAACGTTGGAGGCCATACACCACACCCCCTCAACAGTATTTATAGGAACTCAAACACTGAGATCCTGCTCTGTTCTAGTAACAAGAAGCCGAAAGCACCAGCCTGAAGATGACGAGTGAGACCTCGTCGAAACGTCGCCTAGACACCCCAACTCTTACACGGGAAGACACCCGAAGACACCAAAACCTGCATTCCTGTACCCGTGAAAATCTACGAAAGCATATATATATATATATATATATATATATATATATAGTCCAGGAGATGATGTTTCCCAGCATTTTCTGTTTTGTTTTTGTTTTTAAATTCATGCAAGCATTTCCAATTATAGAACTGTGTGGGTTTCTTTGCATTATGCAAATATAAACAAGTTATGTGAGGAATGGACTCAAAAGTGAGGGGGGAGGGATCACCAATATGACATTATAAGACAATTCTCCCCACTAATTTTCAGTTTAGCTAAAAAAAGGGGGGTGCATGCACTTAAATTATGTAGCAATTTTCCTAACTTTCAAGGTAAGTCATGCCCATAAATAAATTTTAAAAAATCATAATCTTGCTTAATTAGCTGCAAGCCAGAACAGGAAAATGTTTGAGGGAGAGAGAGGACCTATCAACAAGAAAAACTCATTCTTCCTCCCAGCCTCCCAACTGTCCAACACTGAATGAAGCAGCACTATATTTGCTTAATTCCATTTACGAAGTTTCCCATAAAATACCTTTTTCACAATAAAAATATTAGGAATTGAAATTCTCTTTACAGATGAAATTGGTTCTTGCTGTTTTTACAGATGCAAGTCGTTTTGTAAAATATATATATATGGTTATAACTGTATTTATTATGCATGAAATTGTGCATTTTTTTATTCTAACACAGATACAAGATTGGATAAAAATGTCCACTGTTTTGTCCATGTATTATCACAGAGGGACCCAGTGCTATTTTTCTTGAAAAATAGGTGCCAGAACTTACCATGAACACCTCCCTTGTTCTTCTATAAGGGCAATGGCACCCATCTGAGAGGTGCCGGAACTGAGTTCCTGTGAGTTCTGTCTAAAATAAGTCCTAGAAGGACCTAAACCAGGCTGTTTTAATGCAACCTGAAGAATCCAAGTGGCACTGAGAGAAAATCACATTGTGATATTCTGATCAGTTCCACTCATCAATACATAAGCCCCTCCTCGCTCCTCGTTTTTTATATCCCATAGTCAGAATTCAATTTTGCAAAGCATATAGAAGAATGATTCAGGAAAGCACAGGTTGGAAAGGGGGTCTATTTGGTCTTCAGCTCAACCACATTGATATCCCCATGCCCACTTTCTAGATAGCAGATCTAGTTTAAAAATTGTGCACCAGAAGTTGCCTACAATGGAAATGTGAAATCCCCACCACGATAAACTAGGACTTAAATGTGCAGAAATGAAATAGGGTGCACTCATATCTTACTACAGTGGTACCTCGGGTTAAGAACTTAATTCGTTCCGGAGGTCCATACTTAACCTGAAACTGTTCTTAACCTGAAGCACCACTTTAGATAATGGGGCCTCCTGCTGCCGCCGCACCGCCGGAGCACGATTTCTGTTCTCATCCTGAAGCAACGTTCTTAACCTGAAGCACTATTTCTGGGTTAGCGGAGTCTGTAACCTGAAGCGTATGTAACCTAAAGTGTATGTAACCTGAGGTACCACTGTATATATAAGGCAATTCTATAGAGGCCAGAGAGTTAAGGGGGAAACCCAAACTATGAATATAGAAAAACAAAGACATTTTGAAACAGCCAACACAATGAAATGTATGGTTGTGGAAAATCAACAAGCAAAAGCTTTTTTCCTCTCAGATCACAAGAAGACAAAATAGCACAGGGACCTTGAAAGAGGTCCATATGATTAAATTCTTCTTTGTTAGTTCTGAGCACATTCTCCCCTCCAGAAAGTTTTTCGGTTTTTTAACGTAATGATTAATAGCAGAACATGAAAGAATTATCAGACACTGTGAGGGCCACAGAGAATTGTTCTTAGGGTTTGAGTTTCTTCCCCCTTCTTCAAAGAAAAGCTTGTGTCAAAGTTGATTAATTTTTACTTGATTTGGCTGCAAAATATGGTCCAAGTAATCACCAGTAATTTTATTAGAATTGGCCAAGTAATATCAGGAAGCAGAAGTGGCTTTTTTGTGCCTTTCAGTTGACCTTCCAAGTGTTCCTACTTACTGTATGACATTACATATGGTGCATAAAAGTATAGTAAAACTTCATTTGGGTTTTCACATTCTTATTGTCATGGCCCACAACATGGGGACTTTGTGGTGCATGGCAACAGACTCGGATGAGATTTGGGCTACGTCTATGGGGGAGAATTGCCAGGGGGAGTACCTCATTCAGGGTCCTCCCAGGGGAAGACACAAATCTCCCTCTTTCCACTACAGTACATTTGCCTCTCCAGACTCTGAAGCCAAAGCCTCTGAAAAAGGCAAGAACGCTTTAACCTGTGAGCCATCTCCTTCAGGAAGGTGGAGCCTACTACACTACAGGTCTGGACAACCTATATAAGGTTTCAGATGGGTCTAGTAATGTCTTCTGAAGCTGCCCTAGCAAAAGCTCTTGGAGCTGTCCTAGGTCCTGTATTCTGTCTGCATGACCTGGGCTCTTCACTATACACTGCCTGGTTTGCCTCTAGCCTTATGTACCCTGCAGAACGGGACCATGAGTTCTCATTTAGCTTCAAGGGTGTTGTGATGGGATGATTAGCTGCTTGTGCGTAAAATCGTGGTCCCTCAGAGTTTGTGCAACTCCACAAACCTCTGTGTGTGACAGAGCTCCTCAAACATGTCTGCCCTAGTCACTCGTAGATTCTGACAGTGGTTGTCTGCGGAAGCGCTTCCAGCATAGAAGCTCCTTAACGGAAACGCGTCTTCTGGACTCACGACGTGGCAGCTTCCGGCGAAGCATGGGTCTCCCTATGGGAGCTTCTGACACCTCCCCGCTGTTCTCGCTGGACGTGTCCCTGATCCCTCCCTCTTCCCTGCTAGTTCCTGCATTTGCTGCTGCGTCTCTCTCCGCATTCATGAGACCTTCCTCCAGAGACCCCTCTCTCCCCCTGCTGGTCCCTGCTTTCGCTGCTGACTCCTTCCCAGCCTCTGTGAGCCCTTCCACCTCCCTTTCCTCCGATGGCAGTTCCCTGACATCCACCTCCCCTCCAGGGCCCCCTTCCCCCCCGCCCATTCTCTCTCCTCTGGGCGGTGAGGAGATAAAACCCCGAAAAGAATCCTCTTCATCTTCCGACGTCTCGAACATTTCCCTCCATCGGTCTTCGTTCCGGCTCACTGAATCCTCCTCCTCCTCGGAATCAGGGAACCCCTCCAACTCTTCTTCTTCGTCGGTGGTGGCAAAGTATTCCCTCCGGAACCTCGCCACTGGCTGAGGTTTACGTGGGAACCTCTGATGAAAAGTTTCTATTAAAACCTCGTCATCTACATCCTCTGCCATGACCCAGGTGTTTTCCGACTCCGGTTCCCCTTCCCACATTACCAAATACTCTACTTGATCTCCCTTCCACCTGGAATCGAGAATCTCCGCTACATGGTAGCTGTGTTCCTTCTCCTCCATTGCTGGTCCCCTATTGACCCTCCCTTCTCTGTCCCCTTTATACGGTGACAGCAGCGACCTGTGGAAAACTGGGTGCAGCTTCATGTGGTTCGGTAACCGGAGTCTGAAAGCCACAGGGTTGACCTGCTGCGTGACTTCAAATGGGCCCAGTCTTTTGGGTCTTAACTTCTTACAACCCCCTTTGAATGGTAACCCTTGGGTTGACAGCCACACCTGGTCCCCCACCCTAATGATTTCACCTTCTCTTCTGTTTTTGTCTGCCTGCCTCTTATATTCCTCCTTAGCCCTGTTTAAGTTAAGTTGGAGCTGGCGATGGATCGCCTCCATTTCCTCTACGAACTGTTCTGCAGCTGGAACGCTCCAGTTCTCCCCTTCCCCCCCTGGGAAGGCTCGGGGATGGCACCCGTAATTAGCCAAAAAGGGGCTCATCCCCGTGGACACGTTCTCTGCATTGTTGTAGGCAAATTCTGCCAACGCCAGCTTCTCCACCCAATCATTCTCTCTGTCATTCACATAACACCTCAAATATTGCTGGAGGACGCCATTAGCTCTTTCCGCCTGCCCGTTGGTTTCAGGATGCCGGGCAGTTGAGAAATTAACCTCTACATGCAGTAAGCTCATGAGCTTCCTCCAGAACCTGGAAGTAAATTGTTTCCCTCGGTCTGAAACCACCCTCAAGGGGGCGCCATGCAACCTAAACACATTTTCTACAAACAATTTAGCGGTTTCTTCTGCCGTGACCGCATGTGAGCAGGCTATAAAGTGGGCCATTTTGGTTAACAGGTCTACCACAACCATGATGGCTGTTTTCCCTCTGGACCTTGGCAGATCAGTCATGAAATCTATTGCCACTGTTTCCCATGGTCTTTCAGGTGTGGGTAGTGGTTCTAATAACCCTGCCGGTGCCCGCCTCTCCCCCTTGGCTCGTTGGCATTGGTCACACCCTCTCACATACTCCCGCACATCTTCCCTGACCTTGGGCCACCAAAATTCCCTGGTAACCAGCCACATGGTTTTGTGTTGCCCAAAATGCCCTGCTGTGGGGCTATCGTGCAGTTGCTTGAGTACCTTCTCCCTCAATTCACCTTCAGGTATATATAACGCTCCCTTGTAATACAACGCCCCGTTTCTCTCCTCAAAACCCCCGGGTTTGTCTCCCTCCCTCCTGAGACCCCTGAGTTTGTCCTGGGCGTATTCATCATGCACCGTTCCCTCTACCAGTTCCCTTTGCCCCACCAATGCCGCCCCACACACCCAGCGGTCCTCTGGAATGACATGGGTCTCTTCGGGTGCTCCCTCCCCCTCCAAATATTCAGGTTTGCGTGAGAGAGCATCCGCCCTAACGTTCTCTGGGCCTGGCACGTAACAAATCTCAAAGTTAAATATGGAAAACTCCTGGGCCCATCTCAACTGCCGTTGGTTGAGCACTCGCGCAGTTCTCCAATACTCTAGGTTCTTATGGTCCGTGCACACTTGCACCTTATGTTGTGCACCAATTAGCAGGTGCCTCCATCTCCGGAAAGCCTCATGGATAGCAAGAAGTTCTCGATCGTACACCGTGTAGTTCCTCTCGGATTTGTTCAGTTTTTGCGAAAAAAAAGCACACGGTCTCCACTCTGACTCCTCCCCCCCTGGCTGCAGGAGGAGCACCGCCCCAATGGCTCTGTCTGATGCGTCTGTTTCGACTCTCATCTTTTTTTGTAAATCCACATGCAGAAGTTGTTCTTCAGAGGCGAAGGCCCTTTTTAGCTCCTCAAAAGCTCGCTCCGCCTCCTCAGTCCAAACAAATTTCTTCTTACTGCTGAGACAGTCCGTTATGGGCGCCGTCAAGTGGGCAAAGTTTCGGATGAACTTACGATAAAAGTTCCCAAACCCTAGGAACCTCTGCACATCCTTCTTGGTTTTGGGAGTTTTCCATTCCAGCACAGCCTGGACCTTGCCGGGATCCATAGCCAATCCCTTGTCTGACAGGCGGTACCCCAGGAACTCTACCTCCTTGGTATGAAACTGACACTTCTCCAGTTTCACCCACAGCCGGTTGTCTAGCAGCCTGCGCAACACTTCTCTGACGTCTCTCACATGCTGCTCCTCATTCTCAGAATACACCAACACGTCATCCAGGAAGGCCACGCAATTCTTGTACAGCAAAGGCCCTAGTACGTGGTTCATCAGCGATTGAAAGCACGCTGAGCCTGCTTGTAATCCAAATGGCATAACTAAATATTCAAATGCCCCCAAAGGGGTGAACATGGTGGTTTTCCATTCATCCCCTTTCCTTATACGTATCAGGTTGTACGCCCCCCTTAGATCCAGCTTTGTAAAAATCTTTCCCTTCCGCACCCTGGTCAAAATGTCATCAATCCTGGGCATAGGGAAAGCCACTGGTTCTGTCACTGCATTTAACCCCCTGAAGTCACACACAAGTCTCGGCTTGTCCGTGTTCTTTTTATCCACAAAAAACACTGGGCTACCCCCCGCTGCTTTGGACTCTCTGATGAAGCCTCTCTTCAGGTTCTTGTCAATGAACTCTCGCAGCTCCTGCATTTCTCTGTCTGACATGGCATACAACTTGCCTACAGGAAGCTGTGCTCCAGGGAGTAAATTGATCTGACAGTCAAAGGGCCTATGCGGGGGTAGTTGGTCGGCTTCCTTCTCGCTGAACACGTCGCTGAGATCTGCATATTGTGGTGGTACCTTCACCTTCTCCATTACTTCTGTCCCTGCTAGGGTGGCTTGGGCCCCTGCTGACCCCTTTTCCCCTTTGCAGTGTTCTAAGCAATGTGCTGAACCAAAGGAAACCACTCTCTGATGCCAGCCCACCAGCGGATCATGTAGCGCTAGCCAGCTCATTCCCAAAATAATGGGAGCGCCTCCCAAGGTGGCCACATTAAACGCTATCAGTTCTGTGTGCCTTGCCACCCTCATTATCATTGGGACGGTCTGCAAGCTGACTCCTCCTCCCAACAACTCCCTGCCATCGATCGTGGTCACCTGCAGGGGGTTGCTTAAAGGGATCGTCTGTATCTGGTGTTCAGCAGCAAACTCTTTGCTCATAAAATTGCAGGAGCTGCCTGAGTCCAACAGCGCCTTTATCTTTAGGGGGTGTCCATTTTGCAGCTCTAGCGACACTTCAATCACTAGAGCAGGTTGAGGAGCTTCTGGCATGGGCACTTTCACTGCTCTTTGGCCTGGCTGCTGTGCCCCGACTGTGGCAACCAGGCGTTGGCTTTTACCTGCTCCGGTTCTCCCTGCTCTCTTCCCTCAACAGCTCCCACCATCCCTTGCCATTCCTTCCTCTGGGGGCAGACTCTGGCAAAGTGGCCTGGCTGTTGGCAGAGATAGCATTTCCGGGCGCCTTTTCCCTCCTTCTTAGCCCCCTCACTGGGCTTTGAAACTGCGCGCGCGCGCGCTGTTCCGATTTCCATCGGCTCTGCCGGCGGGAAAGTTGTCTCTGGAATCTCAGGAATGCGGAACTCCTTCCAGCGTTCCCCTTTCCCTTCCCGCCTCTCCAAAGCTCTCGCCTCCTGGCGCGCTCCTATGGTCAGCGCAGATTTAGTCAGCTGATCCATGGAATCCGCCCTAGGACCCCGGGACAGTTCGTCTTTCACGGCCGAAGCCAGGCCTTCTTCAAATAGCATTTGAATGGGTGCCGCCGATAAGTCCCACCCCAATCTGTGAACCAGCATAGTGAACTCAGTCCAGTACTCACGGACAGATCGGCTTCCCTGCTTGCAAGCCATTAGCTGTCTGCGCACCACTCCTTCCTCAATATCGCTGGAAAACATGAGATCCATTGCACGAAAGAACTTCATGGTGTCCTTTAGTACGTCATTGTGCGTTGCCATCAGGGGCCTAACCCAGTCTCTCGCCCCCCTCTCAAGATGCCCAATCACGAAAGCAACTCGCGATTCCTCGTCAGGGAATTCATCAAACTGCACATTGAGAGCATATTGCATCTCTGTTCTAAAGGCATGATAGTCCTTGGGGTCCCCCCCAAATTTCTGCACCAATCCTGGTACCTTTCTGTTGAACTGGGTGGCTCTCCACTTCTTGTCTGCATCCTGAGCCCTTCTCTCCTCAAGCCTAGCCGTCTGCAGCGCCAATTGGATTTCCAACGCTTGGTACCTATCTTCCAAGCTTGGACCCGCTCCAACTCCTGCCTCTCCGGCTCCGGCTGGGTCGCTCATGATGCCTTCTCCTGCACAGACAGCTTACAAAGACTGTCGGAATGCTGTGATGGGATGATTAGCTGCTTGTGCGTAAAATCGTGGTCCCTCAGAGTTTGTGCAACTCCACAAACCTCTGTGTGTGACAGAGCTCCTCAAACATGTCTGCCCTAGTCACTCGTAGATTCTGACAGTGGTTGTCTGCGGAAGCGCTTCCAGCATAGAAGCTCCTTAACGGAAACGCGTCTTCTGGACTCACGACGTGGCAGCTTCCGGCGAAGCATGGGTCTCCCTATGGGAGCTTCTGACACCTCCCCGCTGTTCTCGCTGGACGTGTCCCTGATCCCTCCCTCTTCCCTGCTAGTTCCTGCATTTGCTGCTGCGTCTCTCTCCGCATTCATGAGACCTTCCTCCAGAGACCCCTCTCTCCCCCTGCTGGTCCCTGCTTTCGCTGCTGACTCCTTCCCAGCCTCTGTGAGCCCTTCCACCTCCCTTTCCTCCGATGGCAGTTCCCTGACAGGTGTGTTGCATGAACAGAAAGCATTTTCTTGTCGGTGGAAGAAGATTGGAAAAAATTTAAAGACTATCTACAGAAATACTGTAAAATTAATGAATGTTAAAGGGATGTTGGATTGAAAACAAGCGGTGTTGGTCAAAAGATTAATAAGAATATGTAAATATGGATCGATAATGGTGGAAAATATATATTTACTATAGGTTAAGATGCTGAGTAAGGTTAAATGATAGAGGGTAAGGATTTGCTGAACTAAATATCTGAATTGGAATACAAAAAGGGAGGTGTGAGGAGGTCAAGAAACTAGTGAATGAAATATAAGATATGAAAATACTAATCTCTTTTCTGTTTTGCTTATTGGCGTTTTTTATTCTTTTTTATTCTATTTTGTTAACTGTTCTTTATTGTGTATTTTTTATGTGTTTTGTTTTGTATTTTTTATTTTTGTAGTTTTTCTTGGCTTTTGCATTTTACGTTTAAATTTTGAAGCTTTTGATTGTTTATGAAACTTAAATAAATATTACTTTAAAAAAAGAAAAGAAAGCATTTTCTTGCACACAGCAGCACCACTGAATTGTTCCAATTTCCCCACCTTGGTACAACCCTCCATGTCCCATCCCACAGCTTTCAAGAGGGTCCCTCACTCTCCTCTAAAGCCATTCCACTGTATGCCCTAGATTTAAATTTAAATCCAAAGGAAATACAGATCAACACAAAATATTGTGAATACAAGCTGCACATTCTTCCCTCTCCCAATATATTGTTCTTCCTTTTGAATGCAGTTATTTGCTAAAAAGAGGGATCCATCTTTCCAAGACAGCAATCATTCCATCGCATATAACGCTTTTGGCCGCTTGTGCTCTCTTTCAAGAACACACAATGATAAAAAATAATAATCTCTGAGTAAACCCAACAATAAATCTTCTCCTTTCAGAATATGCTTAGTAGGTCAAACTTCCTGTGGGTTCTTTTTTGCCCCCTTAAAGTTCAGGGGTTTCAAATGAGCTGCTGGGGAAATAAACTGTGCAAGAGAACACAACCATTAGTCCCCAAGAACCCTGTTATTTTTCAGAACAGCAACAAGTGACAGAATACAGGGTATGCTTCATTTTAGAACAGGAAGGCTTATTTAGCTTATGGGGAAAGAGCTGTAAGTTTATTTAGGCCCATAACTTTAGTGAGCCTCTTTGGAACCTTCCTAAAGCTAGAGAAACTATAGTGAAGGATTAAGAAAACTGCAAAGCAGATCCATTTTCAAGGTATGCAAAATGGTCAGTCTTTTCCACCTGAAGCTTCTTCACATGCTTCAACTACACTTCCAGCCATGCTGGCAATAATGATAATAATACATATAATAATATAAATAATTCCGATTCAAAACACACAGACCACCTTTGTTTTCTGCATGTGACCGTTTCCCCGCTTTTTCTAGCACCCCCACAGCTGAAAGGAAGGCTCCGCTTTCACCCCAAGAAATGAAACGACAGCATATCTTCTGGTAATAGTATTTATATTAGTCTGCCTATGGGCAGCTTTTCCTTCTGTCACTGTTGCAGAAGGAGTTGGTGACAAAGAGAAAGTGGGCAGTTCCCTTCACATTTTCTTCTTTCCATTCTTGCAGTGAAAGAGGAGAAGAAAGCATATTCTCATCTATTTCCTGGCCGCATTTCTTGAACAGTTAAGTTGTCCAATTTAGGCTCCTTGCTTTTTGTTTCACCATCTGAGGTAAACTGAAGTAAAACTCATTTGAGATAGGCTCAATGTTGCTTCTTGATGCACACTCTGGAAGCCAGCTTACATTCCTTTGAAAAGTGGTTTCTTCCCACCCACCCCTTGCTACACCTACCATCTCTAATTTACACTTTCTTCCCCCAAACAGGTGCCCTCCAAAGGCTGGAGCTTGTACTACAGAGGGTCTGCAGGGCACCAAGTTGGGGAAGGCTGATTTGAACTAGCTCTGATTTCAAATCTCAGACCTGAGTTTTGTTTTGAAAACAAAAAATGCATCAGTCACTGATAACATTGCAGGAAAACCTTTCTGCATTTGAGATCTAGCTGGCAAGGGTGGGATCTAATGGTTTATAGAAACAGTTCAATTTCACTAAGCAACCCATTTCAGTTAAATGAAATACATAGCATTTTTCTTCATAGAAAGGATGGCAAATGCAAAAAAAAAGAAAAAAGAAAAGTGCTCTGAGATGGAAGTTTACACTAACAGCTCAGAAATGGGAAAGAGGAAGCACAAGTGCTATGCTCTTGCTTGCAGATGAAGCTCAAACATCTCTGTGCGTTTTGTACATGTTCCCAGTGGCGTAGCGTGGGGGGTGCAGGGGGGCCGGCCGCACCGGGCACAACATCTGGGGGTTAGGGTGCGCAAATCCACGGGTTAGGGGGCGCGAATTACTTGCCTTGCCCCGGGTGCTGACAACCCACGCTACGCCACTGCATGTTCCTTCAGATGTTCAGACACATGGAACCAAGTCACAACCTAAGACAGCTTCTTAAGCACAAATCAGACAATTGGTCCATCTAGTTGAGTTGAAGCATTTAGGTGAAGCAGCTCTCCAGGTATGAGACAAGAATCTTCCCCTTGCACCACCTGTAATATCTGGAGAAGCCAGAGATTTAACCTTTGGTCTGCAAAGCAGATGCTCTACCACTGAGGTACAGCTCTTTATCCCTCTTTTCCCTTTCCCTTCTTCCTTTTTTAATAAACAAACCTATCCAACTTCTGTCCTAGTTGTGCCATCCCTATTCTTTCTTTCTCGGCCTGTTGAAGTTTAAAGAAAGAGATGCTCACAAAGATGCAACTAATGTTCAGATGTTCTCTTCTCTAAAGGCAACTTGCCATGCAGTGGATGCTCGGAGATCTCTTCTCCTTGGGTGTGAAAGACAATATTCTTTTCTTACGGTTCATGAAAGCATTATTTGAAAAGATATGTCATCCTAATATATAGTGGCAGGGGATTTTTTTTAAAAAAAGAAGTAGGTAACTAAGAAAGCACAGTACCTATTTTTTGTCAACGTGTCAAAGTATTTTAAAGGGAATATATACTTACAGTACTCAGTGGGTTTTCAAATTGAAATAAATAAGCAATAAAGGTACATTCCAGTCCTGCTGCACTTACATGCACACAGTATGATCTGCAAGTTTCTCTCTCCCTGTTACACTAGTAATATAACTCCTGCCCAGTTTCACATTTCCTGGAGGCTCCAGTCATATGTTAAGACAAAGCTTTACTTGTGGGTGCTTTTCTAAACTATTTCTCTTTCGGGTATTTAAATAAAAACCACTTTTGTTTACAGTTTGCAACTTGCAAAATACAAAAGTGAACTAGATGTCCTGTGGGGAGAGTGAAGTAATTTCAAAAAGGTATTTTAATTGTCAGAGCTGCTTCAAGATCCTAGCTCACAGAGGATCACGCTAGCCAGCGATCATTAAGTAAAAGTCTTTATTGAGTTACAGTTTCCATTCTCAAGCTGCTGCGTGCAACTCTACGTCTAATGGCTAGATCGGCGAAGCTCCGTCTGAGTCTCCGCCCCTTGTGCACCAACTTAATATCCTAGCCCTGCTCCACCTTTTCCGCCTGACTGTTCTCCTCTGGGTCCCTCTGCCCCCCGGGGTCTCTTCCTTCCTGGATTCTTCTGACGCCGACCCCCCGGAACTCCCTGTCTCCTTGCGCCGGGCTTTAGGACCTGGCTCCCTTTCCTGGCTGCCTACTGCGTCACTTTCCTGTGCATTTGAACTTGGCGCGCGCGCCCAACCTTCCACTTTCCGTCTAACCGTTTCTTCGCTCCCCGATGGAGGTGTGGCCACTCCTGACTCGTGCCCTCCCCCCTGTTGCGAGCTGCCAGCGCTTGATCTCTGGCGCTCTTCCTCTTCCCTGCTCTCTGGCTGTGACGCTGGTCCCGATTTCCAACTGCTCTCCTCTGAGTCCCCTCTGGCTCTATCTTCCTGGGGTGTCCCCCTAGGCTCCCCCCTTGCCCTGGCCACTGGTGCTCCTTTCTGTGAATCTTCTGATTCACTGGAAAGACTCGGAGATCTCGGGTCGTCGTCATCACTCATCTTTTCTTCTGCCTCCTCCCCCTCGCTCTCTGTTTCCTCCCTTGCCCTTGCCTCTGCTCCTGAACCCCTGACATTAATGAAGTTCAAAACACTCACTTTTGGTCCAATAGAGTTAGGAAATTCATACAGAGGTTTTCAACCTTTTTAAGTCCATGGCTCCCTTAACCAACTACATTCTTTTTGTGGTTCCCCTGTGGGGCTCAGAACCCCAGTTATGTCACCCCTTGCCTGCAGAGCTGGCAGCCTCTCATCCTTTTCGAACACGCTCCCTTGTGTTCCCTCAGCCTCCTTTCCTCTCCCCCTCCTTGGGAGTCCTCCGGGCAGCTGCTGCTACCGTCCCTGGTCTCTGAGCTGCCCCCCAACACACAAAAAAGAGGTGCCTCCCAGAGGCACCATATTCCTGCGGAGCTTATAGCCAGGGCTACTGCAATAAACAGCTTGGCAAGTCTTTGGGAGGCAGAGATGCAAGAGGGCATCAGAGGAGGGAGGTAAGGAAAGAGGAACAGTGTTGCCCTTGGCACCCCTGACCACCATTCAAGGCCCTCCAGGGTGCCATGGCACACTGGCTGAAAACCACTAGCTTAATATATGTTCACGGCCTAGGACCCTCATACCTATGGGATCACCTCTCCTGGTATGCCCCACGGAGGACCTTAAGGTCCATATATAGCAACACCCTAGAGGTCCTGGGCCCTAAGGAAGTTAGATTAGCCTCAACCAGAGCCAGGGCCTTCGCAACACTGGCTCCGGCCTGGTGGAATGCTCTATCTCATGAGACCAGGGCCCTGCAGGATTTGATTTCTTTCCGCAGGGCCTGTAAGACAGAGTTGTTCCACCCGGCCCTTGGCTTACAATCAGTTTGATTCCCTCCCCCTCTTTCTTTTTCCTTTCTCCTCCTGTGAAGAGGCTGCATCCTAATGTTTTAATGTTGCATCTTAATCTTTTAAACTGTATTTTAATCAACTTGTTTTTATTACTGGTTGTTAGCCGCCCTGAGCCCGGTCTTGGCTGGGGAGGGCGGGATATAAATAATTTTATTATTATTATTATTATTATTATTATTATTATTATTATTACTACTACACCAAGGCTTGGGGAGTTGCTTATGTCTCATGCAATGGGCTTTGAAGACCCAGACAGAGAGTGGACATATGGAATGCTCAGACTGACATGTGACTAAAAGAGGTTATTTTGAAGGAAGGAGTATGATCCCATGTAAGTAGCAGACATTTGTTCAGCATCAGCTGAACATTCACTGGCTTGTTCGACAGATTTGAGAGCTCTCTTGGCTACAATGGGAGTCTATGGCAACATAAGGCATTAGAATATAGTAATACTAATGACGGACTCAAAGACCTTGCTTCTTATGTAGCAGTATGAACATTTTTTTGTAATGCAGATCATGGTTTTATAGTCCAATTTGTTGCACTATTACTAATGCAAAATCCCATGCTCAAGTTATATTAGCTAGAAGATTCCATAGACATGCCAGTTGTCAGAGATCTATGCCATTATAGCACCACATTTATCCTAGTGGAACCATGAAACTGGTGCAACTACACGGACCAAGAGCCAAAAGTCGGATTATTAGGGTTGTGGCCCTCAGATCTCCATCTCACTCTTAGTGATGGTAAAATGTTATGCCAGCAAAGAGGTGGCATAAGTTGCTTCCAATGAACTAAATGTAAAGTCCCAAAAGACTCCCCACCACCTCCTCAACCATAATGGAGGAATGGATACCAACCAACTTGCATCACAAACAATGGGGCTTCATAATTCTGTTTTCATATCTAGAGAATATAAGAGTGCGCAACTGGGAATTATGGTATAACAGTCCTCTGTACAAACATAATAGGAAAGGCATGTTGTTACTGTCTATCTTCTTAGAACCCTCATAAATATTCCATCTCAAGACATCAAAGAAAACTCACTGTCAGGAACCTCAACTCCACTGCCAGAGTTCTAATCTTATTTTCCTCATCACAATTCCCACCCACCCCAAAAACCCCAACCAAACCTGGCTATTAATCTACCAGCTGCTACAGTGTCATCAGATATAAACATATTGCAGCGGCGTTAATTACAACTGTCATCACTGCTAAAACCTCACATCTTGCTGGTATCTGAAATGGGGTCCCCCCCAGCCAACAAATATTTAAGGGGAAGACTGAGAAATTAGGACTGCAATTCTGAATCGGCCTAATAGCAAGTAGGTCCTATGGGGCTCACTGGGACTTCCAAATAAATGTGCTGGGGATCAGGCTGCAAGATAAATATTTTAGAATGCAAGATCAATGAGAATATGGATAAAGATCTAACATGTCTCCATGCAAATACTCCCAAGAGCTGGTGAATAGGAAGCTGAGGCAGCTCCCTTCAAAGTGAATCTCATGAAGGACGGATGGAAGTTTCCATCAAAAAAAGTCAGGTGGCAGAGTAAAGCCGACTTGTAGGCTTTTTAGATTAGAAACTCATTACTATGGCAACGTTCTCAGCTGAGGAACTGTATAAGAAAATATAATTTACTTGACAGTTCCATAATGTAATTCGAGACTACAAGGGAATTAAAATGTAAGAATGCAGACTCATTTGAGTGGGGAACAATTGAGGTGGCAAACGAATATAGTGAAGGACCCTGTCACCATACGCCACCTCATTTTCAGCTGGCTTAATAATTGCAAAGCATCAGAGAGAGATCATACAATGTTCAGTACAAATATTAAAATTTCAAGCTAGTGTTCTCATGGACATTAAGGTAGAAACTATCTGCAGGAACACAGAACACATTGCAAATTATCTTAATGTGCTCTTTACACAAACAAAAAAAGGAACCCAACTTAAAACCCTATCAGTTACGCTGTCAGCAGCTATTAAGTGGCTGGAGCTAACCTTCCTTCTTTGTTGATGATGGTGAAGGAAGAACATAACTATCCTGTTTTTCCTGC
This sequence comes from Podarcis bocagei, assembly GCF_964188305.1. Taxonomy (NCBI): domain Eukaryota; kingdom Metazoa; phylum Chordata; class Lepidosauria; order Squamata; family Lacertidae; genus Podarcis; species Podarcis bocagei. The sequence continues at coordinate 1,116,514 of NC_138127.1, read as the reverse complement.
TCTCTGCTTAATGTCAAGATCTATTTATATGTAATGTGAGACGTGGGTCAAGTCCTTAGCCATACAAGGCATCCTTGGGAAACCTTGTGCCCTTACAACACCCATCCAACCCAGCCAGCACAATGGAAATTTTAGATACAACAGCGTGTAAGAGGTAGAGTGGTTTATAAAAGAACACATTTTGACTTGCATGTGTAACTTGCATTTGACTTGAATGCATCTGACTTGCATGAATCGGGGGAAATACGTTTTTCAGGAAGGGGTCACTTGTCCTCATAGAATCATAGAGTTGGAAGGGACCACAAGGTCCCTAGTCTTTTACCCAATGTGGGGATCAAACCCACAACCCTGAGATTAAAAGTCTCATGCTCTAACAACTGAGTTAGGCATGTGCTTAAGCTTCTCTCCTTATGGTCCAGAGGAACCCAAGATGCTGAGTTACAAATCACTGCATCCAATATGGTGAAGACCAGGCTTAGATTTTTTTTTTAACACCGTATATTGTACAAAAGACTGACAGTTTTTCACAGCTCAGTTATTTTCTGTGTATAAAACTTTTCTATTTTCATAACAGTCTTGACAAATGCCTGCCTTGTGGATGAAAGAGAGACAATGCTAACTTTATATTCTGTTTTCATTGTGAATTTTAGATAATCCCTTTTGTTTCATGTTCAGCCCTTGTTGTCTGCGTACTTCTCAAATTTTCAGTTTAACAATACCTCAGGCTTCAGCTGACACATCGGCTTGAGCACCTGTCAACCACATGCAGGGGCTGAAAGGAACGAAAGCCTTGATGTACTAAGAAGTTTCTCTATATTAGCACTGGTTCAGGGGACCATATGAACTTCGTCAAGTACAGCAGAAATGTAGGCTTCCGACAAAGAAAGAAAGAGAGAGAGCAGATAATATCTCACTCACTTAATGAATTCTTAAAAAGTAAGGTAAAGTTACCCCTGCCCGTACGGGCCAGTTGTGTCCGACTCTAGGGTTGTGCGCCCATCTCACTTAAGAGGCCGGGGGCCAGCGCTGTCCGGAGACACTTCCAGGTCACGTGGCCAGTGTGACGAAGCTGCTCTGGCGAGCCGGCACCAGCGCAGTACACGGAAACGCTGTTTACCTTCCCACTATAAAGCGGTACCTATTTATCTACTTGCACTTAGGGGTACTTTCAAACTGCTAGGTGGGCAGGAGCTGGGACCGAAAGATGGGATCTCACCCTGCCGCGGGGATTCGAACTGCCGACCATGCGATCGGCAAGCCCTAGGTGCTGAGGTTTTACCCACAGCGCCACCCGCGTCCCTAATGAATTCTAAAACTATGCTAAATGCAATAGGCCAGTGAACATATCCATAATAGCAGTGAACATATTCATAATGTTGTCTTCTCCACTAAAGTTATTGCCTCAGTTACATGGCAGATTTCCACATAGTCCTTGGAGGTTGCTCGCAAATATCAGATGAATTTGTTTTGCCAGCTGGTATTGCTTCTTCATTGAATGGATTCAGACGGGTGGCCAACTAGGCAATTTATCATTTAAAGATTCATAAACTACTGTTCTTTCCAAAGCTATCTCTCAGTTTACCAAGTAAAAAAGTAAAATCTCACAAAAACTTAGGGCAATATAAATGCAGTTACAGCAAATATAAAAGAAGTTTTTTTAAATTAGAGCTCTCTAATTTCCCCTTCTGGTTTATCTTCTGGACAGGTGTGCACACCCCTGTAGGTGCAAACACTGGATGCAACAGACCAAAAGAATGAAGTTGCTACTTAAAGAGGATGCCATCTAATGGCAGGAGGGGAGAAAACCTGAGGGTCAATCAATGGTATTTTGCTACCTTTACCTTAGGCAAATAGTGCCCCCAACAAGCCAACTTAAGAAAACCAAGGTCAGCCAACATATTTTGGCACCTAAGATAATAATAAAAAAGAGCCTCTCCCACATCCTGGCAGTAAAATTACAATAATAGTACATTTAAATAACTATTTGATGCCTTTTCATGACTCCCCCAAATCAGCTGCCTTATTCAGCCTAGTGGCAAGGTTGCCATTGACCTGATCCCTGGTCCTTTAGCATGTTTTGTACACATGTCAAGGTATGTATGCACCTGTATCCATTACCCATTTTTCCTCACTATTAGTGGAACATGGGAAGCTGTCTTTATACTGCGTCAAACCAGTATCTTGCCAATATTGTCTATGCTGTTGTCCACAGGCAACAAATCTCTCCCTGCCCTAGATGGAATCTTTTGAATGAAAAGTTTAAGCTGTACAGCTAAGCTATGACCTTTCTATGTAGTGGACAGCAGGGAAGCTAAAGGGAGTACCCTCTCCAGTTGTGGGTGCTGCACTTTTAAGAAGGATGTTGATGTACACAAATTGTTACAAAGATGGTCAGGGATATGTAAAACAAATGCTATGAGAAAGGTTGAAGGGACAGGTCATATTTAACCTGGAGAAGACTGAGTATAATAGAACTCTTGGGGGCTGTCACATGGAAGAGGGCAAAACCCTGCTGTTCTAAAGGGTGGGAATAGATCTAATGAGAGAGTAGATTTCAGTTGAACATTAGAAGAATCTTCTTAACTGTAGGGTTAACCAACTGCACCGGGAGTGTGGGGGTGTGATGGGTTCTCCTCCACTGGAGAGGCTGAACCACCAACTGTCAGGAATGCTCTAACTTGAAATATTGAAATACTTTACTGTCACTTGTACAACTTGTATACAGTGAGATTACATGAGCACCCCCCACGCAGCTCTCTTAGTCTTAATTCCCCTCGTTTACTGACACACACACACCAAACCTGAAAATCAGTTGCCCTATTGTTATCTTTTAATTCAGCAGCCTAACAGCCCACGGATAGAAGCTGTTCTTTACCCTGTTGGTGCAACTAATCATGCTTCTATATCTTCTGCCTGAGGGCAGGGGATCAAGAAAGTGCCGGCCAGGGTGTGAGAATTTTCCTCACTCTCCTGAGGCAACGTTATTTCCGCTATTTCATCCAGCAAATTCACGGCCCATAATATCTTGTGCTGTATTCACCACCCTCTGTAGGCACTTCCTATCAGATGATGTCATACCACACCGTGATGCAGTATGAAAGTACACTTTCTATTGTTGACTGGTAGAAGGAGATCATCAAATGTTGATTGACATCGTCTTCCACAATACTTTGGGGAGATGGAGTCTCTGTTGGGCTTTCTTAACTGCCTGGGTTGTATTTATTTTCCAAGTAAGGTCTTCACTGAGATAAACTCCTAGGAATTTAAAGGAAGAGACTCTCTCCACACAGCCCTCCCCGATGTACAGCGGGGCTAGTTCTCCTCTCTTCTCCGAAAGTCCAAACCATCTCCTTTGTCTTGCTGATATTAAGGTGCAAGTTGTTCCCTAGGCACCATGTAGATATTTTTTGGACCTCCCCTCTATACACTGATTCATCGCCACCTGTTATTAAACCCATTATGGTGGTGTCATCTGCAAACTTAATAATTGCAGTAGATAATGCTGGATTTTCTGAATCAAGCAGGGGACTGAGCTAGGCCACATTCAGACCATGCATGTAAAGCACTACCATATCACTTTAAGCATTCGTGGCTTCCCCTGAAGAATTCTGGGAGTTGTAGTTTGTTAAGAATTCTGGGAGTTGTTAGGAAGCCTCTAGTGCCCCTCACAGAGCTACAATTCTCAGAGTGTCTGTGCTGTGAAGAGGCACTGATTGTTAAACCACTCTGGAAACTGAAGAAGTCAGTCTAGAAAAGCTTGGATATCCACTGCAACATGGTGATGATAGTGAATGGTGTGGGCTTTTCTGTTTGGTGTTTTTGCAGAAACCAAGTCTGCTCATTAACACTGAGAAAGTGTTGGGTCACATGGATGCTTACAAGAGAAATATACTGAAAATGTGTGCATCATTGTAGGTTACCAAATGCAGAATCTGTGCAACAGGTGAACATTGTGTCACTATCCAAGAATAACCTGCTTGTCAAAAACATTCATCAGAAATTGATGATGGGCTGCTGTTAGCATCCACATAAAAAATAATATTACAGCTAGTGCCCTCAACATAAAAACTATATACAGAAAAAATATGTTGATTAGAATAATTACATATAATCCTCTTATCTGGAATCATGTGTGAACAAACAATGCAATCCAATATATGTTTGCTCAGATGTAAGCCCTATTGAATTAGTAGGATTTACTCCCTCTCAAGCATACAGAATTGTAGCCTTAGACAGTGTAGTAAGAGGAATGGTTTTGTATAAAACACTGGTTTTGAGTCTGAAGAAAACAATTGTCATTAATAATGAAATCCAGTGGTCGGAGTTGATTCTCTGACTGTGTGTAGTTGTTTTATCTTTGTTTTAAATAAAATTTTATATTTAAAGAAAGAAAGAATCTTAGAAGACATATTATGTTAGTGTCCATCACAATAGCTTGTGGTAGTTAATAAAAACAACAACAATAAGATAATGTAGCGACTTACACAAAAACAGGGATAATACCAAACAGAACTAGCTAGAAATCACAAGAGCAAGTAGGGATGCTTGGCACATGAATAGAAATGAACATGCTTGAGTAGGATTTTTAAATAAAGAGTTAATGAACCCAAAATTTCAGCAGCATATATGTTTAGGTCTGGATTTTTAGCAGGGCAGTGTGTTGAATGTAATAGCCTTTCAAATGCTCTTATTTATTTTACATGCAATATTCTTCCATTAATTCCTACAATGCCACAATGCAACATATAGCAAATATTGACTGTTTTCAAGATTTATGGAAGGCTGTCAATGCATCATTCCCGAAGACAAACTACAAATGATAAATATTGCAAAGTACTTACAATAGATCTGATGAGGTTCTCTTTGGCCAATTTCAGGGAGGACTTATAGCAATTTGCCAAGTCTTCCTTATGGCTATCACTAATATGTCCTCTTGCTATAGGGCCCACAGTATGAATGACATCTGCAAGAATAATTAAAAAATCAAGTTAATGTTATCAGATCTTCAATAGGATCATACAAAATGTTAAAAGATGAGCTTCTAAATCTATAGGGCTAAGGCAGAAGACACTGATACAGCACAGAAAACAAATAAATGATAGCTATAAAGGCAACATTTAACTCAGGACATTGAAGGTAAAACAGAACTCAGGAACAATGCAAGAATGAGGCTGTCTTTTTTATGTCCCCAAATTAGCAGACAGTACTTACTGAAACATTTAAGCTATGACATAATAATCAACTTTCTCTTTCATTATTTTGCTCACTTATCTGGACCTTCCTTGTACTGACTGGCTTTTACATGTGCAAATCCTGATATTCTTCTCTGCTTCCCTAACTTTCCTGTGCCCAGTTCATATGGTATTGTGGTGGCATGGCTGACACCTGTAAAATGCTTTCCCCCTCCGCTGCCAGAACATAGCTCCACATTACCTTGGTAAAGTTCATACTGTTAGATACGTGTGATTTGCCCTAATCACATTGGGGCTTCCCTATCTCCCATCAGAACATGCATGCCAGAGGTGAAATTGGTAATTAAGATTTCACACAATGCAGTTTATCATGTGCTATCAGCAAACCAATGTGGAACCAGTCTAAGAGGAATGTTTTGTGCCTGTGAACAACAAGTTTATCTGTCAATGGTGGAACTGAAAAATCGCGAGAGTAACATCAAATTGAGAGGCATCCCGGAACTAGAGCAAGGAGATTTGATTGGATACTTAACACAAGAATTTTCGAAGTTCTGGGGTTTAAAGGAAGACACAGATTTTAAGATTGTCTCGGCATATAGACTGGGAAGAGTGGTAAAGAAAGATAGATCCAGAGATTGTTTGATAATTTTAAGATCAAAGGAAGAGAGGGATAAGATCCTAGGTCTTCATTTCAAAAAAGCAATTGAAATACAAGACAAAAGGGTGGAAATCTATAGAGATATCCCGAGACAGTTGTTGGATCTTAGAGCCACCTATTCAGAACTAGCAAAATTGCTGAGATACAACGCAATTCCCTACAGGTGGGAGTTTCCACAAGGATTATCCTTCACCTACAAAGAAAGGAAGGTTAAAATTAGAACACCTGAAGATAACCAAAAGTTCCTTCACGACCACGGAGAAGATCTCCAAAAAGGAGTGGATTGGCTTCCAGCTGTACCAGCACCAATATTGCCTGAAAGCGGGCCAACGCCTGCACCCTCGGGATCTGAGCAAAAGGAAGGCACCCCATCTTAAGAACGTTTAAAATAGAACAGGATGTCTCTGCAGCTACTTAGCTGGAACATAAATGGCGGGAATTCTCCGGAAAAAAGAAGGAGGATATTCCATATTTTGAAAAAAGAACAATTGGATGTAATATGCCTTCAAGAAACACATGTGACTAGGCTCCACAGGAAAGTATTAATTAATAAAAGACTTGGCCAAGAATTTATCTCATCAGACAAAGTCAAAAAAAGAGGTGTTGTAATTTATGCAAAGGAGAACCTATCACCAAAATTCTTATTTAAAGATGATCATGGAAGAATTCTCGCAATCGAAATCCAAACACAAGGGGAAAAGATTTTGATATTAGGAGTTTATGCGCCAAATGATGGAAAATCAGAATTTTATAAGAAGCTGCATGAGACAATGATGGACTATTTGGACTATTCTAATATTATCGTGATGGGAGATATGAATGGGGTGGTGTCTACAAATATGGACAAATCCCAAAATCAAAATTTAACAACAGACGGCAGACTCCCTAAAACCTTTTTTGAAATGACAGACAATATGGACTTGATTGACATTTGGAGGACTAGGAACCCCTTGGGTAAAGAAGGAACCTTCTTTTCTGAGGCCCACTTGTCATGGACACGAATCGACCAAATTTGGATATCTAGAGGGCTGGCCCCGAAAACGAGAAAAGTGGAAATCTGCCCAAAAACCTGCTCCGACCATAATGCCTTAAAAATGGAATTGAGACTTTTCCCAACTGGATCCTTCAGATGGAGAATGAATGACACCTTGCTAAGAGATCAAGAGATCGTTAAGAAGGCCCAAAAAACGCTAAAGGACTACTTTGAAATAAATTTGAACACTACGGTGGAGAAAAGAATAATCTGGGACGCAAGCAAAGCTGTAATGAGAGGGTTTCTGATACAACAGAATACAATAAAGAGAAAATTTTGGAATGGAAAAAAGGAAAAAATTCTAGAGAAAATAAGTGAAGGAGAGAAAAAGCTGAGAACTAATCCGAAGTCAAAAGAGGTGCTAAGAGAGATCAAATTCCATCAAGCACAATATTCGAAATTGATTAATCAAGAGATTGAGTGGAAAATTAAACAAATGAAGCAGAGATCGTTTGAATCAGCAAATAAATGTGGAAAGTTGTTAGCTTGGCAATTGAAAAAAAGACAAAAGCTAAACACAGTTACAAACCTGGAGATTCAAGGAAAAATAGTTCAGAAACCAGAAGAAATAAGAAAGTGCTTCCACAGATATTTCAAAGAACTTTATGCACAGGGGCCTCAGAAAGAATCGGAAATAGACCAATTCTTGAGGACAAATGGACTATCCAAAATAAGTCAAGATAAAAGATCAATTCTCAACAGTAAAATAACTCAACAGGAAATTGAAGGTGCCATCCAAAATATGCAACTTGGCAAATCTCCAGGCCCAGATGGTCTCACCTCCAAATATTATAAGACTTTGAAGGATTGTTTGATACAACCGTTGTTGGAGGTTTGCAACCAGATTATGGAGGGGAGAAGGGCACCGGAAACGTGGAAAGAAGCATTCATCACATTGATTCCCAAGTCAGAGAAGGAAAAGACTCAGCTTAAGAACTACCGTCCCATCTCACTCCTGAATGTGGATTACAAAATATTTGCAGACATTTTAGCAAGTAGACTTAAAAACGTATTAAATGAAGTAATTCACAAGGACCAAGCAGGCTTTCTCCCTGGTAGACACATGTCTGATAACACCAGGAATATTATTGATATATTGGAGCTGTTGCGAATTAGAAACACAAGGGCTGCTTTAATCTTTATTGATGCGGAGAAAGCATTTGACAACATTTCTTGGATGTTTATGAAGAAAAACTTGAAGGGGATGGGAGTGGGACGGGGGTTTGAAAATGGACTAGAAGCAATTTACTCAGAGCAAAAAGCCAAGTTGATAGTGAACAATGTGGTGTCGGATGAACTCCAAATTGAAAAAGGGACACGACAGGGGTGCCCTTTATCCCCTCTGCTATTTATTTCTGTTCTGGAGGTATTGCTGAATATGATTAGGGAGGACCAGCTGGTGCAAGGTATAGAGGTCGGAGCGAAACAATACAAACTGAAAGCCTTTGCAGATGACCTAGTTTTGACAGTACAGGAGCCAGTATCTAGCACAAAAAGAGTTTTGGAACTTATTTTGGAGTTTGGCCGGGTGGCGGGATTTAAGTTAAACAAACAAAAAACTAAGGTTTTGGTCAAAAATCTGACACCTACAGAGATAGAGGGGTATCAGAAAGAGACAGAGCTAAGTGTGGTTAAAAAAGTGAAATACCTGGGGGTATACTTGTCCACTAAAAATTTAAACCTTTTCAAAGATAATTATGAAAAATGTTGGTTGGAAATTAAAAAAGACTTGGATATCTGGTCAAGATTGAAACTTACCTTGTCAGGTCGAATCGCAGCTATAAAGATGTGTGTTTTGCCAAAAATGCTATTCTTATTTCAAACCCTTCAGGTCGTGGACAGAATGGAATGTTTTGGAAAATGGCAGAAGGATATTTCTAAGTTTGTCTGGCAGGGCAAAAAACCCCGAATAAAATTTAAAATACTAACTGACTCAAAAGAAAGAGGGGGGTTTGCCCTGCCGGACCTAAGGTTGTACTATGAAGCTGCAGCCTTCTGCTGGTTGAAGGATTGGTTCCTGTTGGAAAACACCGATGTCCTAGATCTGGAAGGGTCTGATAATGTGTATGGTTGGCATGCATACTTGTGGTATGACAAGGCGAAGGTTCATAAATTGTTTAAAAACCATATTGTCAGAAAATCAATTTTTGCCGTCTGGATGAAGTACAAGGACTTATTAGAAAGTAAGACCCCGAGGTGGTTATCACCTGTGGAAGCCAAGATTTCTAAAAAAAAGCCCAATATGGAGGCCTACTGGCCAAAATATTGGGAACTGATTGAAAGAGTTGGAGATAATTGGAAGCTCCAAAGCCAGGACAAATTAAAAGGCAAGGTGCGAGATTGGTTACATTATGCTCAAATTCAAGAGGTATTTAAAATGGACAAAAAAGTGGGTTTCCAGTTGGAGAAATCGAAACTGGAGACGGAGTTACTAGAACCAAAGACTAAGGTACTTTCGAGGATGTATGACTTGCTGCTTAAATGGAACACACAGGATGAGACAGTTAAATCTGCTATGATAAAATGGGCACAGGATGTAGGACACAACATTATGTCTGAGGACTGGGAAAGGTTATGGAACACCGGTATGAAATTCACGGCATGCAGTGCCTTGAAAGAGAACATTATGAAAATGGTATACCGGTGGTACATGACCCCAGTCAAGTTGGCTAAAATATATCATCTTTCTGATAATAAGTGTTGGAAATGTAAGGAGGCAGAAGGGACATTCTTTCACCTCTGGTGGACCTGTCCGAAAGTAAAGGCCTTTTGGGAAATGATACATAATGAGCTGAAAAAGGTATTCAGATATACCTTTTCTAAGAAACCAGAGGCCTTTCTTCTGGGCATGGTGGACCGGAAGGTGCCAAAGAAAGACAGAACCTTGTTTATGTATGCAACCATAGCAGCTAGGATTCTTATCGCAAAGTTCTGGAAGACACCAGATTTACCCACACTGGAGGACTGGCAGACGCAGCTGATGGACTACATGGAACTGGCAGAAATGACTGGCAGAATTCGAGATCTGAGCGAAGAAACAATGGAGGAGGACTGGAAAAAATTTAAGGACTATTTGCAAAAACATTATAAGTTGTTTGAGTGTTAAGATTGCGCACGATTAAGAAACGTTATGCTTCTGCAATTTATTTTAAGTAAATGATAAAGTAAGTATTGATGGAAAAAAATGAGACAAACTAGAAACAAAATATTATGTTTATTAAGAGTGTTAAAACTAAATTACAAATTTCTGAAATTGGTAACATAATAAATACAAAGGCATAATTAAGTTGGGAAATAAGATAATAAATTGCTGAACTGGTTGGAATGATGAATGCAATGTTGAGAGGATGTGAGGAGGTCCAAAAAGATGTCGAAAAAAATTCTACAATGACTTTTTCTTTTTTTTCTGTTTTTCTTTATATATATATAGAAAATGTTTCTTGTATGTTGCTGTTCAAACAAACTTGTTCACCTATGGAAAGAAACGCAATAAAAAAATTTTTTTTAAAAAAAAAAAAATAAGAGGAATGTTTTGTGCCTGCCATGGTGCCAGAGGAATATTTCTATTGGGTCTGACTCTGGTGACATAGAACATACCTACAAAAGCACACAGCCTCTCTCATCTTTCCAGCCACAGCCTCTCTCATCTTCAATTCCATTATCATTAACTATATTTTCAGTGGGTACTTCCTCTCCCTCTCTTATTCTACAAGTGTGTACCAGCAGTCATAATTATGGATGATTTTTCACTATTCTCAACCTTAAAAAAATACCCAACAACTTTCAATTTTTACAACATGGCTACCACGGAAACTTACCGCCTAGCATTATATAGTATTCCCAGGCTCTCCCAAGCCTGCCAGACTGAAACCACGTTTAAATTCTTCAATTTTCTTTGTAGATCAACAAATGTTAAGATTCAATTGACTGCCAATGGGCAACTCCCACTAGGGAATTCATATCGTCAGTAAATTCTGTGTGCTTGGCACAAACCAGATTTACACAGCTAAACTTTCTAACTGCTGTAAAAATCACACTGAGAAGCACACAAAAACGAGAAATAACAATCTTTCCTTTTTAATCATAGTTATTTCCTCTAGTTACAGGAACAAAACTGCATTATTTAGTTTCATTATTACATCTACAATACTTAACAGCAAAGCCTGTTAAAATTGTTCCCAAAAACTGAAATCTGAAGTTGACACTTAACACTTGGCAGGTGACAAGAAGGATGACAACTAGTGATCAAAACAGGGACATTGGCTTTACCCTTCAGCTAGGCTAAGCATTATATTCCATGTGTATTTTATGCAGCACAATAATAAACTCAGAACAGTTGCCGGTGGAATAAACATGGAAATGCACAGGGAGAAATATCTGTTTCCACATTTCATTCTGGAAACCCTTTCATTACAGCTGTTTACAGTATTTGACCATAACAGCTTGCTCAGTGAACGGTGTAAAACCAAATTTCTATGCATGTGAAATGTTTTTTTCTTTTATGGTTACAGCCCCCCCCCCCCAATGCCTAACACAGAGAAGCTTCATTTTATTAATTCTGCTAAATGCTTGAATATACCATACAAGTAGGCTACAGCAGTAGGGTCTTCTTATCAGCATTAAGTACTCAGCACCACACCGTGCTGCAACAGACAAGCTTGACATTTTATTGGTGCACTAGACCAGCAAAAGTAATACATCATTCATAATTAACAGTGTCCAAACACTCCATTAATATGCACACATTACATGGTGGCTTCAGAGCTGCAAACAAGGCTACTAATTACTAAACATTTGCACTGATGTAACAGACTGCAGCAACGGGAAGTGTGCTGGTTCAGGTTGCTGCATTTGTCCTTGAATCGGTACAACTGTTTTATTGTTTTTCCAATCAGAATCAGGCCAGCAGCCCTTGACAGTGAGTATGCCATCAATATGGGCCATGCATTGGAGAGTGATTCCTCTAGTAATACAGCTGTTTCTAACATACATCAAGGTTCATATTCTAAGCTAAACTAAAAAAAACATTTTATTTTTTTTTAAATTTCTGATATGCCAAACACCAGAAAGAAATTTGGAGAGTGCAGGCATGTGATCATCACATAACCTTAATCTCCACTGTAATAATGAGTTTTGCAATTAGAGACAAGTGTTGAGCTGTAATGGGACAGAAAATACGCCCTTATAGACTGCCCAAAATCCAAACAGCAAGAATATCTTAAGAGCCTATAGTTTGCAGTGCGAGGGAGACTAGTGTAACCTTCAGAAAACCGAGGCCATACAACCACATATCAAAAGAACAGAAGGAAATTAGCAAGTTGGGACAGAGCTGAGATACATACACTGAACAATAGGCTAGGGTCACATTTGTTGCGTGTCGAGGTCCCCCAAACCACCCCTAAATAATTCACAATTCACACATATTTTTTGCATAATTTTGGCCACAACTTTATTAAAATACATAAATGTGAGTGGTTGCTTAGGCATTGGTTCAGACTATCTGTCCCCCACCCCTGGACAGAACTGACTTCCGGATTCCAGCAAAAGCCAGTAAGGGGAAATAATATGGGGAGAGCATGGAGCCAGGCACCAGACCCTCATCACCACCACCCCACATGCTCCCGGGGGCTTGCACGACCCTAAGCCCCATTCAGGGGTACGGACGAAAGCATGGCGAGCCCCTGGATTCCTTTAACGGAATTCCCTTTCTGCAGCAGCATTGGAGGGGCAGGCACTGCCAATCCTTACCCCTCCACAAACCAATTTTTTAACCAATGCCTAACCGCAACATTACAAGTTGTGACGATTTGCCATGCAATAGGCAAAAACCAAATGGCACTAGCCAATCAGCCAAATGGACAAAATTCCTACCAGGCCCCTGCGCCAAAAGCAGGCGACCCCATGACAGGCATAGCAAGGTCAACCAAAAGCCCTAAATTAGGGAGGGTGGGAGGGTGTTCCGATGCACGCAGGAAAAGAGCCCAGTCAGTGCTGCGTGACTTAATTTTATAACCTTTGGTCTAACCCCCTAAATGGCAACACCAAAATTTGCCCAGCATCCCAACCGCCCAATCACTGCAGATGGTCATCCAAACTAACCTGCCCAGCAACAGAGGGGTGGCCTGTCAGACCCCACCGCAACACGTGCTCTCTATGAAGGAGAACACGCTTTTCAGAAACAGCAGTCAACTAGGATGTACTGCAAGGCAAACATGGACTAAAAAGATGTGGGGCTGTCCTTCCCCAGGCTCCCATTGAATTATAAAGGAAAAGGCTGCATCAAACATCTCTTTTAAAGCCAAATTTTAAAACCCTGAAAAGTTTAAGTACTTTCTACAGAACACTGACACAAAGTCAGAGAATTGTAAAATGCCCGCAAAGAGTTATGCAATTAGCAAGGGAAGAGAAAATGTTCTAACGTACATGTGAAACAAGCAAATTGTCGCTAAAGGTTAATAAATATAGCACTGAAAATGGAGAGGAAGGGAGAAAGAGAGCAAGTGAAAGAAGGAGAAAGGAAAACAGTTCAGGCAGCTGCATTAGTTTTACTTTCATCTAAGGCATCCAATAATGCTCTTGGCAAGTGACTAAAACACAGGTGAAAATCAGGCAATGAGAACAAATTAGGTAAAATTGCAAACACCAGTGAAGGAAGAAAAAAGAACCATGAATAGAAAATAACAAAATGCTAGATAATAGTGTCTGTATGAAAAGTGTTTTAAGAATACATTCTTTTAAAAATGGGGTAAGAGTAATATATGTGGCATAAAAGCGTTTCTCAGGGTGGTGCATGAATATGTTCATTAGAAATCATATTGGAGAGGTGAAAATATATCTTAATAATGCACAGTGTTGGCTCTGCAAGACAGTCCTTTTTTCTCAAAGTGTACCTTGCTCCCAAGTGCCCATCCAGGCAGAATTAAGGAAAACACGTCATTAATGTGTATTGTGTATTAGAAATAATATTAAGTAAATACATTTTTAATTTAATCCTTCTGCCAAAGAGCACAAGACAGCATACACGGACCACACCGTAGACAACACTTGAGTGTGACTGATCCAAGGCCACCATCTAAGTTTTGACTTTGAAGTAGAGATTTGAACCCAAGACTGCCAGATCTAAATCCAACACTCCTTCACTGCAATGGTTATTTGTGGCTACCATTGGAAAATCTAGCAGTGGGATATTATGGTCCAGAGAAATTCGATCTTTATAGCAAGGAACAAAGAAGGCAGTTGTGTATGTTTCACCATTTGCTGTGGAAGTTGTTGCCAGAGAAACAGATAAAGTAAGAACTACTGGCTCCCCTAAGTAAAGGAGTTTGTAAATTACAAAGACCTCATTGCCAGGCTAAATAGGAAAGGCAGCTACAACATAATTATTCACACACAAAAGGAACACACAGTTCCCTCTCCCCTTTAAAGTCACGGTGCAACATAAAGCAGTAAAAGTGCAGTGATCTTGATTTGGAGAGAAGAGCATAATTAATGGGAAGAACAATCCCAGCACACAGCACCGGGCTCAAACGTTCATCAAGCATGGCACCTATTTGTTGTTTGTATTCATGTCCCCTGCTGTCTGCATGCTGCCATTTGTGATAACCTGTGAGGATCACAATGCCAGCAAGGAATGTAAACAAGCGCTGAAACACTCTATACTAACGAGGGAGAAGACATCCTCAAAGCTAGGAAAAATGTATTGCCTAGCAAGCCCTATGAAATGAATAGTGAGCTGATTCTCCGCAGTATGGGTTGTTGCGGACCCACTCACAGTGGAATTAAAAAATTGGCCACAACTTTATTGAGTCCAGTTGTAGGTTGGATCTGGCTTAGGCACTGGCTGTAATTCCCTCACAGCCCCTTGGTGTAGGGCTGTCACACGACACGGTCAAGCCCAGAGCTAATGGGTCCTCTGCAAGCCACAGCTTTACATAGATGACCCTCCCAAGCCATTGAAGGAAGCTCTATGGCCCATTTACCACACCTCTTCACCTTCTGCATGATGTTAGATTAGAAGGATTCCACCCAAGGCCTTATCCCCCAATGTTGCAACTATTGCTATGGGGAAGGGAAACCTCCAGACAAGGCCAATCTGTTTGGAGGAAAAATGCTTTCTGGCTCTGAAAATAGCAACCACGATTGAACCACAGCAAAGACAATGAACACAGTGCCCTAGAAGGAAAGGTTAGCATATACTGTACATTCCAGATTGGCCAGGATTTAAATAAATATACCCACCCAATTACCCAGTAAGCAGCCATTATGTTGCCCAACAGCACCATCCACATAAAACAAAGGAATCAGCAGAATTGGAGAAACTACAAAATTGACAGAAGTATGGAGGGGAGGCACTAATGGGAAGGTTCGAAAACAGCCTGGTGAGGACTAAACACCTTCAACCATCATAGAAAGCTAGCTGATTCTTGGAAAGAGGGAATGGGAAACTGGGAGATGCAATTGTCTTGAGAAAGAGTGCAGCTGAACAGAAACAGGCTGCACTGTAACTCTATGTTGTAGGCTCCAGTTGTTCATCTTAGTTTGAAAAATGTATTTCCAGCAAATCTGAACAAATACTGAATTCATAACAGCTGAAACAGCACCCTATGGGACCAAATGCTCCAGTTCCATTGTGCCAATATTTGAAGATGCACCCAGTACTGCCCACTGTCTGCAAGCTTAGATAGAAAACAAGACAACAATATTGATGACCCTAACTTTGTCAAAGATCTGTAGTTCTGAAATTTCAAGGTTTAATAAATGTCTACTGTGAAAGAGGGGAGGTGTCCGCAAGCAAGCCGAGAAAAGAATGAAAACCATACTGCTCATGGGGATGTAACTCACCTTTACTTTTACTGACAAATTTGTTGACAACAAGGAAGAACTACCAACAACATAAATGAAGGAATAAAGAGCCATTCAGACAATCTCCTTCATGATAAGAGGAAATCACGTCTGAGAGAGAAGCAGAACGACAGAAGTTGTGAGATGTGGGCACTAGCTTTAAAGCTCAATCTCATATTCCATTGCCTGGTGGCAGTCCACAAACTAGCACAGGTTTGTTTGTTTTTAAAAAGTTATCAAAATAAGCACATATAAAATACAATTAAAATGCTGAGTGTAAACAAATAAGAATAAATATAAACGTAGAAAAATAAAACACAGATACAGAGGGAAAGGAAAAACCACAAAACACCTGAAAAGACAATGCCACTCAATTATCACATATGAGAAGAAAAAGGTGAGTCAATTCACTTCTCAATTAACCCTCTCCACATGCTTGCCTGTAGGGCAAAATGGGTCATCAAGCAATACAGAGAATCTAAGAAAGGTCAGAGGTAAAGTATTTTAAACATGTCATACAAATATAAAAAATAAGAATGACTATGAATATAATATTGCTGTATTTTCATACAAATGATAAGACGCAGGCAGCTTAGTTCTCAGTAAATCTGAACTGTTACCTTGAATGAATACCGCGGTCATTTGTTAGATACAGGTGGCAGTCATTTTAGGTGCATCCAGTTGCCGTGCAACTGCTCAATGTATGAGTCCTTTAGGACCCAGAAGGTGGTGAAACGGGGTGCAGAACAGGGGCAGGGTAAAAAAGGGGCAGAGCATGCTTATATGTGCTCCGACATGCACTGGGGTCAGGAACAGAACCCGTGCATGAAATGGCCATTGCCTGTACAAGAAAGCATTAGTTGCTTGTGGTTAGACCTCTCAGCTAAGGTCAGGCTTTGCTAGGCTGACTGAACTTTCCGTTGGCTCATATTTAGGCTACTGACCTAACAGAGTCACAGGCCCTGACTGAAATTGTTGTCTAGAAGAATGTCCCTTCCTTCTAGACTACAACAGTGATAAGCACTTGGCCGCCCAACTTTGCAAAGAGAGTGCCAACATGGCTGGCACAAAGAAGCATCGTCTGAAGGTGTTGTTTTGCAGCCACTCTATGGTACAGCTGGAATTAAAACCTATTAAAACCATGTTTATGGAAGACAATCTTACTTGGCTACGAGAGATCGGCACAGAAGAAGCAGATATCCATCTGCCTGAATATAGGAACAGCAAGGAAGAATTTGGGCACATGTGGCATAGAGGAAGTCTTTTTTCCTCTTTAAAGACTTTGGCACCCATTTGCCAAAAAAAGGGGTAACACTTCAGGAGTCATACAGAAGGCTGACTTCTAACCAATCTCAGCCAAAGTTGGTCTACAGGGTAAGGCCTCTGGGGGGTATAGACCCATCTTGCTATATTTATTTACCCAGAGACACTGGAAGAGGGGTACGGGGACAAAAAAACTGATATTAATACTCACATATGATTACATCCAAGAGAAATAAATGTGGGTCCTTTTGTTTCATTTCTTGCTTTCTGTGAAACCAAACAGCCTTAAAAACCCAACTGCAAGCAGATATAAAACTGGCTTGCAGGCCAAAATGAGTGGCTATACAGGAAAATGTTTATATCTAGTTTCATTTTGACTGCGCATAAATGAGGCACACATGGTCTCAGCCATATTGTGAGTATGACATATATTTAAAACATTCATGTCACAGCTCAGGCAACAGTAGAAATTAATGCAATTTGCAGATTTAATCAACTTTTCGAAGCAGTCCCCTGAGGGCCTGTGAAAAATGAAACTGTCTATAGTATTCTGCCTCATCAATTACATCATAAGAGTTGTTGTTGTTGTTTAAGGCAAATTAGAATTGTTGCATTTGGCTTTTTCATTATTTACACCAGTCAATAAATCTTTGGGAGCAAATTCTGAAAAATGTTTACAGAAGGTAATGATTCCTACCAAAGGGGAAGAATAGGCCGCAGACAAGGGAATGGCAGCAATGGAGGAAAAAATGACTTTTGTTTACATAAGTATAAATTGAAAAGTGTACGTCTGACACAAAATGAATGTGGAGGGCACTGATGCAATTTACAAATATTCTGTTTTTCACTTTCCCAAGTATTCAGGAAAAGTATTAGCATTAATGAATTTTCAAACAAACAGAAAAAGTACAAACAACTTTCACTCATTTGGTGCTTTTTAGAAGTGAGTGCACTGCATTAAAATGGTTAACGAACTAACACACCAAGCTGAGAATCAATTACGTGTTCCTTTCATTCACCCCATTTGTGTATTCATAGCCATAATTGGTCCATCTAGCAAACTGCATAATGAAGCTGTACCCTGTCAATCATGGCATGAATGGTATGAATTTTAAGGAAGGCGCTATTGCACTATGTTGATGTGAATAACAAAAAAAATAAAATGACAAGAGAGATTGCTAAGGGCTATGTTTATAAATATTATCAGTCAATCCATGCAATAAGGCCCACCCATATTAACTTAAAGAAAGGGTAACAGGGAGTTAAATTGAATTACCTTTTGATATTTTTACATATTAAATGTTACCATGCTGGCTATATGTAGGAACTGCTTTGGTATACAGAATGCTAATTTCCCTAATATTCTGCTTCCAAAACACTCATTGTTGCACATAAACCATGCATTTTTAGTGCACTGCAGACATTTGTTAAATTAAGTTCAGCTGCATAAACTACTCCCTGACACCCATATCTAATTTATTTTCTGGTTTTTAAAAAGAAATAAAATTGATTAATTTTCTGTTTTCCATTGCCATCAGAGTGATGATTTCTGTTTATAAGGTGAAATGACCTTGAGTTCGCAAGATTTACAGAACGGAAGTTGGGCTTTTGTGCTTTAAAATATTGCCTTAAAATTAAGATGCAATCATTTTTCTGAATAGCAAGTATCATTTAGTGATACACTGAAACATACAGTTGACTCGCTTGCCATCACTAAACTAAAAATATGTACATTTCAGCTGATACAGAGAAATTGAGTTGAATTAATGTGTGGAGCATTGCTTAATCTCAACTCTTTCACAGACAACCTGGTCTTTAAACTACATAAAAGTGTTACAAAAATACTCAAGAAACCTGAAGGATTCTAAGATATGTGCAGGACCTTAGATGCTTCTGAAGAACATAGTTCCAAGGTTCTTTTGCCTCCTTCAGTAGTGTAAATTTCTGTTATAGGAATGGGAAAGAGAAATATCCATCCACTTTATTCTTCAGTGCCTATGACTTGCCTCATATATGAATTCTACTAAATCCCCCCTTTGTTCTATAAGCCCCGGGATAGGCCTTCCAACCCCCATCAGCCACAGACAACAGGGCTAATAATCAGAGATGATGGGTGTTGTGATACAACATCTGGAGAACAGGTTCCCCAAACCCTTTGCCTTGCTATTCACCTGGGCCCATACAATACTCCCTTCCACCCCACCAAACTAGCCCAAGAGTTGCAATACAGTGCAGAAGTACTGTTTTTGGGGGACAGGAGGCGGGCAGGTGTGGAGGATTCCCTGGTACTGAATGGGGTAACTGTGCCCCTGAAGGACCAGGTGCGCAGCCTGGGAGTCATTTTGGACTCACAGCTGTCCATGGAGGCACAGGTCAAATCTGTGTCCAGGGCAGCTGTTTACCAGCTCCATCTGGTACGTAGGCTGAGACCCTATCTGCCTGCGGACTGTCTCGCCAGAGTGGTGCATGCTCTGGTTATCTCCCGCTTGGACTACTGCAATGCACTCTACGTGGGGCTACCTTTGAAGGTGACTCGGAAACTACAACTAATCCAGAATGCGGCAGCTAGACTGGTGACTGGGAGCGGCCGCCAAGACCATATAACACCGGTCTTGAAAGACCTGCATTGGCTCCCAGTACGTTTCCGAGCACAATTCAAAGTGTTGGTGCTGACCTTTAAAGCCCTAAATGGCCTCGGTCCAGTATACCTGAAGGAGCGTCTCCACCCCCATCATTCTGCCCGGACGCTGAGGTCCAGCGCCGAGGGCCTTCTGGCGGTTCCCTCATTGTGAGAAGCAAAGCTACAGGGAACCAGGCAGAGGGCCTTCTCGGTAGTGGCGCCCGCCCTGTGGAACGCCCTTCCAGCAGATGTCAAAGCGATAAACAACTACCTGACATTCAGGAGACATCTTAAGGCAGCCCTGTTCAGGGAAGTTTTTAACGTGTGATATTTTATTGTATTTTTGGTTTTTATGGAAGCCGCCCAGAGTGGCTGGGGAGGCCCAGCCAGATGGGCGGGGTATAAATAATAAATTATTATTATTATTATTATTATTATTATTATTATTATTATTATTATTATTATTATTATTATTATTATTATTATTATTATTATTTATTATTATTATTATTATTATTATTATTAGTCAATCAACTGATAACTGCCTCCCTTTATCCAAATATTATTATATATTTAAAAGTGCAGCCTCTCTTTCTTCTAAATATCTGTTTCCAGAAAACTTATCACACACTGAAATGACCGTGTTGCTTGTAAGTCGTCACTCGCTTCTTTATGCATTTTTAAGCTCCACTGAAAAAGCTGGAGAGCGGTAAGAAAGTGATGTGGTAGTCCTTTATACTTACGAAAAATCCCACGGGAAAATAAATGAATTCTATATTTAGTAGTTAATTTCTCAAAGGCAGGGATTTATCAGAACCTGTAAGGCACTGGAGAAATGAACCCTTCTTCAGAAGTCCAACCATTATTTTAGGTTATTATCAGCAACTATCATAATCTATCATTTATACAGCAATTTTAATGCCACAGTATTCTGTATAATCAGAACCTCATTTATCCCTACAACAGCCCTCTGAGACAAGTCTAAGTCCCTATAATTCCCATTTTAACCGCAGTAGCTAATGCATAGTCACCCAACAGGTTTATAGCTGAGCTGGGATTTCAATCCAAGATCTGTCCCAATGCGTCCCTTCATCCACTGAACCATATAGGAGCTGAAGTGCCACTAAATTCTAGGGCACTCTTCTTCAACCTTAGATGCCCAGATGGTGTTGGACTACAACTCCCACCATCCAGTTCAAACAAAGCCTGCTGGAGATGAAGGTAATTAAATGACACCTGGAGACCCAAGGCTGAAAAGCACTAGGGTAATACATACTGTCAGGGGTTCAGGGACAGAGGCACAGGTGAGGGGGGAGACGGAGAGCGATGGGGAAGAATCCCAGGACAGTGAGGAAGAGGATGACAATGACTTGAGGTCTTCCATGAGTCTCTCAAGTGAATCGGAGGATTCCCAGAAGGGGGCGCCCCTGGTCAAGCCAAGGGGGGTCACAGGGGGACTTGCCAGGAGCAGGGAAGCAGCAGGGAAACCCCGAGTGGGAGTGGGAGATCGGGGTCGGCTTCCCAGGAGGAACGGAGTGAAGAGGGCGGAGTTCCCAGTGTGACACACGGAGCAGAGCAGGAAGGAGACAGGGGAAGGAGATCGGGGCAGGACGTCCTGCCGGAAGGGGAGGAGAGTAGTACAGGGAGTAGTGTAACTGTCAAAAGGAAGGTCAGGGGTAGCGAACGCGCGCCAAGTTCAAATGTGGAGGCGCGCGAAAATGCAGAGAGCCCGGAGGAGGAGCCTGGCCCCAAAGCACGAAGGAGGGGGGAGCAGGCGTCTGAGGAATCCGCGTCAGGGGAAAGCAGAAGGGAAGGAACCCAGGGGGGCAGAAAGACCCTGCGGAAAAGAAAGGACAGGAAGAGGTGGACTAGCACAAGCCTCTTAAACTGGTGTAGAGGCGGGACCGATTCAGAGGGGACTTCAAACGTCTAGGCTAAGAGACGCGGGGCTGCACGCCTCGGTTGTGGAACCAATAATGAACTGCAATAAACATCCTTGTATATAAGAAGAACCTGGCGTTGGTCTTTTGTGAGCTGAGACCTGAGGCAGCCCTGACACATACTATATGTGAAAATTTCTTTCCCATGTAATTTTGAACTGACCTGCTCTTAGGAGTGTACATTTTGTAGTCAGTGAAGCCACATTTTCACTGCACCCCATTATCACACATCAGCAATTCAGTCAGTCTGTTGCTGTGAAGCAGTCTTCCCCAGCTGGTCCCCAAAAGCCCAAGCCAGCACGGTCGATGGTCAGAGATAATGAGAGTTGTAGTCCAGCAACATCTGGAGGGCACCAGGTTGGAGAATGCTGCTGCAGGGAAACCTCAAGTGCCCATCCCTCTTCTCCACCATGCAAACTAGGAGCTTCCTGCGATGAAACCCATACACACAATGGCCTGAATAAAGCTATACTTTTACATTAAAAAGGTGGGAAGATCATGAGGCCCTCATGCGTACAGGAGTTCCTGAGACTCACATACTTCTTCAAGAGCATGGTGGGTAAAGAAGAAAGCAAGATTCAGTCACTCTTGACCATATGAAAGTTTTACCTGATTGGTAAAACTGAATTATCTAATCTCCAGTGTTTCAGAGTTTGGGAATGTGGGCTGGGATTCCCTCTCCTCGCGTTCCTAGTTTGATCTTACCATGGTTTGTTGTGACATTTAATTCAGACAAACTATGGTTAGGGCTAACTAGAGATTGTTTCCAAACCATGATTAGTGAACTGACTTCAAATCATGTTTTGTAATCCTGATTTAAATCATAATTTATCATATCCACCCGCCCAGCAAACTCTGGTTCAACAAAATCAGGAAAGGGAGGATGGAATCCGTACATGAGAGGGAGGCAATAGCACATGAGCCTGCAGCACGATACTAATCTTAAAGGCATGGTTTGGAGATTAGCAAACCTGCCACAATGTCAGAATTTAATCTTTGTATCTAAACCTGGGATTTATCAGGTAAGGCCTTCCATTTTTTTAAAAGAAAAATATTGTCACATAGTAACTTTGCCTGTGGTTCTGTTGAAGTAAATATTTATTGTGAATGAATAACTACAGTGGTATTTCGGGTTAGGAACTTATTTCGTTCAGGTGGTCCATTCTTAGCCTGAAACTGTTATTAACCTGAGGTACCACTGCCACCGCGCAATTTCTGTTCTCATCCTGAAGCAAAGTTCTTAACCTGAGGTACTATTTCTGGGTTGGCGGAGTCTGTAACCTGAACTGTCTGTAACCTGAAGCATCTGTGACCTGATGTACCACTGTATTTGTCTCTTGTGACATAGTCCCAGCAGTTCATTAGGTCTTGTATACCCTCTATGAATGGTCTTACTTGGGATGGCAGAGTAGGGGACCACAGTGGGAAGGGAGGAGACTGGAAAAGATTGGTTGTATGAGCAGCATTCCATGAATGAAGCCATTGGTTTCAACTCTGTATTACCATGGCTGATGTCAATATACATCAAAACAAAATAAAATAAAAAATCCTTCCAGTAGCACCTTCGAGACCAACTAAGTTTGTTATTGGTATGAGCGTTTGTGTGCATGCACACTTCTTCACATGAAAGCTCATACCAATAACAAACTTAGTTGGTCTTTAAGGTGCTATTAGAAGGAATTTTTTTATTTTGTTTTGACTACGGCAGACCGACAGAGCTCCCTACCTGTAACTGCCAGTACATGTACCTGTCAGGGACAGGGTAGATGAGGAAGAATGGTGGAGATTGCCGCCCCAGGCGTTGCCTAGAGAGGAGGAAGGGGCAGATGGCTTAGGCCTCCAGGAGTGGTTTGGCACAGGGCATACCTCAGAGGGAGATGAGGGCAAAAGTTGGGAAATAATGGGAGAGGAGGAGCAGGAAGTGGATAGCATTCAGCAGGCAGAGCCTGAGCAGCAGTTGAATGAGATGCTGTTGCTGTACCTTCCGCCCAAACCAGGCGTTCACTGAGAATAGCAGATAAGAGAGCAACAGTAAAATAACAGCAGGAGGAGTCAGTTGAATATGGAAGTAACAGAGAAGTGAGGTGGAGCTTCACTCGGGGAAATGTTAGGCATTACGGTGCATCTTGAATTTGTCTCTGCAAATTGTATCCATAAACAGAACTGAAAAAGCTTGCTGTTTCTCTATCTTGCATCTTTCCTGGGAATCAGCCACAGTTGCCAACAGCACCCTGACAGTATTTGAGACCAACAATGCATCCGACGGTGATTCGTAGTGTCTCGTTTTCCTTCTGCCCCTGCACACATACTGTGTTGAGGCTTGATATGCAAGATCATTATACATGTTCAATGTACTTTTTCTGCTTTACAATCAATAATGTTCTGGTTTTCAAAACTGGTCTTAGACCTTTATCTTGCATGAGTTGGTGAGCAGCAACAGATTTCTTTCATATATTTTTTCCCCCGAGCAAACATATTATCTTGTTGATTAATGGGAATAGTCTGGACTGTCATTTACAAGAAGTATCACAGATGCAAATTCAAGCATAGACATACCAAATTGTCCATGAAGCCAAGCTTTTAAATTAGTTTCAGGAAAAGGGCACTGTATAATAAACCTTTATTTTCAATAACATTAGGCAAAGGCTGAACATTACAATAGGCCAGGTAGCATGTCAGCACTGATATACTACAACACTTCTTTATGAGCAAATTACAATTCAGAGAGCTAATAATAAAAAGAAGTGATGCTGAGATGATGAATTGATGCTATGCAATTAGACCTATTAGAATTCACAAGAGTCGACAGGCAATAATCAAACCACTTTCATGCTGCCCATTGCAATTATCTTTGCACTTAAGAATCAACAAAGCACATAATGACTTGCACTCGATTAAGAAATTCATGAGAAATGGAATTTTAATTAGTGTGTGGAAAATTTGGGCCATTTATTACTTTAAAGGACAACAGATTGTGAAAACTATGAGTAGTTGTCAAGGCTCAAGAATTAAAGAAAGTTCAAGAGGAATGCAGTGATATTCCTGACAGAAGGGGGGGATTACTAATGAACCCTGACAAAATAACTGCTCATGGCATGCCCATAATGATATGTGCATCTTGATAAAATGAATGTTTGTTTAACTTAAAAGCATATCATAATTTTTTAAAAAATACCCACTTGAAGGTTCACTTTATGAAATGAAAAGAAAGTTGGCCAACTGAGAAAACAGCGGCCAACTACTGTATTATTGATATTTATGTTGATTAGGATAAATTGCTTTAAAATCTATCACTTAAAATACATTATTACCCATGTATTCTAGAAGTCCATAGACCACCAGTGATTCGCAAGCTTCATTCACAGAATGTCCACATTAAAAATTCATATTGATTTTTAACTGTATTTTTATCACTATACAACAACAACAACAACAACAACAACAACAACAACAATAATAATTTATTTATACCCCACCCATCTGGTTGGGTTTCCTCAGCCACTCTGGGCGGCTTCCAACAAAACGCTAAAGTACAATAACCTATTAAACATTGAAAGCTTCCCTAAACAGGACTGCCTTCAGATGTCTTCTAAAAGTTTGGTAGTTATTTTTCTCTTTGACATCTGGTGGGAGGGCGTTCCACAGGGTAGGTGCCACTACCGAGAAGGCCCTCTGCCTGGTTCCCTGTAACTTGGCTTCTCACAGCGAGGGAACCGCCAGAAGGCCCTCGGTGCTGGACCTCAGTGTCCGGGCAGAACAATGGAGGTGGAGACGCTCCTTCAGGTATACTGGACCGAGGCTGTTTAGGGCTTTAAAGGTCAGCACCAACACTTTGAATTGTGCTCAGAAACGTACTGGGAGCCAGTGTAGGTCTTTCAAGACTGGTGTTATATGGTTTTGGCGGCCGCTCCCAGTCACCAGTCTAGCTGCCGCATTCTGGATTAGTTGTAGTTTCCGGGTCACCTTCAATGGTAGCCCCACATAGAGCGCATTGAAGTAGTCCATTTTTGCATTACATTTCAAATTCTATGGAATGTGAATTATAATTACCCCCCCCCCCAAAAAATGGGTATAGGAAAGTGTTCCACCAAGACCAGCAGTAATTTTCAAGTAATCCATGGGGAGGGGGTGGATTTTGGGAACCACTACTCTAGAATCATTAACATGTTGAGTATGCTCTGGTTCCAAAACAAATTGTTTTTGTCTCCATGACCAAATTCTCTATAAGTAACCATGTAAATCATCTATGGAGAAAAAGTAATGGGATGCTTTTCTGTTAGTATAAGGAGAGACACTTTCCACCATGCCATCCCCTTCCATCAGTAGCCTCCCATCGACACATCATACTGATGTTTCTGCTCCACTTTGTGGCACTGTTTATTTTGATGGTCCTTTTTTTCACTATCCGCCAGCCCTTTAGTGGACATCTAGATTAACACTGCTATAGAAGGCAAGTAATTATCATTCCAGAGCAGATTTTCTGTGGCATAGGAGGTTGCAGAATCAGTAAGGACATGTGAAAGTCCCATTCGAAGAAACTGAACTCTGATCCATTAATGGAAAAAAGAAGTTTGGCTCCAAGCATCTTATAGCCACTTGACTAGTGTTAGACTGTTATGGAAATTAGAAGCTGTTTGCCAACAAAGGTCTGTATAGTTAAAGCTATGGTTTTCCCAGTAGTGATGTATGGAAGTGAGAGCTGGACCATAAAGAAGGCTGATCACCAAAGAATTGATACTTTTGAATTATGGTGCTGGAGGAGACTCTTGAGAGTCCCATGGACTGCAAGAAGATCAAACCTATCTATTCTGAAGGAAATCAGCCCTGAGTGCTCACTGGAAGGACAGCTCGTGAAGCTGAGGCTCCAATACTTTGGCCACCTCATGAGAAGAGAAGACTCCCTGGAAAAGACCCTGATGTTGGGAAAGATGGAGGGCACAAGGAGAAGGGGACGACAGAGGACGAGGTGGTTGGATAGTGTTCTCAAAGCTACCAGCATGAGTTTGACCAAACTGAGGGGGGAAGTGGAAGACAGGAGTGCCTGGTGTGCTCTGGTCCATGGGGTCACGAAGAGTCGGACACGACTAAACGACTAAACAACAACAACAAGGAATCGACATTAAGAGACCCTAGCTATGATCTTATACTGGTGGCAGTCCACACTAATCTATAAATCTCAGTTCTTCTTCCTCTTCTGAGATACTTTCTCCAAAAGTACTTTGAGATACCAGCTGGAAAGGTATGTGCCTTTCATACTTCTCCACCTCTATCACACACCCCCACAACCTTGAGCAAGTACAAGATGCACTCGAAGAACAAGTCGCTCTGTTTTAGAAATGGTGTCAGAAGTGGGAGGGAGCTTTCCTGCCTTCTTTGCTGGAGTAAAATACGAGTGATTTCCTTCAAAATAATCGCATTTGATTGACCTAGTTGTTACAGTAAAGTTTTTGTTTTTTTGTTTTTAATACTTTAGAGTGGCAGATGCTTTTTTTTGGAATCCCAGGATAGCTGGATGGTGAGTGAATAGTTCAAAGGGATAGAGCATTAGCTCAGGGAAAATAAAGCTATCAGCATGTATCTTTCAGAAACACAACTTACTGTACTCGTACCGGTAACATGGCATAGTTACTCCACAGGCGCTTTCTAATTTGTGCAAAGAGGATGTCAGAGGAAACTGCTGCTATTTTGAGAACAGATTACAAGTGGATATGAAATAGATAACTCACAGCGTGATGAATGCAATAGCTTGCTTGCTCACTATCTTGTTTATTAATAAATGACTTTTTTTGAACAATGGATTATTTTACCTAGGGAATATGAGTTAGCTGCAACATACATATTCCTATAAACCTAACAAATTTAATGTAAATACAATATATCATGCATATGGAAGGCGTCAAAGGTCCAATAAAAACTTCAGTGACTTGGAAATATGGATTATAAGAATTTAAGAAGATTTATATTCGAGGCAAAAAGGAATGCTAGATCCTCAGCTGTCATAGAAAATACACAAATAGAGACCTCTGAAATGCCTTTGTGTATCGCTCCAGACACATTGCTTGATTTCTGAACATTTGCACACTTTTTTTTCCAGGATATTGAATTGTTTGAATGGTCAGTGGCAACTTGAAAAGACTCAACAGTCATTTCTTCAGCTGTGGACAAATTCAGTGCACAACGTGCACAATTTTGGGATGTCTAATTTACTTTGCTTTATAAGGCACATCATTTTTTTTAAATGTATTTTTTATTAAAGATTTCTTGGCACATCATTTTTAAAGGGAAAGTGAATTCACCTTTTAATTTTTTTAATCAAATATTTGTTTAAAAATATTGTAATATATTTAGGGTAAACCCTATAAATTAATAAGGACAGGCAAACATACAGAAACCTTAGCAGTGATTTGAAAGTGCACATTGGTCCAGTGATGAAACAGTATATTTTTTGCAACAGTATATTTTCCCTTATTTTCATTTAGGCTGCAGTCCTATGCACTATTCAACAGATTGGAACTTGCTTCTAAGTAAACAGGATTGCACTGTCAAAAATGTGTCAATAATGGCTTTCTGAATACAGAACTGACAATATGTAGTTCTTAAATGCTGAAAGATAATAAAAATGGGGCCAAACAGTAGAATTTTGTAACCTAGAGATACAGCAGATCATTCTGATGAAGACTTCTTCAGTACATCATACAGAAAGTTTGAGCATTGCTGTACCTTCACTGCTGTGCCTCTTAGGCAAGTCTGATTTGCTTCTCTATTTTATTCATCTTTGAACACAATTCCTTGAAAGCAAATGAGATCATTGTTCTGTCCATGTTAATTGCTCCTGTGGTGCCATTTACAGCATCCATCGACACTAAAATTCACTGCGGAGCGATAACCAGTTTGTTAGAAACGCTACCAACTATTTAAAAAATCTAAAAGGTTTTTAAATATTAATAGCACTTGAATGTTTTCTCTCCCAGATGGCGATACAGCTGACTGCTGCTCCCCTCTGTAATACGGTGCTATTTATCCTCTGAATGTCCCCAGTTTAAGACTGCTTTAATCTTTTGTTGCTGTTGTAAAACTTGATCTACTATGGGACAACATAATTAAGTGTCAGGTTTTGGATGTACGATATGAGCTGCAGCTAGAATAATCCCCGTTGTACGTCACCAACAATTCATTCTAGAGCTGAGTGATAACAGAATCCTAGATTATTAGGTGAAGGGCACAATATTTTACCTCTTTCATCACTGGACCAACGTGCACTTTCAAATCACTGCTAAGGTTTCTGTATGTTTGCTCTCCTCTGACGCTCTCCACTTCCATTAGCCTAATAAAAGCTTTATGGCACTCAAGCTGTATGTAGGATTGCATAGTGCAACCAACTGGAAAGAAACAGCATTTTGATTTGAACGATCTGATGCTCTCTTCTGCTTGTTCTCCTAAAAGGTATCAAGATGCGGTGAAATCAAGTATGGCATGTTACATAGGAAAAAGTAAAGTAAAGCACAGAATCTGAATGAAACACATTAAGAGAAAATGCACATAAAACACAATTACTAGTTACCTCTAATAAACCAAGAATGCTTCCCAACAGGTATCAGTGATCCTCATGAATACATGTATTTTGCCTCATTCTTATGTTATTGACATCAAAATGCCAATTTCCTGTTTAATTCAGATTTTTCCTTTCCACCAAAAATCCAGTAAGTTGAAAAGAAAATTTATTGCCAGAAGCCTATTTGCAAATCTGATGACCAATCTGCAATATTAAGGACTCTCCTGGAAGCATCCTGTGTGGGGATATATCTGTTTATTTATTGTGATACGTGTTATATGCCTCATGTGCTTTATATGTACAAATGCAAAATATAAATCTTCAGATACAATATTTGAGAGAAAATGCTCTTCGTTTTTACATTAACTGCTATCAATAGTTAAAATATTTCCACAGGAATCAGAGAAATATTTATAAGCCAACTCTGCGACAAGTAGAGTTCTCTTTCTGTTCCTTCCTCTCTCTCTTTTTTTAAAAGAAGCAATGAAACCTTAAAGTGTTAATTATGCAGCCTGGTTTTGTTTTTTTTTAAAAAAAGATATCAGTCATCCAGAAATCCAGAAAGATTATATAACTTCCCACTAACTTTTGTGTGATTTACCTGAAATAATTAGTGCACTGGGAATTAAATAGCATAGTATTTTGGCTGGGATCCAAAGAACTGCTTTAGGCACATCCAAAAGCTTAGGCATGCCTGGTGGACTTTCTGATTTTCTTCCTTTGAACAGCAGACACCTATTCCAAAAAGATTTGGAAAAAAACCCTCAATTTCAAAATAGCTTTGCCATATGGAATAAGAGGCTGCTGTTTGAAAAGCACGTGTCTGAAGTTCATTTAGATGCATAAACCTAGTATTATTATTTTTTTATAAATCCTGGCCTTCCAATTTATACTCCATCACAATCTACATAACGTAAGATCCTCTCTGTTACACTTAGGTAGACAGGAGAGAGAGTTGTGGGAGTTTGGCCTTGACTGTTTGTTGTTATCATCTACAAAACTAATTAAAAAGTTAGGAAAAAATAGGACGTCAGCAGGGACTCTAACTGTGTGTGTGTGTGTGTGTGTGTGTGTGTGTGTAAATGAAGAAGGAATTACAACTCATGCAAGACCACAACTTCTGTGTGAGAGGCATCAAAGCCACCCAGAAGGTGTCAAAATAGTTTCCTACTCCCCTCACTGCTACTAGTTGAACAGACTGTATAAATAAATCAGGCGCCTGAGGTAGGCACTTCTCCATATACTGAGGAATCATAATGATGTTGCTTTACTTGAAACCATAGTTGCTTGCCACAAATTCACAATTATTCGAAGGAGGCACAAAACTAGAACACTGCTAATTACTACATGCTACCTTGCTTCATAGTTATTTCCAGCCTCAGCAATGGCACAGTCTGCCAGGTCTATATATAGACATCCCTTTTATTCATCTGATTTAGATTGCTAATGCATCTATGAGGACAGGGCCTATGTTTCACTTTCTGTAGGTTCAACATCTTCCTTGCATAACCTTCCTTTATGAACTCCAAGACGTAAAGATGTGTAAATACTGGTTGACTGCCACATTCTTTGGCTGGGGTAGGTGCTTCTTTACCTGGCCAGAACTCTGTGAAGCATGGAAATAATGCACACAAGCTTCCTAATAAGTCCCCTGAGGAAGAAACAGATTTGGAGTCTTGCAGTCCATTATACTGCACTGAGTGAACTTAAGAGCGTTATTATGCACATTTTTATTTCCTCTAAATTACTGTGATACACTTATGAGTAAATGTGATACAATGCAATGTGATATACATATCAAACCATAACTTGTTGTCTGCTAGCAGTTTGAGTTAGATCAGAGGCTGTGAATGCTTGTGTTTTGATGTTTCTAGCATTTTTATTTGTGTGTGTTTTGAGGAACAGTACTCTAAGGAGAAAGGGGGTCCAATTTTCTCTTGAAGTGTGACACTAACCACAAAGAAGGTTGAAGTTAAGGTCCAAATTGATTCCCCCAAAAGTTGCTTCTCTCCCTGGTAAGAAGCAATTAAAATAACAAGAGCATATTATCGACATGTTATGGCCTTGTAAATCTGCAAAGTCTGGGAGAATAGCCAGAGTGTAGCTTCCCAATCCTTTCCCAGACTTGTATCTGAAAAATAGTTTTTAAAATTCAATTGTCCCTCTTCCCTATTACTAAACTTGCAGTGTATTAGGTAATTATCTCAACCTTCTTATGAAAGCCATCTTTTATTAGCATTGTGTCTCCTGTCTTCTTATTCATTAGCTTTCCACCTCCTGCCCCAGAACAATCACTTTGCCCCACCTCTTCCATCCTGGTTCAGTTTTAAATGCTAAATTTCCTTTGCTCAGAACAGACCACCCTTCCCTCTTTCCCTCTCCCTTTTTACATTCTAAATCTTTAAAAGAGCACATTTTCCTCCTTCCTTTATAATCAATTCTTTATATGGACCGTATTTTTCGCTCTATAACACGCACCAGACCATAACACGCACGTAGTTTTTAGAGGAGGAAAACAAGAAAAAAAATATTCTAAACGAAATAGTGGATATATGATTTTTGTGGTTCATGCTGTGGCCACAGACATGTGATCTGACAGTGAGTTTGGAGTAGCCCAATGCAAAAATCCTGAGGATCCACGTGGATCCATGCTTTGTAACCACGGAGGAGGGAAGGAAGGGGAACCATGGATCCTCTGCTCACGACTGCAGCAGATCCTCCCCGCCACCCGCAGGCATTCGCTCCATAACACGCACAGACATTT
The DNA here is from genome assembly GCF_964188305.1 of Podarcis bocagei. NCBI lineage: Eukaryota > Metazoa > Chordata > Lepidosauria > Squamata > Lacertidae > Podarcis > Podarcis bocagei. The sequence continues at coordinate 1,084,651 of NC_138127.1, read as the reverse complement.
CCCCTTACTTTCTAGGAGGAAAAAAGTGAGTGTTATGGTGCAAAAAATACGGTATTTTCTCTCTTCCCAGCACCCACCTGTTTCTTCCTCAGAAAATCCCTGAGTCTTCACAACATGATCACAGTTTAAAGTGGTCCACTAGCAAAGTAAACTCTATGGCTTTGGGCCTGATTCCTAAATAGGTAATGATGAGGTCTTCATCTTCTGTTCAGATTTTCAGATGATCAAATAAACCACAGAGAAAGCAACTTTTCAAATGATTTGCTTTTCAAACAGGTTATGTTGAAAACGTAATAGGTGAAATTCAATATTGCACTAAAGTGACCGTTCTGTCATAAAAACATTTTGGCTTGTCAAATGGACAAGGCTCATGTGATATTTAACTGGTTCTTCCCTTTACCTGCAGCCTCTAGTAGTTAGTCAATCATGTGTGCTCCTCACAGAACAGGAACAATGCACTCACCATATTATCTTTGTTTTTCCAGGAGAAACAACGCAGGAGGGAAATCTCCAGGCAATATATTGTACAAAGACAAAGTATATGGAGTCTAGATGTCTCTGGAAAGCTCACCTACAGCCCCTTAAGTTATAAATAATGCTCTTGCAGTCCCTTACTTCTGGTATAGATGGATGTACTCAGATTGTTACTAGCAAATATATAGCAAACCAATAAACAAAGCCCTTTGGTATAATCATGTGAAGTGTGTGTGTGTGTGCGTCCAACACAGCTTGCAGCTATTGGTCAAGTGCAAAACAGAAATAAAGGGAAGGTTAAAAAAAACACCAGCTAGAACACCACAAAATCTAGCAACTATTTCGGTTTGCAGAGCAGAGAAGCGCACCCGAGTTCACGCCACCCAGAACGCCACATTGATCACATTCAAATTTCCTAAAATCAACACACACAAAACTATTATTATATAAAAGCTACATTGCTTTTTTAAAAAAAGATAAAAACAAAGACAAAACACATGTAATTAATGCCAATTCATCATAAGGCATTGCCAAGTTCTAATTTTCAATGTTATTCTTGCCAACTCTTTGCTGATAATCAGATAATGCAACATTCACATAGAGCCTGTGCAGTCAGGAGAGACTAATGTGCAAATAGACGATGACAAGTCATGTGAAGTAATTCTGCTAAATATTCCAGAAGAACTTATTCTAAAACTTTTCTGTGTGTGCATAATCAGAGGGAGAGATGGGAAGACAGGAGAAGCTACCTAAGTAACTTTTGATGTTGAAAACGTAGGTGAGTTCCATAAAATGAATTATTTCTTATTCCAGCTGATCTTGCAAGAAACTAAAATATGAATTTTCAAAGTGGAAACCAGAGGAAGACAACTTTACTTCGAAATCAACAAGGTGGAGAAAGTAAGCAGCAGGGAGGTGGGAACTTTTATAAATCTGGACAAGTGCCACCACCGCCATGCTCTAAGACCTGCTGTTGATAATTCAACAGACCTTCCTACTCAGTTACCTAGGTGGTTTGTGTAATCTGCATGATTTGAAAACACACACTGTTTAGCTACAATGGTGTTCTGCAGTTCAGGAGCTTCATGTAAAAATATTTAACTTCTATCTACCAATAGGACATTGCAATTTAAAGTTATTTGTTTATGGAAGTTTGCAAAATCACCCAGAAGAAATCCCCCAAACTGATTTTTCAAGTACAGGGATAAAGGGATAAAAGAGGCCACAAAATATCACACCAGCTAAAACTATGTATTTAAAAAAAAAGAAAAAAGAGAAGATGCATCCAGTTCAATGAGTTTAATTAAAAAGTATCTGTAAAGCTATCATGTATCCCACTATGAAAAACTGTGGCAAACGTATATGAAAGTTGATGAGCTCTTAAGGGGAAAATATAATAGTAATTGAAAGCAGTAAGACCATTGTATCAGTCCATTTTTGTCACTCTAGCATCATTGTAATAAACAGAAATTTATAGAAAGTGATAAGGAAAGCTGAGAAAATATAAGGAGCAACATTTTACAAATGAGAAAACTAATATCTGAAAAAGAATTCTGAAGTGCAAAATTAAATTGAAGTGTACATCTTGTAGATTACATAGAGGAGGAAAACTGTTTGTTTCCTTTACCATTATTTTAACCAACAACTATAGCAAAAGCAGTTCTTCCAGTTTTGCCAAACACATTTCAGGCAACTAATTAGCTATTTAATTTAGTTGTTGGTTTTTTTCTAAACCACAATGCTTAATTCAGAACAGCCAAATAACTGAAAGTTTTTTAAAACCCTCTCTTATACCATAATCTTGCTAGGCCTTACCTATTTTATTCAAGAAAGGTAAATAATAGTTTGCAAATAATTTTGAGATTAGATAATGTATTTTGGATTTCAGAAGATCTACTAGGATCATTCATCTTTTGAAACCAGGCTACATCTATAGCCATATATCCACCAAGTCTCTAGATCAGCCTTTCATGGAAGTCTCCAGACCAGCCTTTCCCAACCTTGGGGCCCCAGACGTTGTTGGACTACAACTCCCATCATGCCTAGCTATTAGGACCAGTGGTCAGGGATGATGAGGGGTGTAGTCCAACAACATCTGGTAGACCCAAGGTTGGGAAAGGCTGCTGTGGACAGTTTTTGAGACTGTGGCTCAGTGGCAGAGGAAGCGGTGTGTGGTAGGTGTGAGCCGCCCCGGGTGTCATCATTGAGGGGGGTAACAAAAATGAGTTTGTTTTTTAAAAACAAACAACCTGAGCTCACGTAACTTTTTAGTTCAGTCAAGAAACGTAACGAAACGCGGATGGCACTGGGCAGCACACCGCGGGGGCTGGCACTTACCGTAAGGCCTACAGCATGCCCGAGCCACGCATCTCTCCTGGGAGTGATGTGGTGGCTTGGGCATCAACAGACTCTGCGCTGCCTAAAACGGCATAATTTTTGCATAATTTTGGCCACAACTTTATTCAAATTACAGCAATGTGAGTGGTTGCTTAGGCATTGGTAGCACTAACTGCCCCTGCACGGGGACAGCTCTGACATTCGCACCCCCCACGAAGTCAGGAAGGGTAAGTCACCTGGGGAGAGAGACGGGACTGGGAACCATGCCTCACCTCTCCCCAGAATGCTTCCAGGGGCTTGCGTGGCCCTAGCCCCCTTGCCAGGGGGTTTCAGAAAACCCTTGAAGCAGCAGCAGCAGCATTTTGGAGGGGAAGGCACAGCCGAACCCATACCCCTCCACCAACCAATTCCAAGACCAATGCCTAACCGCAAACCTTACAAGTTGTGACGATTTGCTACTCAGTAGGCAAAAAACTAAGTGGCACACACTAATCAGCCAAATGGACAAAATTCCTACCAGGCCCCTGCCCCAAAAGCAGACAACCCCATGACAGGCATGGCAAGGTCAAGCAAACAGCCTAAAATTAGGGAAGGGAGGGCGGGTGATCCGAAGCATGCAGCGAAAAGAGGAAGTTCTTCGCTGCGAGCATTGTATTTAACAAATAGGGCTGTCAATCAACAAATGGCAACATCTAGATTTCCCCAGTAGCAGCCCGCCCCTGCTTAAAGGATGGCCAAACCATTTGCCTAGCAACAGTGAGGTGTCTTGTCAGCCCTGCCCGCAACCTGTGCTCTCCATGAGGGAGAACACACTTTACAGATTCAAAGACAAAAATCTGACTTCAAACAAAGCAACAACAAAGGAATATGCATTGCTTTAGGGGGGGGGAAGACCCTTGAATTCATCAGTGTCTCTTTATTCTGGAACATTCAATAAGCAGCAACCACCATTTGCCAGGATTTGCCTTTAGAACAGAGGGAAATGAAGCATCATGGCCTAAGGTGGGCCATTCTGAAGTAATATAAAGCAGAAATGGGTGGCGAGGGATTTTAAGTATATGCTGAGGCAAGCCCTGGTTAGAACCAATCCTTCCATGACTATGGGCTTTTGCAAAAAAAGGAAGGGGGGAAAAAAGCTTTTCCCAAGCATTATCTCTCAAGGCAGGGATTACTTTTCATATTGGAGCCCCAGGAGGGAAAACTCAGTTGTGGTAAGTCAGGGTTTTTGTTTGATTTTTGCTTTGGAGAGAATGGGCAGGAAAGCATTCACTCTCTTCCCCTTTCCTATGCAAAGCTTCAAATTCTGCACCTCTCTGTCTACATGAATCCAGCAGTGACTGAACAGACTGACCCATGGGGCTTCCACCACAACATCTAGCTTGGTTTAAAGAACAATGGGGGATTATGTGGGCCATGTCATATCTCAAAGCCTCTTAAAGCTCTGTAAATGCCACAAGTAGAAGCTGATTAATAAACCTAATGAATAAATTGGTACTTTGTTTTTTTATATATATCATCAGAAGATAATTCCACCCTGTTTCCCAACAGCAGCTCATCTAGGGCTGAATATTAGCGCTGGTGATCAGAGGAATATCAAACAGCATCAGACAGTACCCTAAGCAGAGAGGGGAAACAGCATAATAATGAGATTATGTCAGTGTTTCTCACAAGCAGTTCAATTAAAAATGTGCAATGGTGATATACCATCAAGCTAAAAATTGGTTCTGCATGACTGAAGTTGAGGCCTACCTACTCTCACAGTATTTATACCCAATTATCGGGCTGTGACCCTTGACTTTCTTGCAAGGCAGGCAGCCAAAAAGATGCATTAAAACATGAGCTGAAAAACAGCCAGGTACCAAAATTCCTTCTACTGGAATGAACTCAATGCTACATTGAATTAGGTTAATTTGATGGAGTCCTATTACACTGGGGATCTCTGACTGTCTCACCCTGATCCATTAACAGCATTGCTAACTAGGTTCCCAAATGCACACACACACAAAAACTGTGAAAGAACTTAAAATTCCTATATTGTTTATGAATTAATGGACCAGGAATTAACTGTTTGTTTTAACGTAGATTATTCCTTTGACTTTTATGGCTTTAGAACAACAGAACTAAAAATGTGATCTGGTGGCATCTGAAAAAAGAAGTTCAAAAATAAGGACATTTTGTGGCCTCTCTAAGATTTGGTTGGCTGTAAATTTTAATTGTTCTGGAAATGGAGGGGGAGTATTTTTCTATCTATAAGACACCCCCATGTATAAGATGCCCCCTATTTGGAGGGGGCTCAGATTTAAGAAAATGGGGGGGGGGGAGATGGCCCAGAAAATAAGATGCCCCCTAATTTTTGACATTATTTTTTAGGGGGGGAACCTAGTCTTATACACGGAAAAATATGGTAATTGGCAGCAGCCCCTACATAAGACTGTTACAGAAGAGGGAAAGGAGGAGATGTAGATACCACCAGATCAGCTAAGAAGCCAGGCTCCTCCTACCATCAGCTGTCATCAACCACTACCATGGTTTGGACCCAAGCACTGGTTGAGCTCCCATTCCAAAGTGCCACCTCCATTGTCTAGGCATGTGCCCAGGGGAGGAAGAAAAGCAAGTACCATATTTTTTGCTCTATAAGACACACATTTTCCCCTCCAAAAATTAAGGGGAAATGTGTGTGCATCTTATGGAGCGAATGCAGGCTCCTTGGCTTCAGCGATAACAACGCAAAGCCTCCAAAGCACAGTGGAAGCGCTCCCGCCGCGCTCCGGAGGCTTCGCGTTGCTTTAGCTGAAGCCTGGAGAGTGAGAGGGGTCGGTGCACACCGACCCCTCTCGCTCTCCAGGCTTCAAAGATAGTTGCCTGAAGCCTCCGGAGCGCAGCAGGGGGAGATTTTTTTTTTCTTGTTCTCCCCTCTAAAACAAGGTGCGCCCTATGGTCGGGTGCGTCCTATAAAGCGAAAAATACGGTAGATGCTCTTGCTAGCACCCATTCCAAAGTGCTGTTGACACTCACCAGGCAAAAACGGGGTGATGTTACTGGTGATTTGAGGAGCACACAGCAACATCAGGGGGGGGGGACCAAGGGAACAGTGGGTGACAGCAGTACCAGGCAGGAGCCCAGGTGGGCATTGGCCAGGGACCAATCAACAGCACCAGGCTGGGGAGCCCACTAATTCTGGCACCGGCCTTACTCTCAGGTGTCATAAGGTTGCTTCTGGAGCTTTGAGCCAGCTACACAGGCCACAGAAAATGCTGACTGACTGCCCTCTCTTTGATTTTGCATGAATGTGTCTCTCCTTCTGAAATCTGTACAAACACACCACAGCATGGATGCTACAAGCATAAAAGCATGTCTGCTCTTCCTGAGTAGCTTTCAGCTACTACTCCAAGCACTACCTTGGGATGGGGCAGGGTGCATAGCGGTGTGAATAAGTAGTCTCATAGTGCTTCCTTGACCCTGTGCTTGTCATTTGTATTGTAACAGAGCTGAAGCCCACAGTGATATTGGCTCCCTTGTGCCTTGGCAGAAACATAGCTCACTCCGTCAGAAAAGATGTCTTAAGCTATCCCGCTGGCATCATTAATAATACGTTCTCATGTGGCAAAAGTAACAGCTTTTCTTATTACCGCTGATCCAGGATTTATTTTCCCTCAGACATCAGCAGAAAGTTATATTTCTTCTCATAAATGTGGTACAGCGTGTCTCAGGCAATGCAGTCACAATTGCAAAATGCATTATTGGTAATGAACGCAAACAATATGGGAGCCTTTCTTCATCTATATTCTTCATCAACGCAGTAAAGAGTTTCCATATACTAGGATTACTGCTATTAGCCCTTCATTTCCAGTATTCACTCAGGGCCGGATCGCAACACAGAAATAAATGGGAGCGCTCTCATAAGATAACATCGATAACTGAGAAATGTTGGTTTAAAGTGGTGATGGATTATGTTCACCACTCTCAAACAGATACAGCCTCTTTCATGCAGGTAGCTTGTGAAGTATTTGTTGTCTCATGAGATGGGGTTTGGCGGGTGATAACCTTTTGTGAGATGTCTACATACTAAAACCTCTTGCACCTTATTCAGGGGTGTCCTGTCCACTCCCCACCCCATCCTGCCATGCCCTGCCCCCCACTTCTGCTGTCTCTGGAATGCCTCCCTTCGGTGAGAACAGAGGCACTCCCCAAAGCACTGCTGCTTAATAATAATAATAATAATTTATTATTTATTATTATTATTATTATTATTATTTATAATAATATCTTCTCCAACTCTCACCAAGTTTGGCGACAGTTGGGACACTTCTCACTTCGCCACCTCAGGAGCAGGGAAGACAAGTGGCAAAACCGTGGCAATGTAATGTCTCCCTCTCGCTGATGTTACTGGAGGTTTCTGGCAGAAACAGTGGGGCAGGCTACCTGAGGCAAGTGTTTTAAGTATTTCCACAGAAAGTCTTGAACGCTATATTGCAGAGAAAATTGAGTGTCAGGCAATTTGTCAACATACAATGTATGTGTATTAACCTATTTGGATTGTACACAGTGATTATGAACATGAATGGAAGGCAGCCCCTTTAAAAAAAAAAAAAACATCCCAGGGGGGCAGGAGACTCCTAAATATGTGATCTGTATTGTATGGGACTGCAGAGGGATTGGTAGGGGAGAATCACCTGAAATCAGGTGGAAGAATCTGCTCAGAAGTTTTCTTCTCAAAATGTTTAGCTATTTACTTGCAATCAGCTGAGCTTTTAAGACATTGGAATATCACTTGGTTTCCTTCCAGCCATTTCATTCTGTTTATAGTTTCAAAAGGATTCCGACTGGGAGAACAATGGCTTGGAATTGGGATTCAGAGTCCCTGGAAACATATCCTAGAAAAGCATAGCAAAATAAAATATATTCAGACAATTAAACTGAATAGTTTTCACTGCAAGCTCAGTTTGCCACTGGGGCACGTGGAGTTGATGCGATGCTCTTTAACAACACACCAGCCTGCTCCAGCATGCTGCGCACCAGATGTTGGGAGTCCAACTCCCATCAGAAAGCATGGCTAATGGTAACGGACGATGGGATTTGTAGTCCAACAACAACTGGAAGAACTAGGTTGGGGAAGGCTGGCCTAGACTTTCACATTATGTGAACGAATACTTCCACGTGGATAGTGTATATGTGACTGCTGAGAATGCTGTGCTGTTCTTAGTATTTATTTAATTGACAAACGTTTCAGCACTTAAATGCAGAACTGTTGCATGTTACTGTGAGTGGAAATGGGGGGGGAGGCTGCCATCATGTGTGATCTAGCCGCTTAGAAGTAAGAGATTCCCTTAGAGTTCATACTAACAAGACTGTTAATACAAAAGTAGAAAAAAATACCACATGGACATATCGGAACAAGACACTGTAAAATATTAGAAAGGGGTTTAGAAGGCATCCTTACAATATATGTAATGTAGAGATGAAACAACTTCTATTCAGTGCAGAGAGAGTACAACAAGGTTGTCCACAATTAGTTGTAATAAACACCAGCAATCTTCCTGTGCTTTAATATGCAGTGAGAAATAAATGATATAATCTTCTCTTCTTTTCTTTAATCCTTTGCTACTTCACAGAAAACCATGGTGCCATTCAGACTCCTTGGCTAACCCCTGAGCAATGTCCTGGTCATTCAAGAAGAATAATGGGATTGTGTGATATTTAAGCTGTGAAACTTTGATAGTTCTCTCTCTTTCCTCACCCCAATTTATACTGAACAAATGCAAGATGTGGAAGGAATATGAAATATCAGAACAGAGCCTTAATTATCTTATGATTAATAGCATCTTCAAATGAAGCAAATTATATCCTGCAATTATCACTTGAATGAAACAATTAATCTTTAATGCCTAACAAAAGGAGAGTAGCCTTCATGGATTTTTTTTCCTCCTTAAAAAAGATATATGTTGAACGTGGATGTCTGAATGATGTAGATAAACTGAAAGCAAGGCAGAGAATTTAAACAAAGCTCATGAAACACTCTCTAAATTTTTCTGCCAGTAGACATCAATTGAACGTGAAACTACTGAAGTATAATTGCCTGCTTGTCAATTCTGACATTAAAATTTTCCTGACTCTTGAATGACAATCACCCACTTCCAACATTTTAATAAGTACTCATTTACTTATCCTTTCATAGATGTGCAAGGTTGTCAATAACTTCATGCTCTTCATGTGGAAGTAAAAATTCACCCAATCATGTATGAATAGTGAAACCTTTAATTGGTCCTCTGAACAAGCAACTAATTGTTACCAAAGGGCACTGTCTCCTATTCTGCTTAAATGTGTGTTTTGGTAGTTTGAAAGGGAGGTGGAAATTATTACAATATCTATTTTCTTCCAGCTAACAAGCTCAGTATCCCTCCTTTGAAGCTCTGTGGGTTTATTTTCATCGGAGACATAGAAATACAGCGCCAATTCAATGGCTAAAAATCTGTTTATACATAGCTGCAGTGCCAATCAGCCGTCTAAAAAGGATTGCGCAAACAAGCCATTCTAACAATACTGCTGCAATTCGTACCATCTCAAACTACGAGATTTCCCTACGCTCAGCTTTTCCATCGGTGAAATGGAAGCAGTCACATTCACTGCCCCCATTAAAAACTATTTACAGCAGTGTGATAATGTGAGAACAAATAATAAAGCCAAATATGCACAAAAGGTCAAATCTGTTTATACACCTACGTGTTCCTATCTGCAAACAAGAAAGTCATTCAGAATGGCAGCTTGCAAGCAGAGGACTGCATTCTTGCCGGCAGCAATACTTGGAGCTAGGATCCCTGAAAACAAGTGAGGGCAGAAGGTCCCCCATACTTCTCTTTTGCGAGTCATATTTTTATCATAGCCTTCCTTCAAGGAGTTCAGGGTGATATACATTATTCTTCCCCACTCTGCTCCACCTATCTTCAAAACAAGCCTGTGAGGCAGATTAGTCTGAAACACAGTTACTGGTCCCACGTCACACAGTGAGCATACTCGCTAAATGAGGTCTTGAACTTCACAGCTCTAATTCCATGCTCTGAACACTCCATTGACAGATCTGGAGACACTTGTCAATGTATATATTTTTCTCTCCATAACCAACAATGGAAGCCTTGCACACGGTGGCTCTGTCCCATCCATCCATGCTCTCCGCTGTCTGTCTTGGGAGGAGATCCTGTTCTAAGCAAGGGCCCTCAATCCTAGGAGGAGCTTACACTCACAAAGCAGTGGCTTCTGATTAGATCTTGGGATGCCCCTATTTCCCCCGCTAGTGCTACCGCTGCCAAACTTGGGGAGGAGGAAGAGCTGGCGATTCTCCTGAGCGGTGATGGCAGTGGCAGCTGCACCTGTTGCCTCTCCATGGCCACTGCTGCTGGCCTCCTCCCTTGGGCAGCTTGTAGCAGCTGTTGGAGAGCAGATGAGGAGGAGAGGCTGCCGTTGCGAAACTCTGAGGGACAGGGTTGCCCCAGATGGGAAGAAAGGGGGAGCAGATTACAAGGAGACTTGGAGTTGTTGTTTTTTGAATGCCTTTTGTTTTTTGAAGAGCCACTGTGATGTAGTGGTTAAGAGCGGTGGAATCGTAATCTGGGGAACCAGGTTCACATCTCCGCTCCTCCACGTGCAGCTGCTGGGTGACCTTGGGCTACTCACACTTCTTTGAAGTCTCACAGCTTCACTCACCTCACAGAGTGTTTGTTGTGGGGGAGGAAGGGAAAGGAGAACGTTAGCCACTTTGGGACTCCTTCGGGTAGTGATAAAGCGGGATATCAAATCCAAACTCCTCCTCTTCTTCTTCTTCTATGTCTAATCTCGCCCCTTTCTAAAATTTATTTATTGGTGTGTGTTTTGCCTTTTTGTAAAAACAAAACAAAACAACAAATTCAGGATTAAGGGGTTTTCTCAGGGCAGTGGAGGGCATGTGTGCTGTGTTCCATTGGTGTTGTGGTGGCGACACTCGTCCTTCTTCTGATAGGAAATGCTCTGTGTGGGTGGGCGGCACAAAAATGTGGGGCCGAGGAGGGTCAATTGGAGCACAGTCAGAAATGTCCCCTTTTCATCTGAGGAATGTTGGAGGGTATGAGAGAGTGGTCCACACGGATGCCCTGGGAGGGTCTACTTCTTCTCTCGCACATTATCAGTTTCACAATGCAATAAATTGTGTTCAGTTTGTAATCCAGATCTAAATTTAGTGAAGGCAAATGGTAGGCCAGAAGACCTAGGATTATTAGTTATCCTAGAAAACAGCTAACAGCTCCAGAGTGCAATCCAGCAAGAAAAAAACCCTCTAAAAGCCCCCAAGGCCACACGCTGACTAAGGATTCTTAAAAACTCAATTTGAACGCATTCTGAAGTGGACTGACCTGATCCGTAACTCTTGGACCAATGTGCAGATTGAAATTAAGTTATCATTTGGATTTTGCACTTCACTTAATTTTACGATGTGGTTCTCTGAAGACCGCCTTTTTAAAAATGAAAAAAACAATTGCCTTTCCTTTGCAGATAAAATAACCGCTCTAAACAACTATGAAAGCCTGGCCACATCGTCAAGGTGAGGCTACAAGGAGCCCAGGGAGTCATGGCATATTATTCCCCCAGTGCAGTGAATAGAAAAAGAAAATGGCTGTATTCATGCACCCAGGGGGCTAGCCAGCTCCATACCCCCTGCAACGTTCCTGGAAGGAATACCACATCCTAACAGGCTGCCACTCCCAGGGGCACTTGCAACCCCATTGTGGCTGCAGCCTGAATTTTTAGTTGCCTGAAGAAGGTATTTTACTTTCTTGAAAAATTAAGAACAACAGACCTAAACACACACACACACACACATATCAATTTGGAAATGGAATGGAATGGTCTTAGATAAGAACACAAATGAAAGCAAAATACATCAGAAATAGATTGATCCACCCATTCCTAGTTCTGCCACTGTTGCATAAAAACACATCTATTCTCTTCCATGCTCTTATTTCATTTCAAACAAAAACTTGCATAAGAGACATTTCAGGTACGTTAGACTCAGAGAGTATTTGGGCACCTTCACTGAGATCAGGAGGACTTACTCCTGTGCAGGTGGGCTGCAGCTGGAAAGAAATAACATCTGAGCCACTTCTACCCAGAAATATGTTAAGAACATCTTAATAATTAGAACTACCACACTCTGTCCTTTTGTAATATAGAGTTATTAATTAAAATGCCACTCACTTACATAGCAAACTGTGCATTTGCATATTTTGTTTAGAGCTGTAGCATATTGTCCAAAATTTGAAAGAGAGAGAGAGAGAGATCTGTTCTTGGCAACAGGTTTCACAAAACCTGAACTTTCAATCATATCTTTCTTGCCTATAGAGTGATGAGACAATTTATGCAACAGCAATTTAGCTATCAACCCCTGCCATTTCAGAATGACAGCATTATTTCACAAAGAAAAAAAAGAAATAAAAAAGCAAGGGGATGGATTAAAGTGCTGAAATAAAGACACTTTGTTCATCTGAATAAAACATTTGTATTTCTGGTCTGAGAGGTTACTTGTCTTTTCAGCCAGTTTGATTTGCACTCCCTTCCCTTTGGGAATTTTTTTTCTTTTCAAGCGCATTAAGAGATATATATTTGCATAAGGCCAACAGAGGGTTCAGCTGATCTCCAAAACGCAGGGTGACATTGCTGTGGAGGTGGAAGGGGACTTCTAAGGACTTCTGGAACTTCTTGTAACTAGTGATAAAATGGCACATATTGTTTTATCTGTGCATTTGCTAATGTTTCATCAATATAATTATAAGGTATATTATATTAAGAAAAAATGATTGAGCACTTCCATGCAAAGTAAACAAAATCCAAATACGATCCAAAATTAATCTCCAGGTTTTTTAAAATAGAAGATATTATAGTGTTTTTCCTGATTTCTGCTCTCTGGTTTACAAGGAACACGCGTATTCCACTTAGTGTCAGAGACGGAAGCAGCCTTTGCCCCTTACTCCCAGAGCACTTTGGTACACGCAAAGTTCACACACAGACTGAATTAGTCACAAATAGTTCAAGACTGTAATATATAGTCCAGTCTGAGGCCAGAAATATATGCCGTATTTTTTGCTCCATAGGGCACACTGGACCTTGGCAAAGAAGCCAAGACAGCGAGCGGGATCCCAAAACAGGTCCTGGAGCGGCGGCAAGATTGCGCGCAACCTCGCCACCGCTCCCGGAGCTTGTGGGGCTAGGGGTGGGGGAAGCCTGAGCTTCCCCCGACCCCAGAACAGGCTGCTATCCGCAAGCCTTCGGAGCCGAAGGCTTGCGGATAGCTGCCTGAAGCCCGGGGAGCGCAGCGGGAGTTGGCGCTACGCTCCCCAGGCTGCAGGCTGCTATCCGCAAACCTTCGGAGCGCTCCGAAGGCTTGCGGATAGCTGCCTGAAGCCTGGAGAGTGAAAGGGGTCGGTGCGCACTGACCAGGCTTCAGCGAAAGCCTGCATTCGCTCCACAGGACGCACACACATTTCCCCTTCATTTTTGGAGGGGGGGAAGTGCGTCCTATAGAGAGAAAAATACGGTATATATTTCCTCTTCTCTTCCCCCACCACCTTTGGTATCTAGCCTGTTGAAGAAATTGGGAAGAGGTGGTAATATGGAGGGAGAGCAGGAACTAGCCAGTGACAGTGAATTGAGAATGAATCTGCATCCTGCAGACATGAAGACTTGTGATTTCCTGAAAAAGATATTATCAAAGGCCAGCATCTAAGTACTAGCTGATCTGCTATTCTGTAATTTCTCAAGGAATCATAGTACTGTGGAGTTGGAAGGGATCACAGGAATCACACCTAAAGAGTCCTTGACAGATGGCCACCAAACTTCTGCTTCAAAACGTCTAAGGAAGGGGAGTCCACCACCTTCTGAGGTAGTCTGTTCCACTGTTGAACAGGTCTTAACTGTCAGAAAGTTCTTTTTTTTTTTCAGGTAAGTGTTTATTAATTTTCCAAAAGTAAAAGAAAGAATGAAATACCAAAGCATAAGAATAAAGAAAAGAAATAACAGCACAAAACGAATATACCATATATACAATAAAAGGTTTTCACCTATCAAATTAACATAGTCATCTCTTTCTGGACTTCCTTCAACCCACCCGTAAATCTTCCGCAATAAAATTCTAGGATACACATTGCCTAGTATGTATTGTCATTAAACATTCTTCTACTTCTATTTATCTTGGACAATACCTCTTCCTATTTCACAGTGCTTCTCTGAATCCCCTTAGCGTTATTTGACCTTCACTAAGATGTTCCAAGTAATCTACATATTTCCCCCAGTCCTTGACAAACTTTTGGTCTCTTAGATGTCTGATCTTTCCCGTTAATCTATCCAAATCCGCGTAGTCCAGTAACTTCGATCTCCACTCCTCTATTGTTGGCATTTCCTTTTTTTTCCACTTCTGAGCAAGGACTATCCTTGCTGCTGTTACTGCGTAGTACATAAATTTGTGGTCTTTCTTTTTAATTTCATTCCCCAACATTCCTAACAGGAAAATTTCGGGTTTTTTATTGAACGTATACTTTAAAACCTTCTTTAATTCAATATACACTTCCTCCCAAAATTCTCTCACTCTCCTACACTCCCACCACATGTGGTAAAAGACACCCTCCTTCACTTCACACTTCCAACATTTGCTGTCTACTTTGTACATTTTTGACAATTTCACAGGTGTTATATACCACCTGTAAAACATCTTCATGACATTCTCTTTCACTGTCATACACGCGGTGAAGTCCAGACCCTCTTTCCATAGATTCTCCCAATCCTCAAATTGTATAGCATGGCCCACATCATTAGCCCATCGAATCATAACTGTCTTAACTTCTTCGTCTGCCAAATTCCAGTCCAACAGCATCTTGTACATTCTAGATATTGTTTTCACCTCGCTATTTATAATTTCCATCTGGAATTTTGATTCTTTATCCGCATACCCTCTATCTTTTGCCTCCTTTCTAAACATCTCATTAACTTGGACATGGTGTAACCAGTCATACACGTGCTCCTTAATCTGCTCGTACGGTTTTAATTTCCATTTCCCATTCTCTTTCATTAGCAGTTGTTCATATGTTGCCCAGTCTCCGCTCATGTTGACTTTCTTGAGGCTCATCACTTCAAGGGGTGAGAGCCAGTGTGGGATCTTAGGTTCTAATATATTCTTATATCTTTCCCATACTTCAATAAGTGGGCCTCTAAAAATATGATCTTCAAACCCCTTGTGTATTTTCCTCTTACCACACCACAGATAGGCATGCCATCCGAACCTATTATTAAAGCCCTCTAAATCGAGTAACTCCTTATTCTTTAGCTTAGCCCAGTCTTTTATCCAGCAGAGACATACTGCCTCATAATAAAGTCCTAGGTCCGGAACTGTCAGAAAGTTCATCCTAATGTTTGGTCAGAATTTCCTGTCTTGTGATTTGACTCCATTGGTTTGGGTCCTACCCTCTGGAGCAGCAGAAGACAAGCTTCCTCCATCTTCCATCTGATAGCACTTTAGTCATCTGAAGGAGACTATCATATCATCTCTCAGTCTTCTCCAGGATAAACAAACCTAACTCCCTCAAGCATTCCAGATCCTTTATCATTTTTGGTTGCCTTCCTCTGCTTTTCAAGAATATCAATTTTCACATTCAGCTAGTCAGAGTGCTGTAAAATGTTCTGAAAGGTCAATATCCAACTGACATTTTGTGCCAGCTATACATTGATCCTTAAGGGCATGTGGACTTAGTAAACAATGCTTAATAGCAGCTTTCAATAGTTATTTTGCCACATTTAATTTATTGTACATTCATAATAACACAAATATATTTTTTATGTACTCCTGTTTAGAAACTTCTGGAGTAATCTAGCCCTGTCACAACTTGCTCCCTTGAAACTGTATTAGATTTCTTGTGGTCTAGGAAAAAAGCCCTATGAATACAGAAAACATGGTGAAGAAACCTCTTTCTATCAACCCAGTTTTTCGCTGAGAACTTAAAAGGCCACTTCTTGAATTTATTATTATGCATAAAGTTTAGGACAGCAAGCATATCACAGGCGTTCTTCACAACAGTGTAGTTTGCCTACTAAGGCCCGGGGGCTGGATCCAGGAATCAGTGTGTTTTTACATGAGTAGAATGTGTCCTTTTATTTAAAATGCACTTCTGGGTTGTTTGTGGGGCATAGGAATTTGTTCATATTCCCCCCCCCCAAAAAAAATATAGTCCAGCCCCCTACAACGTCTGAGGGACAGTGGACCGGCCCCCTGCTGAAAAAGTTTGTTGAACCCTGGCATAGACCTCCAGGAGTGGTTTGGCACATGGCATACCTCAGAGGGAGATGAGGGCAAAAGTTGGGAAATACAGTGCTACCTCAGGTTAAGAACTTAATTCGTTCTGGAGGTCTGTTCTTAACCTGAAACTGTTCTTAACCTGAGGTGCCACTTTAGCTAATGGGGCCTCCCACTGCTGCTGCCGCGCGATTTCTGTTCTCATCCTGAAGCAAAGTTCTTAACCTGAGGTACTATTTCTGGGATAGTGGAGTCTGTAACCTGAAGCGTCTGTAACCCGAGAAACCACTGTAATGGGAGAGGAGGAGAAGGAAGTGGATAGTCCAAACTGAGAATAGCAGATAAGAGAACACAGAGGCAACTGTAAAAGAACAGCCACCATCGGAGGCAGCAGGAGGAATCAGTTCAATATGGAAGTAACGGAGAAGGGAGGTGGAGCTTCACTTGGGGCAATGTTAGGCATTACAGTGCATCTTGAATTCATCTCTACAAGAAGAATGCAAGAAGGTGAAAGGCTTCTGGGAAATGATTTACAATGAGATGAAAAAGATGCTGAAATAGACATTTATAAAAAAAACCCAGAAGCATTTTTACTTGGTATTTTAGGCATGGATAATAATAGACAAGATAAAAAATTGTTTTTATATGCGACAACGGCAGCAAGAGTATTATTGGCACAGAAATGGAAGCAGAAAAAATTACCAATGAAAGAGGAGTGGCAGATGAAATTAATGGATACGGAGAATTGGATAAGATTACAGGGAGAATTCAAAACCAGGAGGACCAGAAATTCTTGGAAGATTGGAGTAAATACGCGAGTTATTTGAAAAACAATTGTAATCAACTGACTACGCTTGTAGGATTACAAGTTTTGTAAGGAGAACCATATGAAATATTACAGAAAAAAATTATGAGAATGGACTTTGAGTTATGGATTATTAAAAGTAATAGTTAAGATAATGAAATGCAAGATTAAGAGATGAAGGTCGAAAATCACTAGACGTGGCTGATGGAAGTCCTAATCTTATAGCCAAAATGTTGTATAAGATGAGAGGAGATGTTATGTTCTGTTTGGGAAAATATTTGTAAAAAATAATAAAAATATGCTTTAAAAAAAGAAGAAAAAGTTTGCTGACCCATCGTTTAAACTCATCCAAGGGTCTGTAAGATGTGAGTTGACATTTAGTGGTGAAGAGGTGTGATGATGAATTAAACATTTTCGTTATTAGTAATTTTTCCTTAAACCCACATTAGGCTGATGTATAGGTGAGTAAACAAGCTTATTTCACCCTGATGTCGCTGTAGCGCCAGTAGCTTCCTATGTTATGTATGAACGGAGGCATAATTGAACAAGGAAGGGAGGCCAAATAAATGACCCACTGTCAGGGGTTTAGGAGCAGAGGCAAGGGCAAGGGAGGAAACAGAGAGCGAAGGGGAGGAGGCAGAAGAAAAGATGAGTGATGACGACGACCCGAGATCTCCGAGTCTTTCCAGTGAATCAGAGGATTCACAGAAAGGAGCACCAGTGGCCAGGGCAAGGGGGGAGTTTAGGGGGGCACCCCAGGAAGATAGAGCCAGAGGGGACTCAGAGGAGAGCAGTTGGAAATCGGGACCAGCGTCACCGCTAGGGAGCAGGGAGGAGGAAGGGAGCCAGGGGGCAAGCGCTGGCAGCTCACCACAGGAGGGAGGGCATGAGTCAGGAGTGGCCACACCTCCATCGGGGAGCGAAGAAACGGTTAAGCGGAAAGTGGAAGGTTGGGTGCGCGCGCCAAGTTCAAATGCAGAGGAAGGCGGCGCAGTAAGCAGCCCGGAAAGGGAGCCAGGTCCTAAAGCCCGGCGCAAGGAGGCAGGAGGGTCCGGGTCAGCGTCAGAAGAATCCCGGAAGGAAGAAACCCCGGGGGGCAGAGGGACCCAGAGGAGAACAGTCAGGCGGAAAAGGTGGAGCAGGGCTAGGATATTAAGTTGGTGCACAAGGGGCGGAGAATCAGACGGAGCTTCGCCGATCTAGCTACTAGACGCAAGGAGGCAGGAGGGTCCGGGTCAGCGTCAGAAGAATCCCGGAAGGAAGAAACCCCGGGGGGCAGAGGGACCCAGAGGAGAACAGTCAGGCGGAAAAGGTGGAGCAGGGCTAGGATATTAAGTTGGTGCACAAGGGGCGGAGAATCAGACGGAGCTTCGCCGATCTAGCTACTAGACGTAGAGTTGCACGCAGCAGCTTGAGAATGGAAACTGTAACTCAATAAAGACTTTTACTTAATGATCGCTGGCTAGCGTGATCCTCTGTGAGCTAGGATCTTCGAGCAGCTCTGACAGTAAGCTCCGTCTCACAAGTGTGGGCATCTACAGCCTCGAGGAGGGGAGAGAAGCAGGTGCCTACCAGCGAGCTCACGAACGGCAGCCGACATGACGGCTGAGCAGCAGATAGAGGAACTCAGAAAAGCAGTGTCACAACTGAATGCAGAGGCTCTCGCATCCCGGAAGAGAGAGGAGGAGGCAGCTGCCGCCTGCAGGGATCTCCAAGTCAGGTTAGACGTGCTTACTAAGCAGACACCCAGACAGGAGGGAATTGGGTTGGCGAGACGAACAGGCGGTCTGGTCTCTCACTTCGATGGGAACCTGCAACAGTATCCCAACTTTAGAGCAGATGTACTGTGCGCACTGCAACTGCTGAATAAAGACTTTAGAGATGAGCAAGAGAAGGTGGGATTCATCATGTCCCATTTGCATGGGGATGCTAAAGCATGGCTGCGCAATCTATGGAGAGATAAGGATCCGGCGCTCCAAGATGCGGATGCCTTTATTAAAGCGATGGATGGGTGTTTTTTATCAAGCATTGACGTGGATCTTGCCCGGAAGGAGGTGCATGGACTAAGGCAAGGGAGGGCCAGCGTAAGGCAATATCATGCCCGCTTTTTCGCTTTGGTCAGTGCCCTGGAATGGGACAGAGATTCGGCCCCTGTGAGAGACCTCTTTTGGGAGGGGCTGCACAGCTCGATTAAAGATGAAATCGCGAGGGGGGAGAGACCCCGGACCACCCAGGAGGTCGTTCAGAGGGCACTGGCAGTGGGGGTGCGGCTGGAAGAACGTAGAGTTGCACGCAGCAGCTTGAGAATGGAAACTGTAACTCAATAAAGACTTTTACTTAATGATCGCTGGCTAGCGTGATCCTCTGTGAGCTAGGATCTTCGAGCAGCTCTGACACCCACTTTTTCTGCTTCTCTGTAATGTATGAATCATACGAGGCTGGCAGGTTGTTGTTTTTAAAGAGGATCCCCTGAAGAAGGCTAAGAAAACTGGATACAAATGAGTCCACTAAGTGCAGATGCATATGTTGTAAGTTTGAAGCAGAACTGTATGGTGCAAATGATACAGCATTTCAATGTTTTCAGTTGGCTCAAAATGCCTTAGTTCAGTCCTGTAGGAAAGAGCATCATTTGGTTCCATTCTTTAAGTCCTAAGTACAAGGATATTAGGATGCTGTGAACATTTAATAGTGCGTCATGCAGCACAAGCTGAAGTGATTCACTGGATGACACAGAAAGATTAAATACATGCAGCACTTCATTAGAGTTGCTCTCATCTGTGGTGTACTTTTTAATTTTAAAATTTGTACAAGGACAGCAAGGCCCAAATGATGTATTCTGCAGTGCCGCTATTAGAGATAATTTATATCTCGAAAGTATGACTTTGCCAATGTAAACAAATCTGAAGGAAAGCTGGCAGCGAGGATGCCAATTTATATACTGAAGGCTCATCTTACACCGCAATATGCAAGCACACACCAGCTTATCTTGTAAAATCACATACTGCACATAGTGCTGGAACTAATTTAACAAGATTTGTGGCTCTGAACACATGGGGCACTCAAAATGAGAACAAAAACTAAGTTAGAACATCTGTGTGTATATGTATGTGTTTGTGTTTTAAGGCTGTGTTGTAAAAAGATTCTACCTACTGTAACCGCCAAGAGAGTCACTAAGCAAATCTGTCAGAACAATCCCATTTGTTGTGATATTTTGAGGAGCATAACACCTGTCTTAACTGGGAGTTCTTTAACATAAAGCATATCAGAGAAAAGTAGATGGATGTCAAGTGAATGTGAGCGACAGACAAGGAGTGCGCCCTTATGCTAACATCAATACACCAGCATGCTTCCCTTATATGGAGAACCAGGCAAGTCCGCTCTTACAGAGCTTATTGGCTGCGATCCCTTAACAGCGTAACATCTTGCATATCCAACACTATGGGCTAGCAGTGTATAGAAATCTGATATGCTAATTTATCTCAGGATCAGCTTCAGGTCCCCTTTGGTGTTGGAAGATAGACTTTATTCTCCATGGCACTCTAAAAGGCAGGTCCATCTGGCTCAGTTGCAGCTTACGATGTTCTACATGTGCAGCTGAACAAAGACTATTCTATTTCAGAGAACTCTTGGGGAATACAACCCTTTGATTGTTGTACGTGATGGCTGCCTTTTAAGACTGCTCCAGTTGGATACACACTCTCCCCAGGAGTAATTCCCATTCAACTCAGAGGACTTACTTTTGAGTAGACAAATATAGGATTGCATCCTTACACTTTTAGTCTTTCTGAATATTTTATATTGATTTCATTTATATATGATGTTATTATACTTACTGGCATGAATCATTGTGCATTGATTTATTTTGAACATAAGCTTCCTGGTGCATTGTTAGGAAAATAGGAACTGCCTTGCACCAAGTCAGACCATTGGTCCAGTTCGCTCTGTGTGGCCTACACTGATTGGCAATGGTTCTTTGGGTTTCAGCCAGGGGTCTCTTGCAGCCCTACCTGGAGAGGCACTAGATTGGGCTTGCCGATCAGAAGGTCGGCGGTTCGAATCCCCGTGATGGGGGGAGCTCCCGTTGCTCGGTCCCAGCTCCTGCCAACCTAACAGTTTGAAAGCACATCAAAGTACAAGTAGATAAATAGGTACCACTCCGGCGGGAAGGTAAATGGCGTTTCTGTGCGCTGCTCTGGTTTCGCCAGAAGTGGCTTAGTCATGCTGGCCACATGACCCGAAAAACTGTCTACAGACAAAGGTCAGCTCCCTCGGCCAATAAAGCAAGATGAGCGCAACAACCCCAGAGTCATCTGCGACTGGACTTAACCGTCAGGAGTCCTTTACCTTTAACAACACTATAGTTACTGAAATAGGTACGCGGGTGGCGCTGTGGGTAAAGCCTCAGAGCCTAGGACTTGCCGATCGAAAGGTCGGCGGTTCGAATCCCCGCGGTGGGGTGCACTCCCGCTGCTCGGTCCCTGTGCCTGCCAACCTAGCAGTTCGAAAGCACCCCCGGGTGCAAGTAGATAAATAGGGACCGCATACCAGGGGGAAGGTAAACGGTGTTCCGTGTGCTGCGCTGGCTCGCGAGATGCAGCTTGACCCGGAAGTGTCTCCGGACAGCGCTGGCTCCCGGCCTATAGAGTGAGATGAGCGCACAACCCTAGAGTCTGGCAAGACTGGCCCGTATGGGCAGGGGTACCTTTACCCTTTACCTTTAGTTACTGAAAAGCAGGGTGGATAAAAATCTATGATTTATTAAAAAATCAGTTTTTTTAATAAATTTAAATCAGATTTTTAAAATAAAATACCTTTGGAGGAAAAATCTTTCTAAAGACAGTTTTCTATTTAAGTTACATTAAAGTCCAAAGGCTATTCATCAGGAAATAAGGATTTGTTTAAGTTTTTCATGTGTGCTAAAACTCAGTCTAAGTTTTTTTATTTAAAAAATATATGTTTAACCACATCAGTTAACAAACATGGATACATATGCTATAATGTTATTGTTTTACTTAAATAGTTCACATTACTATTAAGGAAATGTTTCTTTTTCTCCTTCCAATAAAATGCAGCAGAAAAGTTGTCCAAATATAAACAGTGAACTTATTAAACCTTGCAATAATTTCATAATTATCAGTCTATGTATTTCTAATAGTATAACCAAACCAGTAATTGTTGATATAACTGTAAAAACTACAGTGGTACCTTGGGTTACAGACACTTCAGGTTACATACGCTTCAGGTTACATACGCTTCAGGTTACAGACTCTGCTAACCCAGAAATAGTACCTCAGGTTAAGAACTTTGCTTCAGGATGAGAACAGAAATCGTGCTCCAGCGGCAGCAGGAGGCCCCATTAGCTAAAGTGGCACTTCAGGTTAAGAACAGTTTCAGGTTAAGAACGGACCTCTGGAACGAATTAAGTACTTAACCCGAGGTACCACTGTACTCTGAAAATTTATTATTCCAAAAATGAAACTTTCATCTGGTTGTAAATATTAAGATTATACAAGCAAGAATGAGTCTTTCTGTAAAAAAAACAACACATGTTTTAAATCAAGTCTTATTAACTAGTACCGTATTTTTCGCTCTATAACACGCACTCGACCATAACATGCACGTAGTTTTTAGAGGAGGAAAATCCGTAGGCATGCCACCCGTAGGCATTCCCTCCATTACACGCACAGACATTTCCCCTTACTTTCTAGGAGGAAAAAAGTGAGTATTATGGTGCAAAAAATACGGTAATTTAAATTGTGAATCCACCCTGCTGGACGGCCTTCTGGATAGCACTGAAGCAGTTTCCAGTCCCATCTTGGCCACACACACCCACACACACCCACGTCTCTCCATGCCACCAGATCAGCTTCAGTGCTGGCAATTCAGGGGCTGTGCCACCAGCTGCCATGTTCCACTGACACAACACTCTTTGCTTTTCTGAACCTACATGCCTATTCTGCCACTCGGGGGGGGGGGGAATCTTCCATTTTCACAGTGCATCATGTCCTCAAGAACAAAAAATCTCCTTCCCTGCCTCTCTCTGCCTCCTCTTTATTAACATGCTTTGCATGCAAGCCCATTCAGAATCAAAAGAAATCCCTGGTCAGTTTGTGCCATGCTTCTTCACTCAGTACAAGCAGCTGATGTGCACCCTCTCCAATGCTGAGGTCTCCTTTGACCTCTCTTCAGCTACCAGCATTTATTTATTTTTTAGCTCTTTGGCAGGGTCAGCTAATCCAGCTTGAAAGACATCTTGGATTCCTGGCAGCAGGGGGGTGGACTGACTTGCTCAGAGGGCCACTAAGCTCTGCTTATCACATGCTTTCGATTCAGGAGCCTGGTGCACATATAAAAGCAAAGTTTATTAAAAAAGATCCCAACAAGTACATGCATGGGGAGAGAGACTCATTACAGCACAATGTTCCTCCCCATACAACTACCGTGCAATAGGTTTTAAAACAAAATTAGTCTGGCAGGTCTGGAAAACATTTATAATTGTGTCTTGTAAGAAACAGAAAGTAAATTTCCCTAAAGAGGAAGCAAAATATAATGGATCATGAATTGGTTCTCTCCCCCCCCCCCCGCTTGATATATATGTTTAATACACCCAACATACAAATTCATTCTCTCTCTCTCTCTCGTCAAATTAATGTTCGGATTGATTTTTATTTTTTAAAGGCCAATTGCTGACAAAATTAAAGCAAAGCAATTTATATTTTCTCTGTGCCAGACACAGCAAACAAAAATATTGCATAATATCCCGCACGGAAATATCTAGTGCAATTAAGCTTGGGACAACACATCGCTTTCAAGCTCAGACAGGTGTGAGAACATTTCCCATACAAGTCTAAGAAGGGGTCAATGGGATACAAAGCTGTTCTTGTATAGTGATATGAGGTGGCAGATGACAGGCTCTGCCAAAGGACATCAGAGGCAGCGCCCCTTTGGCACTCAAGTCCTCTTCATGCATCCAGTTAGAATGGAAATAGACACAGCAGGCTATTCCTTTTCCATGCCAACGTATCATCAGCATTGGTGTGAAGGGGATCTATGCACATACAATTGTTGTTGTTGTTGTTGTTGTTGTTGTTGTTGTTGTTGTTGTTGTTGTTGTTGTTGTTGTTATTATTATTATTATTATTATTATTATTATTATTATTTTATTATTATTTATACCCCGCCCATCTGGCTGAGTCTCCCCAGCCACTCTGGGCGGCTCCCAATCAAGTGTTAAAAACAGTACAGCGTTAAATATTAAAAACATCCCTAAACAGGGCTGCCTTCAGATGTCTTTTAAAGATAGGATAGCTGCTTATTACCTTCACATCTGAAGGGAGGGTGTTCCACAGGGTGGGCACCACTACCGAGAAGGCCCTCTGTCTGGTTCCCTGTAACCTCACTTCTTGCAATGAGGGAATCGCCAGAAGGCCCTCGGCACTGGATGTCAGCTGAATGATGGGGGTGGAGACGCTCCTTCAGGTATACAGGACCAAGGCCATTTAGGTCTTTAAAGGTCAGCACCAACACTTTGAATTCTGCTCGGAAACGTACTGGGAGCCAATGCAGATATCTCAGAACCGGTGTTATGTGGTCCCGGTGGCCACTCCCAGTCACCAGTCTAGCTGCCACATTCTGGATTAATTGCAGTTTCCAGGTCACCTTCAAAGGTAGCCCCACGTAAGGCGCGTTGCAGTAGTCCAAGCGGGAGATAACTAGAGCATGCACTACTCTGGCGAGACAGTCTGCGGGCAGGTAGGGTCTTAGCCTGTGTACCAGATGGAGCCTGCAGGGCTTTCTCCAAAGCAATAGAAATGATGATCAACCAGCGTTTTCCATGCTATGGAGAGAGGCCTACATGTGTAAGCCTCTTTCAGTCTGACCCAATTGTGCACCAGTGCCGCAGGCAGTGAATGTGTCAGAATCTAGGAGGCAAGGCTAGCTGGCGCGTTTTGGAGAGCCCCTTCACACATTCACTACCAAATGACTGAACAAGGATCCATTCAGTTACATTTTAACAAGTTTTTGCAAAGGGAGCTTTTTAAAAAAACTACTGACGCCTGCTTCTTGGGAGAAAAGCAATGACAAACCTAGACAGCATCTTAAAAAGCAGGGACATCACCTTGCCAACAAAGGTCTGTATAGTTAAAGCTATGGTTTTCCCAGTAGTGGTGTATGGAAGTGAGAGCTGGACCATAAAGAAGGCTGATCGCTAAAGAATTGATGCTTTTGAATTATGGTGCTGGAGGAGACTCTTGAGAGTCCCATGGACTGCAAGAAGATCAAACCGATCCATTCTTAAGGAAATCAGCCCTCAGTGCTCACTGGAAGGACAGATCCTGAAGCTGAGGCTCCAATACTTTGGCCACCTCATGAGAAGAGAAGACTCCTTGGAAAATATCCTGATGTTGGGAAGGATGGAGGGCACAAGGAGAAGGGGACGACAGAGGACGAGATGGTTGGACAGTGTTCTCGAAGCTACCAGCATGAGTTTGACCAAAGACAGGAGTGCCTGGCGTGCTCTGGTCCATGGGGTCACGATGAGTTGGACACGACTAAACAACAACAACACAGAGGGTCTTAGCAAGGTGTGCTTCCTCAACTTTTAGGATTTTGTATCCTTGATTTTAATCTTTGTTCTTATGAGAAAGTAAAATTCCATTCCTATTACCTGCTTGTGAAAATATTGCTAATGCATTTTTTGGCATTACAGGCATCGGCTGGCTTTAAAAAAAACCAGCTGGAAAATACAACATATTCTTTATTTATTGCTCTTTTTTTAACCTCAGTTTTGTATTGTTTGTTTCTGGCATCTACACAGCAACACACATGCAAGATTCTATACCGGGATGACAAGCCTTCAGCCCTCGAGATCTTGCTGAACTACATCTCCAACCACCAAAATACAACAACAACATCAAAATCTAATCGGACAGTTATGATGAGAGTGCATGTCGGATCTCGTCTTCAGTTTTCCTTTTTCTGTGAACCGTCCCTTGGAGCTCTCCGGGCCACATCCTGTTATTTGGCTTTGCCCAATGACCCACCCTTGCATCGCAGTGTTCACCTTTTGTTGTCAGATATTTCGGTTTTTAAGCCTTTGTGCTTTTTTATGTTTGTACATATTTTATGGGCTAATAGCCGTAAATAAATAAAAAAAAAAGAACTACATCTCCCATCAACCCCACCCAGCATGGCCAATAGTGAAGTCCAACAACATCTGGAGGACTAAAATTTCCGCAGCCCTGCTTTACATATAATGAAGAAGGCCAAAACTCTGTCCTGTACTCTATTTTGAATACAGCTTTTATGCCACGCCCAAGTAAGAGCTGCTATTTAATAATCTCGGTTTCTATTAGCTATGACCATACTTTCATGACCGTCAAGTGTCCCTATTTTCCTGGGACATTCACGGAATTACAGAAACTATCTTGGCTTCAGATTTCATTCAAGAATGTCCTGTTTCCCCCCTTTTGTTCATGAGGGACGCATTTTTCCACCAGATCAGAGGTGGCAGACATGTGCAACACTCTTGCTGGTTACTTTCTGCTGCCGCCAAATCCACTGCCACTGCCACTGTGATGGTGGCATGAGGTGTGGCGCAGGTGGAGAAAGCAAATGAGGAGGAAAGGGAGCAAGCAGCTGCCAGGTAGGGACTGCAGTAGGTGAGGCAGCCAGCTGATTCACGTGTCCTCTGGTGCCATGCTCCTGCCCGAGTCCGCTGACTCGCACAGCAGCACACCACCAAAAGACAAACATCCATATTTTCAGCTGAAAAATGTTGGAGGGGTATGTACCGTATTTTTCGCCCTATAGGACGCACTTTTTCCCCTCCAAAAATGAAGGGGAAATGTGTGTGCGTCCTATGGGGCGAATGCAGGCTTTCGCTGAAGCCTGGAGAGCGAGAGCGGTAGGTGCGCACCGACCCCTCTTGCTCTCCAGGCTTCGCAGACCTCTCCGCAAGCAGCGGGAACGCTCCCGCTGCTTGGGGAGAGTTGCCTGCATGCCGAAGCCTGCGCGCGCTGAGATCAGCGCGTCCAGGCTCCGCAGACCTCTCCGCAAGCAGCGGGAGCCAGCGCTGGGCTCCCACGGCTTGCAGAGAGCTGCCTGTTTGGGGGCTGGGGTCGGGGGAAGCTCGGGCCGCCCCAGCCCCGCGCCTGGGGGGGGGGAATATTTTTTTTCCCTTTATTTCCCCCCAAAAAAACTAGGTGCGCCTTATGGGACGGTGCGTCCTATAGGGCGAAAAATACGGTACTTTAGTTACTATTTTTGGAACATCTCAGCTGGAAATAACTGGGGTAGCTAGTTCTGACTTGTGTTATTTGTAACTTCTAGAACTGATATTAAATCCTTAAAAGGAACATAGAACATAGGATACTAGGCCTTTCCCTGAGAGGATCAAATGTGAAGAGTCCAACCTGTACACAATATGAAGCTGAAATCAGAACAATTTTTCCCCTGCAGAGCTAGGATGGAATCCCATGCAAAATATCTGTAGATAAATATGTGTACGAAACACTGTAATGTTTGCTCCATGCACAAAATGGAGAACAGCCTAGATTGCCAAAATGTGTGTTGTTGTTTTTTTTAAAAAAAACAATTATATAGTCATAGAGTACAATAGGAACAAAAGATGTTAATTCTGACAGCAAGCCTCGCTTAATTTCAAATGCTAAGAGAGCCCATTTGTTCTAGTCTAATCAAGCAATTTAATACCTCAATAGGCAACTAATTGTAATTAACAAAGCTACAGCAGAATCCCTACACACTTGCAAATTCAGGTTCCTTTGCCTTTTTGAAGACACTTTGGCAAATATTTTCTCAGGTACGTTTATCTCTCTCTAAATAACTGAGACAACTAGCAGAGTTGCCTCTTCCATTTAGAGTGGTTAGTTGTAAGATTAAGACCTGGGAGACCAGGGTTCAAATCGCCACTCAGCTATGAAAGTCACAGAGGGACCTTGTTTGCAAATTTGCAGATGTATTTGGCCTCATTCACATATAATTGTACTGTGGGTAGCTTTATTGTACAGATATAAAAGGCAGTGCAAAAATATGCCCACTCTAAATGGGTTCAACTAAACATAAATGTGCTCCAAAGCTATTCAGAATATACACTCCAGAATGATGGATATGTTCATACATAGCAGGCAGTGTGTGATGAAACTGAACTGAAAATAAACAGCACACTCTATTTCTCCCAACATCTGCAAAGCCAATTTTAAATTTCCTAAATTAAACAGATGTATCAGCATGGAGCTTCCAAGGCCTTGGTGCATACTGATGAGAAAGCATTTCAGTTTCTGAGATCTCGAGGTAAAGATGCATATATTTCTCTACTGGCACTGCACAACAGAAAAAGTCTGGGAAACTGGTGCTTTTACTGTAAGGATATTCACTTAAGAAATTTGTCATCAATCCAAGCACAATATGGAATTTCCCCTAAACCAGTAGTTTCACATATAACATTATGGACTTCCAGACTACTGCCTCGTAAGATTAATAATTTCTGTAAAATATGTGTTGCTGGTATACCATGTCTCCTTGCCAGCAGCAATTAACAGCTAACAATAAGTCAACCAACAAATATTGCCAAACACACACACACACACACAATTCTGTGGGGCAGTGGATAGTAGGCAGGTTGCTCAACTGAAAGGTCATTTACGCCACCCATTTTGCAATAAGCTCCCCCAACCTGACATAATCCTGACTGGAAAGCACGCGTTCTCATTAAAAAACCCATTTTTTACCTTGAACTCTACAAATGGTACCTGGTTTTTGCCTGCTGCTTTTCATTCTGAGACTAAAAATCTTGTACTGTGCATGAATCATTGCAGCCCCTGGATGAAAATGCAATGTTGTGCTGCGAGATAACAATTATTTGGGTTCAGTCCAGAGATGTCAAGCATACTCATGTCCAGGTGGAATCAATGGTGCTTAATGGCTAAACTGCCAAATTATCTAAGCACTTATTGTACAGCTGTATACCTCTGATTGTAACAATGGCCCCCAATCCACATTCCATATATGCAGCCATTTTGTGCTCTGTTCTGTGAGAGAGATATTATATCAGACTAAGCTAAGCTAGCATGGCACAGTGGTTAGGGTGTTGGGCTAGGACCTATGAGGTCAGGGTTGAAATCCCCACTAAGCTATGAAGCTCACTGGATGGGTGCCCTTAGGCCAGGCACACTTTCTTATCAAAACCTACCTCATGGGTTGTTATGAGAATAAAACGAGGAAGGGGAAACCCATGTCGGCGATCTTTAGCTCCTTGGAGGAAAGGTGGCATATAAATGCAAAAGTGAATAAATAATTGGGTCTACTTTGAGTATGATATGGTTGAATATCACCCTATATAAATAAATGGGAATGTCTCATAGTGGAGTGTTTACAGGGCCGTAGCTATGATGTGGTGAGGTGGGCCCCCACCAGGGGCGCAGGCAAAGGGGGGAGGCGCAAAATTGGCTTTAAAAAAAGTCCATAAATATAAATATTGATTATTGTCTCATAGGAAATGCTTTTAAATAGAGGGTGAATTGAATGGGTGGGGTGGGGGGTTGGAGGAGAGGCGGAAAGAAGAGCTAATTTGTCCATGGCTAGGGGCCGCAATCTGGACAGTTCTGCCAGGGGCACTAGATCACCTAGTTATGGCTCTGAGTGCCCGTTATTTTCCTCATGTAAAAGAGAATGAGAAATTCTGGCAGTTGCATTTCCCTCCTCTCCCCCCCCCCATGCTCCCTGAAATTAGCTTGGAGGGCGGTCAGGAAACCCCTGGAACAGCACAAGCGAGAGGGAGAGAGGAGAGGATCGTTCCTTTTGGCAGGCCTAAAGGCCTTAGTGCATTGTTAGTGTCCTCTCAATGATGACTTTTTTTGTTTTAAACTACATTAGTCCCAGAACAGCCAAAGTGTCAGGGAATCAGCTGCCTCTCCCCTTTGGCAATAGATAAGCAGAACGAAGGAAAAGGAGACTTCTTGCCAGTTAGAAAATTTAATAATCACAGCAAGAGAACAAATCCATTTCCTAGGAACGATGGTGCTCCCAATTAAGGGCTCCACCCACTTCCTCCCTAGTCAACCACATCGCTACCGCGTCTTGTGATCTGAGCTGGTACTCTCTGTGCTTACTTAGCTCTCTGTGTCCTTGGGGAATGGGGGTGAATGCTGTCCAGAAACTGTGAATTTGTTAACTCTCTCTCTCTTCCAGGGTTTCTTCTCCTAGCTCTTCCCGATCCAGTATTTCCCAGCTTCTGCCTTCTGAACTATGTCCCTCTGCAAACCACTGTTCCAAATCTATACTGTCTTTCTGCTCCTGGGAAGATTGTCTATTAAGAAGAAAGTTCCATGGAATTTGAAGTGGTTAACTTCCAGGTCAGTGTATACAGAACATCAGCCAAAATGTTGCGAGAAATCAACAGGATCTACTAATACTTGACTTTTACTGGATTGTACCCATTTTATTTAACATACACATCAGGAATATTTTAAAAAATAATAAGGCCATCAGACTACAAAAAGAAAGATGCCCAGATTCAGTTATATCGCCTACTTCTACTACCATGTCAGAAACACTGCTGGAACTAAAAGTCATTCAGGTCTTCAGAAATTCTCTCTCGGATGCTATCACACTGATTCAGTATTGATGAGGCTGCTTATGCACACCACGGGAGCAAGTCCGTTAGCAGTGATAACATTCAGTACAGTACCTAAGACAGAAACCCCCTGCAATCTTTACCTTTCCTGCTGAGCTGCGGAGCAAGTGAAATATTCGTAGCTAATTTAGAACGTGTCTGTCATCAAAACAAATGTAAAAAATGCAAACAACGGCAACTTTATTAGCACTTACTGATCCCAGGGGTGATAAATACGTTTGTTTACTTATATGTGCTAGCAAAGCTGATAGTAAGAGAGGCACTGATCAGGCTGCTAAGTAGATAAAACTCGCATTAAAAAATAATAAAATGAAAGCATAATTTCAGGAAATTGTTAGAATACAGACACTGCAAATTTTGTAGTGCTCAAGGCCATACTGGCACCTTACCAAGAGACTCAGGGTCACATTTAATTTGCATGGACATTTACATAAATTTTCTGCATGTCCATGCAAATTAAATCACACTGTAAAATACACAGGCATAAACATAGTTCTGAGCAGGGCCCATTTTCTCCAAGTTAAAGGCTTGCTCTCCTGCAAATAACTAGTGATCAAGTTTATTTTGCAGACTGAATTTAAAACGTGGCTTTAACCATTGGAAAGTTGGTATCTGGCAACACACACAGTTGTAACTAAGAATCATATGAGCGCATGTCAGCCCAGATCAATCCATGTGCCTGACACACTAAAACGTTTGAACAAGTTATACAGGACACCTTAGGCATGTGGTGTGAACACCGCTCATCTTTTCTTCACCTGGTTTTTGAGTCAGAAGGGCAAGGCCTTTTTTCGTGGAGCCATTATTGCAGATCATTTGGGACTGTGTTTTTTCTTTTCTTTTCTATCACGGCTAAAGCAGTGAGATGGGAAATGGCAGAGGATCCCTATTTGTACACTGGAAGGTCTCATTTGTGTCCTGGGCGCATTGGGTAGAATCCAGCAGGCATTGCTCTGCTGACCAAAGACATCTTGAACGAGGATTTTCAAAAAGATTTGTCCAACCTCTGGAAACCCCCATACACAATTCCAAGTGGTGGTGGGGTGGGACTGCAAGTGCAAGGAAGAACTTACAAAAATTGCTGCCCTCCCAATTCCATTGATGGATGACTCCCATTAGCTAAGTGATAACAACCATTTTATCCTCGCTAAAAATGCACACACTATATACTTAAAAAAAAACAAACACCAGTCCTATAGGTAAAGATAAAGGGACCCCAGACCATTAGGTCCAGTTGTGGCCGACTCTGGGGTTGCAGCGTTCATCTCACTTTATTGGCCGAGGGAGCCGGCGTACAGCTTCCGGGTCATGTGACCAGCATGACTAAGCCACTTCTGGGGACCAGAGCAGCACACGGAAATGCCATTTACCTTCCCGCCAGAGCGGCACCTATTTATCTACTTGCACTTTGACGTGCTTTCGAACTGCTAGGTGGGCAGGAGCTGGGACCGAACAACAGGAGCTCACCCCGTCATGGGGATTCGAACCGCCAACCTTCTGATCGGCAAGTCCTAGGCTCTGTGGTTTAACCCACAGCGCCACCCGCATCCCTCACCAGTCCTATAGTTTGAATCAAAAGAATGAAGCTTTGGTTCTAAGTGATAAATTTATCTTTCTTTATTGAATCCCAGTATAATTCAATTACCCCCTAAACAAACAAACAAAAAAACCCCAATCAGGATATGAAATAATGTATTTAAAATATTATATGACTTTGTTGCAATTTGGATTAGTCCAAAGTCTCTGGTTAATCTGGCTCATGGAAATAGTCAAGGCACCATAACTGCAGTTTCTCAAGTGTTTCCTACATTGTCATTGATATATGGTGCAAAAGCAACCAGCAGTGGAAATAATGACCCAGTTCAGATATCACACTAAAACACAGTTTAGCATGCTAAGAGTTAGCTGCATTGGGAATTAAATATTTTGTGTGTGTGCATGTGGCTTTGTGTATGTGTGTGTACACACACACACACACACACAGAGAGAGAGAGAGAGAGAGAGAGAGAGAGATGGAATTGTTGCTGTGCCTCCTCCCCTGATTATGCTATCAGAAGGCATTGGTATCATGTAACTGTTTGTTGGATATGCAAATCCCTCCCATCAGCTTCCTGAAATATGCTCAGGTTAAAATTTATAGATCAAAATAAAACTGAAGGATCTTACAGTTGGTAATAAATTGCTCTATGTTCTCTCATTCTGAGTTTCTTCCCTCCCACAGCAACATAAACATTTACAGTCATCCATTTTACTACACCCAATGCATTATCTACCACATTTATTTTTTAAAAATGTTAGCGGCTGAATTTTTTTATTTTTATTTTTATTCTAGTACTGTTACCCCTATATGGCATTTCTAATACCACTGTATTAGATGGTTCAATAATAATTCAAGTTATATAAATAAGAAGCTATGAAAATTAAACTTGAACCTTATGACTTGAAACAAAGTTACAGCAAGAATGGAATCACTTCTAATTTTGCAGTAGAAATTTCCCGGCTTCTCCGCTGCCTCTGTGAGTCCCTTCAAATGTGTTCTGGAGGTTTAGTAGATGGGGAGAGAGCAGGCGAGAGAAAGAAGAAGTTCTATTGTGTGTTTTCTTTGGATAAACCCTGTGTTTAAGATCATGGTGAATTTATTATTATTATTATTATTATTATTATTATTATTATTATTATTATTATTATTATATTAATACCCCACCAATCAGGCTAGCTTTCCCCAGCCACTCTGGGCGGCTCCCAACAGAACACCAAAAACAGAATAAAACTTCAAACTATAAACAGCAGCAGTTAACAAGTTGAACAAGAACATTTAAAACACTGCATCATACAGTGGTGCCTCGCAAGATGAAAATAATTTGTTCCGCGAGTCTTTTCGTCTTGCAACGTTTTTCGTCTTGCGAAGCACGGTCCGTCGCAACTGCGCCTCTTCAAGCGGCTTTAAGAAAAAAGCGCAAGATGATTTCGTCTTGCGAAGCAAGCCCATAGGGAAATTCGTCTAGCGAAGCAACGCAAAACCGAAAAACCCTTTCGTCTAGCGAGTTTTTCATCTTGCGAGGCATTCGTCTTGCGGGGCACCACTGTATTGATGATTCTTCCTTACACCAAACTAACAGGAGGCTGTACAACATGGTCTTTAACCTAAATGGTTAACACTGGAAAATCACAACCTATAAAACTGACAATTAATTATGTCAGTAAGTGACAAAACTGGAACAATAACTTTTTGGTAGTGGTTTTCTTTAACAACATGGATTTTTATTTTTTAAAAAAAAAGTTAAGAAAGCAGACCACAAAAAGAAGAGCACTAGATCACTAATTTAGGGGGATAGGAACTCATTTATTTATCATTTAACCATTTATTATTTACTATTCAATATACTTATTTATAGGGACGCGGGTGGCGCTGTGGGTAAAACCTCAGCGCCTAGGACTTGCCGATCGTCAGGTCGGCAGTTCGAATCCCCGTGGCGGGGTGCGCTCCTGTTGCTCGGTCCTAGCGCCTGCCAACCTAGCAGTTCGAAAGCACCCCCGGGTGCAAGTAGATAAATAGGGACCGCTTACTAGCGGGAAGGTAAACGGCGTTTCCGTGTGCGGCTCTGGCTCGCCAGATGAAGCTTGTCACGCTGGCCACGTGACCCAGAAGTGTCTTTGGACAGCGCTGGCCACCGGCCTCTTAAGCGAGATGGGCGCGCAACCCCAGAGTCAGACACGACAGGCCCGTACGGGCAGGGGTACCTTTACCTTTTATACTTATTTATATTGATTGGTTTTTCCTCTGTGTTTTAAGCTGGTTTAATAGAATTGGAGAGTTGGAAGGTACAATCTCAGCACATGGTCCCACATTCAATCTGAAACCATACAGGACCCTGCTTAACTTTGCAGATATGCTAGCACCAACACATTAAAACAATACAAAAACTATTAAAATAAACGAATAAACAGCAAAAACAGCAAGGTTTATAGTCCTTGGTAAGCTTGTGGCTTAAGAAGAAGCTCACTGTCTATTGAGAGAGTTTTAAATTATGCAAGCAAATCACAGGGAACAAATACACCTGAATTTTATTGGAATCGGACTAGAATCTGATCAGAAGCACTGAAGAGGTAAATCAGAATCTGTAAGAGAGAATCCATGGTACCATAACATCTTTATCTCTTTTTTTTTAAAAAGCTGCAATTCCCTGCTTGCTGCACTTGCTGAATAAGCTTGAACATAATCATGATCTCCCAAATTTCATCAATCCACTGTAGTTTAGGAGGTTGCTTGGGAGAACTCCAATTACATGCTATACATGATTTTGATGCTGTATATAATTGCTTAAGAGGGTCTTTATGTAGGAATCCAGGGTTGTTAGGTTCAAAATGATGAAGCCGCACATTTTTCCGGAGTTACCTACTAACTAATGTGGAGAAATTCATAGCAACAGTAATCAGCAAGTATGCTCCAGAACCCCCAACTTAAAGCTGGTATATAGTAAAACAAACACAACAGCAATCACAGTAACAATTCTGCAACTCCTCAGAGCTGGTAGCCAATGCTCAAAGCTCTGTAAAGAGCACTTCCAAACTGCCACAATTTTCAGGTGGGATCCAATCACATACTAGCAAATTCAGGTCATGCTATTAAAGTTGATTCAGAGCTCCTGTGCAATGTTATCTACTTCCCTGGAAAATCAGACTTTTAGCAAGAAGAAAATTGATGGGGAAATGCCCTGGATAAGGTGTGGGATAATATTTGCTTGATGCATCATTGTATAAGCATCCCACAGACAAATAAGGCTAAATAAATGGAGCCAGCATCGTTTAACCTCCCAACAAAGTTGTTGCAAAGAAAGTAGGAATAACACTCAAAAATCAGGAAGCTACCAAAAACAAGGCCTGTCTTTTCCTGAAGGATGTTTTTCCAAAACTTTGGTTTTGCTCTTATTTAACTTAAATCCTGCTACTTGTCCGAACTCCTGAATCAGTTCCAGTGCTTTCAGTGCACTGGAATCTGGATCTTGTAACGTTAACACCAAATCCTCAGCAAAGGCTTTTAACTGTTTGGATCCTACTGTTAAACATTTAACCTCTTCCTCATTCATGTTTACCAAAACCTCCAGAACGGAAATAAAAAGCAGAGGGGGAACTGTTATAAAAATTAGGCATCCTAATAAGTGTTTTTTTGTGTGTTTAGTTTCTTTTTGTATTGAAATGTGGGGTTTTTCGTTTGTTTTTCTCAGGAGAAAAAAATCAGGAAGCTACCAAGGAACCAGGTGTAATCCTCAAAAGCTCAACAGAGCCTACAAGCCAAGAAAAGCTTTTCACAAAACTCAAGCACAGCAATTCACAGCTTTCTCATGAAACTATAAAACAGCAGCTAATGATCTCTCCTGCTCATCGCTCACATAGGAAGTTGACTTAAACCAAGTCAAAACACCAATCCATCTAGCCTAGTAATGTCAGTTGCATTTCCACGCTTCAGACTGGAGCCTCGCCCAGCCCTTCGTGGAGATGCCAAGGATTGAATTGGCCTTCTACGTGCAAAGCAGATGCTTTATGGTCAACCATGTTTCTTCCTTTCAGGCCACCCCTGCCCATTCCCCCCCTCCCAGCTCGTTGTGCAAAGTTCTCCTTCATTCTGAGTCAGCATTAAGGTTGCACGGAGCTCCCAATCCTGCTTTGCTTTCCCATAACCTCACGAGCACATTTTTAAAAAGGACACTTCTTAGGACAATGCATGCCATGAAACAGGACTCTCTTTGAAATAACAAACAACATCCTTCAGTGTTGACTAGACACAAGGGGAGGAACAGATCTTTGGTGCAGTTGGTATTGCCCCCAATACAATAGTGGAGGCTCCATTTCCCTCTGAATCCATTGCATGTGTAAACTATATATGGAAAGAAAAGCGAATAAGCTATTTGGAGGATGGAATTGGGCCTCAGACGTTGTCCTTGCAAGGGGTAGATGATCTGAGTACTATGCTCAAAATGATCTATTTTATTCTGCATTCATCTAAATGTGGAGAAGTCAGCAAATACCGATTTCAGCTGTGATGGCATTTCTACAGTGGCACATTTTCACCCAAATATGTAGCAGATTAAAAGAGGATTCCTATTAACAGTAAAACGAATTCCCGTCTTCAATTGTTCACTTGGTATTAAAATTTATCACACGGCATTGGACGTTATTCAGTTCAGTCTGAGAACACAGCAGCGGTTTGACACAACAGCATAGTGGATGATAGCCAAGAATAAGATGTGGTAAAGCTTTGAGTGCTTTGCAAGCTTTGCTAACTGTCTTGGGATTTATTTATTTATTTGTTCTTTTCTTCAGTTTCCTAGTGTTGACATTATACTGTTTCTTTCCGACAGTTCAACAAAGGAGATACACTTTATCTTTGTTTGAACTATCTTGGAAAATGTAACACCTATCCTTAGTTTAACATAAAAGAAAATAGCTACATTCTTTGTAAACTAAATAATAATTGATGACTTTGATCAAGTCAGGTGCATCCTTTGAGAAGGACATAATCATCCATCATCGTGATTATGAGAAAAAGAGAGAAATACCACAGATTCATAAAGTGCATCTTTTTATATTCCTAGTTTTCCCTACCTAGAATGAAGTTTTGCAGAAGGTGGCCATGTTCCCCTGGCGTTGTTGTTGTTGTTGTTTACCCACCCTTCACCATAAGTTCCCAGGTTGCAACAATTTAACATGCAACATTAAAAACAGTTTTAAAACTTACAATTCAAAAATACAACCACAAAAATAGGGTGGTTTCTGAAAATGTATATCTCAGGTGATAAAGGCCAGCGTAAAGAGCTGTATCTTCAGCATTTGCTGAAAAACACATTATGAAGTTGCTAAACACACCTGTGTGGGAAGGGAGTTCCACAAATTAGGGGCTGCCAGAGATAATGCCCTCTCCCAGGTCACCCACTGAGCTTCTGAGGACAGTGAAACTATCAAGAGGGTCTCATCTGCTTACCTTAACACCCATGAGAGTCTTTAAGGAAGGAGGTGAGCTCTCAGATATTTGGGGCCTAAGTCATTTAGGGCTTTAAACACTAGCACTGACACCTTGAATTGGGCCCAGAAACCAAGTGGCAACCAGTGTAACTGTTTTAGAACCGGGATTGTGTGAGTTCTAAAGGCAAATAATTTGGCCGCTGCATTTTGGACCAGTTGATGTTTCCAAGTTGACTTCAAGGGCCCTCTACAATAATAATCCAATATGGAAGTTAGAAGAGCATGGAGTGCAGTGGCCAAGTCATTTGTGTCCAGAAGGGGATGCAACTGGCAAACCAGCCAGAGCTGTATAAAGGCAGTCCTAGCCACTGAGACCAGCTGAGCCTTCTGTGGAACTGCTCCTTCCAGGAGAGTACAGTCAAGTCTACAACAGATCATCTCTCCACCTTCCAGGCATGAGAATTTGTGTCACACAACCACTCTGTCTTTTCAGGATTCAGCCTCAATTTATTGACCCCCATCCAGCCAATCACCTTCTCCAAGCATCAGTCTAACCTCTCCTGATTCAGATGGAACAGAGAAACACAGCTGGGTGCCAGCTACACATTGATGACACTTCACTCAAAATCATCTGATGACAGCTCCCAGCAGCTTTGCATAGATGTTAAGTATCATGGCGGGCAAGATGGAATCCTGCACAAAACGTGCTGAAAGGCTGGCTTAATTGCCTCTTGATGACCCAGTCCACCACTGCTTTCTGTACCAGCAAAATCACTCCAACTTTCATCAAGGGCAGCCCCACATATTGAGTATCCTTCCCACACCAGTTGCCCACACCGATTGAGTATCCTTCCTTTGAAATTACAAAATAGTCTCCATGGACTGATTCTGACAAGCATAGTTGCACCCTTCTCAGCAGATGGCCTTTGTGAATGGCATTACAGAGATACTCATCTTGCATGTTCAGGTTCAGACCTAAGGGAAACCAAGGTCCCAGTGACATTAGGATTTCCCATTGCTCCTTGGCCAAGAGACTGGTTAGCCACCATTTTAAAAACAATGATTGATTTGTATTTAATTTTAAAGCTTTTTACTGCATTCAATTTCAACCTACTTATCCACATCCAATCCTTTACCAAAACCAGTCACTGCTATAACACAGAGGCTGTAGGATTCGCAACTTGTTATCATGTTTTAAAATTCCATTTACATGCTTATATCTCCAAACTGAGTAAGTTGTGGATGCTCAACTGAAAAACTATTTTTCATTATTATGCCTTTCCAAATTCTTCCAATACAGAACATCCTCTTATAGAGTTTTCTCCCCTTGAGTCTGGAATATACTTTGGCATTCTTTTCAAAATATATATGCATGTACATTCAATTTTGTTTAACAAAGCTTTGAAAGCTTGAGGATAATTACCCACTGTTATCCATTTACACTGAAGTTGCGCTTCTTTTTCAGAATGGTTCAGACACAATGCTAACAATATTTTAGCATTATGAAAATGAGCTGCAG
Source organism: Podarcis bocagei (assembly GCF_964188305.1). Classification (NCBI taxonomy): domain Eukaryota; kingdom Metazoa; phylum Chordata; class Lepidosauria; order Squamata; family Lacertidae; genus Podarcis; species Podarcis bocagei. The sequence goes on along the minus strand of NC_138127.1, from coordinate 1,045,602 downwards.
AGACTGTTGGCCTCATACACTTCCTCTTCCTTCTTCAGAGAAGTTTTTGCTTCCATTTTAGAATTAACTGTTGCTTTTCATGTTTCCAAATTGTATCAAACTGTATTTAAGCTTAACTATGCTTTGTAGAGGGACACGGGTGGCGCTGTGGGTAAAACCTCAGTGCCTAGGACTTGCTGATCATAAGATTGGCGGTTCAAATCCCCGCAGCGGGGTGAGCTCCCGTCGTTCGGTCCCAGCTCCTGCCCACCTAGCAGTTCGAAAGCACGTCAAGTGCAAGTAGATAAATAGGTACCGCTTTATAGCGGGAAGGTAACGGTGTTTCCGTGTGTGGCACTGGTGCCGGCTCGCCAGTTGCAGCTTTGTCATGCTGGCCACGTGACCCGGAAGTGTCTTCGGACAGTGCCGGCTCCTGGCCTCTTGAGCGAGATGAGTGCACAACCCTAGAGTCAGTCACGATTGGCCCATACGGGCAGGGGTACCTTTACCTTTATGCTTTGTAGAAACAGACCAAACCATAGTTTATTAAAATGGCTGGTTTCTACTATTCATAAATTAAGATTAAACAGAGTTTGAGAAAACATGTGAAAGTGCAGTTAAACTAAAACAAAGAAGTGAATCTTCAAGCTGCATTGGAGGAATAGAGAATACTTAAGTCTAAGGTTCAGTATTACATCTGAATGCAGCCATTGAATCTAAGTTATTAATTATCCCAGTTGGATGTGTGTCATAAAAGTTGGGGGAAAACATAAAGGCAACCTCTGATATAAGAATCATTATGATAACTTAGATTTATTTCTGAACAGACAGGTATTGGGGTGATTTGGTACTGAATAAAATTGACATTGAATAAATGTCTTTGAAGAACAAGAGTTGTATCCAATGTTGATCCTACTCAGAGTAGATCCACTGACGTTAATGAACATGACGAATGTAAGTTCATTGATTTCAGTTTGTCTACTCTGAATAGAACTTAGTTGGATACAACTGTAAATATTTTTTGAAAAGGATTCTCAGACTTGTAGTTGAAATTCTAGATGAGCTAGACTTATGGACTCTTGAACTATAATGAATGACAGAAATAGGTAAGTCAGGCGTCATTCAATGAAGGGCTTTAGTATCTGTGATTTTTGTTTAAACAAAAATCTATTTCATTTCATTTTTTACATGTTATGTGTGTTTTAATTTGGCTGTTACAATAAGAAGTACTGAATCTGATGATTTTGTGTTTTCCTATTCCATATGGCCATGAGAAAAAATATTACTTGGTGCTTCCTCTAATTCATTTTGATTCTACATTCAATATATTCCATTGAGCCCTATGCCAATCCTTAACTGTAGCAGTGCCTGTCGGGAGATTAGGGATGTTTTGTGCCCTTTGTCCCCATATACTTACAGCAGAATTAGAAAACCATTTTCTTGCACAGTGTGTGGATGTTTGCAAATACCTCTGTAGCTAGAGCCATCTGGAATTGGGTAGCTAAAGGGGTCTAGTGTGAGACAAAATCGACAACCACCATGCCTTTAGCAAGCAAACAAAATAATTGTATGTTTCAACAAAAAATATATTCTGATGCAAATATTGAAAATTAGCCTACACAGGACTATGTAAAAAAATATGATCTGAAAATCAGCAGCACTACAGTCCCAACAGGCTATGTGATGGGTTTGTGTAAGCCTTTCCTTCAAGTGCAAGCTGTTTTACTGACCTCTGATTTAGCAGTAGGATTTGTTGCTCTGATGAAATAATGGCGCACACATGCACAAGCACCCAGCCGCTGGAAGAATTCAAGAGACTAAGCTGCAGCTGTGGCCACAGATAAAGTTGATAATAGCCTGTTGAAGTTCCTGAGTCACTGTACCATTTTGTTCAGTTGAGCTTCCTTAGCTCTGCAAAGACGAAGCATCGCCACCTTTGCAAGCTCCTAGTTCACTTTGCCTGCCCCCATCTTGTGCATCCGTCCTGCAGCAGAGACAGACTCATGTTTTGTTAACATACTTGTTATTAAATTTCTAGACTGCTCTTTCTCCTAAAGGAGTCCAAGGCAAAGCCATTTATCTCCACCAACATTCTTTGCAGTTTGTTCACCCTCCTCGGACTAACCCTTGGATAAATTCAAGCCAGGCCACAATTCCTTTAACTGCTCTCTCTGACTTTAACTTGATCTGCAAACAAAACCTGGATACCTAGACCTGATCCTACCAACATTACAATGCCTCACACATGGTGCCGTCATACCAGCTCTCACCAAACTCCCATTTCTGAAGCCTTATCAGCACAATTCATAGGTGTTCATCTATTAAGCTTCTTCAGGAACCTCAACATTCTTCTTAACACTACAATAACCTTGAAATTCTGTCCCTGAAAAAGACCCGTTTCTGTACAAATTTAGGATACAGTTCACTTCATCATCGACCCACACATGCCTTTTATCTCTCTACCTGAATGTGCATTAAAATCAATTTTGACTTTCTAAGAAAATGAAGGAATTATTCATTTCTGTCATGGAATATTAATTTGTCTGCTGTAACGCTACAGGTAGACTGGCACATACAGGTGATCAATGATCAACATCCTTTCTTTGAGTCTGCACACAGGAGCCTTAGCCTTGAGGTGACAAGGTCAATAAACCAATTCCACCAGTGTAAGAGCTGTCCCTGGAATTATAAATCAAGCAACTTCAGATATACAACATTAATTGTTTATGCCATGACACAAAACATATTTGCATGAGTTTCAAAGTTCTTGCCTGTTTGCTAAGGATGTTTCTCTAGCGTTCATGTAAAATGGAAATTGAACTCTCTTTACAAAACAGGAGTATTCTATTAACCAAAGGCCATCGCAACACTTTATTCCATGTTTGTGTGTGTGTGTGTGTGTGTGTGTGTGTGTGGTATAATGTGATCCATTAAAAAAACCTGCAGAGAAGCAGACAAAGAATTATAATATATAATTCAATAATAAAACACTCCCTCTTGTTAAAAACAAAACCAAAAAACTTCAATATTTATTAGTAACATCTGCATCTACGTACAGTGGGAGAAAAGCTTCTAACCTCAATCAAATGAAACTTTAGTGAAAGTTAGTTGTGCTAAAGATATAGTAAAATCAGTGGAACTTAAATTAATCACATTAATTTGTCCCATTGTTTTCAATAATATTTAAGCATGGTTATTTTTAATTGGCCTGTGACCAAAGAACTTTAAAAACACGGAATAGAGCTAAAGAATGGTAGAGTTGGAAGGGACCCCAAGGGTCATCTAGTCCAACTGCTGCAATGCAGGAATGTCAGCTAAAGCGTCCATTACAGATGACCATCTAACGTCTGCTTAATGAATGAATATTAAAATGGTACCGTCGCTTGATTGTATTATTTTATTGTATTTTAGCTGGTTCATTAACCTGCAGCATGCTGATGCACATTGTAGCAGAGCATAGTTTGGCTGCTTCCCTCATGTTACCACCCCACAAGGAAACAAGCCAAAGTCTAACTTGTTGTGCTTTGTTGTGCTTTGTTTCTTTCCAAGCCAAGAGCAGTAGCTATGGTTTGTTCTTGGTTCTGGCAGAAATAGGAAGGAGCGAAGTGAGAACTTTTGAGGAGTGTGTACGCTATTGTTTGCATTAAACCATAGATTATTTTTATCCAGAGTTTACTGTAACATACAAAGTGTGTCATAAAAGGGAACAAAAACTGTAGCTGAATGAGGCACCATTGCTACAACAGATAGCAAAGAAATGGTGATTTGTGAAGTACAGTGGTACCTCGGGTTAAGTAGTTAATTCGTTCCGGAGGTCCGTACTTAACCTGAAACTGTTCTTAACCTGAAGCACCACTTTAGCTAATGGGGCCTTCTGCTGCTGCTGCTGCGCCGCAGAAGCACAATTTCTGTTCTCATCCTGAAGCAAAGTTCTTAACCTGAAGCACTATTTCTGGGTTGGCAGAGTCTGTAACCTGAAGCGTCTGTAACCCGAGGTACCACTGTACAATTCTTCAGAACAGAAATTAACAATATAGAATTGCAAGCATATAAATTTACACAGGCTTTGAAGAGAAGAGGAACCAGCTCAAATCAGAATACCTGGTTTAAATTATGAGAAATCTTAATACATTTTTTGCACTGGAAAATAAAATAAAATCTGCTTTGGATCTTGCATATGAAGTAGGAGATGCATTTCAATTCAAACCATGACACATAAAACAGAAGCGAGCCCTTTATGAAAAGGGGTTTCCTATGCAAACCAAAGGCACAGAGAGACAGATTCAATTGCACAGTGAAAACAAAACAGGGGGAACAACCCCCTGCCCAAATTCCCAGTCCAAAGTTATTTCTTATGCTACTACATAAACAGCACATATAACTGAAAGATTTGGACCTCTTGTTGCTAAAAGAATCACCTTGAGCAGAGGTGATTCTTACCCTGTTTAAATATTCTTACCCTGTTTAAAGAGAGCAAAAAGGTCCTTAGAACTGTGTTGAGCTTCCAAAAAATATTGAACACTACCAAAATCTGGGACATTGCTTCCTGATGTGGTAATAAAATGTCTGAGACTGCCAATCTAGAGCTAAATTAAGTCACCCTCTTGGCCTTTTCTGCAGCAAAATTAGTACTGCAGTACCTGCTGTCTGCTTTACTATGAACACCTGTGCCTAGTTAGAGGAACGGCAACTGTACTGCCTAGTGGTTAATGGAAGCCATTGCCGGGAAGTCTGATTGCTGAATGGATTCAGATTTCCTCTGGGCTCAAGAGAACAAACACAAAAGCCATTGCTGTAGCTCTCCTTCAGCAGCCAGCTTTTCTGTCTGCTAGATAAGCCATCTATGCAAGGCTCACTTCTCTACTTTCAGAAGCTTTGCAGAAGGCCCATAGCTTCTGTTCAAAGAGGAGACAATCTATTTGAAGCAGTGGGTTTTATGTCAGTTCTATTCCCGGTTTCGCCTAAAGCCCAATGTATCAATGAGATGACAATCCTATGTTTGGGCTATAGGGGACTCGGAGGACTGAATGTGTCTTCTTACTGTATTTTTCCATGTAGAAGATGCCCACTATTTTTGGGACTACAAATTAAGAAAATGGGGGGAGATTGCCAAGAGTTGTTGAGCTTTTTTTTTTGGGGGGGGGGGTGCCAAAAGCCGCTCACCCGCCTGCCCAACGCTGCCAATCACACACATCGCCAAATTGCTGCAGTGGCAGCCAATCAACAGCAGCCCTTGCCGCAGCCACCAATCTAGTGCCCAATCGCCACATACAATCTCCTGCTCACAGCTAAAACCAATTGCCCACCCCCACTCTGCACTATCCATGTATAAGACGACCCACAATTTCAAACATTATTTTATAATAAAAAAACATCGTCTTATACACGGAAAAATACGGTACCTACCACCCCAAACTCTCTCCACATACACACCAAGCATTCTAGGAGAAAAGTTCTAAGACTGCAATCCAACCCCCCACAGTCCTGCCATAGCTTTGTGGAGCAACAGGACAACTGTTCCATTTGCAGCCTCTCTGCATGTGGCAACTAAAGCAGCATTCTGCCTCCAGAATGCTATTTTAAATTCTAAATAAGAATGAAGAATGATTTCAAAAGAAAGCCTGGTCTAATGCATTTGTCTAGCAGGAATAATGCCAGCCACGATGTATTGCCAGCATTTCCCCTTCTATTGCTATTTGCTCATAAATAAAATGTTCACCATGCTATATTGGTAATAAAGATTGATTTTATAAAATCAGGCCTCCATTTGTGTGCGCCCCATTTCTGAGCACACAATGTTTTTTTTGTAACTCAGTTTGGCCATTATTGTAATGAGGAATGAGGTCTACCAAAAGCACAAAGCCTCTGTCAAAATGCTAAATGAGAACAGCTTTGGTTGTAGGAAATTAACAAACCATTATAACTTCAAAACCATTTGCACTAAACTAATCTATTATACTTTCATAGGCAATATATATTGAACATACTTAGAAGCAGAAGTAACTAGTATGAAGCACGGAAGCATAATAGCATTTGTGGGATGTGGGATTAAATTTAATCACCTACGTGAGAAAAATAAAAGCAGTGAGAAAATTGGTATTTTAATGCTTCTAGATATTGGGTTGTATTTGACTATGTCTTGCTCAGAGTAAACCCAATTAAATAAATGGATTAACTTAAGCCCACTGATTCCAACAACTCTACATATTGAGTTTAACTTAGTCTGATATAAACTAAAAATTGCATATACAAACTAACATTTGCAAGAAAGTATTTATTATGTTTAATATCAACATTCTGAAAGTTAATCAATGTTTTCCTATCCTTAACCCTGAATTAGTTGGATCATAAAATATAACATAAATCTATAACTCTGTAACTTTCATTGATCCTGAAATATTCCCACTCTACTGAAGCACATTGGAAGGTTATTGTAGATTTGAATAATGAGAATGGTAAAATCTGCTCACTTAACTTCAGGAATTCTACAAGGCAAGCATTCTTAAAACCATATGCAAATTATTATTCACATTAATTATTGCGATTGATAATTAATATGAAGTTTACGGCTATAACCTTTGTGATTATTTTTTTTAGTGCAGAAATAGTGAATTCATTGTGAATGCTATACATCTCAAAGAGATTTCAAAATGAGTGAAAAGAAACACAAAAAAGAAACTAGACACTGGCTTCCTTTGGGGCACCATTAGTTCTTAAAAAAAAAGAGACAGTTGCTGCAAGTATTCAACATCTGGAGGCTGCTTAGGTTATTTCACCCACTAAAGAACATTTCAGCTGCCCATTATTTGTTTAAAATAACAAAAAAGAAGGAAGAAAAGGAGACAGCGCCAATGATGCGTGCTTCAGAGTAAAGGGAAATGTTCTATTAATAAGATCATGCAAATGTTCTTTCTCATTTGCTAAATTAAATAAATATTACTCCAGATACCACGTTTTAAAATCAAAGATAAATGCCGAGATGCTTTAAGTCAAGAGTTCTGGGCACAGGCAGCTACCGCTATAGGATGTACATCCAGTATTCATTGTATCAGCTACATAGAGACAAAGAGAGACCAAGATAACATGGTAGTTTACAAGGCCTGGAACAGTGCCAATGCTGGCTTTATTAATCAGAATCCTTAGGGCTGCCATACATCCGGGAATTGTTCAGAAAAATGGCGTCCGGGTGGGTTTTTTTTGAATCGGCAAAATGTCCGGCCAAACATGGCCGTATGGCGAGTAGGGTGATTTTTATTTTTTGAGAAAGTAAAAATCAAAGCCCCCAAGCAATTATTTTTGGGGGGGAGGAGATGTTCCACCAAAGCTCAACAACTTTGAGCAACTTTGCATTTTCACTTTTGGGAAGAGGGCAACCCTAAGCACCCTTTGCTTTGAAAACACTCCAGTTCAAGTATGAAATATGGGCAGTATAGTCGAGCTTTCATCCTACTCACCACCTCCATTTACACACATCCCCACAATCCCCAAGAAGCAGCAACAAAAATACATCAGTAAGAAAAATAAGGCAGGGAGAAAGGATCACAATTTGATCTGTTGTTACGTTGAATGGTCCCCTGGGTAGGCTATGGACTCTCCTTACTTGGAGGGATTTAAGCAGAGGTTGGAGGCCTATTTGACATGGATGCTTTAGTTGATATTCCTGCAGTGCGGGGGGTTGAATTAGATGAGCCTTCCGGTTCTTGCCAACTCTACAGTTCTATGATTCCAAGATTCTAAGTTCTCCTCCACTGTTATGCAAACTATTTGTGACAAGGGCTTGGCTTATTATTATGAGTAATTCTGAATTTATTCTGAGTAAACCTGCATAGGAGTACACTAGTATAGTGGATTATTGTGAATGTTTGTTAAATAGTAAAAAACAAACAAAAACAAAACACTATATAGTAATGATGGTGGTGTAATGTACAATCCTAAACAATGCTCCGCAGGCCTTCCTTCACTGACTGAGCACATGTGATGTTTGTACTCCAGTTTGTGGCACAACATCCACATTTCAAAGGCCAGCATGTAGCTTGTCTCATAATTTTCTAACTGCTTGAGCAAAGTCTGTCAATAGCAAAGCAAAAACGCATATTATCCAATCTTCAATCATCACTGCACATTCTCAATTCATTGCTTGCTGTCTTATGCTGTGGGTGTCCTTTAATTGCAATCTCTTGATAAACTTTTTCAAGCTTTGTGTTCATTGCTAGAAAGATTAATGCTTTCAGAAGCCTCATCTTTAAGCAGCATGAAAAAACCCCCTGAAAATTTAGCCTTTTAGACAGCACATTTTCACATCATTAAACAGGAAAATGTTATGTGGAAGGGGAAAGGTTTTACAGTATGTCTCCATTAACGTACCTGCTGGAAACCCATTTTAATGTTCCCAGTGATTAAAATGACTTGCATCTCACCCATTTCATTAAAAGCTTTTTTGAAGGCAACGGAAATAATGGTTACCCCCTCTCCTCACACCCCATCTGCTTCAAACATAGCATCAAAATGAGTAAACAAGTAATTATAATTGTCTTGAAGGTACATCATGAATTATATGCTATCCAAACAGCATATCATTCTATATGCAGTTGGGATGGAGATTGTGAAATCACCAAGTTAGAGCGAAACTTTTTTCCACTTCTGCTAAATAAAAGAAGAATGATTGTACAGTAATATATTAAAGTGAAACTAGCAACAACAACAATCAATACAGTCTTCAGTGTCACAGAGATACGTTTCCATGGATTATTTTAAAATGGAGGATTGCCTCAAGAAGAGTGAGCCACAAAACCTACCCACAGACAGTTATATTCATAGGGATGGACCCCCAATTTCCAGCTGATCAGAACAAAACTACTTCAAGGATGCTTTAGGATGACAGCTCAAAGCAGTGACTTCACCAGGACTCATAGCTCTTTCCTTTTAATAGAGATGGAAAGGGGAGGAATAAGAGGACTTGGAATTATTTAGCTGAAATTCCTTCTTTCATTTAATTTCCTTCCTTTCACTTTTCCATTTTTCAAATTAACTTAAAATTGTGAGTCATTTCAGCAAGTCTTGGCCATTTTTAAATGTATAACTTTAGCTATCTTCCCTAACCCCAAAGAATGCCTGATAAATTAAAAGGAATTAAAAGGAATCAATAAGTTGTAGTATCCTCTGGACGATAAAATGAGAATACAATGTATAAAACCACAAAATAAATAATCAAAATAACAAAAACAAAAACACAATAACCAACCCACCCCCCACAGCAATAGTGATCCACATCATTTAATAAATGTTTCCTATAGTTTTCCTAATGTTTGATTTGTAGATCTTGTGAAGCCTATGCAACAGGGAATTAGGTTGTCCCATAAAGTGAGAAGTACAGAGGTACCTTGGGTTACAAATGCTTCAGGTTACAAACTCTGCTAACCCGGAAGTAGTACCTTGGGTTGAGAACTTTGCCCCAGGATGTGAGCGAAAGTCGCACGCTGGTGGCAGCGGAAGGCCCCATTAGTGAAAGCACACCTCAGGTTAAGAACGGTTTCAGGTAAAAAAAAAAAAAAAAGGATGCACCGTGCTATATATTAGAAGCAAAAAAACTTGTTTTGATGAATTAGCTACATATGAACAAATTGCATGTCGGCGCAAATTAAGAAAGGATAAATATAAAGAAATCTGGAATGAATATTTAAGCGATAAGGCGTGGGGGGAAGTGGGGGGAGGAGAGACAGGTGGGAAAATATTTTTTAAAGGGTGCAGTCATAGGTATATCAGTGTATTTAAATCTGAATTGTCAAATTGTGTTATTTTTATTATAGTTTTTGTTGCAGTGTCTTTTGCAGTTGTCGTTTGTATCGAAAAAATGATTAAATTCTTTTTTTAAAAAAAAGAACGGTTTCAGGTTAAGAATGGACCTCCAGAACGAATTAAGTTCATAATCTGAGGTACCACTGTAAACCCACATGCCCCATGCCATTTTAAAAAGCATGTTTCAGTGAGATGAGGTCAGTGGTGATGACACAGTGTGACCCAACAAAGTAAAAGAAGCAGCATGAGGCAGCAAACCACACTCTGGACCGCGAGGGTCACAGTATTGGGCACAAATAACGCCTCCCACCCCAGGCAAACGTCAATACAACTGGAATTCTACTACACTACATAAAACTATTACAGACCAATGTATTGAGCTTGGTCCTTTACTGATGACAATCTCACGTTCCTTAGTTTGCCTAGCCAGCCTGAAAATAGAACTCCACATTTTAGTTATTTTACATATATCTCATTCCCCCGCCCAACGTTCCCAGCATCATAACTACGATCAAAGCAAATAAAAACATCCCCCACTGAGTTGCGTTTCTCAAGAATGACACTCATAACAACTTGCATTAATCTGCAAAAACAAAACCCTGCAGAGTTGTAGCAATTGATTTTTTTTGTCTATGAAAGCCATTTTGCTGTGGTGTGGTAACAACAAAAGAAAGAAAAAAGAACTTAAGTAACAGAGAGTGGGGCTGAATGAAAAGATAAATGTAATATTCATGTATAATAGGAGAAAATAATAGAATACAAATGCAGCCTTTTATGATTAAACTTATCTCCACCATTTGTATTAAGATGTTTGTGAGGGCCCGTTGCATTCTCACAGTGTAGAAGCTAAATTTCATTTATTTTTTCATGTCAGTATCAGCTACAGCCAGAGGCGGAGATGTCAAAAACTGCATTTGTGCATCAGAGACACCTAAAGAGAACCAGTAATTATTGCAGGAGCTCCATGGGAAATGCAGGATACATTAAGCCTGAAAAATAATTATAATATTCATTCCAAGGGGGAAAGGCACTTCTGCATTAAATAAAAGCTTTCTTTCTTACATACCTAATAAACGTCAGTGCTTTGTGATGCAAACTCCAGCACTATAAATAATACTTTCACTCAAAGCTGAGAACTACTTAGGCACATATGGACAAAGTCTGGTGAGTACGGACAAAGAAACCCCACATAATATTTTGGTGAGCAAACTGATTAAATGTGGGCTAGATCAGTGTTTCCCAACCGGTGTTCCGTGGCACACTAGTGTGCCGCGAGATGTTGCCTGGTGTGCTGCGGGAAAAATTAAAAAATTCGAAAGATAGCTTCATATCCGGAGAGGCGGCCTTCAGGCGAGTTTTAATTTTAATTTTCCTTCTCCCACTTAATGCCCCACGCTCGCCCGAGCAGCTTGCAGTCCTCAGTAACCACGGCGACCCGAGGGAGGGGAGGGAACAGGGAAGTCGAGGGCGGCGGTGAGCCGCGATGACGTCAGTGGGCCGCACCGCCTCGCCCTGGCACGGTGTGAGAGCCCCGGCTAGTGGCGCGAGCTTCGGAATAAGTGGGATCCGCGTGCGCGAGACCGAGATCACGGGTAAGGAGCTCAGCTCTGGGCAGGAGGAAGCGGGGCCGCGCGTGCGGGCCACATCCCCACAGAGAGCGAGCCTCCCCCGGCCCACCACTCCGGGCAGGTCCACTCGCATGAGGGGACGGCGATGGCGACGGCCGGCAGCTTGCCTGCAATGCCATCCCTCGAGCAGGCGAGGAGCCCGGAGGCTACCAGATGCGAGTCCTCTTTCCCACCCTGCTCGGGAGTCCAGAGCACTTGGTCGCATTCAGGATCTAGAGTGGGGAAGCGGGGCTTGTGTCTGGGCTGGACACATTGGGCTGCCTGTGCCACTCGACCTGCGGGGAGAAATCAGGGTGGGAGTCACGACCGTGAGGCAGGGCTGCCAAGTGTGGCAGAAGAGGACACGGCCGTCGCACCTGTCCTTAGGTAGGAGCTTCTTCCGTGTCGACCTGCTGCCCTAAAGTCTTGGCTTTTTTCTTGGCTTTTTGGCAGTTGGCACAGAAGGAAGGCAAGGGGGAGGGGGGGAAATTGAAACTTACACTTTCGTGCGTCCCTCCCGGCGTGACGCTGCGCGCTGACGTCATGGGGCTGTAATGGTGGTGTGCCTCGAGATTTTTTTCATGAAACAAGTGCGCCTTTGCCCAAAAAAGGTTGGGAAACACTGGGCTAGATGATGGCACCGTTAGGTGGATTAACAGCTGGCGGGAAAGCAATGCTCAAAGAGTTCTCACCAATGGCTCCTTGTGAAACTAGAGGGAGATTTTCAGAGAGAAGCTGCAGGGCTCTGCCCTGGGCCTGCTACTCTCTTACATTTTCTTTAATGACTTAGATGAAGGGGTTTAGGGAAGCTTCATCAAATATAATAATAATTTATAATAATAATTTATTATTTATACCCCGCCCATCTGGCTGGGTTTCCCCAGCCACTCTGGGCGGCTTCCATCAGAACACTAAAATAACTACAATAACCTATTAAACATTAAAAGCTTCCCTAAACAGGGCTGCCTTCAGAAGTCTTCTAAAAGTTTGGTAGTTATTTTTCTCTTTGACATCTGGTGGGAGGGCGTTCCACAGGGTGGGTGCCACTACCGAGAAGGCCCTCTGCCTGGTTCCTTGTAACTTGGCTTCTCGTAGCGAGGGAACTGCCAGAAGGCCCTCGGCGCTGGACCTCAATGTCCGGGCAGAATGATGGAGGTGGAGACGCTCCTTCAGATATACTGGACCGAGGCCGTTTAGGGCTTTAAAGGTCAGCACGAACACTTTGAATTGAAATATGAAAATGACACAAAACTGGAAGGGATAGCTAATACTTTAGAATACATGCATAAAACTAATCACAGGAACACTGGAAGCTGGCCATACGTCACTGTTCCATGTACTGCAGTATTGTCTACTCTGGCTGCCAGCAGCTCTCTAATGTTTCAGTTGGGGATATTCCCAGTTCTACCTGAAAATACCAGGGATTGAACCCTGTTTATGCAAAGCAGATGCTCTTACTATTTGATAGATTGTAAAACCAGGCCGAAATTGACAAGATAAAATTCAGTAGACAAAAACGCACAGTTCTGCATGGAGAACACAAACCAGCAAATGGACAAAGATATTGGGAATGCAGGCGATACCAAGTCTTATGAGGAAAGGGTGAAGGAACTGCATATGCTTAGCTTGGAGAAGAGCAGACAGAGGAGTACTCTGCAAATATTGAGCACTGGGACAGCTAAGAAGCAGAGCTTATTCTAGTCTAGTTTCACCAGACCTCCTCTCCCTCAACTGTCATCTGGGGGCAGCCATTTCATCAGGCTGCCTTAGTGGAAGAGAAAGGAAGCAAGGTTTATTGTATCCACACAGCTGGAAGACCATCTCTACCAGGCACCTTCTGCCTCTGAACTATGCCAAGTGGATAACTGTCTAAAAACTGGTGCCTGAGTTTTGTGTTTTATTTTCCTCTTCCCTTCTCTTCTCTTCCCTTTTCCCTTGTGTGTTGCATGTTTGAAGGACAGAACCAGAATGCTGAACCACATTTTTGTCAGATTCATCCAAATTCTTCACATGGGTACAGCTATGCTTGTGATACTGACATGCAGAAATACTCTTCTAAAATAAATTGAAATAAGGAAATCCTAACATCATGGGGAGCAGCCCTTATATGAAAAACTAAATTCGTTTCCTGATCAAGCTGAGTGTGTGCTTTCCACTTTCAGTAATTATATTTTCATTTACAACTCCCATAACATTTAGGAATTGTTAGTAGCTATTACAACTATAATTATTAGCTTCTGGAAGTGCAAGGGAACCCACTGCATTCCCAAGGGGCGCAGTGTTAGTTAAACAAGAGGCAGAAAGAGAATGCTTCCAAGGGTGGTACAAAATAACACAAGTAGCGGCATTAAAAATCTAGTAGGCAATCTCTTCTCAAGCTGGCATCTGTCTGGAAGCGAATCAATGATGAAGGAAATGGAATAAGCATATCACTAATGTCATTCTAGTCATCTCAAAAACTATGCAAATGATCTTGCATTTTAGAAAGGAAGATACAGAGCTTATTTTGTAATTTTATAAATGTTTCAATTAATGTTTTGGTACTTTAATGCTTTTTCTTTATTAAAGACTTTGTGGACTATGTGGTCAGCAAAGGTTCTAAATAAAGTAATTAATAATAAAAGCTCAGCCTGCAGAGCAACCAACTCAGCTAATGTAAGGTCTACTCTACTTGACAAATAAGCGGGAAATTATACTTAGATTTGCTTTTGGAAAGCTATGTAGGATATCTTCTACATAGATAAAGGTTATCTTCCTTGAAGGGTCTAGCTACCAAACAGGTAGCAATAGATATGTATACTGTAGTATCTCTTAGACCTGCTATGTTTGTTCATTCCTAGCTGGTCATCTTTTATAATTAATATTTGGTTCTAGCAGTACTAGGGTTTTGTACTACTTTATATTTGGTATTTTGTTTAATGGCTGCTCAGCTGTGATTACCATAACTGAAAGCTTCACTAACATGGAAGGCAGGAACACAAGGGAATGTTATTTCCATAAATGCTGTTCACTCTGGTATGAAGAAGCCGGGGAGAAACTGAAGCCCTTCATTGGTCTGCATCTTGGATACACTGGGCAACACCCAATATTTGAACATGTACTATTGTGGATACCACAGAAACAAAATAAAAAAGCAATGCCCCACATTGGCCTGGTTCATGCATTACAGAAAGTCAATCTATGGCATACTGGGACCACACAAATGTGCCAACTCAGAGAGTAGTGTGGCTCTTCCTCAGACTTTAGTTCAGTGTGGCATGGCAGCAGCAAACGTAAGCTATGGCTTAGCATGTCATCCAAACACAGAACAGGGGGGTTAAAGTATCTTTTCCTTCTCACAACCTTGGCCACAGCTCATAGATTTTGGAGAAGAGAGCTGAACCATGATGCTGGGCTCAGATGGCAGACAAAGCCAAGAACTGGGGGGGGGGGGCAAGGTGTCTGTGCTCTCCTGTCTGGGATACCACATGCCCACACGAAGAATGGTTTGACTTACAGGTGAACATGGCCACCTGAAATGGGAGCCGCTTGTGTTTCTGCAGCCACATTCTCAGCCACATGCATTCATAGCAGTTACCGTATTTTTCGCTCTATAACACGCACCTGACCATAACACGCACGTAGTTTTTAGAGGAGGAAAGCAAGAAAAAAATATTCTAAACGAAACAGTGGATGTATGATTTTTGTGGTTCATGCTGTGGCCACAAACGTGATCTGACGGTGAGTTTGGGGTAGCCCAATGCAAAAATCCTGAGGATCCATGTGGATCCATGCTTTGTAACCACGTTTTTGCGCCATTGCAGCCCCATGAAACAGTGGGTGCGTGATTTTTTTGGTGCAGGCTGTAGCCATGGACATGCTATGTGATCTGATGGTGAACTTGGAGTGACCCAGTGCAAAAATCCTGAGGATCCATGTGGATCCGTGCTTTGTAACCACGTTTTAAGTGGGGAGGGAAGGAAAAGCATTCAAGGGACAAGGAGCATGCGTGGGGGTGTGTAGAGAAGGATGTGGCTAATGATGCAGGCGAGCGGTTAAAGGGGAGAAGGAACACGCGTGGGGTGTGTGGAGAAGGATGTGGCTAATGATGCAGGAGAGGGATTTAAGGGGAGAAGGAACACACGTGGGGTGTGTGGAGAAGGATGTGGCTAATGATGCAGGCGAGCGGTTAAAGGGGAGAAGGAACACGCGTGGGGGGTGTGGAGAAGGATGTGGCTAATGATGCAGGCGAGCGGTTAAAGGGGAGAAGGAACACGCGTGGGGTGTGTGGAGAAGGATGTGGCTAATGATGCAGGAGAGGGATTTAAGGGAGAAGGAACACGCGTGGGGTGTGTGGAGAAGGATGTGGCTCATGATGCAGGCGAGCGGTTAAAGGGGAGAAGGAGCTCGAGTGGGGTGTGTGGAAAAGGAGCTTTTCGAGCTGAGAGGGGAGGGGGGAGGGAAAGAGCACTGTTGCTTTAAAGGAGCCAACCGGACAGCAGCCACTTACAGCAGTGTAAGCAGCTCCTTTCCTCTCCCACTTTGCTCCTTCTCTCCCTCTTTGCTGCTTTACGCAGCTAATGGCAAATCCCCTGCAACCCAAGTCCTGCTCAGCGGATCAGCTGAGACGCTGGGAGAATCGTAATTTCCCTCTCTCCCTCATCCCGTGCCCTCCTGTCCCCAGCAGCCTTTTAAAAAACTTTTTTACTGGTTTTCACTGCGCTTGTGGCTCAGAGCCCTCCTGTTCCCTGCCGTCCCTCTGCAGCCTCATTGCTCCGTTTAGAGAGGGTTGCTAGCTGAGGCTGCAGCAGCTGTTGCTGGCTACGCACTTTTCCGGCTCCCTATGGCTCCCGTCTGTCCCTCCTCGCGTGTAAGCGGCTGCTGCCCGCTTTGCTGCCATGGCTCTCCTTCCCTCCCTCCCTCCTCGGCTCCTCCCCCTCCTCCTGGCTGTAAAGCAAGCAAAGCTAGAGCAAGTGCAAAGCCCTGCAAGCGGCTCCGCTTTGCTTGACTGACGGCAGCCATGGATCCAGTGAGTGCATTCGCTCCTTAACACGCACAGGCATTTTCCCTTACTTTCTAGGAGCAAAAAAGTGCGTGGGAAATGCGTGAGGGTGAGTTAACATGGGGAGAGCTCTCTGGACCAGAGGTCAGGGGAGCCCAGAAGCCTGGGTGGTTTTGTGTGTGTGTGTGTGTGTGTGTGTGTGTGTGTGTGTGTGTGAGAGAGAGAGAGAGAGAGAGAGAGAGAGAGAGAGAGAGAGAGAGAATTTTGTAATGTTTAGTGGTTGGTTTATAAATAGGCTGCACATTCCAATAAGCCTTTAGGGCACATCACATGCCTAGTCACACACCTCTCTACTGGGGGGGGGGAGCTAATTGATTGCATCAGGAGAGAAAGCAGTGGGGAGGCCTCTTGGTCCTATCATTGGGTTGGGAAAGCCCTCCAGATGTTGCTGTACTACAATTTCCATCATCCTTGCCCATTGGCCATGCTGGCTGGGACGAGAGAGTTGGAGTCCAACAACATTTGGAGTCCCGTCCGGTGCCAAATGCCATCATCCAATACGCAGGAGGTGAAAATTTGATCCTCTCCACAATCCCACTACTCCTGTTAAATGGTGTAAAGCATGAGTGGATTGCGGAAAGGTCCCGATCCACAGTGGAAGGGGCAATCCAAAGGACTTAGAGGTCACACCAGCTCATAAATAAGCTAGAAGGAGAAATTCTGCTGAATTATTACGTTTGCCATCAACTACAAATTCAATGTGGGCAGGGGATTGCCCATCTCTAAGGCAGCCAGACTTTGAATGCAACAAACGAAGGGATGAAAATGTCTCAGTTTCATGTATCTGGACAATCTTCAGATTGGGGGAGAAAAGGACTTTCAAAGTGTAGTGCCAAGAAAAACTGTATTTATGCAGTTGCAAGATTTACTAGCGATTCTGTAATTATATTCAGTTCCTCACCACACAATGCACATAAGTTATCTTCTTGGCATACATCACAGTGTGCTTGCGCCAACCTATCCACAACTACATATCCACCCCAACCTCAGATATGGGATATTTATGCTCTCTCTCTGAATCGTAACTATGAAGTTAGCAGACTAGCAAATGCTTTAGTCAATACTTTAAAAATACCTCCATCTCCCCCCCCCCTCCCCTGTGGCTTCTTCTGTAGAAAAAATGAAAGGGGAAATCGCTCAGTTATATCTCGGGGCGTTGCATTCTGCCATGCGAAATGCACAGCTTAACAGAAGGCGCAACTGTTAAGAAGTCACAATGTCAAAGTGTAGCTCCTGAGAAGATTTGAGTTTTTCTTCTTCTTCTTAATCTTAAACATGCCTAGGGGACAAGAGAGAATCAGAAGTTCTAGCCTCCTACAGTATTTATGGGGAAAGGTATGATGGCAGTAACTCAGAACTTCCCAGTGAACTCTTAGAGAAGCACAAAAATTAGTTATAAGACAGAAAAGTTTTTTCAAAGCTATGTAAGATATGCTTATTCCTTTAGAATCCGATCCCTTACTGTCTGTCACATTCCAACAGGGGTGAGGTGGAGGTGGGATATGCAACAGAAACAGGAAGCAGGGGAGCTTAACCCTTCCCCTGCCACTCACTTCCTCCACAGTTGATTTCTCTGTGCCCATGTTTACCTTGCACAGACAAGTTTGGAATCCTGTAACTGAGCTTGATTTTTTTCTTCTTCTTCCCTCTCTATCTTTTTCCTTGTGTGTCATGTTTTTTTAAAATTGCAAGCCTGAGGGCGAGGGCTGTCTTACAATGGATATTAAAAACTGATCAATAAAAAACTGAATGGATATTGAAAACTGCATACAAAAGATGAAGAGGTAAAAGCAGTAATGATACATTGGGCAAGAGATTTTGGTTATAATATACAGTATGATGACTGGATGAAATTATGGAATGAAAGGTTAAAATTTACGGCATGTACTGCGTTGAAAGAAAAGGTAATGAAAATGGTTTACAGATGGCATATAACGCCAGTTAAACTGGCTAAAATGTACAAAACATGCAACAAGTGTTGGAAATGTAAAGAAAAAGAAGGTACTTTCTATCATATGTGGTAGGAGTGTAAAAGGGTGAAAGGCTTCTGGGAAATGATATACAATGAATTGAAAAAGATGTTGAAATATACGTTTGTTAAAAAACCAGAGGCCTTCCTATTAGGAATGGTAGGAAATGAAATCAATAAAAGAGACTGTAAACTGTTTCAATACGCAGTGACTGCGGCAAGGATACTTCTGGCCCAAAGATGGAAGCAGGAAAAAATTCCAACAGTGGAAGAATGGAGAAGGAAATTGACTGAATACGCAGAATTGGACAAATTGACTGGGAAGATTCGATATCAGAAAGACCAAAAGTTTATCGAGGACTGGGGGAGATTTACAGAATATCTGAAAAACATATGTGATGTACAGACAACGCTTGTTGGTTTTGAAGAGACTCTGTGAGATAGTAAGAAATAGTGCAAAAAAGAGAGTAAGAGGAAATGGAGTTCTAAAAGGCAATATTATGTTTTAAAATGTGTTAACAAAATAGAAATTTTACGAAAGATTGACAGAGAAACTGAGGGAAGTCAAAAATTGAAGAATGAGTGTTAAAATATTTGTTGGAAAATGAATAAATATTTTTTTAAAAAAAAAGAAAACTGATCTTGGGAACATATTTGGCTTTTAAAAATTGAACAAAAATATTTTCCATGGGGGTGGGCTGCGGGAGAAGAGAGGCTGTGAACAATTAAAAGCATCCTGAAATGGGTGTGGAAAGTCCATCACCTCAAAAATACTTATTTGAGCAAGAGGAACATTCAGCTCGGGAAAAGCAACAAAAGATATTTCAAATCTAAAGTGAAGGTGGGGGGGGACTCTTAATATGTAGAATAAAATTTTGATACAGAATTTTGAGACAGAAACCACCCATTGATTTCAATCCACTCTGAATCAACAAAGAGACTTCATTGTACATTAGTTTAACCATCCAGCAATCCTTTTTAATTCTGACTGAGCTGAAAATGATGTGAGCCCTTGAGCTACACCATCCATTTCCAAATGAGAAATTATTCAAACAAAAACCTTACCAATTGTGAGCTGCTCTATTATACCAGTGCAGTGCTTGAAAGGATCCAGCAGAATAGCCAATTCGAAAAGTTCTTATAACATTAAAAGGTCAAGTTATCCAAGCCACCTGAAGCCTCACACTTATGTTAAAGCATCTAATTATTAAGGCTTCACTCCAGTCAATAGACTCCACTCAAATGATTTCCCCCCCTTGCATATCTTTTCCTCTTCTCGTGGATTGTAGAATGCACTCAAAAGTACTAGGTCAATTAGAGAGGTGTTTTTGTTTTCTTTGGATTTTTGAGGGGTGTAAGTGTTGCAAGGGCTGGCCCTACCATTAGGCAGAGCAAGACAAATGCCTCAGGTGGCAGGTTCTAGAAGGTGGCAATATTCCCCTTGAGTCCCTTGAGCATGGGGGATGCTATCCCATCATCAGTGTTTAAATAAGATTCTGCTACCTGTGTGGTCAGAGTCTGTACATGAGGCAGAGGGCACCATCACATCCTTCGCATCAGGCAGCAAAATCTCTTGGGCCAGCTCTGGATCTTACTCTGAGAGTTTGGATTTGATATCCCGCTTTATCGCTACCCTAAGGAGTCTCAAAGCGGCTAACATTCTCCTTTCCCTTCCTCCCCCACAACAAACACTCTGTGAGGTGAGTGGGGCTGAGAGACTTCAAAGAAGTGTGACTGGCCCAAGGTCACCCAGCAGCTGCATGTGGAGGAGCGGGGAATCGAACCCGGTTCACCAGATTATGAGTCCACCGCTCTTCACCACTACACCACACTGTTCCAAGCAGGACGGGACTTCAGCGAGATTAAAGCCTTAAACAATTAGAAACTTCAGCTAACTGCAGGTGTGGGTCTCCCCCCCCCCCAATATTAATGAATGGTACTTCTGTGCTTAGTTGAGCTGCCATTGGCTGAATGGGAATGGAAGACGCAGTCTTGCGCTTTCAAAATTTCCCCACATGGAGAAGCTCCATCAGCAGAGCCAGTGCCAGCTTCGAGGGGTCCCTGGGCAAGCTGTCTTCAAGAATTACCCTGGTCTCCTCCACTGTGAGGAAAAAGGAAAAGGAATATGGCAATGGCTGCTGCAGCTGCTTTACCCAGTGGTGCCAGTCCCATAAGCTCACCAGACCAGGAGGCAGTGGATAGAGAACATTGTCTGAGCAGGATTCAACTAACTAATCCTACCAACAGGATTACAACAACCCAAGGAATTGTGCTAGCATTATGAGGCTTTTCTCTCCCTTTCCTCCTCCTGCCCACTGCCCCCAAATGGTTCTTGGTGGATGTGCCCAAGGGCAAACCAGAAGGAAGAAAAAGCCTGTGTTGAGTTGATAAACGCTGGATACAGATTATGCAACCAAGCTTTTTAATAACAATAGATGCAATGGAAGAGTAACCAACATGGTGCCCTCTAGATTTCTAGACTGGGGCAGCACCACTGAGTTCCAGCCAGCGTGGCTGATGGAGAGATGAAGACTGCAGTCCAACAACATATGGAAGGCAACACACTGGTTACTCCTGGTGTAAGGTAAGCATATTAGGGAGGGGAGGGAGAATGATCTCCAAACTACAATGAAGAGGATATAAAATTAATGCTACCCACATCCTAACCACATGCAAAAGCAACAATATTAGATCAGCTGTTCCTAACTATTTCACATTGCATTCTAAAAAGAACTCAGTATTTTAAAATAGAATTCCAATGGCAAAGTATTGAATTGACACTTATGATAAAACACATTTGATTAAGACTTAATAAAGAAGTGTGCATTTTACTTGTGAATAATGCATAGTGAGATAAAGTTGGACATAAAGCAAATAGAATGTCAAAACTAATATCAGTTTGCATTCCTCAGCCATATTACTTATTTTATTACTAGATTTTAAAATGCATATTGAGTTTCAGTAGCTTTTTCATTATTTCGGGAGATAACAAAATAAGCTTTCTGAATAAATGTGCCTGATTTATCCATGTAACTAGTATAAAATCAATACAATTTAAAAGGGGGGGGGGAGCTCAGGTTGCACAGTAACTTTGATCTTGTTTTTACAAGCAGGGTTTGACACCAAGCAACAATATTTCAGATATCCTTTTTATTAACTGAAATCTCAAGCAACCTTTTCAACTCTTAAGACATCACTGCTTTGCAGTCTAATTAGAATGAACACATTTTCTTCAAAAGAAATAAAGTTTAATTTCATTAGATACATAATTGCATCCAGCATTATTTTAAAAATAGCCAAAAAAACATCAATAGCAGCTCCTCCTAACCAGCTCTCCAATTCTAGTTGCTACCTCCATTTGTAGGTGGGTAGTCTTCCTTTCACTGGCTGTACTCCCAGCTGTCTTAAAGGTACAATGCTCACAAAATCACCCCGGTGCGGAGATAAATATTTCCCATGAACTGAGAAGAACACATTTAAAATAACTGTCATTGTATGGCATGTAAGCATGTTTATTATAAAACTGAACATTCCTTAAAAACTCTTGAAAGCCGTAACATTTTTGAATAAAATAAAATTGTCCAGAATCCTTTATAAACCAGATTTGAAAGTCCAACCACATTTATGGGACCCCCCTCCCCCAAAGTCCAGATCTAAAGTCCACCAAAATCCAAGCAACTATAATGATCTGCAGGAACATAAAGTCATTGGCTTGGAGCCTACCTTCCATTTTGTGAATGGACTAGAGCTCAGTTCATGAAATGGCGTTTCCCCACCATCCCCTTCCTGCTGCAACACCCTGTGACCTGAAAAATCTGCACCTGAAGGTGGAAGAACAGAATGAGAGCCAGGTGCCAGGTGCTTATCTGCTTGACGGTGGCTTTCTCCATGCCTATAGCTGAACCTCCACGTTCTGAGACAATATCTCAGAACAGGCAATACCCATATCTACTCAAAGGCACAGTTACACAAAGGTACCACAGGTGAAATGGCTAATCCAGCAAACAATGACACACCTCTTGCACCCAATGGGGCAGGTACAACCTAGCATGGCAGATGATTCTGCTCCAAATTTAACACTCTGCCTGGAGGGCTGAACCTGCTCCATTTGTCTGTGCCTCCATTGACATCTACAGGACATGTGAGGGAGATGAGGCATGTGGAGCAGCCCCCTCCTGTCTGGCAACTCTGGCAGTGGTGTGGGTGGAGCAATGGGTACCTTGGAAGCATCAGAGGTGGACTCTGACAGCTGTGGAGAGGAAGGTGGGGCTTGCCGTTCATGGCATGGTGACTGGCAGGGGTGAGAACAGGTAGAAGAAAACATCCTCCCACTTGCGCCCTCTTCCCAGGAACCTCAGCACTAGGAAGCCCTGGATTAGGTATCCCACTGAAGCCCTTTGCAGGGTCTTCTGAAAACCAGCCCTTGGTGTCATTCTGACTTGACCAGGCCATGACACTAAAGCCTTCATGTGTTTGCCTGGCAGGGTAACGAAAGTGTGTAGAGAGGCAGGGGGCATGCACAAGAGTTCCTCTCTGACCTTCGCATCTTGAGCTTGAAGGGGATTTCTAACTGTGTTCAGTTGAAGATGGTTAGGAGCCTTCTTTAGACCTTTGGGCTAAAGAGGTGAAGAGAAGGAGTAAGGGACCCCTGACTCTTGAGAGCCCCATGGACTGCAAGAAGATCAAACCTCTCCATTCTGAAGGAAATCAGCCCTGAGTGCTCACTGGAAGGACAGATCCTGAAGCTGAGGCTCCAATACTTTGGCCACATCATGAGAAGAGAAGACTCCCTGGAAAAGACCCTGATGTTGGGAAAGATGGAGGGCACAAGGAGAAGGGGACGGCAGAGGACGAGATGGTTGGACAGTGTTCTTGAAGCTACCAACATGAGTTTGACCAAACTGCGGGAGGCAGTGGGAGACAGGAGTGCCTGGCGTGCTCTGGTCCATGGGGTCACAAAGAGTCGGACACGACTAAACGACTAAACAACAACAACAAGGCAAGCAGGTGACATTGAGTCAGGGTGAAGTGCACCCCATAATAAGACAAAAAATGTTCCCCACTCTTGATGTGGAGAGTGGGTCTCTTTACTCTATGCTCTACCCCTGAGGGAAAAGACAGCCAGAACTTGAAAATACTGTACTTTTCCGTGTATAAGACTAGGTTTTTTGAATTTAAAATAAGGTTAAAAATCTGGGGGCATCTTATACACTGATAGTGCATATGCCCATTTTCTAAATTTGGGGTCCCCAAAAGTAGGGGGCCTCTTATACATGGGGGCGTCTTACACACGGAAAAATACGGTACATCAGGAACAGTGCGAGGGAGACTGGGGTTGTTTTCTACACACAAAAGCCTACCTTGCTTCTTAACTTTATTCAAACTTTATTCTAACATATTTGTAATCTGCCCTGAAGACCTACATGGTAGGATACAGGAAAATAAATCTATTAAAATAACGTAAATACCACAGCATATGTAATTAAAAGAACCCTGTAAAAAATATGAGCAAATCTATAACCACTCAACATTAAGCGAAAAACCACACTGATATCTTCTAGATTTACTACCTTGTCAGGGTGCATGGAACTAAATATATAATTCACTGTGAATTATTTATACCACAGTTAGTTAAAAAGAAATGTGATTCATTATTCCCTAACACCTATTGATTTTATCATTCAAATGCAGGAAACAACCCCACTGATTACCTGGTGCAATTTTTAAAATTGTGTTAAATGAGCCCATGCCTAAGCTCTTAAACTGATCAGTGGAAAGAGGGGAAAAAATGAATATTTCAGCATGATTTATTCTTCATCAACTGCAAGGATCTCTTTTTCATTAGTTTCCAAGCTTTGCCTCAGAATGGCATTCTGAACAACAGGCTGGAAATTACAGTTTTCAATAGATATACAAATCTAACAGAGCACACATGTGCAAGCTGGGGCTGTGCATCCATTATGACTATGTGCTTTGAGCCTTGGAAAGGGAAAATCAAGTGAAGGACAAACTGGAGAATTGGTGTGGCAAGCAAGGAAAGGGTTAAGTCCCCCACTCCAAATGCCTTCCTTCTAAAGCGGCTTTTATTTTCTTTAAAGCCATCATTTCTGTACCATATGTATTAGTGTATCACATGTAGTTAGCCCTTAAATGGAGTAGGCTGTACTGTACAGTAAGATCATACTGCCACTGGTGGTGTGGGTTTTTACACATACGCCATAAATGCTCTCCTGTGATCATAGGTATTCCTAATCCCCGTCTTTCAGATATATTTCCACTAAGCATTTCCAGCTAGCTATACTCTAGCTGCACATTAATTCCTTTCCCCCTGCAGAGGCATCCCTCTGCAACAAACATGGAACAGAAGAGGGCCATGGCGATGGGAATCTAAGTCTCTCAACTTGCTTTATAAATAGGCTCGGGGATTTTTATACCAATTGTGAATTGACCTGCTCCACCTCAATTCACATCTTACCCAAAGCTTCTTCCGCAGCTTTAGTGTGTAGCTGTGAATTCTCAAGGATGCTTGAAGCACGGCAGCTGGGTCAAAATCCTTGTTTTGATTTGTAAAGCAAGCTACCATAGTGTGGCATAATCGATAATGAATATTTTAGGGATTTGCTAGTGCAGAGTAAGTACAACAGAATGCTTATTTAAACCTCTTCCTAGTACAGTCTTGCAGAATTGTTAAAAACAGCTTACTGTTGAGTTCTTCACCTTGCTTCTTGCAACCAGTTTCAAAATAGTGATCTGATGACTGTGGGTCTAAAAATAATTTGCATTGTTGTGGCTAATCACTAGAGAGGGGCATTCTTCTTATCCGTGTTACCCATTTAGTCTTGCATACAAAGATAATTAAGAAGTGAGGCATGATAAACTATACAGTGAGCGCTGATAATGCACCCCTCCAATCACACTGTCAGGCTCAAAAAGAACTCAAACACTCTGGTAAATATGAATTGGATAATAATCAACCACTGCCCGCACTCAGCATACCAGAATAGCCAGAAGAGTCCTTCTGATACAATGAAGGTTTTTGAAGACTATCTAGAATTGTACTTTTATGTCAAGTATAATGGGTTCTAATAACCACAAACTACCTGCAAATAGTACGTCTTCATCAAGCTTTACAAACACTAATCTTGTACAATCATGAGTAAGAGTTTAATAATTTAATTAAATGCTGAAAGCTGTAATATTATTTTAGATTCCAATTAACCAATTAATTATTGATCTTCGGGGGACTGAAGTTCTCTTCATCACTTAACACCAATGCCCTCTAATAGCTAGTCGGATGCAAGTCTCTCTTTCTCTGTTTCACTCCCTCTGGCCAAATCATATTTGTCATATTGAGTAATTAAAAAACTTAAGACCTCAACAGGAAAGTCTCTGCACAACATAACATATCCATCAGTTGGGTAACATGAAAATTCTAAATGCTATTTCTACAGAAAAACACACTTTAAAAAAAACATGCACATACAAATTGCTTATTTTGTTGCTGTTGTTCCAATCATTTCTACCCTTTCTGTTATATAATCTAGGTGGCTTGCGAGGAAGAAACAACAAAATAGCATTTAAGTTTAAAATAGGTATTGAAACAAGGTGAAAAAGACTATTCAATCAGGATGTCTGTGTTTTTTTAAACCCTACTGAACGAAGGAAGCCTATGCTGTTCACAGAATGCTGAGCAGTAATGGAGTCAGGCATCGTACTTCTGGGAGGCTGCTCCAATTTGGTTACCACAACTGAAAAGGCCCTGTCTCTAATACTCACCTCCTGGAAATAGAAGAGGAAGAAATAGAGGCAGTGAGAGATTTTACTTTCTTGGACACCATGATCACTGCAGATGGTGACAGCAGTCACGAAACTAAAAGACGCCTGCTTCTTGGGAGAAAAGTAATGACAAACCTAGACAGCATCTTAAAAAGCAGAGATATCACCTTGCAGACAAAGGTCTGTATAATTAAAGCTATGGTTTTCCCAGTAGTGATGTATGGAACTGAGAGCTGGACCATAAAGAAGGCTGATCACCGAAGAATTGATGCTTTTGAATTATTGTGCTGGAGGAGACTCTTGAGAGTCCCATGGACTGCAAGATGATCAAACCTATCCATTCTTAAGGAAATCAGCCCTGAGTGCTCACTGGAAGGACAGATCCTGAAGCTGAGGCTCCAGTACTTTGGCCACCTCATGAGAAGAGAAGACTCCCTGGGAAAAACCCTGATGTTGGGGAAGATTG
This sequence comes from Podarcis bocagei, assembly GCF_964188305.1. Lineage (NCBI taxonomy): Eukaryota > Metazoa > Chordata > Lepidosauria > Squamata > Lacertidae > Podarcis > Podarcis bocagei. Next base: position 1,018,969 of record NC_138127.1, on the reverse strand, counting down.
AGGGCACAAGGAGAAGGGGACGAGATGGTTGGACAGTGTTCTCGAAGCTACCAGCATGAATCTGACCAAACTGCGGGAGGCAGTGAAAGACAGGAGTGCCTGGAATGCTCTGGTCCATGGGGTCACGAAGAGTCGGACACGACTGGACGACTAAACAACAACAAGGAATTGCCTCAGAAATGAAGTATCTAGTGAGATTCATATCAATGGGGGAGGTAATATTCTGGTCCCGGCCTGGGGAGTCCTAGACTTCATTAATAATAATAATAATAATAATAATAATAATAATAATAATATCCATTTCATTGCTAAAAAAGGGGGTGGGTAGGGAATGAACGACTTTGTGGGATTAAACATAAAGGTGTTTACACAAACTGTTGGCCTATATTTGCTGACTGGTTAATGCTTTAAAAGGCATTAACTTTTTAATATGTTTCTAAACATGCCTACCTTTTAAAACCACCAAATTCTCCTTTTAAAAAAACTCCACAGCATTGTTTAGTGCATTTATTAATTGTATTCATTGCTGAACAGGGAATGAAAGGGAACAAAGTGTCAACCTATATATATATAGCTACTTAATGGACTCAGTTTGTAATTTTACAAGCTGCTTTGACTTCACCAATTTTAGTGCAACTTCAATGCTGTTTGTTTAAATTTTATACTAGGTTTAAGAACTTGATAGCATAATTGTATGCACGATTGATCTTTCAAAAACATATTGTAAACAGCATTAAAATGTTTAAGACTATAAAATACTTTTATGAAGTAATCTGCCAATTTTATAGACTTAACGCTGCAGCAAACCTCAAACCAAGTAACACAGTAATATAGATATAAAATGCTTTATTTATCCTGTAATTGTAAAATCTTTTTTTTGATTGGCATAGCATTAAATAAAAGAGAAAGCTATAAAATTGCCTTAAAAAGTCATACAGTGTTTCATTTTTAATAGGTTTATTGAACAGATGATCTCCTAGCTTTGGTTTCTTTTGTTTCCTGACACCTTTACAAGACGACATCTGGCAAAAATTAGAATAAGATGGAAAATCTGTCAAGGTGCAGTTGTCTGTTGTCCATCTCTTCTAATGAAGATATGAGTTTTTCCAGAAAACTGGTGTGTGTTTTGTTTCTTTGCTTTGCTTTGGCATATGTTTAATGCTTTCAAAAACATTCATTTGCCTTTGACAATTGTGTTTGTTATGGACCTCAGTGGTGCTGGACATGTTCTGAATGCAAAAGCTACAGGCGTCTTGAGGAAGGGCTTGGAAAAGTTCAAGTCTGAGTTGAGCCGCTCTTAGTCAGGCCCCATCTGCCCTATACTGTTCATTTAAAGCAGAATAATGTAACTTCAAGCAGTCTGGGCTCCCACCACACCCTCCAACAAATAATCATGGGAACTGTAGTTTGCTAAGGATGCTGAGAGTTGCTGGAGACCCCTTTTCACTTTACAGAGCTGCAGTATTTTAACAGTCAATCCCTCTTCCCTGGAAACTCATGAGAATTGTATTTCTGCTATGTGAATAGGGGTCTCCTAACAACTCCTGGAAGGCGCCTGCTTCTTGGAAGAAAAGCAATGACAAACATAGACAGCATATTAAAAAGCAGAGACATCACCTTGCCAACAAAGGTCCGCATAGTAAAAGCTATGGTTTTCCCAGTAGTGATGTATGGAACTGAGAGCTGGACCATAAAGAAGGCTGATCGCCAAATAATTGATGCTTTTGAATTATGGTGCTGGAGGAGACTCTTGAGAGTCCCATGGACTGCAAGAAGAACAAACCTATCCATTCTGAAGGAAATCAGCCCTGAGTGCTCACTGGAAGGACAGATCCTGAAGCTGAGGCTCCAATACTTTGGCCACCTCATAAGAGAAGACTCCCTGGAAAAGACCCTGATGTTGGGAAAGATGGAGGGCACAAGGAGAAGGGGACGACAGAGGACGAGATGGTTGGACAGTGTTCTCGAAGTTACCAGCATGAGTTTGACCAAACTGTGGGAGGCAGTGGAAGACAGGTGTGCCTGGCGTGCTCTGGTCCATGGGGTCACAAAGAGTCAGACACAACTAAACGACTAAACAACAACAATGTTACACATTGCTTGACACAATAAAGGATTGGATCAAAAGCTCTCTTCAGAACATGGTCAGAACACTCAGGTCTCAGCTACTCCTTCCCTCTACAACTGCAAAAAAATCTGCTCCAAAGAACTGAGTTGTGGAAGGTAGCATGGATGTTGCAGAGAACTGGCAAAAACATCACTCCCTTGTCACCTGCATAAGACTTCCTCCATCTTCTATCCGCTTTATGCTAAAATGTTTTAGAAATGAAAAGGCTTTCCCCCATTCATGGAAAGGCACATTTGGATCCAACCCAAACAGTTACAAAATTATTCAACTCGTTTGGCAAACAATTCTGCCCATTTAAAAAGGCAAATTTCAATATAATAGTCAAACTACGGTAGAGGGTCATAGGGCTTCCACCCACACAGAGAGGTGTGACTGGTTTCCACTGTGAGCTGCAGCCATACTTAAATCTTTACAACTCAATGGTGGGGTATGCATATGAACATCATGTGCTGTCTTGACCAGCTCACTTTTATGGAATTTGGAAAATAAACTGTAATTCTAGTGAACTAGAATGCAGATATTAAACACACACCACAAAAATAAACTCAATTAAACCAGCCTAGAATATGTACACTCTCTATATATTAAAAACAGGGCCACTTCTCATTTTAATCTTGACAGAATCACTTCAGCAAGACAAACCATACTGAAAAGAGAACAGGTCTCTTGGGATCCATACACCTAATGTAAGAACTGTGTAGCTGATATTTCGATATACACTATACAATTCTACTTTTATTTATTAGAACTATGTATATATTACCCTTCCACTTCATTTGTACTATAACATTCAAGATAGCTTTTAAGTAAAGCACTGAGGTATGTCCCCATTCCACTGTTTAATTTAAATAATTTGTTGAGGCTGGTAAGGCTTTTATGAAACACATTCCCACACATCAGCTTTGAATATTGTTCATCACCTTCCTGGGTAATATATTTGTAGTTTTCAATACTGTCTGTGAATCAGATGTCTTTGCAAAACTCTCACTTTACTCATGAACTAAATGTTTGATGCTCTTTTTTATATACTTGTCAAACACACCCATCAGCTCTAGGAAGATTATTGACAGTGTAAAGCACTTAACTGCTAGGTGCTAAGAAAACAAACATACACCTTGAAACACATTCTTTGGTTTCTGAAATTACAGGTTTCAGAACTTTACCTCAAGACTAACTAAAGGTACCCCGAATGTTGGAAACAACTGAAGAGGGTGAGAATATTGGAAAGTATTATTATTATTATTATTATTATTATTATTATTAATTTATTATTTATACCCCGCCCATCTGGCTAAGTTTCCCCAGCCACTCTGGGCAGCTCCCAGTCGAGTATTAAAAACAATACAGCATTAAATATTAAGAACTTCCCTAAACACTGCCTTCAGTTGTCTTTTAAAAATAGGATAGTTGCTTATTTCCTTGACATCTGATGGGAGGGCGTTCCACAGGGCGGGCGCCACTACCGAGAAGACCCTCAGTCTAGTATTGGACGATGATTATTGTGAGCCACACAGAAGGAATCAAGAGATTTATCTAAACTACATGATATGCACAATGGTTCAGCATCAAATAGTATGCCTTGTTCTCTTTGATGAATGTTTTACACAGCACTTTTCAACTTATTTTGCCCAGTCACCTCCCTACTTCCGTCTCAGAGCCATTCCCACATCTCCTATATTGATTAAGGCAATGATCATAGGTTAAACACAATGCAAGTGCTTTGCAGACATACAGTTACAGATTCTATCCCCACCATCTTGGGGCAGTGCTGGGAAAGACTCCTGACTAAAATGCTAGAGAGCCACAGCTGATCAGCATAGCCAACAGGTGCCCTCCAGAGATTCTGGACTTCAGTTTCCATCCATGACCAACGGCCCAATAACATCTGCAGGGCACCATGGTGTAGACCAGGGGTAGTCAACCTTTTTATCCCTACCACCCACTAATGCATCTTTCTTGATGGTAAAATTTCCTTACCGCCCACCAGTGCTCAATGGAAGGATTCAACTTGTGGCGTAGAACCCCCTACTGCCCACCTAGAATCCTGAAACGGCCGCTAGTGGGCGGTATGGACCAGGTTGACAACCCCTGGTGTAGACAAACTGAGTCAGATGGACCAGTGCTCTCAACTAGGTATAAGACAGCTTCCTAGCTTCTTAAAGACAGGACTCTTCAAGAATAAGGTCAGCACTGATGAGAGACCAACATGGGCAGCCTGCCCAGGGTGCCCAAAAATCTGGCTCTGGGCCTGATATTCACAGGCTTTTACTGTCCTTCCTTACAAGATTTTCCCAGTAGACTGGAAACAACTTCCACTAGCATTTTGGCCAGCAGCTACAAGTCCTGTGTGAGAGCCAGTGTGGTGTAGTGGTTAAGAGCAGTAGTCTCGTAATCTGGGGAACCGGGTTCGCATCTCCGCTCCTCCACATGCAGCTGCTGGGTGACCTTGGACTAGTCACACTTCCCTGAAGTCTCTCAGCCTCACTCACCTCACAGAGTGTTTGTTGTGGGGGAGGAAAGGAAAGGAGATTGTTAGCCGCTTTGAGACTCCTTCGGGTAGTGATAAAGCGGGATATCAAATCCAAACTCTTCTTCCTCACCTTCTTTTAGGGAAAACTTTGGCTCTAAATTCTCCTGCCCCTTTTTGCTCCCCCTCATACCTCTTTGATCCCCACTGCAGTTTTAAGTTGGCATTGCTTTGCATAATCTTCCTTCAAATAGGATTTTCAATTTTAATTTTCATCACACATTTCCTCAAAGCAACCACATACAAAAAAAGGGCTCCAACAGTAAATAACTTCATTGCATTTTTTATTGATTTGATTAGAGTGGGGGAGACCATCTTATTCTAGCAAAGCAAAATATAATAATCATGAGACAGAGACATTGCCAAGTAATTGTCTGCATTGATAATTGAATGGAAAGGGCATGCTAGCCTACCACTAACAACTAAAGCTACACGACCTCCATTGAACTATACATTTGAGATAATAATCCCCATTACAATCCATCATAATAAAAAGCCAAATTGTGTGAGTACCGTTGCAACATATTTCTATTACACAAAATTACAAAGCCCAAAATAATGGAAATGATTGCTTAAGGGTAAAGAGGCAAAATTAAGGACACCACAGTACATTTAACTTGGCTGGAGCTGAGAAGAAAGAAGTATCATATTGCTTAGCACGTACCTACACAAATGAAAAGATACAGCCTTAAAATATAGTCTACACTATCATGTATAACAACCCCATGTTTGATTTTTTTTTTTGGGGGGGGACTATTTAATGATGCACTGGTGACTTTATTTTCTTTTTTTTCTTTTATCAAAGCACCTGCAGGCTATCTTTGCTTAAGCAAACAGAATTATACATTCCTGTCGTTATCAAGGAGCTGCAGCCAAAAATAGCATCTCAATGAGACAAATGTTCTTAAATCAGGGGCAGCCAATCTGGGGTCCTCCATCACTCCTGATCATTGGCTACGCTGGCTGGCACTAATGGGAGTTGAACAACCTCTGGAGGGAACCACATTGGCCATTCTTGGTTTAGAGAATTATAAATGAGTCACAGGCTCTCATGCTCCCTCCCTCACCCCTTACTGTCTCAGATAGTTCCCCTATCTGTTTCCTAGCATGCACCATAGTTTGCCAATATTCAATCCAATCCAGAAGCAGAACAATGGTCTGAAAGGAAAGCACTAGCAATGGTTTACGGATTTGGACATCAGTGATGAGTGACAAACGAAGACAGAGATCGAAGTCATAACAGAAGAAAGAAAGGGAATGCAAGTCCACATTTCATTTATTACCATAGGAAACTAGAAGCCTGTCATCTGTCTCAGTATTACATATATTGACTAGCAGTGGTTCCCCAGGTTTTCAGCCCTATCTGAAGATACAGGGGATCGTCCTTGTGACATTCTGCATTCAAACCAATGATCTGCCACTGCGTGGTGGCCTTTTCTGAATTACGGATTGGAGAATCACCAATCCGTAAAAATCTGTACACCAATCTGTAAAAATGAACTTCTTTTTTTTTTTTTTTTTGCTAACACAGTTAGTTAGTTAGTTAGTTAGTTAGTTAGTTTATTGATTGATTGATTGATTGATTGATTGAATGATTGATTGATTGATTGATTGAATTTATATTCTGCCCTATACCCAGAGGTCTCAGGGCAGTTCACATAACAAAACCAAAACCACAAAACATATAAAAACAACCCAATAACTCCCCCCCCCAACACATTTTAAAAGCGCATTGGGTGTCAATCAGATAGACCAAAGGCCTGGTTAAAAGGGAACGTTTTTGTCTGGAGCCTAAAGGTGTACAATGAAGGCACCAGGCGAACTTCCCTGGGGAGAGCATTCCACAGACGGGGAGCCACTGCAGAGAAGGCCTGTTAAAATTTGAGAAATGGGACTCACAGTACTCTCCTGATCTACATCCCTAAACTGGTTTGGGCATTCACGACTCAAAGCTCAAGATGAATTCACTTTCCTAGACATATCATAATGGGTATCCTGTGAAGAGAGTGCTTGAATACTCTAGCCAGAATAGCACCCTTGGGATATTATAAGACAATTCTCATCATCTCATTGAAAGAGGTGGGTTTGATTAGTGTGGAGAAGGGACATTTAAAGGGGAAACATCAAATACCACATGCTAATATTACTATAGAAGAAACATCAGCATGCTGAAGGGTTTTGTACCTTGGCTGTCCTTTGAAAGATGGGCCCTGGGAGGCAGGAAGGGGAGGAAGACAATGCAATATCACCCTCTCCAGAGGGCATGCTTAATGCTCCCATGGCCAGTTATCAAGTGACTCTTATGTCACTAGCCCAAAAAGAACGCCCTTTTCCAAGGCATGACATCTTATTAGTTTTCCTTTTCTGAAAGTGTAAGAAGAATCCATAGTCACTTCCCTTCAGTGCTACAAAACAGTGGGTGGAGTCATACAGAAGCCCAGAAGGGCTGGCTGAAGCATTTAAATCATTCCTGATCTTAATCTTTTAAATGTTCCCTAAGACTGTCATGGAGCATTATCAGCACAGAATGAAGATGCTGATGAGAAAGTCTACTTACATCTCCATCCATTCCCTCTCACTCGCTAAATGATCAAACCAAAGGAGATTGATATGCCTCTGTGGCGATCACACAGGGCCCCCGGACGTTTGACGGTCTATTGACCCTGTGCCACCATTGTGATTGCTTTCTTCGCTGCCACCACCCTGCTTCTCACGGGGACACACAGAGTCCAGACAGTTGTTAACAATAACAAATAATCAAGTTTATTTTTAAATGCAGGAACAAGTGTATGGTTTCAGTTTATTTTTTCTCTTGTCAGTTTCTTAATCTTAATTCCTAACAATTCCAAACTGATTATTCCAACTGTCTATCTGACTCCACCTAACAATTCCTCTCACTCTCTCACAATACAACTCGACCAACCCACACCTAATCCTCCCTCTTCCTTCTTCAACTCCCAAACCTCAACCTCAACTCCCAAACCTCAACTAACTTTCAAAACCTCCCACTCTAACTTTTATTCCCCCCTTGCATTCTCACAGGCCAATCACATCACACCCATTTTACCCCTTTCCTTATGACCCATCCTAGGAGGCAAATGCCACAGCCTCCAGAGCAGGGGTAGGCAACCTAAGACCTGGGGGCTGGATGCAGCCCAATCGCCTTCTCAATCCGGCCCGTGGACAGTCCGGGAATCAGTGTGTTTTTACATGAGTAGAATGTGTCCTTTTCTTTAAAAAGCATCTCTGGGTTATTTGTGGGGAAAAGGAATTCATTCATATATTTTTTTCAAAGTATAGTCCAGCCCACCACATGGTCTGAGGGACTTTGGACCAGCCCATGGCTGAAAAAGGTTGCTGACCCCTGCTCTAGAGCTCTAGTGACCAATGAGCTAGCAGAGGGAGGTGTCACAATGAAGGGTGTGTCACAAGGAACTCCTCAACCTAGCAACCACCAGCACTTGAACTGACACTACTCTCAACTGACACTACTAAACTTGCTTATGTGGCTTTTAATCCATGTTCAGCTTTTTACAAGTATATAAAATGAAATTTATCCCTTTATATTCAAGCTTCCGTTGTTCCTGCACCTACTGAGCATTAGCTATCTAATCTACCTCTCTGTCTCTTTGGCAGAGAGGAACAGCAGAAAACCAGAAATCACCCCTTGCGTGTTTATTAATTTTATTCCCCTCCTTCACTTGCAGGTCCCAGGGCACGTTACAGCCATCTAAATTATAATTATTATTGTTGTTATTAATAATTAAATTTGTATACCACCCTATACCACAGGTTTCAGGGCAGTTCACAGGATAAGATCACAATATAAAAATACAAAATACATAATAAAAACAAATACAACCAATAACCCCCACCACACACACACACACACACACACACACACACACACAAAAAGGGCATTGGATGTCAACAGGGCGAGTCTTGAAAATACAACTCTCTGGTGTCAAAGGTCAGATAACAGGCCCCCTAAGTGCCCCTATTCCCAGGGACAGTCCCAGATTTACAGAAGCTGTCCCAGTTTCTGATTTGATCCTGGGATGTCCTGCTGTTCTTTAGGTCCTCCCTATTTTAAATGTTCCCTAAGACTGTCATGGAGCATTATCAGCACAGAATGCAGATGCTGATGAGAAAGTCTACTTACACCTCCATCCACTTTCTTTCTCACTTGCTGAATGATCAAACCAAAGGAGATCACTATGTCTCTAGAGGACCAATGAGCCAGCAGAGGGAGGTGTCACAATGAAGGGCGTGTCACAAGAACCTCTGCAACCTAGCAACCACCAGCACTCAACTCACACTACTCCCAACTGCCACTACTAAGTTTGCTTATATGGCTTTTAATCCATGTTCAGCTTTTTACACGTATGTAAAATGAAATGTATCCCTTTATATTCAAGCTTCCGTTGTTCCTGCACCTACTGAGCATTAGCTATCTAATCTCTGCCTCTCTGCTGCAACTGCCACACACCAAAAGGCTATGGAAAGGGCCCTGTGTCTTTGACAATTCACAAATTGATTCATTGCAGCTCCACTGCAGCCCTCTCCTTCTTTTCAGTGTCACCCTATATTTCTGAACAGTGGAAAACCAGAAATCACCCCTTGCGTTCATGTTATTCATGTTATTACCCTCCTTCACTAGCAGGTCCCAGGGCAAGTTACAACCATCTAAAATTATTATTGTTGTTGTTATTAATTAAATTTGTATACCGCCCTATACCCACAGGTTTCAGGGCAGTTCACAGGATAAGATAACAATATAAAAATACAAACAACAACAACCCAATAACACACACCCCCAGACACATTTTAAAAGGTTGTCAATCAGATCAACCAAAGACCTGGTTAAAAAGGAACACTTTCACCTGGAACCTAAAGATGTATAATGAAGGTGCCAGATGAACCTGCCTGAGGAGAGCATTGCACAGACAGGGAGCCACTGCAGAAAAGGCCCGTTCTCGTGTTGTCATGCTCCAGACCTCTTGAGGAGTTAATTAACATACTTTTTCTGGATGCCCTTCAAGATGTCACTATTAAACTAATCTGCCTAACTAATCTCTATAGGATGGAAAAACAAAACTAAGATGTTCAAATCAGAACGTTTGCCAAAGGAGTACAAGTTATTCAAATGAATTTATCCCTCTCTCCTCAAAATTCAGCCTTCCATATCTCTCATATTACACAGGTTCCTGTTGACTTCTTAAGGAGATCTCTTTTCAAGGTAATGAGCTGTTGATAATGTTTAATGACCTTATACAGTAGGAGTTCTACATTTCGGGATTAAAATTCATCTCAAGCATCCTGGCCTGAGAAGCAACAGACTGTGCCTAGCGAACCTAAAACTATACAAGTGACACTAGCAGCAGCAATTTTAAAAACACTGCAATAGCAATACGCATCATATTAAAAAGAAAGATCTCAATGCACACAAGTTAACAAAGTCAGGAAAAGGGCAAGTTTCATCTTTTAAAAAAAAATTGTATAATAATGACTTTGCATTTCTACTAGGTTTATATAAAACATAAAACATAAAAAGATGGTATCACAAATACTAGAAAGGCAGCACATGTTGTTTTTAGCATCCTGCCATTTTATCAAAAGCCTCATAGTTTATAATGAGCAGGAATGTGAGAAGAGTGCATTTCATCCAAAGTTTGACTCTTAATGAACTCTACCCATGTGCAACCAATAAGCTTACCTTTGTTGTCCTCCAACTTTGGACCAGTTGCAACATATAGATGGGCCTCTGCCATGATGTTGTCTGGATTCTTCTTGTGTCAATCCAGTTTCCACAAACCCCTCTCTTTAGAGCTGCCCAACCACATCACATTGCATGCTGGAGAGTCTCAGAAATGGCTTTTCAGGGGGTTGCAGTGGGGAGGAGTGAGTGAGAAACCCCCACTGCATGAGCCTTGCTCAGGCATTTTTAGACCCAAGCCATAACACAAAATGAGCAACCATATACGTTAGGATTTTACTCTCCCTCTGTTGCATGCATGAACTGGTCTTTTGTCTCACTCCTAAATATGTGCCATTAAAGGTGATTCGGCCATTAAATGTGACCTGCAGCTTGAAGGCACAATGGTGAAGCAGAAAGAGGGTCTAAAACAGCCAGCTGATGAGAAGGGAAATGGCTTTATCTCAATCTGAGCCTTTCACAACAGCTTTTCCCTCACTCAGAAATCACAAACAGTTCATTCTATGGCAGCCTTTCTCAACACTGGGTCCCTAAGTGTTGTTGGACTACAGCTCCCATCATTGTTCACCACTGGCCATGCTGGTGAGGAATGATGGGAGTTGCAGTCCAAGAACATATGTGGTTGAAAAAGGCTGCTCTATGGGGATGAACATTATTACCACCTGAGGTTTGCAAACCAAGCTACTGTTAAAGTAGCCTGGAATACAATCACTTACCACCTGGTCACCATGAGCAATCAGGAATCTCATTCAGGTGAGTGTGTGGGCTGACAGTGTGGAGAGAGAGATTTGTTCTTCCTCTTCCAGCTTCTGTGCTGGCAATAGAGGTTGTGAATCCCCTTCCTCCATGGAAATACAGCACGCTGATCAAGGAAGCTGTCCCCTCCTTTGCCAAGCCATGAATGAAGAGAAGCAAAAACATAGACAACTACCCACAGGGTAATGGAGCAAACTGCAGCTCCACTACTGGTCTGCTGCGCTTCTCTGATGGTTGTGCTTCTTTTATAAGCATAGAAGTGGGTACCAATAAGAAAACCTGGCAATCCCAATAAGCACAGGGAAAATGCCGTTCCCTAATAGCCTGCCTACTTTGTATTGAAAAACAAGTTAGCTTAAAAAAGGGTGGGGGGGGAGAAATTAAATTGTTGGTTTTTTCCCTGCTAGATTTTCAGTCAGAAGCATTACCAGGGGAGAAATCAATTGGCAGCAGCTGAGAAGAGATATTTAAGTTGAAGGCCAGAACATCTTAATTGGGAAAGGGTGTTTAAAGTTGGAGCTAGAGTCACTTCAACATATAACAAAGCTCTCAAAAAACACTTTCTATAAAATCAAGTAAGGTCAAATATAATGGGAAATGCCTTGCCAAACCCAAGGGGGGGGAGTGAAATTGCCCACAAAGACTTTAGATTCTGCACTAGAGTAGCCTTTCCACAAAATCAATTGTTTGTGTACGTTCAGCTGTTTATCCTTTGTAGTGCACAATGCATATGCCTTCCCCAGAACTTGTGCTTCTGTTGTGGGGCTATATCACCTTTTTCCAGCACCCAAGGTGCAATATTTTATGGTTTGGGAGAGTGACATTTGTCCCCCAAATACTGGGTGCATGGCTATTAGTTATGTATGAAGTGTTGCTTATGCAAGTGTCAAGGACACCTCTTGGATATTACCTCTCAAGTGAAAGATAAGGGACAAATCTGCACCTCGTGCCCAGTTCTACTGGCATTTTGTGACCTCCAGAAACACTTTCCCCTCACAAACTAGGAGAACCTGTAGTTCTCCAGAAGTTGCTGGACTAAGCTCCCTCCACCCCTGACCACTGGCCATGTTGGATGGGACAGCTGGGCACTGGGGTGACAACAACATCTGAAGGGGCCACGAGTTCTTGGTTCTTATTTTAGAGGTTGTGTGCTTCCCTGCTATGCATATCAAACAGAGGGGGAAATCAGTTGTGGGTGTTAAGTAATGCCACCGAAGTTATCCGTCCCCTGCTCTCTGGTCAGTATCTTGGCAGCCATCTGGGTCTAGATCATATTTCACTCCTCCAGCCTTTAATTCATAGATGGGGAATCGATGGCTCTTCAGGTGTTATTGGGTCTCAAATTCCCATCAGCCCCAAACAGCAAAGCCAATGGTTAAGGATATTGGGAATTAGTCCAACAACATCTGGAGAGTCACAGATTCCTCACCTTTGGGCTGAAGGGGAAAATTTTTGTGCAAACTCTATAAAAAGGGGGAAAGGAACCAAAAAAATCCTTCAATTTTGAAATCCTTTATTACTATTTTTTAAAGAAAGATTCAAGATTCATTGTGATCTTAGCTGCCCTCTCCTCACCTTCCTAGTGCTAGAGGTTCTCGTGAAACTTTTTTTTAAAAAGAAGAGCACACAAATGTAGCAAAATATATTTTTACGCGATGCAACATAGTCTCTGTGGCGATCACACACAGGGCCCCCGGACGTTTGCCGGTCTATTGACCCTGTGCCGCCACTGCGATTGCTTTTTCCGCTGCCACCACCCCGTATCTCACGGGGACACACGGAGTCCAGTCAGTTGTTAACATAAACAAATAATCAAGTTTATTTTTAAATGCAGGAACAAGCTTATGGTTTCAGTTAATTTTTCTCTTGTCAGTTTCTTATTCTTAGTTCCTAACAACTCCAAACTGATTATTCCAAATGTCTATCTGACTCCACCTAACAATTCCTCTCACTCTCTCACAATACAACTCGACCAACCCACTGCCTATTCCTCCCTCTTCCTTCTTCAACTCCCAAACCTCAACCTCAACTCCCAAACCTCAACTAACTTTCAAAACCTCCCACTCTAACTTTTATTCCCCCCTTGCATTCTCACTGGCCAATCACATCACACCTATTTTAACCCTCTCTTTATGACCCAGCCTAGGAGGCAAACGTCACAGTCTCATCAAAGCAAGCAAACATAATCAATTTGGAATGTGATCCAACATTTTTCCATCAGACGTGATGGAACTTCCCCATACTATTTGGCATCCTCTGTCCCCACCCGCTCTGTTCCAAAGAGTCACCAATACTCAGGAGTAGATTTAGAGGGTCAGCAGTGGGCGGGAGAGGTAGGGGAGCAGTCTGTTGTGCAGGCACAATGCCACAATCAGATATCACCCTTTGGCTTCATATTTCCCCCACCCACCCCCAAAACTGAACAAAGAATCTATAAAAAAAACCCATAGGGTAAGCAGGCTATCTGTTAACAACTTTAAAATAAACTGAAGTATATTTATTTACTGTGTTTGTTTGCCATGATATAATGAAATTGTGGGTGCTAGTTTTATGTTGCCGTATTATAATGGGGGGGGGATGATAGTATACAGCTGTAATGCACAAGAGAAACAAAAAAACTAATTAAGATTAGATTTTCAATTAGCCCATATTTGGCTGATACAAGAGACTGTGCATACATTTTGAGTTACAATAAAAGACTGTAGGAAAAGAGTATAGCATAGCTGAAATCCTGTATATTTGCGCCTATATGTCTGTCCAAGAAAAAGATATATGAAAGGGCAAAGCAGATACTCATTGATTTCAACATTTCTGCATTGCTTCCTTAGTTCTCTAAAAGCAGCAAGCTCATACAACAACAACAACAACAACAACAACAACAACAACAACAACAACAACAACAACAACTCAGTTCATTGCTATTGGGAAATTATCACAGAAATTCTAGTCTCTGAAATATTCAATTCTGCTACATTTCCTATCCTGCGGTGACTCTTCTAATCAATATTTTACTTGAAAGGAGTCGAACTCCCTCCTGTTTTATTTAACTTTAATAGGTACTATTCCAGGTAAGTATTCAGAACAAGAAAGCTATAAAACCTCTTTATTTATTTATTTATTTAAAAAAAAACACCTAACATTTTTTCCTTTAAAGTTATCAGTTGTACAGGATTGAGTGGATATATTTGTACTTGGAAAGTACAAAGATTCTAGGCATATAGTTGAAGGCTTCATTTGAATTGGAGAATTTAGTCTCCTTCCATTTAAAGAAGAAGAAGAAGAAGAAGAGTTTGGATTTGATATCCCGCCTTTCACTCCCCTTCAGGAGTCTCAAAGCGGCTAACAATCTCCTTTCCCTTCCTCCCCCACAACAAACACTCTGTGAGGTGAGTGGGGCTGAGAGACTTCAAAGAAGTGTGACTGGCCCAAGGTCACCCAGCAGCTGCATGTGGAGGAGCGGAGACACGAACCCGGTTTCCCAGATTACGTGACTACCGCTCTTAACCACTACACCAAACTGGCTCTCATTTCATTAAAGTTCATTTCATATGTGCGATTTAGAAAAGGTGCTTCAAGAAACTTTGGCAATCTACAGTTAGCTAGTATCAATGCTGTTCTAATATTGTTGAGTATATTTCAAATAAGGGAGAACTTGGAACAAATTTACTCAACCACAAAAAGAGATTGGAAAGGAGGCCCAGAGGAAACACACATGATTGTAGGATAAGCAGTTTCAGAAGGTGAACATTAAGGTGGGAAGGAACATATTATTGTTGTTTATCTCAGAAAGAAAGCTGTTAGCAAAATGACATGCTTTAGCTGGGATTTCTAACCAGTTAGCAAAACATGACTGAATCTGCTAAGTAAATACAATGAACTGAACCAAGTAAAAGTATTATCAAAATGGGTTTAGACACAGTTTATTAGATAAACATCCTTACCAGCAATAATTTAGCCCAGAAAGTATTTGGCCTTCCAGGTTTATGTGTGATTTAAAGAGGCCTCTCTCATACTAAGCAATGAGTCTCTTTAAAGGATTTTGTCTATACTCATTTTCGACAGATGAAATTAGCATGGTGGTTTGGGAATGAAGTTTGTCATTTAAAAACGTGAAGCCAAATGTTGGGGTAAATGAATAGAAGATGTTTGGAAACTGTCTTGAAACATTCAAAGAATATTGTTCAATGGTGAAGGGTAACCAAAAAAAATCACAAGTATTGAAATGTGAACAGCTCTAAGGATTAAAACTGAGAACTGTAGAGGATTCTAAATTTATGTTTTAAAACTTATTTACTACTAAACATGTTATATATGCTAGGGAATTACAATTCCAACAATTCCAACTCTACCAATCTTATCAGATTCCAGAACATTTAAAGGCTAATGTACAGGCATATATCAGATGAATTTTGGAACTGGAAGTGACTGAGTCATCCAGTTGTCCCCTAGTACTTGTTTAATAGGGGTGGGCAAACTAAGGCCCGGGGGCTGAATCCGGCCCAACTGCCTTCTAAATCCGGCCTGCGGACGGTCCAGGAATCAGCATGTTTCTACATGAGTAGAATGTGTGCTTTTATTTAAAATGCATCTCTGGGTTATTTGTGGGGCATAGGAATTCGTTCATTTCCCCCCAAAAAATATAGTCTGGCCCCCTGCTGAAAAGGTTGTTGACCCCTGTTGGTAATCATTACTGTGTAAAAAACAAAGAATGTTTTCATATTTTCTGCCTTCTGATAGTAACACTTTAAAGTTCTCGGTCCCTGTCTATGCGATTCTCAGTCATGTCAAAAATCATATGTCCTTTCATCCATCGAATACAGCTTTATTTGTAAATATATATTTTTTCAGGCAGGAATGAAGATTTGGAGATATGCTTCAGAGGTCCAGACTATGGGGAGCCCAGAAAAATTAATAACTACAATTTGGACTACAATTTGATCGCTTTTTTATTTTAGTTTATTGTTTTTAATTGGATTATGATGCAGATATGTTGATTGGCTGTTTTTATTGGATTGGAAATTCAATAAAAATGATTTAAAAAAAAAACGAAGAATGGAGCTATCCATTTCTACATTAATTTTAGACCATAGAACAGTAAGTCAGCTTGTGATCATTCTCCAATAACTAGTATTGTTAGAGCTCCCGGGTAAAGCCAACTATATTTGCTTTTAACAACTTACAGACTCCTTTAGAAGAGGAAGAAGAAAGTAAAACTTTACTGCAATGTTTCAGAGGTTGCTTCCATTTGCAGTTATGCCTTTTTGGTTTACAGCAACTTTCCAAAGGCTCATGGATCAACTGTTATGTACACATGTGGGATATGCAGCAGCACATGTCAAGTATTTGTTCATTTGTTGTTCAAACGGACAGCCATCTGAAACACCTAGAAGTGCTGACTCTGGCCAGACTTTAGTACAGCAACTTCAGAATTGTCCACTACTGAGAAAAGTTAAGTGTATATTGTTGAGACACAGAGGTGAAGTCAGGGATAGCTAAAGGTGACACATTAGAAATAACTTTCGATTGACTAATTTGTTGGGAGGGGCCACACAATGAAAATGGTGATAGGAAGAGAAGATGTTCAAAAAGCAGTAATGGAATAGAAAGAAATATTCTGTGTAAGATTTAGCCCAACTAGGAAAAGTCTTTTTGTACTGCAGAGCAGTGGATGTGATGTGGGCTTTGGGACAATGATGAAACAAGAAAAAATATGGGAGTGAACAGCCAATATCCTACAAAACAAAAGGATAAGAAGAAGAAGAGTTTGGATTTGATATCCCGCTTTATCACTACCCGAAGGAGTCTCAAAGCAGCTAACAATCTCCTTTCCCTTCCTCCCCCACAACAAACACTCTGTGAGGTGAGTGGGCTGAGAGACTTGAGAGAAGTGTGACTGGCCCAAGGTCACCCAGCAGCTGCATGTGGAGGAGCGGAGACGCGAAGCCGGTTCACCAGATTATGAGTCCACCGCTCTTAACCTCTATACCACACTGGCTCATATATTGGATAATTATCACACTGGATAATATTTTAGGGGAGAATATTAAGTGGATAATTGAATTGCTCAGGCATTGGCTGTCAGGGGACAACCCTTCTGTTAGTAATTGACCAGTGCCCATTAATATGGATTAATCAAACAAAATACACAAATACTAATGTTACTTGACAATTCAGCCATATCGTTTCTAAGGTAAGCAAATAATAGGGACAGATAATCAAATGTTGATTATCTGTTCAGATATAGATATATAATGTATTCTGAAAACTGCTTGTAGCCAGTGGGTCTATGTATGTTTTAAACTGCAGCACTTGTCCAGGAGTCCTTTAACTTTACCTTAATTGTATTTGTGCTGAAATCGCTGCTTAGAAATCTCATCTGGGATGGTGATAAGGGGACACAGTGGTACCTCGGGTTACATACGCTTCAGGTTACAGACTCCGCTAACCCAGAAATAGTGCTTCAGGTTAAGAACTTTGCTTCAGGATGAGAACAGAAATCGTGCTCCGGCGGCGCGGCAGCAGCAGGAGGCCCCATTAGCTAAAGTGGTGCTTCAGGTTAAGAACAGTTTCAGGTTAACTACGGACCTCTGGAATGAATTAAGTACTTAACCCGAGGTACCACTGTAAGGGTAGCTTTAGCTGCTGAGAACCAGCAAAGTGTTACAACTTAAAATAGAGGCAGAAAAAGAGGAGCCCACGTTGCAACAGTTTTACTATGAACAAGCTGGATGGTGGTTAAGCTGAGACACACCTAGACTACTAAATGGGGTGGGGGGCAGGATCCAGGCTGTATTGGCCCTTGGACTAGTTGAAATTATTTCCTTTGATGGCTTGGACATCCTTCCTCTAATTAGGAGAATTCTGTTATATGCTAACTATTTCTAAGGGGATATTTTGTGAGCGACACAATCGCTCTAATTAAACTTTACCTAAAGCATGGGAAGTTTTGAAACCTAAACTGAACAGATGATCACTGATGTGTGTTTTTTAACGACCCCTTGCTTAGGCATTCCTGTGGCAGGGTCCCACAATTAAAGAACCGGCCAGCTTGCTGCTGTTCCAGTTACACTGCAGCTAGAAAGAAAGGAAACCAGAGGAGAGAAACTGAAGTGGTGGCTGGGCAAAAGTAATTTCAGAGTGGGAATGGACACACAGAGAGAGTGAAGAGATGGAGCCCATCTTCTAAAATTGCTCTGAGCACTGGGTGAGGTGAATAGCTGGTGCCTTCAGGGTCCAGTGACCATCCCAGATACAATCAAGTCAGCCTCCTTGAACAATCAGGGTTGTTGCTGGGTACTGTAATGAAGGCTTAACCATACTTGAGCTGAGCAGCCAGGAAGCACCAATTCACCACTTGGGAGCCTCAGAACATATATGGCAGCCTCTTACAGTACCCTGAGGGTGTCTGTAAGCACAGTACCAGGTTGCCTTTCAAGCTCCATGCAGGAAGGCCAGTGAAGCCTCTTTGCACATGCACATGGAAGCCATTCTGGCTTCTGTGATCTGAGCCACAGGTTTGTATGATCAGAATGTAGATCCATTCTACTCACTGCCAAAATTTTGGAGAGCAGAGCCAGTTGTTTCATTGCTCTCATAATGCACAGTATCTTGTGCCAAAGGTCACCACTATTGTGATGATCATGATCTGCAGTAACCTGGAAAGCTGTTGCTGCATTGAATATACTCCCCGCTGCCAGAAATATGGGATATACCGAGGTGAAAATGAAAATCATAGATATTTAGTGCAACTCTAAAGCACACTAGATTTAAGGGAACAATGACAGGCATGGAACAAGGACCTACTTATATGATGTGATAGCCATATTCAGATAGCTAATGGGCTGTCACGTAGAAGATGGCGCGAGCATGTTTTCTCTTGTTCCATAGGGTAGGATCTGAACTGATAGATTCAAGTTACAAGAAAGGAGATTCTGACTAAACAGCAGGAAGAACTTTCTGACAGTAAGAACTGTTCGACAGTAGAAGAGACTCTCTCAGAAGGTGGTGGACTCTTCTTCCTTGGAAGATTTTAAGCAGAGGTTGAATGGGATGACCATCTGTCATGGGTGTTTGAGATTCCTGCATTGAAAGGGGGAAGTGAGGTCCTGAGGGTGAATTCCAATTCTACAGCTCTATGATTCTATGATTCTATATGCCAGTCAGTACTCCCTAGTCCTAGTCTGATACCTTGTGAACTATACACACAGTCAGGCATTTCCCTGACCACACAAAGGTTTTATCTTTGAATAGGGAAGGAGTGCACAAGCAGTCACCATCCCCACTGTCCCTGACAGATGTGCTTCAGCCCTTTATATGCTTGTAATTCTCTCTATCCAGGGCTTCTAATCAAAAGGTACTAAGTGCGTTTCTAATTGGGGGCACTAGGAGAGGACATGTGTGAGTGCCCCTGTCCCATCCACAGATAACACATTTGTATGCTTAGGCAAACATGAGTATGGTGTATAGAGCACACTCCTCTGGCAGTCAGATTTCAGATCATGCTGTCACACTATTGGGAGGGGTTAATAAATTTGGGAGGGGCCGCAGCTCAGTGGTAAAGCACATGCTTTGCAGGCACAAATTCCTGAGTTGACTAAGAGGCAGATCCAGTGATGTGAGAGATCAGCAGCGTGAGACCCCCGAGAGCTCATGCCAATCAGAATAGGCAACATGAGGCAATACAGGGCTAGATGGGGCAGGCAGTCTGGACTGGTACAGGGGCAGCAGCGTCTCATGTTCCTATGCAAAATTCCACTGCATCCGCAACGATGAACGTGTGGCTCATAGCAATAAGTTCTTTGTTGCATTTATATACATTGGTACCTCGGGATGCAAACGGGATCCATTCCGGAGCCCCGTTCGCATCCAGAAGCAAATGTAACTAGCGACAGCACGCCTGCGCATGCGCGCGTCATTTTTTGCCACTTCTGCACATGCATGTGACGTCATTTTGAGCATCTGCGCATGCGTGAGCGGTGAAACCCAGAAGTAACGTGCTCTGTTACTTCCGGGTTGCCGCGGAGCGCAACTCGAACGCGCTCAACATGAAGCATATTCAACCCGAGGTATGACTGTATTGCCTTTCTGCCAAGGCACTAAGGTGGTTTGCAACTTGGAATATTAACAGAAAGAAATGATAAAAAATATTCTCAGGCATTGACATTAGGTGTTTCCTGGCTTCTCCTTTGCATCAGGGCTAATAGGTCTTAAGCAGCCCTGGGGAAGGAGGGGAATGGGGAATTTTGCCCTATTATTTAGTGCAGGGTTGGGGAACCTGTGGCCTGTCAGAGGCTGCTGGATTCCAGCTCCCACAGTTCTGATCATTTGCTGTGCTGGCTGGGGCTGATGACAGCTGAGTCCCACAACCTCTGAAAGATCACAGATTCCCCATCACTGATTAACTGCATTGTTCCATATGTGAGGATAGGAAGGTATTTTTGTTAATCTATTATACAGGAGGAAATATGCAGGTAATTCATCTAAAGTTGTTTATCTGTTGGGTAATACAGAGAAATATCATCAATGGAGTAGCTAGGTTTGTGATGGCTGCACAGATATCGAGGAAGAATTGTTTAGAAGAAAATGCTATTAACTTTTATGATATCCAACTGTGTTAATTATTTTGTCTATTTTATGGAAAAGGTTTGTCTCTCTTGCAAGCTTCCCTGTAAACTAGATGGATGCTCCTTTACTTTTTTCCTTTCTTCTTTTAATATTGGATGATAAATGTGATGATATTGTAATGGCCATATTGGATATTTTATATATATATATATATATTGCTTTTTATCTTTCAATAAAGAATAAAAAATACAAAATACAAGAGATATAATAGCTCTTAAATTCTACATAGTAATTCATAGCAGAGCACACACTACTTCACATGCACTATTCTAAAAAGGCAATATCCTGACTGGAGCGCTTTCATTCCATCCAGCATTGAAACAAATTGCCTGACTGAAAAGTAAATATTTCCTTCAGAAGAATATGAACCTTACAAAAATATAACAACACACATAAACAACATGAAATTACTTTAACTAAACTTTATTTGACTGATGTTTCACAAGGGTTCTGCCAACCACAGTTAGGCTCAGTTTGCACATAATGCAAAGGCAAACCATGGGTTTGGATGAACGTGTGCTACCAGAGAGGAGATCACAGTCATTTTGCTGCTACTGTAGTTCTGCTGCTGCTGTGAGCTAAAGCTATGGTTTTGCTTTGCATGTTGCCCAAACCTGGGCTTATGGTTTTCCTGGACTGAGACAAACCACAAGTCCAAAACTAAACCATGGCTTAGCTCACATCAGTAGCAGGACTGGAGGAAGAGCAAAGAGATGTGTGTTCATGTTAATCCATGGTTTAGCTTAGTGTTACATGCAAACAGGGTCACAATGGGTTAGCACAGTGATGGCCAAACTTGGTCCTCCAGATGTTTTGGGACTACAACTCCCATCATCCCCAACCACTGGTCCTGTTAGCTAGGGATGATGGGAGTTGTAGTCCCAAAACATCTGGAGGACCAAGTTTGGCCAACAGGCAAAGCAAAACCATAGCTTTAGCTCACAGCAGCAGCAGAACTACAGTAGCAGCAAAATGACTGTGATCTCCTCTCTGGTAGCACACGTTCATCCAAACCCATGGTTTGCCTTTGCCATAAATCAAAGTATAAAATGTGAACTCAGTTTATTTCATTGGGCATTAAATTCTAAACTTTACTGTGCTAAAACTAACCTATTTTCATAAGACTTGATGATGATGCAGTAAACATCCTTGCACATGGGGGCGGGGAACCAGGAGGCAAATATGCAGTCAAATAATCACATCATATAATCACTATACATACAAACCTAGGTACAATTTATACATCATCAAGGGGATATGACAACCAACAAAAGAAACTTCTTTGCCACCTGAATAATACAGTATTTGGTAATCCCAATCGCATATTAGCACATGGGGGGGAAAGGAACCTGTCAGAGCTGCTTCCAGATCCTAGCTCACAGAGGATCACGCTAGCCAGCGATCATTAAGTAAAAGTCTTTATTGAATTACAGTTTCCATTCTCAAGCCGCTGCGTGCAACTCTACGTCTAGTGGCTAGATCGGCGAAGCTCCGTCTGAGTCTCCGCCCCTTGTGCACCAACTTAATATCCTAGCCCTGCTCCACCTTTTCCGCCTGACTGTTCTCCTCTGGGTCCCTCTGCCCCCCGGGGTCTCTTCCTTCCTGGATTCTTCTGACGCCGACCCCCCGGACCCTCCTGTCTCCTTGCGCCGGGCTTTAGGACCTGGCTCTCTTTCAGGGCTGCCTACTGCGTCACTTTCCTGTGCATTTGAACTTGGCGCGCGCGCCCAACCTTCCACTTTCCGTCTGACCGTTTCTTCGCTCCCCGATGGAGGTGTGGCCACTCCTGACTCATGCCCTCCCTCCTGTTGTGAGCTGCCAGCGCTTGCTCCCTGGCTCCCTTCCTCTTCCCTGCTCTCTGGCGGTGACGCTGGTCCCGATTTCCAACTGCTCTCCTCTGAGTCCCCTCTGGCTCTATCTTCCTGGGGTGCCCCCCTAGACTCCCCCCTTGCCCTGGCCACTGGTGCTCCTTTCTGTGAATCTTCTGATTCACTGGAAAGGCTCGGAGATCTCGGGTCGTCGTCATCACTCATCTTTTCTTCTGCCTCCTCCCCTTCGCTCTCTGTTTCCTCCCTTGCTCTTGCCTCTGCTCCTGAACCCCTGACAGAACCAGTTTTTTTCCATGTGATTAAGATATTCAAACATTCCTAAGGCAACCTAGAAGCAGGTTCCTGGTGGATACCTTGCCACCATATGCTCTAGTCTTTGCCCATAGACCAGTGTTTTTCAAAAGCTGGGTCTCCAACTATTGTTGGACTGCAACTCCCATCATTCCTGGTTAGCAGGACCAATGGTCAGGGATGATGAGTTGTAGTCCAACAACAGCTGGAGACCCAGGTTTGAGAAACACTGCCATAGACTTTCATCAACCCCACTTTTCAATTTGCTTCTAGGTTTGAGTGATTGGCTCTACATTTCCTTGCAACGCCAATGATAAGCTCATGCTTTAAGACAATCTGTGATGCTCGTTTATACTTTCCCATTCTACCCTGTTATTCTGTTTTCTGAGCCAGATAGGTGGCATCTAGAGATAAGCAACTAAATTAATAATAATATATAAAAAAATTTTTTATTTATATCCCACCCTCCCCAGCCGAAGCTGGGAGGATGGATTGAGGTAGTTTTGCACCAAAGTACGTTTGCTTTTTGAGCAATCATTTTACGAAAATTGGGTAGCTTTCTGAAGAGGTACAACTCACACGCTTTCAATTGTTGGATAAATAACCACAACCTAGCTTGTCCAACAAGAACTTTTTTGTAGACCCGTTAAGTTTTCCTGACATTGTCCATTGCAATGTTTCACCTATTCTGGTCCATCAACCATGCTGGAAAACTAAGGGCTACTCTGAGTAGCTTGCATGAGGATTTGTAATCACTGTCTCCTTCAAAGAATCAGTCCATTTAGGCAGAGGGTGTTGTTTTTAATCTGTGATAGCATTCCCTTCAGTGCACTACAGAGACTGCCTAATCTACTTTTAATGAACCTATTACCATAATATCTAGGAGCCACACTGTCAGCACTGGGCATGGATCCAATGCCTGATTTGGGAATGGGGTAGGAGGGGGATATCTGCTGGTCCAAACTATACATTCACCATCTGGATTCATCTGCAACTTTGTTTATTTATTTATTTTCCAGAAAGGACTTTGAATAAACTTCTGTTAAATAAGTATAATGGATGGGGATTTATTTCACTTTCCAAACACTTCTAAGAACAAGTGTTCTTAACACTTGACACTTCCTTCTCTGCCAGTATATAGATGTTAATGGTCACTTTTCCTTATCAGCCCTTGTTCTGCTACAGTTCACAGGCAGACAAAAGGAAACGGACAATGCCGTTGAACATGTGCTAGCAGTGAGACAATGGAATAAAATGTAATGACACTGGCACAGTAAAGTTTTATATCTTCCAGAATAGCAGAAATACCTCAGCAATTAGGGCAGATGATATTTCATAGCGACGGATATAAGTGAAGGCATGCGTCAATCAGCATGCTAAGAGAATCTGAACTAGTGTTGCGGCATAAGGCTCACAACTTGGGAGCTCTGCGCTCCCCAACATCTGAGGGTGGTGTTAGCATGAAAAGTTACTAAGGACAGCAGGTGTTGGGGGGGATCAATGCGATAGTAAGGGGTATACCCTTGACACTTAGGAGGTCAAGAGCTGCTGCTCCAGCATTAATGCATTTTGGATTAGTATCTTGTGTCAATAAATCCTGATTACTAACATCAAATACTTGACATTGCTCAACTTTGCACCAGCCATTTGCTAATTGCAGCAACATTCCTTAGGAATTCCTCAGTGGGGAAAACAATGGTCATCTTCCCAAGGCCGCTATGAAGGTCAGAGAATCAGAGACGTTTCAAACTAACTTCTGCAAACGATAGATAAAACACTTAATCAGACCTCTGCAGACTATAATTTAAAAGCATATTATAATAGAGGACAGTTAACCCATAATATTCATAGATAAGCTGAAAACATGGCTGCATTGATTGCAGCTTAGTGAACTGCTAACTAATTTTGTGAACCTTTTCAAATAAAAATGTTTACTACTGGATGAAAGTAGCCTTTTAAAAGCAAATGGAGACCTTTGCCCCAAGTGACAGTCCAAGGAATGCAAGCCAGGTGTGTGTGTCCATCTGTCCTTCCTCTGACTACCACCTTGGCTGCTGGCTCAGCCTAACCATGTACAATATCCAAGAGAAGGGAGTCACTAAGCACAGCTAAAGTAGGTATCTTTGAACAATAATATAAAATTAAGCAATATCATATAAATGGTTAAATGTAACCAATTCAAATGGAAACAATGCAATACAATATCTGATATCATGAAAACATCATAAAAGCTACAGAAATGGGCAGGATTAGTTTTTAATCCCTTTCTGTCTACCTGCAATATATTTAATCTCACCTTCCTCTTAAACTTGGGTTGCCCGATTCTGTCCTCGCCAAATGCTTACAGGTACAGTGGTACCTCAGAAGTCGAATGGAATCCGTTCCGGAAGCACGTTCGACTTCCAAAACGTTCGGAAACCAAAGCGTGGCTTCTGATTGGCTGTGGAAGCCCCGTCAGACGTTCTGGTTCCAAAGAATGTTCGCAAACCGGAACAATCACTTCTGGGTTTGCGGCATTCAGGAGCCAAAACACCCAAGTACCAAGGTGTTCAAGAGCCAAGGTACGACTGTATAACTTATTTCTTGGGAAAAGTTGCTCATGTTTATTCTCTCCTTCATTTAAAGTCCAGGATGGAGCACAACTACCCCACTGATGCCCTTCTCATGCATGGACAATGAAGACTAGTCAAACCAAGACCCAGTGCATCACAGACAATAAAGGAAAAAAGGAACTGAACAACTGTGGCACATCCAAGAGAACCAAGGTCCTTTCTAAAAGAACAGGGAAGTTTTAGGCCTATCCTATTCATTTTCACTTTTATCCTCTGATGTTTCTACTGCTCTTCCTCTAGCAAATTATGGTCATGCAATGCATGTGTATGTTTTCCAAAGAGGAAAATTTCCTCTCAGAAATATTCCTAAGCTGCTGCTTTTTCTTTTTCTAGCCCAACATTGGTCCTGAAATCTGCAAATACTATTTTGGACAGAATCCAGGGCAAAGCAGCATTGTATGCAAAGTGTAACAGATACAGCTCCAAAAGAGCCAACTGAAAATTACAGGCAACATATGGTAAAGATTTTTTCAATTTTGCATGCTGCTTTGTGATGGTTCCAATACCTTAGAGCAGCCTCTCTCAACCTTGGCCAGAGCTCAGGGATGATGGGAGTTGTAGTCCAACAACATCTGGGTACCCACAGGCTGAGAAACACTGCCTTAGAGCAACTTTCCTGAAATGCATAGTACAGCCAGGGCAGGTTCTCCTTCAGTAACATACATAATCTAACAAATTCTGCTACATGGCAAATATGCAATGAGCGATTTTAATATCTACTTTAAAAAACAAAACACATCATGTCCTGAGGTGTTAAAATAATGTTGCTTGGGATTTCAGAAAGCCTTATTTGCTTGACAGTTTCCCTACATGTGTCTTATAATCATTATATGGTGGGTGGGTATGTTTAGATAAAGGCTATGTGGTGCAGTGTAACAGAATTACACCTGAAATTCCCTTATACTGTGTCAAACCACTGGACTATTAGCTCAGTATTGTCTGATGGGCAGTGGCTCTCCACAGTCTCAGGCAAATAAATTTTTCCCATGTGGTTATCAGGGTTCCTTTAGCTCAGGGATGGCAAACTCAGGGGGCTCCAGATGCTGTTGTACTCCAGCTTCCATCAGCCCAGCCAGCATGCTCAATGTAAAGAATGGTGGAGTCCAGCAATACCTGGAAGACCACAGGTTCCCCATCCTTGCTCTGCCTCAAGATGCCAAAACCAATTGGATAAAAGGAAATTGGAAAAGATCGCCCAATGCTTTATTCACCGTGGGACAACCTTCCTGGTAAATCGGGAAGCAAATTACAAGATTGCTTAAATTCATACTGCAGAACATCCAGACATCCTACATCAGTTGTCATCTTGGGCATGGTACATCAAGCAAAGGTTCTTTTAAATAGGTAGATGTGAACATAGCCCTTTGCATGAGTGGTTAGTTACAGAACGTTCAGCCGTCTCTCATGTCTGTGAAGCCATAGCTCAGTCATACAGCACATGATATTAACACGGGTCAAAAGAAATGAACTGCCATATAATGCAGCAGAATAATAGCCCATCTATGCTGTTACTGTAAACGCTGGTTAACGGTCACATTTTGAAGTATTAGGAAAAGATATCAGGCCTGGGTCCGGAGCTAACTGAACTATATGTGCCATGTGATCTTCCCTTCCTCCCTAAATTAACCTGCTATCCTCGGGCGCAGTAAAAGATGCTGTCCCATCGCCACCATTGATGTAAGATTCGACTACCTCATGGAATGGGGCTGAGGCAGCATTTGCACTTCACAGGATGCCACAGCAAAATGTATTGAACTGGTCCTGAGCATTAGTTTCCATATACCAAGTCAAAGCATTGGTCCATCTGGCTCATTACATTGACTGGCATTGGTTATCCATGGTTTCAGACAGGGCTCATTCCCAGCCTTACCTGGAAATGTTAGGGACTGAACGTGGGATGCTCTTCCTATGGGACGCGGGTGGCGCTGTGGTCTAAACCATTGAGCCTCTTGGCTTGCCGATCAGAAAGTCGGCGGTTCGAATCCCTGCGACTGAGTGAGCACCGGTTGCTGTGCCCCAGCTTCTGCCAACCTAGCACTTCAAAAGCATGCCGGTGCAAGTAGATAAATAGGTACCGCTGCAGCGGGAAGGTAAATGGCGTTTCTGTGCGCTCTGGTTTCCGTCACGGTTTTCTGTTGCGCCGAAGCGGTTTAGTCATGCTGGCCACATGACCCGGAAAGCTGTCTGTGGACAAACGCCGGCTGCCTCAGCCTGAAAGTAAGATGAGCACCACAACCCCATAGTCGCCTTTGAGTGGACTTAACTTATTTTTCTAAGCCACATAGTTTTATCTTATGAGTATAAAGTATTTTGATGTGGGTGAGGATCTTAGTTACTCGTCCCATGTAGTACACCCACAATCAATGTAATTTTAAAAAAAAAGTTTCCTTCAATGAATTAATTTAATGGAGGAATCTGAAGGTTTTTGGCAAGATTATATTAACATTTTTGTTGTGCATCTTACAATACAGCACCACACTTCCAAAATTTTGCTTGTGCGAAGCATGAAAAGGTCAGTACCCCCCCCCCCAATGTTTTAACTCCTTTAAAAACTGATTGGGAAGCAAAATACAATTTTGACACATTTGGGTTAGGAAGATGTTTTCTTCTAAATCTCTAATGGGATTATCATTCTCCCTGATATAATATACCATGCTTCAAGCTGCATCACAAGAAAGCCGATTAATCCATCCATTGATTTTACTCCCACACCAGATACATTTTGGGATTCATAGTATATAGTGAGGATTTAGTTTAAAATAAACTACATTTTAAAGCTGCACAGGCTCTATGAGAATGCATCTATATTACACTACAATAACAACAGACATCTGTTCAACCCTCGATGAAAACATCCCTCATTAGAATACTATTACCACTGATGAAGTTTGACATTAATGTGACATATCTGCAAAAAAGCAGCATCAAAACAACTGACTACAAAGATAGCATTAACACAATATATGTGCTATTCCTTAAGACAGAAAAATAAACGAAGACAAGATGAATATGGTTTGGAATCACCACAGCAGATGTAAGTACAAACATACTGAAACAAATTCTACTCCCTAAAGCCTAGGCTGCCCAGTAACCAGAATAGTTTTTGTTTGTTACTATGGTATGTATTTTTATATTATAGACCACCTGTGATCTTCAGATGAAAGGCAGTATAGAAATTTAATATATAATAGTAGTAGTAGTACTGTAGTAGTAGTAGTAACACCTCGGAAATAAATTTCAGTAATCTGCATCTTGTTTCTGGATTTTGTAGATACAGTGGTACCTTGGGTTACAGACGCTTCAGGTTACAGACTCCGCTAACCCAGAAATAGTACCTCTGGTTAAGAACTTTGCTTCAGGATGAGAACAGAAATTGTGCTCCAGCGGCGCAGCGGCAGCAGGAGGCCCCATTAGCTAAAGTGGTACCTCAGGTTAAGAACGGACCTCCAGAACAAATTAAGTTAACCCGAGGTACCACTGTACTGTTTAGACATGATGCTAACTGGTTTTGTACATATGTAGTTTGAGGTTCAAAAGGGAACTAGTTACCTACATGCATGCAGAAAAATAGCTCTGTATCAAAACTTGACTCCATGGT
This sequence comes from Podarcis bocagei, assembly GCF_964188305.1. Classification (NCBI taxonomy): domain Eukaryota; kingdom Metazoa; phylum Chordata; class Lepidosauria; order Squamata; family Lacertidae; genus Podarcis; species Podarcis bocagei. The sequence continues at coordinate 989,888 of NC_138127.1, read as the reverse complement.
CCTGCAAGGGGCAATTATTTCCCCTTAAAAGCAAGTAAATGCCATGATTCTGCCTTGAAATGAGCTTGCACAAGCCAGTAGCCTAATGTGCCTTCAGAGTATATCCTTCAGACTAAGTTGAAGTAAGGATAATAGAGTGGGCAAGTGTAACCATTAAAACACCTGGCCAGCCAAACACTGACTATGAAATGTTTTGTTCTTGCTGTTTTAAGGAAGAAAGAATGCTGCAGCAACTACCATCCGTTCTGGCATGCTGGTGGGTTTTTTTTGGGGGGGGGCGTTGGCACAGATGCTGGTGTTGGGGTGGGGCTGTATGCTGCTGCCCTCATCACCTGCTCCTCTCTAGGAGGTTGTCATGGAGGTGGGGTGAAAAGCTGTATTTTAATAGTTTGCACTGGGAAATAATGATAGGGGAACATCAATTTTCTCTATTAATGCAAAATTTTAATGGGAGTTTATGAGGAGGAAAAAAGTGTACTCAACAATATTAAGACTATTAATTAGATTCCGGTAGGGGGATAAACTGCAAATATCTAGCTTACATTAGACTATTTCAGTTTCTCAAGAGCATAATTTGCAAAGGAAACAAATGCTTCCTGAACGCAGCTTCTAAAAATAGGTTAATGCTGCAGTCCTAAGCACACATCCTTAAGAGTCCTACGGAACACATTGGAATGCACTTACTTCCAAGTAATCATGCAGAAGACCGTGCTCATCATCCCAGGACATGGCAATGTCATGAATATAACTGATTTTAAAAGAAGTAAATAGTAACTGATTTTAAAAGTGATCAAACCCATAGCTATCAAGCGTCCCTTATTTGGAGGGACAGTCCCTTATTCCAGCACCATATCCCGCAGCTGTCCCTTATTGACGGATGTCCCTTAAATGTCCCTTAAATGATGTCCCTTAAATTTCAAAGGAAGCAGCTCCTCTCCCTCCCTCCCTGCCGGCCAGGGAGGAGGGAGGCTCCAACTGTGTTGCTTGGCTGGGGGAGGCTGTGTGTGTGTGGCTAGTTAATGCAAGCTGAGGAGGTTTTTGAATGCTGGACGCCATTTTGTTGCAAGTGCTGCTGCAAACTTTGCAGTGCAAAGCCAGGCCGGGGAGCCATCTTAAGTTGAGGCTGCATAGGCCTTGTGGTGCATGTGATTCAGATTCTATTCAGTTGAACCTCTGGTTACAAAGTTGGTTGGACAGTGTTTTTGAAGCTACCAGCATAAGTTTGACCAGACTGCAGGAAGACAGGAAGACTGGAGTGCCTGGAACAGGTGAGGCTGCAGGTCCCTTATTTTGGCTGCTGATCCCTTATTTTCAAGGCTGCTGGTCCCTTATTTTTAAATCTGCAAGTTGACAGCTATGATCAAACCATGCTGTATTCCCAGAATTACATAGGAAAGGGTTATGGGTACTTCAACACAGAAGTTTATTATGAACTCAGTGCTGCTCATGCTTGGAAGTTTTTCACAAGTTCCACACAATGAAATGGTCATAAAAATCCCAGTCCATATTTTTTTCCTCCCAGCCTTCTCCAGCTGACAACTTCACCTTAAAGCAATTTGGGATTGTGCTGCTCAGAAGTGGAAAGGGAATCAAATAAGTCACGAACCTCTATTTTTTCAAATGTCTCTGAGAGTCCCCTGTAGTAGTCTGAAGCCCTGCAGCATGGAGCTACCAGGAGAGCATTTCAAAAACGGTAGGAAGAGGCAAGCACATCCATGCAACAGGAAACTCCCTTATATCCCCTTCCTTTCCCCTGAAACCTCTCTGATTCTGCAGGAGACTCTTGGATGCTTGAGGGGAAAGAAACCCACTATAAGATGTTCAGGGCTTATCAATATCTCTCAGCCACATAGATCCTGAGGTGCTTTTCAGCTGAAGTTGGTCATCAACTAGGGAAGGCTGGAAGAGAGGGATTACTGTAATTTGCAGAAAGATTGGTACATACATACCCCCCCCCCCAAAGTATTCCATTCACAGCACTAAGCAGTCCCAATTTGTATTTTTATTATTAATTAAACTAGTCCTGTGTGATAGTGCTAAAACAGAATTGTGCAAAAAGGTTACGGGGGGGGAAACGAGGGAGGGAGCAAGTTAAGTTCACTTCGTTTAATTCTGGAAACTAATCAAGAGAGGTTGACTGATTGAAAGGAAGGTAGGGGGAAGCAGAATAGCAATGGAATAGCAACTAATATGGCAAGTGAAAAAGCAGGCATGTGGGCCCTTATGTGTAAATTGAAAATACAGAAAGATCAAATCTAAACTACCCATGTGTGAGATAAGGCCCCTGTCTGGACCTAGCTTTTCTCTCACATATAACAAAGCCATATATGGAGACCATAATCCAGGTGAACTCTATTAAACATTTTGTAAAAACTGTACTTCCCCACATTTCATGGGATGCCGGAATTGAACACACGCCCTCCTACCTGTTCAGACCAGATAAGAGCTGCAAAGAGCTTCTGTCTGTAAGTGAGGGTGGCTGATGTAAGTGCATTTTCCCCCATAGGGGGGTAGGAAATGCCCACACTATGCTCCCATCTCTTCTTCAGACAATTTCAAAGGCGAGCAGATGTTGGTTTGACCAAAGGTGGATTTACTCTCCTGAAAAATTAGCCCTAGTGACATCTTACATTCAATGCATGTTGCAGCTAGCTGGTAAGGCTAGGTTGCAGGCTATAATATAGTGATTAATATCTGCTAGACAGTTTATCATGGGTGGAAAGACAATGAATGTCCAGTGGGGAAATCAGACAACCACTTCACTCTGAACTCACTGCATAGCCAAGGGCAAAACCTTGGACATATGAATTGATTTGAGAAATGATCTGAGAAATGCTAGCCTCTGATTATACCAGACACACACCCTATTTGCCAGCTGAAAAGTGCCTTTCCCCTGCCAATTTTAAGACCTTTGATATACTCTAATCCTCATAGAACAAGCATATACCCAGCAACATAAAAATATTGCTAGTTAATCTTGTTAATATCTTTAGGAACACTGACCTTCACAGAACTACTACAGTAAGTTGCCAGCGACTTGTACCATGAATACAAATTCTAGTATCTGCAATAGCTAGATGGAAACCTAAGAACAATATCACGCAAAGGAGTCTTTGACTAGCAATGACACCATCATTATCCAGCAGGTGACAATGAACTTTGAGAAATTGAAATCTGTAATTAAGTGGTTACTAAACAATATGTTTACTGCCCCAGAAGGTTAGTCCTCAGATAATGGCATCTGGATTGTTGACATTGGAATAATGTGTCTCACCCTGTCATCATACATTGAACTTAGCGGTCATTTATTATCTTCACAACATGAAGCTCAGAATAAAGAGATACTTTATATGCAATAAAATTACCACATTTAAACAAAGTTAAAGTTTTACAGCCTCTCTAAAAACTACAAATGGGAACCATTTTTCTAACCTGAAATGACAAGGTCATCTAGAATTTCAAACTGTTTGCCATAGGTAGTAAGTTGTGAACTGGGATCTTTTGTTTAAGCAAATCAAACATCAGCCATGGCAGAGCATGTATTTGCAACAAGACTTTGTTACTCAACAGTTATTTCAGAGATCAGTGTGGTTTCCAGCTATTAGTGGTTCAAGAATCATGACTCAAAATGACCCACACCAAGTTAAATCACGCAGAATAGTGTTTTTAAGCCTATGTCTTACAGGAAATCTCCACTGCAGCAGAAGACTTGAAGGAACAGAAATAGACAGCTAGTACTGTCATAATTTTGTCTGAGATTTCACAATCAGGAAATGTGATTCCAGTGTGATCGCCAAGGCAAGAAATCTTTGTGAACATTTATCAAGTACAAACTTAAAGCAAGAGTGTGATCTCTTTCCCTCCTTTCTGACTGACTGGGTATTCCATTTTTTTATCTGTAGCTCCAGAAATGGTCTCTGCCTGAATTGGCTGCTCCTTATCCAGTGTCACTGGATATTCCGTGCATCTGTGATTACTGAATAACATAAGACAAAACTGCAATCTAATAACAGTGAGAAAGAATTAGGATTCATAAGGGTTTTAAACTGAGTAATGAGTTCTTTCCTCAGACCAATAGGGAGGCAAGAGATAAGGGTAACTAGTAACAGGAATACGGAAGATGAACAACTGAAGTTTTACTATACTTATATTTTATTCCACAGAGGGAAGGACAAGATGTCCAGCAGGAAACAAAGGATTACCAGTTCTACTTTTGCCTCTGATGGGCAAAGCAAAGTGGGAGTTAAGGTGATACCTCCCACCAGTTTCTTTCCTCCCAGCGTGGCTCTAAGACCAGGTTTCTCAGGCTAGTATGGAAAAGAAGAAAAGACAATGGGTTTCAGGGGAGAAATAGTGAATGGGAAAAGGTAAAGTGTGCTCACTCACACACACATGCATGCACACACTATCCCTATCTGCTTGCAAAAATGTTTCTCTGGATTGCATCAGGAATACTGTGTTTGCCACCAGCTAAATATCTAGCTTCATCTTGAGCCAAAAATCCTATTACCACCATTTTGCCTGGCAGGCTGTCACAACAGTATCTTAAAAGCAGAAAGGAGCAAAACTCACTAAAGGGGGAAAAATAGACACCAAAGAATAGAAATGGAAAACTGATAAGGACACAATAGGAGAACAGAAAACAGACTCCTGTGCTACATGATTAAAAGAGTCAGCTTAAGAAAACACCTTCCTCCACGATGACACTTCTTCCAAAGTCTGTAATTCTGGCCCATATGCAATATATACTTGTTGACCTCTTACCTATTTAAAACCATGCATGCCATTTTTCTTCCCAGATACAGCACTGAAACACGTCTATTTGCTGCTTTTCCGATGAGAATGGATTAGATTTCAAATCCCCCCACTCAGTTACGAAAGGCATTTCCATCAGCTGGAAAGAGTTTCCAATCCATCTTGCCAACATTTGACCTATGCTTGTTTCCTTTAGAAGGTGAAACCCAGTATACATCAGGCATGGATAAGCAATTCTCTACTGAAAGCATTTCAAACAGATGCAATGCAGCATATGAGACAAGAGTGAGCAAATGAAATGCAAGGTGCGTGGGTATATATTTAGCCCTGCTTTATAGGAAGGTAAATAACAATACTTCTAGCCTTCTGAATTTCTTTGATAGATATGTGATGCAAATGCAGATTATTTATTACCTGATATAGGACTGGCTTCAGCTTAAATTGTGACTCTAGGAAGGATTTAATTTGAGGCTTATCTCAGCTCTGTCACCATAGATAAATATATAGAGCACAATCCAGTCAAAGTCACACATTTTTAAATTACATTGATTTGAATGAAAGAACTTGAAGAATGTGTTTAATTCTTCCACTGAAATCAATAGAATGAAAATGTGTGTAATTTCGGCAGAGGTGTGCTCATACACCACATCATAATAAGTTCTGACATACTTTAAATGTTTGACACATATAACTCTGCAAGTGCAGGTTTAATTCTGAAATATATATTGGGGGTTTTAATAGCTGCTTGTAATATGCAACGATGATGCACTTAATTGCACTGTTAAATTATTACTGCTTAAACTCTTGGGGTGGGGGATAGAAGCAACATTTTTGAAAGATTGACATAATTCATCATGTGGTGATATTGATTTGTTCCAACAATGATTGGCTGCATTCAGATGCAAAAACAAACCATAGTTGTTATGAGAACAAGCTACCCAGAGTTCCTTCTTCCCACTCTATATGCATAAAGAGCAGCACCTAATTTACAGGAAACAGAAACTTTCTATTTCCTCCAAATGCAACAAACCACAGTTTTCCTCAAACAGGATTCAAAATCATGGTGCCATCTTTTAGGAGACCCCCTACTCCCTTCGGAGAGCTACAGTTATCAGAGCAACCAATTCCTTTTTCCTGGAAATTGTAGATTTGTGAGCACCCTTAACAAACAACAATTCCCAGAATTTGTTGGGGAGAAGCCATGACTCTTTAGGTTGATTTAATATTGCTTTTAATGTATAGTGCGGATGGAGCCAAAGATGAAACTATATATTGGGACCCTAGTTTGACGGTAGACTATGGTATGTTGCAAAATAGAAATACCTTCTAACTTCCTTCCTTCATGTCAAAAGAAGGGAAGAGAGGAGGAGATAGTATATGAACCCAAGGCTCACTGTGGCTCACTGATGTAATAACAAACCATAATTTGCTATGTTAAATTTCAGTGCAGCCAATATTTCCATGCAGCAGTATCTTGGAGCCACCTCACTGAGTACTGATCACATGATAAAAGTCATGCTGATCTCCAACGGCTTCAGCCCATAGAGAAGCTGTGATGTGTTTATCGGTTGCCCCTGGCCAGACACAACCTAGATTCATCTTCTGGCATGAGAAGTCCACTTTTGTTTTTATGATATTGCATTATGAGGAATATGGACAAGCATGAGCTGGATTCAGCCCAGACTGGTGACTACTTCACCATGGGCAAAAGCATATTGAAGTGAGAATGATCTTAGCTTTTTCATGAACCACATGTGTTGAGGCAATCAGTAGCCGATAGAGCCAGATAGAGTTTTGGTTTCTTCCAGGTTTATCTCCTTTCTTGTGTCAGACTCCTTTTTTCCTCCTTTCTACCACTTCTACTGCATCTGGTTCAGGCCAACACATAATGAATTATGAACAAAACAACTAGATCAAAACCGTTGATCTGGGGAGCCTGCTGTGAATAATAATAATTAGGAAGGGCCTCACAATACTGGTCATTTTTTCTCACAGCAGGAGCCACAAAGTTGAAAACTTCGGTGGCAAGAAGAGTGTCACTAAATATTTAGTTATCTAGGCTGGATGCTGGCCAATGTCATTATCTCAATGGGGACATCCAAACGATTCAAATAGCCTGACAGTTAGATAGCAGGCTATCCAACTGTGCTGGGTATCAGTAAGTTAAAAACTCAGATAATGTCAGTAATTACTGAGGAAAATGAAAAGTTTAATTTTCAGTGACATTTCTTTTTGCATGTAGGGCAAAATATTTCAGAATATGTTGAACTTGAAGATCATTCTCTGAGGATGGTCTGAAGTATTTTTTTCTCTGAAGTCAAGTAGATCCAAATCTGATCTGGCTTAGTGATCACCAAAGAACTCATGTATGCTGCTCTGAACTCCATTATTATTATTATTATTATTATTATTATTATTACTCCACCCTATACCCACTGGTGTATGAAGGGGGGCAGAGGAGCGCACCGCCACGCAACCCTGGACGCACACCATGCCCCCGTGGGTGACACGCCATGCCCCCACACCGCTCGCCACCCCACCCCCCGTGGGCAACACACCACACCCCCACAGGTGACACATCACGCCCCCAGGACGTGCGCCAGCCACACCCCCACCTGTTCTCTGCTCCGGGGGCTGCAGCATGTTGCTCCGCCACTGCCTATGCCAGTAAGTTTCAGGGCAGTTCACAGAATAAAATCAAAATATAAAACCACAAAATACACAATCAAAATAAAAACAACAACCCAATAACCCCCCACCCACCCCAAACACATTTTAAAAGGGCATAGGATCCTCAGAATATTTAAAGTAAGACAATTAACAAACCTGGACAAGAACCACTCGTTGGAAAGACCATGATCTCAGAAATGTCTGCAGCAATATTTATTGGCAACCAAATTGGCCGGGTGCCTTTCTGAGACAAAGACAAAAATAGCTTAGAAATAAGAGTGGGAGGTGGGGGAAATCAGCTTTGGTTGTTGAGCAGATGTAATACTAGTGCTTCATCTTCCGCAAGGGAAAGGCCTCTATCTAATGTTGCAAACATTAGTTTCATCTCCTTTCTTCTAGAGCGGTGGAGTACAAATCTTATGAAGAAGCAATAATTGATGTTATCTCATTCTGTTCCTGGCACTCGATACCAGAAAGGGCCAAAATTCTATGAAAGAGTAATAATTCTTCAATGTTCTTCAGAACATCTGCTACCCTTCCTATGCAAGAAACCCTGCATGGAGTTCTCTAAGGCTGGAGAGGGAGGATAGTAATTTCAGAGAATGGAAGGAGGCACTGCTGTTTATGGTGGGTACACTCATTTATTTCTAGAAATTTATACGCTGCTTCCTCAAGGAGCTCTCTAGTCAACGTACATAGTAAAACTCTAGAAAAAACACAGCTAAAACCCACAATACTATTAAAAACAAATACACATAGCATAATGATCATTAAAAGAGAGAGGCGCCATCTGTGCTATACATTTGAAGGAGTACCATACAACTTTCTTAGGAGACTGCTATTCCCCTCACAGAGCTATAATTACCAGTGTGGTTTAAAAGCCAACCCTTCTTCCCAATGAACTCTTGGAATTGTAACTCTTGGAGGGGGATGGGGTCTCCTAACAACTCTGAACACCCTTAACCAACTACAGTTCTCAGAATTCCCTGGGGAAACCAGGACTGTTAAAGTGGTATAAGGGGGCCTCATTGCACTGGCAGCTCTGACAATATGTTGTTGTTGTTGTTTAGTCATTTAGTCATGTCCGGCTCTTCATGACCCCACGGACCAGAGCACGCCAGGCACTTCTGTCTTCCACTGCCTCCCGCAGTTTGGTCAAACTCTGACAACATGGTCCGCATCAAATCCCTGCAACTTCTGTTAGGTCAGAGCTTGCAATGGAGCAAAAGATCCGTCAATGTGGATAATGTAAGATGCAAGCCTACACACTCTTACTTTGAAGTAAGCCCCATTTCATGATGCGGGACTTCCTTCCGAGTAAGCACGAATGGATAATATTTTACACCCATTTCAACTCTCTTTGAAACAACTGTCTCTCGCCTTAAATGCAATGGATACTGAAATGTTTTTAAATGCTTGTGAAGTAAAAATCCTCCACTGAAGAAACTGACAAAATTACATAGTTTTCAACCATGTGCTGAGTTCAGTTCATATATTTAAAAGCCAGAAAGGGGGCTTTTGTGGAGGTCACTGGTCTGTTAATGGCATTGCCGTTAATAACACCTTCACCTGTAAGAACCTTAAAATTAATATCCCCCCCGCCCAGTTTCTTACACATATTTCTGTTCTCTGCACACAAACATAGAACAAGTCCATTTGCTTTAAACTAAGCTTGCACTAAACATTGGTCTCTTTGGTTTTGGGGTCAAAAATACTCCTTTAGGAGGTAGGGGGAAAATATATGACAATATGCAGCTTTTTAAGCCTTTTTGTTGTTATTAAAGCCTGTTTGCTGCATTTATTTCCTCTATCTTCTACTTCTAATTAAAAGTAAAGGGACCCCTGACCATTAGGTCCAGTCATGGCCGACTCTGGGATTGCGGCGCTCATCTCGCTTTATTGGCCGAGGGAGCCGGCGTACAGCTTCCGGGTCATTTGGCCAGCATGACTAAGCCGCTTCTGGTGAACCAGAGCAGCACACGGAAACGCCATCTACCTTCCCGCCGGAGCGGTACCTATTTATCTACTTGCACTTTGCCGTGCTTTCGAACTGCTAGGTTGGCAGGAGCTGGGACCAAGCAACGGGAGCTCACCCTGTTGCGGGGATTTGAACTGCCAACCTTCTGATCAGCAAGTCCTAGGCTCTGTGGTTTAACCCACAGCGCCACCCATGTCCCTCTACTTCTAATTGTTGTTGTTGTTTAGTCATTTAGTCGTGTCCAACTCTTCGTGACCCCATGGACCAGAGCACGCCAGGCACTCCTGTCTTCCACTGCCTCCCACAGTTTGGACAAACTCATGCTGGTAGCTTCGAGAACACTGTCCAACCATCTCACCCTCTGTCATCCCCTTCTCCTTGTGCCCTCCATCTTTCCCAACATCAGGGTCCTTTCCAGGGAGTCTTCTTTTCTCATGAGGTGGCCAAAGTACTGGAGCCTCAGCTTCAGGATCTGTCCTTCCAGGGAGCACTAAGGTGTGATTTCCTTAAGAATGGATACGTTTGATCTTCTTGCAGTCCATGGGACTCTCAAGAGTCTCCTCCAGCACCATAATTCAAAAGCACTACTTCTAATTACAACGTCATTATTACTCCTGAGTCCGTCATGTGGGCAGTACCAGCCAACCAGGAATATTTAATGAGCAGCTGATGTCACAATACTTATAACAATCACGATTTGACTATATAACTTAAGGAAATCAACTGTGAAGAAAATGTGATTTGGATCAGTCACATGGACAATTAAGGATCACATGGAAACATAGGTGCCGACTCCCTGGGTCCCTTGGTGTCCGAGCACCCACAAAATTCCCCATGAAGGGGCCAAGCACCCACAAATATTGGTGCCAGGGCCATGCATGCTGCCTGGCACCCACGGCCCTGGGCACTACAGTCATGGGGCCACGTTGGCACTCCTGCATGGAAACACTAAATAGCTGAACAGGTTTGGCTACATGAAGGACAAATTCAGATACAGTAACAGAGAGAGAGAGAGAGAGAGAGAGAGAATGCAATACAAATAAGTAAACAAGCATTTTTAGGAAAGTGGGGGGCCTTTTACGATGCCAAAAACATTTGCAAAATACACAGCCATTGCAGTGCAACTCTAGTTTACATCATCTGCCTACAATAGTAATCAGAAACACAGATTACTCTTGAGATCCTTCAAAATTCTTTCCACGAGTAATATACACGGGGCAATTCTTATCCACATTTATTTAATTTTTATTGCATTAGCCGTGTGGCCATAGCATAATATACATTGAGATAAAAACATAAAATAGGGGTGGGGAGGTAAAGGTAGATATCGTCCTGGGCGATTACTTTAACAAACAAACAAACAAAAAAAACAACTGTTGAGGCTGGAGGAGGACCGTTAAAGGGTCCTTCAGCTCCTCAGATATGTCCTAGTTCGATTGTCCTTGTACAATAAGGCTACTTGGGACTTCGTTCGGTTGTGCGGCGTATCGACTGCAGCTGTGGTGTTAAAGAAGACGTTGGTGCCGCTTTCCTCTTCATCACACTAAGCAGGAAGTTTGCTGTCATCTCGGTAATCCAACAATCAGAATCCTGCAGAAAGAGGGACACTATCCAAGGCTGGATTGGGAGATGAAGCTTATTCACTAAGGGGGTTAAAAACCGAGATCTTTCATCTGTCCAGTTGGGACAGAAGAGCATTACATGGTCCATAGTCTCCAGGGCCGTGTCATTACAAGAGCATGTTCTATTTGCAATGGGAACTCTGGAATAACAACCCGACAGAACTGCTGTAGGAAAACAGTTGAGACGGGCACAGGTAAAGGCCCTACGCTTAGCCTCCGAAGAAATTGTGAAGCAGTATAGAGGGATCCCTTCAGGGGGTGGAATAGCTAGGGCTAGGCCTGAACACGGTCCTCTTGCATAGGAAGCTGTGTTAGAAAAATCAAGTTGCTGTAGTTTCTTTTTAATTAGAGGTAGGGCCGCCGGGCTGATACACTCTAAGTTAAGGACAGTTTTACAGTTCAAATTGAGAAGAGAGCGGAATTTGAGGTTAATTGTAGTTTTCCAGGGAGAATTAATTTTTGCATGCATGTTATACTCAGAATTCATCTTCCTCTATTTGGAGAACATCAGGAATATAATATACAAAGCACAGGTGATGGGGTGTAAGCACAATTAGACCATCTCTTTTTCTCATGGGATCTCAGTATCAAATGAGTTGCTAATGAGTTGCAGAGATTGAGCAGAGGATAGGAAAGTTATTCCCCCCCAAGCACTCTACAATAGCTTTCAGTGGAGCTGTTGGGGATCCCAGCCCCCACCCGCCCACCCAACAACTTCAAAGAAATGAATGCAAGGCCTTCAGAGCCCTGCTGCATGAGACCAAATAGCCATCTAGTTCAGCAATATATTTGCACAGTGGCCCACCAGACACTTTGGGGAACTTCTCAAGCAGGAGAGTGACGGCAGGGGAGAAAGGGTTAAACTCCTGTTCCCCAGCCTCTGTAATCCTGATAAGTATCAAACCTCTACCCCTGCAGCAACTTCTATTTGCACTTTTGTTAAGCAAGAAAAAAATAGCATCATGTGTGATTTTCCAAGGTATAAGAAATCTGACAGAATTTAAAGTTTAGCATTGCACATATACCAAAGGGGCTGTATCCATAGTTAATCCTTCTCAGAGTAGACCCAATCAAATTAACTCAAATGGCAAACTTTGGTACATTAGTTTCAGTGGGCCTCTTGTGAGCAAAAAAAACATAGTTGGCTGCAGCCTGTGGTGTTTCAATTTTGACCTAACTAGTGCTTGAAGAGAGTTAATAAATTTTCACTTCTGCATTATGCAAAGATTCTCAAGCCAAGTGGCTGCCAGAAATATTACAATAAACACCATTAGCATCACTTCATAGACTGATAATGCCTTCATCTAGAGTGGTCAAGAGGCAGCATGAAACATTGTCCTAAATTGATACCAGCTGCTTCTTGCCATCTTATATGAGCTCCCCTAACCTACTGGCCAATCAAACGAGGATTTTAAAATGCAGCATCTGGTGCATATTAGTCGTGATTCATATATTAGCATAAGCGGATGCCAGAATCAAGGAAACCCTGCACTTATTTGGCTAGAACAATGCTGCAGCAAAATTCTGCTCAGTGATCTGGTGACTGGACACTGTTGCCTAGGAACACTTATGATCAGAGAACTTAAGGTGTTTTGTCTGCAAGCGCATGATTTCCCCCAGTTTCTCATTTCCAGATCAAGACAAAGGCACAACAGTATGTTTGACACAATCACTACACATGCCGTCAACATGGATGTATTTGGGTGCGTGGGCACTCATGATAGCAAGGCCAGCTTCCCCAATATGCACACCTCCACTGAATTATCTGTACAGTGTCCCAAGTGTACACATAGGTGAAAAACTGAGGCAGCCATCAAAGGATTGGATTGGACTGTTTAGATTAAGCGTAACTGAAGAGAAAACAAAAAGCAAGTGTCTAGAATTCCTCTCTCCTGTTGCCTTTTTCCTCTGCCCCCCAAAAAGCCTTGAAAAAAATTAATTCTGAATTCTGAATGACCTTGAAAACATTAAGGAATGATAGATCAATAGCTGCAAAGGGGGAAGCGGTTTGACATTTGTAGATTAAAGAAATCTCTAACACCCTCTTGGCATGAAAAAATATACCCAATGGTGTCAAAATCAGACAAATGTCCTGTTCAGATTATCCTTAAACTGCACTCTTCCAGTCCAGTCTTCTTGGAAAGCATGGTTTAAGAAACCTGGGGCGGGGGGAGGGGTTGCCAAAGTTGGTGGTTTGAGGGAAGGGCAAGAAGAGGTCAATGGGCACATAGTTCATTTCCAGTAAAGAAAGAAAAAGAAAAAACCTTGGTTTATTGGATCTGAATTGTTAAGTCTGAATCAATATGAGGGAAGGAAGCAAAATTGGGAATCTAATGCTTAATAATTCTTGTCTGCATTCTAGGTGGCTGTATAAGATATATTCTTTAATCTCTCTTTGACACTGCATGTGGGTACATAAAATTTTCTAAGCGTATGCCAGGATATTCTGCCTGGCCAGATGAAACCTTTATAATTGTTATATGCCTGGGATAGCAGGTTTACTTAAGCATCAGGAAGGGCGGTTGCTGTTAAAATGAAACAGAAGTGAGAGGAGGAAAAATGTGTACACAGAATCAGTCAAAAGCATGGTGGCAGGAAAAGCAAGGCAGGCAGAAGCAGAAATATAGCAGAAGTGGTGGCTGCTCAGTAGGTTGATGCCATACACAAGTGAGTCAAAGGCCTAGATGGCACAATGTTGATGGCATATCCTGCCATGACAAAACAGGTAGAGTTTTCGGCACAATCATAACACTATACCATGCTGCACAGCCTTTCTGTATGGTCTCGGTAATGTCATCATTAAATAGCTGGCTTTTGTTGGTATATTTTCCTTGTTTTCTTTGTTCAAAAACAAAACCTAGAGTGGCCCCAGAAGCTATCACATTACATGTATTAATGTAATGCTTCCACTGAAATACTAAATAACGGACATTTGGGAATGGCTCTACTAGGATTCTACTGCTACCAGATTACCTATTAGGAATTGTAAAAGAGTAAGATAACTCATCCCAAATAATTATGGATATTTGTTATAGCTAATTCCCTAAGATATGAAATATATATTTTCAAATCTTTTACATAATACATCAATGTCTTTATCATTTTGTGCCTACCATATTTGTGAATGACTTCTGCCCTTTTAGGCAGAAGCAATATTTAAATCTGTTCTCCATAACCAGGACTTTTGCCATGCATTTCATGTTACTCACCCAGGCCAGTTGCAATTGAATTAATTACTTCACTTGAGATTGCTTTTGATCCACTAGCCATATTGACTTTCTCCTTATCTGAGGTTTCATCTGTCTCCTGCTGTAGTATTGACTTTACTAAACCTTGATTGAGGGAATCTATTAGGCATTTTTAGCATTTAGTAGCCTGTCAAGTACATTTTTTGTTTAGCTCGTTTTGCCATTTAATAATACCCATGTCAGTTATAATTCCACTGTCACTGTTATAATGGAACGGAGGGGGTCAGTTTTTGCAATAGCTTATTTCCTATTTAGCCTAACACACACACACACACACACACAGAGAGAGAGAGAGAGAGAGAGAGAGAGAGAGAGAGAGAGAGAGAGAGAGGGACTCACTTAAACATTGAGACAATAAGAAATAACTAGGAGGATACAACTGGCTTTCAGGATGCTTGTTGCAAAAACACCAGTTCCTTATTCTTATTATTAAAATGAAAAATGGGAAATAATTTGATAACACCTAGTTAACCTAACAAACTCCTCTACCTCATGTTTCCACTAGCAAAAATAGATTAAGAAAGTGAGGGACACACACACACACAAAACAACAACACACAAACATACAGTCATGGCATGGTCATGAGACTACAGACACATTTATCAAGTCAGTGGTCTTCCTTCCTATATTATGTCACACAGTTGCTTACATATTGCTCCTTGGGGGATCTGATTTCTGTATGAAGCACAGAGGAAACGTTTTGATTGCCATCCGTTCTAACTCAACTAGGTTTCCCTTGTTTTAAAGCATGCATCCACTTTTCACCCTGTCATAATAATTTGCTGCTGGGTAGCTTGAGTGAATTTTGAGATATGTCACAAGTAGTATCTTGTCATCACCTGCCACGGCTCATAGGCCTCAAGGTGATCATGTATAAGTGGCCAAGGACCCAAATCTGCCAATAGCCACCTGCTGATTTTTACTTGTAAGAATCTCCATGCACTTCCAGCTTGATTGCCAGCAGGAACACAGGGAAATAAATAATTGTTGAAATACCAACACTGTGCATTCTCTTATCCTGCTCACAGATGCATCGATGCATCTAAACAGAAGTGACAGCCGTTTTTCCTTGAGCATATTTAGCACATCTATTCCCTTCCAAGAGCCTTCAAAGATAAACAAATTAAATCTAATCCTTTAGCTTATGTTTGAAGATAATGTTAAGTATTCTTCCTCCTTGGTAAGCTGACAATAGTTTTCAGATGCATTTTGCAGGAAGAAAGCAAACATATTCCAAAACTTGCAGGCTCACTGCAAGGGAGAGTTGACACTTGCACAAGTCCACGAATGTTGGCTTCTGTTGTTTTACAATTATACACTCATAACAATACTGTATTATTTTGAAGGCTTATTCTGTATATTGTTGCGTCAACCACTCTGCGACCATCTATGGCGAAAAGAAGGCTATACATACAGTACCTCGGTTTAAGAAGAAGCCCTGCTTACCAACTATTTGGTTTATGAACTTTGCAAAACCGGAAGTAGTGTCCTGGTTCGCAGACTTTACCTCGGTCTAAGAACGGAAGCCAAATGGTGGAAGGGCACTAGCAGCATGAGGCCTCATTAGGGAAAGCGCACCTCGGTTTAAGAACGGTTTCAGTTTAAGAACGGACTTCCGGAATGGATTAAGTTCGTAAACCGAGGTACCAGTGTATTGGAAATGAATAAATAAATGGGTCCGCAAGGAAGACATGAGCACAATAACATTCTCCCACTCGTGATGCCCAGCGGCTTGTATTAAGAGGCATGGAGCTCAGTTTTTCTGTTCTCTACACCCTGAGCCTGGAGAGGCTATGATGTTCATTCTCTGGATCTCTTCCACTTACATAACCTGAAGATCACAATAAATTGCTTGTATAGTAACATTTGTTTAAAGGGGGGGGGGGAGATGTTCAGTTTTCTTATGAGCAAGACACATGAACATCCCGTCATTGTCATTTCATTGGATCCTATTATTACAGTGTCAGATGAAAACCTGGTGCACGTTTTTTTGCTTTGTTTTGAAAGAGATTACAATGTAGTCTTAAATATCTCTTCCTGTGTGCACAAGAACGAACATAATCCACAATTAGCATCTCACTCTCTCAACCCTTCAAGCAGTTTAAATAATCCTCTCCTGAACTGCATGGGAACATCTTCATTAGAATGGATGCTATTGACTGCTCAGATTAAACTGTAACATTGGAGGTTGCCGACATGCCTTAAGCCCCATTTTAATTACAAAAGACAAAATATTCTTTGCAGCTCGGAGGAGTTTACTTTGATAAATGATGGTTCACTGATGTCATATGATAGCATTATATATATATATATATATATATATATATATATATATATATATATATATATATATGTAGGTTTTGGTGTCTTCGGGTGTCTTCCCGTGTAAGAGTTGGGGTGTCTAGGCGACGTTTCGACGAGGTCTCACTCGTCATCTTCAGGCTGGTGCTTTCGGCTTCTTGTTACTAGAACAGAGCAGGATCTCAGTGTTTGAGTTCCTATAAATACTGTTGAGGGGGTGTGGTGTATAGCCTCCAACGTTCTGGGCAGATAGGAAGTTCCTAGGTTAATGTGCCTTTTCTTCTTTTGTTCATTAATTACTTGAGGGATATCTTGAGTGATTACTTGAGTGATATTCTGAGTACCACTTAGGAGGGTCATTAGGTGTGGATTAGTTGCTAAAGCTTTCGTGTCTTGACCTCTTGACCTTGTGAAGAGTTTTTCTGAGAAGATGGCTGTACTGCACTTAGTTGTGCTCTGGCTTGGCTTCGTGTATAGGGGCGAGCTGTGGTTTTGTGCCCTGTGCCAGCCAGATCTGTGTAGGGATTGCAGGGGGGTGCAGCATCCGGAGGTGCCACTATGGTTTGGCTACTGGATGGTGTCTGTAATTTATCTGTGGAGAGGATCTGGGTTTGGGTCTGGTGTGGTTGATTGGAGATGGCGTTCTGTGTGCCTCTGGTTCTGGTGTCGGTTTTTGTGGGGAGGGCTAATTTCCAGATGTCTGGCAGGCGGGACGTGTCGTCACGCTTGTTCATGTTGTGAGGGTGTTTCTCTATCTCGATGGCTTCCATGATTATTCTCTTGTGGTGATGTTCCATGTTAAAGAGCAATTTGGAATCTGCAAAATTAATTTCGTGTCCTGTTTCTTTCATGTGTTGGTAAAGAGAGGAAGTTTTTTCTTCTTTTTTGACGGCATTCTTGTGTTCTGCGATACGTGCATTTATTCGTCTGTTTGTTTGTCCAATGTACGTGGCTGGGCAGACTTTGCAGGGTATTTCATAGACCCCTTGGTTTTCTAACTGGATTTTATCTTTTGGGTTTCTGAGGATATTGGCTATTTTTTGGTTGGTGCAAAAGGCTGTTTTGATATTGTGTTTATGGAGGATTTTGCTAATTTTATCTGTAGTGCCCTTGATATAAGGAAGGAGGGCCATGCCATTGTTTTCTTCTGTGTCTTGGTTTTTGGGGGGTGTTTCTAGTAACAAGAAGCCGAAAGCACCAGCCTGAAGATGACGAGTGAGACCTCGTCGAAACGTCGCCTAGACACCCCAACTCTTACACGGGAAGACACCCGAAGACACCAAAACCTACATTCCTGTACCCGTGAAAATCTACGAAAGCATATATATATATATATATATATATATATATATATATATATATAACCATTTGAACAGCCTTCTGTGAAATGCAAATAGTTTTAATGGAACGGCAGCTGGGATGGAGAAAAAAATTATCCCATGGATAATTTATACAATTGTGACATATCTCTTGAGTCAAACACATTTAGGGTTCATTTGTTTCATTTCTCTCCCAACCCAAAATATCCAATAATTTGTGGAGTCCCACACTGAATTTACTGTGGCCATGATAAATCAGACTATCTAAAAGATCTCCCGCCTTTCAACAGTAGATGTGAAAATGTAGATGCTTAGTAGATTATTAGCTGAACATGAGCCAGCATTGTAAAATTAAGGACTTGATGCAACCTTAGGCTGCAATTACCGTATTTTTCGCCCTACAGGACGCACCAGTTCATAATATCACTTCTTTATTCTGCACTGGACAGGGCACTTATGGAGTGATGTGCCCAGTTCTGGGTTCCACATTTATGAACATTGAGCAACTAGAATGTGTTCAGTCCTATGAGGAATGCTTGAAAGAGCTGGAGATGCTTATTTGCCATGTAGCAATTTCAGCTAAACATTAGGGGAAATGGTCGCTGCACCAATGGTGATTAGGCGGAGGGGGCAGGAGATGGGACGTGCATGAGTTTGGCTCCTGTGTAGTTCAGCTCAGAGACATGAATGTCAAAACCTGCAATCAATTTAGTGGAGAAAAAGTTTTCCAGTCAATTTCTCTATACCCCCCCCCCCAACAACATCTCTACCAACACTTCAGCCTAGCAGTCATTAGCATTCATGGTGTTTATTTTCTTTTTCAGAGGTAAAACAGGTTAGAAACAGGTGTCACTCAGATGATGAATACAAGCTGCCAGCCTTTTAAACAGCAGGTACTGAGTTAGCGTTTGGCATTAATTAGCATTTAGAAAGGCTACCCTCTTTCACGATAATGCTGCAAGATAATCTTTGTCCTTTCTCACAAATTAAAATAGCTATTAAAATGAGCAACGGCACAATGCAAACTAGTCATTGTACCTGCTAAACAAAGCTGCACTGAAACTCCAGAGCTGGAGCAATTTAAGCAACAAGCTCACAGTCTCAACTTGAAGTTTGAAACTTGATTCACAAATTCACATATAATTTATAACTCCACACAAGGCATCTAACATGCAAATAGATATAGATACAGATTCCGCCCAAGCAGAGTTTTCAAATGCTTAACAGCAGCCTTTTCTCTAATCCACTATCAGGCATGCTGAGAAAAAGACAACTAAGTTTCTTTATACATGCATGTAAATACAGCCAGGTCATTAAAATATCTCCAAAGATCCCATCACCAATAGCTCTTTCAGCAGCACACCAAGGCCTACATAACTCTAGGGTTGGTTTGTTTTTAAAAAACCCAAAAATAAAAACCCAAATCTCTTGCTTCTATGCACCATTTGAATTAAATTGCAAACATACTTTTAAAAGCAGAAAAATGATTGATATCAGAATTTGAATAAGTGACCATCTGTCAGCAGCCAAGCGGTGTTTCAAGCACATTATCCTTCCTCCCCAAGAATACAAATGTTGGTGCTAATTAAAAGGCATATTAATGCTATCTGCAGGCAATGTCTAAACTTCTAGGCAGAGTGCAGGGTATGCACTGGGTGGGGTAAGGTAGTTACAAATAAAAACAAATGGACCCTCCAAAATGAATGTACCCCAACTGGATAATTTGGGGTCTGTTATAGCGACAGGGCTGCTATAACATTATTTACAGCTGAACACATCAGCAATTCAGTAATTGGTGGGTTATGAAACAAGTCAAAGATGGGATGGTGATAATATGCCACTTAATGGATTCAGTCCGGAGCAAGTTAGATGAAATCAATAGGGTGTAAACTAAGTGAAACTGACTCAGTGAAGGGTATTCAGTGGGAGTTAAGTATGAACACTTCTTGGACGCACTGTTCTATGGCCAACAGTAAGAGATTATGGGATTTGGATTCTGACATCTAAAGGACCACAAGTACCCTATCCCTGTCCATATTACCTGCCTCTGTCTTTAGTCTTCAAGGACTGAATGCCTCAAGTCCCACCACATATACCCAAAACCACACTTGTAAAACCTAAAGACAATCTTATGTACACTCAGAACTAATGGACAAGCCCTTCGTGCCGGAATTCATAATCCTGTAATCCTTTAGGTAACAGTTTTCTCAAGAACTATGCAGTTTTCACAAGAGGAAAACCCTGAAAGATATGAAGTAACTTTCCCCCCTTCAGTTAGATTTTTATTTTTATTTTTTTGTAATGGAATAGAGATCATAACAAACAAAATGGACCAAAGTCTTCCGTTTGTGGTTTTTGAAATTACACTTTTTACTGATTCATGTCTTTGGCTTTTTCATGGAGTTTTTCCCTTTTCTGCTTCATAGCATTTTGGAAAAAGAAAACTTTCTCCCTAAGAACTGCTGCTAAGTCTGCCACCAACTCTACAGTGTTATTTTAGACACAAAATCACACATTAGAAACCAGCAATAGTTTATAAAGTGAGGAATTCACAGAATCATAAAACACATCTATTGACAATGCTAGGCTGAGTGAGAAAGTCAACTCATGTTTGCATAATTTAGCTTCAATACTGAATTCAAAGTTTCAATAAAACATAACTCCATGCTCAGCATAAAGGTTATTTGATTAAAAAATACTGGAAAAAGTCTGTTTACCGTCCTTTTTATTACATCGATAGACTTCCACTGCAATATCATAGAAAAAGCAGCAACAAAAAAGTTTGCTTGCCATATGATATATTACACAGAGAGAAACATGATTCAGGCCCTTTTTGCAGAAGCAGCAGCTTAACTTTTGCATAATGCATCTGATATCCATGCTTGCTAAACAAATCACTGCGATCAGATCAAGGAGGTGCCTATTTATAACACACAATAAATATTTTATGGGCTCTTAGAACAACAGAATTAGACTTGTGTACAATAAAACCTGAAATACTTATTGAAATAAATATAAGGAAACACAAAGTACCTTCCTTCTGTCTTTATAATAGTTTGGGAGCATTGCAAAAGCAGAGGTAAAGATTTTCCAACTTCCTCCAAAGCAGTAAGAGATTGACACAACAATGCTGCACTCAGAAATAAGTCTCACTGAGTTCAGAGGAGCCTGCTCCCAGTTAACTGCATTTGATTTGCAGCCTGTGTGTGGCCTGGGACAGAGGTAGGCAACCTAAGGCCCATGAGCTGGATGCGGCCCAATCGCCTCCTCAATCCGGCCCACGGACAGTCCGGGAATCAGTGTGTTTTTACATGAGTAGAATGTGTCCTTTTATTTAAAATGCATCTCTGGGTTATTTGTGGGGCATAGGAATTCGTTCAGGTTTTTTTCTTCCTTCCAAAATACAGTGGTACCTCAGGTTACATACGCTTCAGGTTACATATGCTTCAGGTTACAGACTCCGCTAACCCATAAATATTGCTTCAGGTTAAGAACTTTGCTTCAGGATGAGAACAGAAATTGTGCTCTGGCGGCGCGGCAGCAGCAGGAGGCCCCATTAGCTAAAGTGGTGCTTCAGGTTAAGAACAGTTTCAGGTTAAGAACAGACCTCCGGAACGAATTAAGTACTTAACCCAAGGTATCACTGTATAGTCCGGCCCACCACATGGTCTGAGGGATGGTGGACCAGCCCACAGCTGACCCCTGGCCTGGGACATTGCACTGACCTGAAGGGTAGATGTGCTTTCCAGTGTAGGATCACAAGGATAGGACTTACTTGCACAAGGATGAAGGCAAGGATAGCTTTTACAGGAAATAGGCTAGCCCTTCTTCAGTTTCACCTTGCCGAAACCCCTGCACTCCTCCCCAAGGTTCTTATTACTGCCTGGGCTCCCCTCCTGCCAGTGTGAATTTGCCCCAACCAAGATCCAAAAGGGGTCCCTCCAATTGGCCTCTCTGTCACAGGGCAGCGGAGCGGGAGGGGGTGCTCAACTAGTTGGCAGTTGCACCCCTATGAATCTTGCACCTGGTGCCACAGCCCCTCTCACCCCACCATCGCTACGCCACTGCTGCCGAGCAAGGCCCAGGATGGAGTCAGATGTCCATGAGAACTTGTCTACTGGACAGGGGTGTCAACTTGAATAAAATATGGGGGACAGTAGAACCCACCCCGCATAATCAATCATAATATGGGGCACATATGCACCATATGAGGGACGCAGGTGGCGCTGTGGGTTAAACCACAGAGCCTAGGACTTGCTGATCAGAAGGTCGGCGCTTCAAATCCCCGTGACGAGGTGAGCTCCCGTTGCTCGGTCCCTGCTCCTGCCAACCTAGCAGTTCGAAAGCACGTCAAGTGCAAGTAGATAAAGAGGTACTGCTCTGGTGGGAAGGTAAACGGCATTTCCATGCGCTGCTCTGGTTTGCCAGAAGAGGCTTAGTCATGCTGGCCACATGACCCTGAAGCTGTACACTGGCTCCCTCGGCCAATAAAGTGAGATGAGCGCCGCAACCCCAGAGTTGGCCATGAGTGGACCTAAAGGTCAGGGGTCGCTCTACCTTTACCTTTTACACACCATATGAGTGGCTGGCACATTTTATTGGGGGGGGGGCAAAGGGATGTCAGTCCCTAGGAGTTGGCTCCTATGCTCTGGACTGTCTTAGGTCTGTAAGCGGCTTCTTCCAGCTTCTCTGAGTTGGGCAGGACAGATGGATACAAGTCAGTTAAACCAACCTACATTTCCTAGGGGTCAATGCTCATCCGTCCAGAGTCATTGGTATAAACCAGGAAATAACCCATAAAACAGGTCACCTCTTCCCAAGAAAGACCACAAATACCAAACCAATTCTAAACGGAGCCATGAGGAGTTAGCCATTTCTAGTGAACAAAGTTCCCTGAAGGTATTTTAAAAACCAAACACAAAAAAATCCTCAAAATGGGAACAATTTTCCCTACCAAGACTGCATATCTAGCTTTAGAGGTACCCAGAATTTCCCCTTATGCAGAGAAAGAAGTGTGTTAGCATGGAGGAGTGAGAGAGACTGTCTGATAGCAATGTCTGAAGTTAAATATATTAGGTGTGCACTGCATGTACCCAGAAGAGCTTTATATTCTTGCCTAAGGAGTTTAACCTAATACTTCTACTTCAGATGCTAATACGATAAAAGGGAACAATTCATTGTCAAGTCTATGTGCAGAATCAATTCTTTAGCTGTCTTCACCATACACTATACTTATGTTTTAAATGTGTTTCTTTTGCAGGCATCTTGTTAATACTTTTAATTAAACTAGCATATCCTGAAATTTCCAGCTCTTGTACCTTTTGTTCTGTCAAAAAAAGAAAGAGGAGGAGATGCCTTTGAGAGTTTTAAGATATTGCGAACAAACAGAAGCATCATTCCCCAGTCTTAATGGAAACTTGTCTATTTAAGATGTCAGGCGATAACTACATCCTCCCTCTTTGGAATCATCAGCTCATCTCTTAGAGCTTTTCTCCTCCTCCTGGTACACGAGGGAAGCACTGCAGATTGAAGACTTCGGTTTTTGAAAATATGCAAGTCACACAAGTAATTAATGGAGACATTCCCATGATACACTATCACTTGTTATATCTATTCTATAATTTACACCAGCGTTATTATACCAGTTGAACAGCCATGGCTCCCTCCACCCCAAAGAATCCTCAGAATTGTAGTTTGGCAAACAGGCTGAGAATTCCCTGTAAGTGTTCCCTGGCTCTCCTTCCCATTGTACTATATATGATGTGCAGTTGCACCAGTTTTGTTACTGTGGTCGATTGTTCACTTGAACCCCTTTCAAACCTCCTTTCAATGCATGCTGTCCCTATACCCAATCTCCACCCATTTATCTGAAGGTCAGAGCAAAAACTACCTGCGTAATCTGAACCCTTTACTCCAGAATTCCCAACCACAAGGAGAGAATCCCACATACATAAACTTGTACACGATGTGCATATTCTAAGCCTTAAATAGGCATGTTGAGGTTAGGTGAAGAGTTCGTATGTACAATCCTGCTCCCTTCCCTATGCATGGAAATAGCATGTGAAAATGGCTTATTGGTAATTTTTTTTACTGCTCCCTAGGCTTCAATATGCATAATTTACCATGTCTTTTTTTAACCATCCTGCCAAGTTAAAGCAATGTTTATCTCAAATATATATATATACCTATCCAGGATTAATGAATACCGACAGTATTTCTAATGGCCTTTTTAATGGGCACAATGATGATTAATTGGAGGCTTCATAAAACTCAAGGAGTTCTCATTACAGAACAGCATGATGCCCAGACACACCATGTGGGCGACCATTATTACTAAATCGTCATTGAATCATGAGATGCATGGAAGATAAATTGCATACAAGTCTAGAACCACTAGAAGCTGCTGCTACGACAGAGGCAACTGTTGTTGTTTTTTAATTGATACTTCTTTTCCAGTGTCCATATGGTCAAAGAAAACATATAACGTTACAAACAAATAATTAGCACAGAAGCTAAACACATACATATCAAGCAGCATACAGTATCCATCTATGTAGATTTACATTTCTTTATTTTTGTAAGGTGGGAAAGCCCTCAAAAGCCTGCTGTGACTAATCTGTATTGCATTTTGCAGACAAAATTGCTCACATCCATTCCAACTTGGATGCCGTGGGTTTAACGGAGTCAGAGTGAGAAGCAGCTAGGGCACTGTCTAGGCATATATATTTTTTTAATGTTTTATCTTGTGCAGTCTGATTACATACCCAAGTCTCTTGGAGATTTGTGACCAACCACCTATTCTCTGGAGGCCTTGCCCTTCCTGGTTATTAAAATCTGCTAGATTTGGCCTGGCCATATGAACAGCAGAGGTGGCTTATGCTTCTCTAAGAGGGAGTGCATTTCCTACCATCCTTAAAGAGGAGGCACTCAGGACACCCACATTCTGCCCAGTATCTCATGGTCGACTCTTAAATAAGATACTGGATATTCAACTAGGTGGTATAGGATAAAATAATTATTTGGATCCCTTTCAATCTGGTTTCCACTCTGCTTTGGGCCAGAAACAGCTTTTACTGTCCTAGTGGATGACATGCAGGAAATCAACAGGGTCAGGTTAAAATCTCCTGAATTTCCTCTTTTTTATAATATTTTTTATTAATTTTCAATTACAATAATCCATTAAAAGCCACACTATCACAA
This sequence comes from Podarcis bocagei, assembly GCF_964188305.1. Lineage (NCBI taxonomy): Eukaryota > Metazoa > Chordata > Lepidosauria > Squamata > Lacertidae > Podarcis > Podarcis bocagei. Next base: position 964,794 of record NC_138127.1, on the reverse strand, counting down.
TACCAAATTATAATACAATTTTTAAAAACCAATTATTCAAATACTATATTGAACAATTTTAGGTGACTTCCCATGTGCTGGATTTCGTTCCAGGTTGCCTAACCAGCCTGGGACTGTGGGGCACAATGTTACAGTAGCTCAACTTCTCTTGGGAGGGTTAGGTCCAGAAGGTGGTGCTGAAGGACTATTGCTCTGTCCCATGGCCATTGGCTTTTGGACCAGGTTTTTACATTTGTTTTAATGATTTGGTTTCCAGTCTTAAGCTGTACTTTGAACTATTGCTGCTATCTGGTGTGGAATGAAATGTTTTAAAGTTGTTATCATTTGTTTGTTTTTCACCTGTTGAATTATGATTTTGTTTGTGAACTGCCTTGCATAGGTGTTTCGCCCTGAATGGCAGTATTACAGTGCTTAAATAAATAAAGATCATAGGCAAAGAGTCAACATAGCTCCAAGGTCTGAAAATGTAAACCTTATAATTACAGTTGCATACCTCTTTCAATGGAGTAACTCCCTAATGCACAGCTAATAACACTGAGTTGCAATCTTCCTCTGCTGGGACAGTCATTATCTCTCCCCCTCATTTGGCTCTCTTTTATTTTATTATTTTGCTTGCTGATTAATCATAAGGCAAATGTGCCCAGGTGTGGTCAGCAATCTGGTCTCATTAAGAGAGGGATAAGATAGCAGAACTGAACTCAGAGGGAAGGAGACAGACAAAGAGACATGCAGTTAAGCTTACCATGTGCAGAGAGGTGTGACTTGAGACCAGCATCTTTTCAGTATCTCCAAAGGTGATCAGCCACAGAGACAAAGCCAAGTCTTGCCTGTTTATGCACAACCTGGACAGGAAATGTCTGCTTCATGATAAAAAGTCCTGGTATATGTTTCCTGCTTAAAAACTGGATAAAGGCCAAGAAGTAATTGCCAGGCTAGGCTTATCTGATTAATTAATTCCTTCCAAGAATGTTTTTAATACTACAGATTTCCAGAATGAAATTTATCTACTCAAGACCCTTGAACTGTCTTGCAACTACACTTCATTTTAAACTGGCTCTGCAATGTGTGTTGTGTATACTTCCGAGGGCAACATGACCAAAGAAAATGCCAAATTGCTCACTGTAATAGGGTAATCATAGCAGGAGAACTTTTCCCACATGTGGAGGAATTCTACATTGTAAGTTGCTCTGGGTGAATTTTTGTTAAAAAATAATAATAAAACCATCAGTTACTAAAAAATACAATTAACAACAGAACCCTCTTTTCCCTCTCCCCCTGCAGTGTAAGCACATAGACACTCAGGACGTGAAATATTACACAACCCGTAAGGAGATATCTTCTTGATTCCTTTGGGCTCAAGGCAGTACTTCCATGGCCACAGTTCCCATTGAAACAGAGCTTCCCATAGGGCTGTGATGGCCAAACTTGGCCCTCCAGCTGTTTTGGGGCTACAGTTCCCCTCATCCCTGACCACAGGTCCTGTTAGCTAGGGATGATGGGAGTTGTAGTCCCAAAGCAGCTCGAGGGCCGAGTTTGGCCATCACTGCCATAGGGCCTTATCTGAACCCTGTTTTCACCCCATCTCCCTTCAGTAGACAGGCGGGCACCAGGCCAGGTCCCTACTGGAAATGGAAGTCTGTGTGTATGTTTGCATACCTCCCATATCCCCATCCACCAGGCCCCTTCCAGCATATTCTTTGACCAAGAAGAATAGTATGTGAACTGGGCTTATTTATTTGACAACCAATTTGATACCATTGCAGCAGGTATTTAAGCAGAGCACGGATGACCAGCTATGAGGGATGCTTTAGCTGCAAGATTTCTACACAGGTCTAAATGACCTTCCAGGTCCACTCTCACAGTCTGCTATTTCACTGTAGTTCGCAAAAAGACATTTAAAATACAGCACTCTAAAACTAACCAAAAGCAAATAAAAATACCACGAGATCAGCACTTGCAATGAATGAAGTAATGAGAGGCATGCAGTGCCCTCACATTCTCCACAGAGTCCTGCCTGCATGTTCCTCAAGGTGAAAAAAGGGAAGAGGGGGCTCTGTGAAAAGGTTTTCCCACCCCACACTATGGGGATACCCTGTATGCAGGCATCTCCAGTAGGAATGGAGTGAGCTCACAGAAGTTGAGACTTTTTTTTCAGACAAACAGCAAATGGCTCCAAACGAGTTCAGGGCCCAGAGCTTTTAAGGTTCTCCATATTTAACCTGAAGTGTATTTGGATCAATAGGAATTAGTTTAAGGCTTACTTCCCTTGAACAGACACTGGTGTAAATCAATCTGCTTCTGAATGTACATGAACTTAACAATGCCTGTGCTGCAGTCAACATGAATTGACTACCAAATCTAAGCATAGGATAATTATACTTTTCACATCACCTTTGGACGGATGTTTTAAAAAGGTGACGCAAAATACATTTCACCTGCTAGCAGGGATTCAATCGATCAGTGTGTTGGCATCGCAAAGTTATTTGAAGTACTTGTTTGAAGAATTGCTTGAGGATATTGAGGCTGCAGTGGACAAAATTAGGTCCTGGAGCGTAATCCCTCAAAGGCACCTCCAGGGCATAGAGAAGTTGTGTGGCCACAGTGACTGCAGGGCATTATCAGCAGTCATTATAAAAAGTGTGGCTTGCAGCTTCTGAAAGTTCATTGAAATGCCACAGGGCGAGATAAGCTAGCTAAAGAAGGGGGCTGGCATCGTTCTGCATGGGGCTTAGTCTCTTGTGAATCAAGCAGAGGTTTTTAAACAGAGGTTGAATGGCCACCTGTCATTGATGCTTTAGTTGAGATTCCTGCATAGCAGGGGGTTGGGCTAGATGATGTTCAGGGTCCATTCCAACTCTACAGTTCCAGGATTCTAAGCAGGTCCAAGTGAGAGCAGGCATGGCCCATTGATTACAAAAGGATTGAATGGATTATCACAGCTGGAGAGTCTCGTAATGCAGAAGAAAGCAGCTCAAGCCCTTTCCATGTATAGAGAGAACACCTCTCCTGTCGACTCCAGTTAAGGCAGGCAGAGCCAGTGACTCTAACTTACATGGTGAGATACCAACCCTAAAAGTGCTACAGAGGGAGGCGGGCTTTCTGTGATATCTGTTGGCTTCAAATTAATTTCATAATTTCATAGGACAGAATGGTATAATTGGACAAAAAAATGAAAGAACATCAAAAAAGTCAGTTTAAAAGTAATGTAATGAGCAACCGAAAGATTTCCCAACCAATAAACATTTGCCAGACATCTGTACAAAGATCTTAGCTATTCTCAATAGATTGCATTACTGTGAGATCATCCAGAAGAGCATTTGGCAAGTAACTGCAGAAGGGGAATCCGTTGGCTGACAAATTCTTTTCAAATATTTTCTCAATATTCATGCATGTATACGGAACGAAGGAAGAACATTTGTGTTTGGTTATGCATGCTATCTACTGATTTCACGGGTTTTTAAATTTCAAAGTGTGCTTCTCCCCCACCCCCTGCTAGATAGCCTTTCAAACACTAAATGAAAGAAGGAAAAGGTGGAGGAAGATAGTTTACATTGCATGTCTTCTGGTCACTGCACTACTATTCCCCAAGAACAGGAAGGGTGCAATGTCAGTCATTCCCATCTGCAGCAATTCTAATGTGGTGTCTTTTCTGGCACTTTATCAAAATGAAAAAGCAATGGTTTGTAAATACGGACCCAAGCAGCCTGTGTGAGCCCAGACATCGTTTCTGATCTCCCTCCATTGCACTGTCACTTACACACATCTATAAAAATATGTACTCATCTCTGCAAAGAGCTTAATAGCATGGTAACACTCTGTTTAACTTATCACAAAATATTAATAGCTGCAGTCTTAGCATGAGGTGTGAACCATGTACCTGTCACCTGTAAAGTCAACGATAGGTTTTGAAAGCTTATTGTCATTCCCAGCAAAAACTGCCTTGCCCCTGTTTGTCTAGGATTCCAAACAATTGGCCTAGTCAGTTGTTAATTCTGATCAACAATGAGTAGTACTTTGGCACACTTTACTTTGGAAATCTAATTTTAAGGAAGGACTTGAAATTCTAAGTCGTGTGCCAGATGCGGCTGAGGATGTCAAAGAAAACTGTATTTGTGTCCAAGGAAAGTTGTCAGCTCACTCATTAGCTGAGCACCCCTCTTAGCTACTATGTGGAACAGAGGGAACTCATTCATCTGACTTGCAGGTTAAAAGAAAGACATTTTATTCAGCAATGGAAGTTGCTTTTGATGGAAGATGAAGATACTCAGAAACGCCTTCAGGGATCCCAGGTGTACATATCTAAGCAAAATCTTCTTAAATTACTAATGAACCATCATAATTGCTACTGGTGAGCTGTCCCCTCACCTACCCACACCCTCGGAGAAAACTACTAATTTAAGAAAAAAGTACTCCTGGTTTTTATTTTCCCTGTGTATGTTTATAAATTTCTTGTACAATACTATTACAGCTTATCAAACTTTTAATGACAACAGTGAAGACAGTGAAATCCAGAGTTTTAAAAAATACAGCACTAATGGATTTAAGGTCTGTAAAGAGGGTAGGAAGTGATGGATTTCAGCTGAAAGCAGCCATATGCAAATAACATTGCCACAGAGATTCTGTCTTTCATTTGATCTGTTTCCACTAATGAGTTTCTATAAGTTTTCCTACGAAAAGTCAACTACTTTTGTTTTGTTTTTGAGAGTTTATAGAACCAGAACTCACTTATTTGAACATACAAAAGAAACCAGTGCCATTAATCACGAATGGTTTTTGACCCAAGGAAGGCTGCAATTGTAGTGGAGAGTGTCTGGGACTGGCTGGGCAATGAGAAGCAGTGGGGAGGCTCCAGCCAGAGAACCCAATAGGGAAGCCTCAGAAGAGGAAGTCTCCAAGCAGAGAGAGTGGTGGTAGGATAATGAAAACAGTTCAGAGGAGGAATGGGGGGGGGGATGCAGAATAAGAAACAGGCTTGAGAGAAAAAACGATAAACACTGTATGACAGATTCACAGTAGCCACAAGGTCATGTGTTTAGCTCTCCTCCCCTCCCCTCTTGTCTTCAAGGGACACGGGTGGCGCTGTGGGTTAAACTACAGAGCCTAGGACTTGCCGATCAGAAGGTCGGCGGTTCAAATCCCCACAACGGGGTGAGCTCCCGTTACTCGGTCCCTGCTCCTGCCAACCTAGCAGTTTGAAAGCATGTCAAAGTGCAAGCAGATAAATAGGCACCGCTCCAGCGGGAAGGTAAACGGCGTTTCCGTGCACTGCTCTGGTTCACCAGAAGCAGCTTAGTCATGCTGGTCACATGACCCAGAAGCTGTATGCCGGCTCCCTCGGCCAATAAAGCGAGATGAGCACCGCAACCCCAGAGTCTGTCATGATTGGACCTAATGGTCAGGGGTCCCTTTACCTTTACTTTACCCCTTGTCTTCAAGGACTTAGAGGGTTTTGCTGATCTTTAAAGCCTGAAACAGCCTCAGCCCAGTATACATGAAGGAGTGTCTCCACCCCCATTGCTCAGCCTGAGGTCCAGCTCTGAGGGCTTTCTGGCAGCTCCCTCCCTGCGAGAAGTGAGGTTACAGGGAACCAGGCAGAGGGCCTTCTCGGTAGTGGCGCCCGCCCTGTGGAGCACCCTCCCTTCAGATGTCAAGGAGATAAAGAATTACACAACTTTTAGAATACATCTGAAGACAGCCCTGTATTGGGAGGTTTTTAATGCTTGATGTTTTTATTGCATTTTCAGCTGCCCAGAGTGGCTGGGGAGAGCCAGCCAGATGAGTGGGGTATAAATAAAATAATAACAATAATAAATGTTACAGAGCACAGAGCTCAGAGGGCCCCTCTCCAGTAGAGTTTAAGACTGCTGGGAAAACAGCAGAACAGGGAGGAGCCTTAGGAGGAAATGGGAGACCCAGATCATCAACTCAGGTCAGTCATACCACAGGTATGATTTCTGTGTGTGTGTATTTTGTGTGTATTCTGTCGCCTTGAATAAAGAGCTATCTTTACTATTCAGTTCTGAGTTTCCGAGCTGACCTACAGCTGAACCAGACAGGGTAGCCAGTGGTCAGGGAAGAGGGGATCCTCTTCTATGCTATCCCTGCTGTAGGCACTCCCTGAATTTGCTGTTATCAAAAAGATTGATACCTTGAGCAGATGGAGGTTTCCTTTGTTTGTGCACTAGTGCACCCATCATAGTCAGCCCCATCATATATGACACAGAATTAGAGGGGGGGGATTAGGACAATTCATTTGTGTTGACTTTCTAGAAACTGCACTCCTAGCATGTACATAAAGAGCAGATTCAAAACCTAGTATTAAATTAGGAGTAGAATCTGAACAGTATCCCTTCTTCAATGGACACAGACAAACACGGGGTGCCTCCTAGCAGGTGTAGTGTGTCTTTCCCTAATCACTGAGAAATCACATTCAATTAAATCATTCCTGGAAGATTCTTCCTCTAATCCCTGGCATCCTGGGATGAGAGCATCCTTTCTTGGCTGTGTCCTTCACCTCATTTTGCAGGAACTGGAAACTCTCCTAAACCAGACAAGTGTATTTTCAAGGAATCCTGCCAGCTCCCCAAACCAGCTTTCTCCTTCAAAGAAAGGAAGCTGCTGGAATGCTATTGTATATTATATAATTACCTTTTGAATGTTCATGTGTGAGTGTCATTGCTTATGTAGCCAAAGGGGTGCCAACTGAAAAGAAGGCCCAGCAAACTTAAAAGTATATAGATGTATAGATGCTTTGATGTGGGTTATCTGTGAGAGGTCTATTTCTGTGGCCCTACCTTACCTATGTATCTCCTATGATGTTATAGTTTATAATTATTGTGTAATGTTTTAATTCTGACTATCGGTCGAATAAAGAAATTGAATTGAAATGTATCAAAAATATTTAAGGAATGCCCCCCCCCCGATTTCCCCAGCTCCAAAAGAATTTAGTCCAGTGAGGACTGAGTATGTTAAATGACCACAAAATGCTAACTATTGGCTGGGGAGGATGAAAACCAGATGTGAATGGGAATGGAATGGAACATCATGAAGAGAGGGCATGGCTGGCTGACTATCATAGTGAACAGGAGAAATTCCATGTTTCATTGTTTTGTGGCAGGTCCCACTTGCTCTCTGATTTTTCCCCCTTGCTGTATTTTAAGCTCACATACCATTTTTCTTGGGATCTCAATTATAGGGCTGAAATATATCCAATATATAATAATAAAAACTATGTACTGTATTTCTAAAGCACAAAAAAGTAAATCAATACTTCATAAAAGATAGCATGCACTAAAGATGATTAATTCTCAACAATATACATGAATCTGGCTCCTCAAGACAAAAATAGACCAAAGTTAATTACTAAATATTCTATACAAGAGTAGGAACGCATTCTTTTCATCCAGGCAAAATTCATTTAATAGAAAATAAGATTTTCTATAACTGTCAAATTCCAGTTCGCCTGAAAAGCCCAGAGAACTGAGCAGTATGGACAGTCCTATAATTGCCTTTTTTTGAGGATTTGTTAGGAGCTTCATTCTGTATCAAATAATAAGGGGGAAAAACTTTTGTGAAGGTAAAGGCAGACCTTTAAAGGTCTCTTTCACTTGGATAGTGCCTCATTCCATTATTCCCAAAGCTCATGTAGATTTTATCCATCTCATGCTTTGCAAGGTCGTATTCTTTTGTGGCACCACTTTTGTTATGCCCCAGGTTTTGAGATCAGCAAATACACTCCTATTAAGTTTAAATAAGCACAACCCTAGCCTTGGAGGCTATCTTTGACATTGGACTTCAAGAATTTGACCCCCTCCCCTTGCTTCTCAATGAAAAGGAGGCAATAATGCTTTGCTTCATAATGCACACCTCAAGATTGCATCTGTAATGAAACACTTCAAGTAGGGATCAGTTATAGCAGCAAATGGCTTTAACATTTCCAGTGAGCAAAGGAACTGAAAACATACGGGTGCTCCATGTTTACAGATCAAAAAGAGTGCAGAGCTAAAAGCAAGGAGAAGCAGAGTAGAAAACGTGGCTTCCCTTCTCTGCTAGGAGTCTTCAAAGGTTGTATTTAAACTAACAATCTGTAAGGAAAGAGAATGCCCTCCATGAATACCTAAGCCATGCCAGAATATGCTGACTGTTGCACAATTGAGTTTCTGTGTCAATGCTCTTCGTGACTCATTTTAATAGCATATAGGCAAATAGTAGCCAGGTTTACTCTGCCACAACCACCACTGCTCTAAGAATGAATTACTTTATCTTGGCATGTACTTATTGGTTCATTTGTTGCACTTATTTATATCCTACATTTCAACACACACAGTCTTCCAAGGTGGCCTATAGGAAACACTAAACTACTTGAAAAACGAAAAAGAGTAAATATACATTATTCTGACAACGCAAGTCTGAAGTGGATGTGCAGAACTGTAAGGCTGTAGGTGGGGCAGTGCCAGATTCACAAATAGGCAGAATAGGCACCAGACTATGGGACCCACACCTTTAAGGGGCCCCGCAACAACAGATCAAAATAATATTGATTTGATCTTGACAGAAAATTACAATCAAGCTTTCTCAGTTCAATTGGGGGGGGGCGGCGAGATTTTGACTGTCATGGGGCCTCCACAAGGTTTAATCTGGCACTGATGTGGGGCTTATGTAAGAGGAAAGAATAAGGAAACACAAAGCACTTCTCATGTTCAAGTGTGATTATTCTATGGAGAATTTTCCACATTAGCTTCCACACAATCCTGGGTTTTTTTTATCAGCCATGCATATTCATTGCTGTTCAGTCACTTGCCAGCCATACTGCTGCACAGAGCTTGGTAGAATTTATCAGGAGACGTGCCCTTCTCTCCCACACCCGTGTCCTATATTACTGTTGTTATATATTTATTTATACCCAGACTTTCCTCCTAACAGGGAACATCTGAAAAAATTCATAAAACTACACACACACATTAAAAATCTATTAAAATCATACAGACCTGAAGGCTAGGACTTAAAGCAAATGTAGGAAAACACAGGATTCTGGCATATGCTTATAATAACCGCTAATACACACCTATGGTAGCTACTTTTGGGTAAACTGAGGATACCACCACCTGTATATGGTGTGACATTTATAATAATTCTCAACAAAACCACACATAAATTACTGGAAAACTTGACCCTACAAACAAATTTTGCAGGCATGCATCTTTGTCTATTTTGTGAAAGTTAATTTCAGGGTTTGGTTGGAATGCAATTACATTCTTGAAAGCCAGTGTATCGAAGTTCCGCCTCAAAAATGAGAGGAAAATAACACGGTGCTTTGATTGAAACGTGTCTGTAGTCAATTCCTGGAATGCTGCATACTTCGCATAGATTTCCTCACCCTGTCAAGCAAAGAAAACCTTCATAATCAGTTTTGGTACCCCAGAGCTCTTCCAAGTCTCAAAGTAATATTCCGAAAACAGTTCACATAGAGCACAATAATGTTCCCAGACCAAGCCTGTTAAAGCACCAAGAAAACACAGAACTTCAAATGACAGAATCCATAAATTTATAAAACCTCCTAGGCCATCTGCATGAGCATGAGAAACCCAAGGGAGCACTTTTCTCCTCTCTGTCAGCTCCCCCCACCTCTCTCCTAAGACGACAGGGAGCCATTTTTTGGTTGCAAAGTAGCATGGCCTGTTGCCACTGTTTTAACATGGGACTCCTACAACTCACTCTCCCCCCCCCATCCACCCCCACCCCCACTCCCATTCTTTATTCTATTATATACTCTGTTGGATGGAGGAGCAGGGGAAACGTTTATTACAGAGACATCAAAGCAAGAGAGCTATTTACAATTTTGCCAAAATATTTAAACATATTCCTGCAAATATGTAGCCAAGGGAAGCTGCTAATAGCATACGACCGCCAGCACTCAATATTTTTATTGAGGGTTTTATGTACATGCTAAAGATACTATAGTTATGAAATGCTGCTTTGCTATTTGAAACTTTTCTTATCAACCTCATAGGGAAAACCATCTCCTGCAGAATATGGCAGAAAAGTGTCCAATGACACAGCAACTGCCATGCAAGTTTTGATTACAGCAGCTACATTATAAAAATCTATTCTTGATACAGTCGTACCTTGAAAGTCGAACGGAATCCGTTCCACAAGTCTGTTCAACTTCCAAAACGTTCAAAAACCAAATTGCGGCTTCTGATTGGCTGCAGGAAGCTCCTGCAGCCAATCAGGAGCGGTGGAACCCCCATCAGACATTTGGGTTCCAAAAGAACGCTCGCAAACTGGAACAATCACTCCAGGGTTTGCGGCGTTCGGGAGCAAAAGCATCTGAATTCCAGGGCGTTCGGGATCCAAGGTACGACTGTACTTGAAATAGCTACTTGGGGAAGTTGCAGGAATTTATATTAAAGATCAATGTTAGTGTGTGGCCTTTAATTCCTTCCCATATGATTTGCCCCGATTAAAAAAATGGCCAGATAAAAAGTTTAAACTAATGTAATGTCTAGAATTGCAAGTAATGCTTCACCATAGATTAGCATTATGTAGACAGATGAGAAAGCTGCAACAAACCTTGGGCTTGTACACAAACTCGCCTGCTGCTGCAGTCATGTATCGTTCAGAAGTGTTTGCTTTAATTTTAGACTAACTGCAGCTTGGTGTTACATCCAAACCCAGACAAAGGACTCTTACATATCATTAGTAGAAACCACAGCTTACAAATCTGACTTGCTTTTACTAGCCATAGTTAAAATGAGTTTAGAGTTTGAACATAATGCTACACTGTGTTTAACAGAAAACAGAAAAGGAAGCTTGATCTCATCACAACCCCATTGGAAAAGGGGGGACAACAAATGAGCCCAAGTTTCCCCACAGTTCAACCTTGTAACAATAAACAGTGACTTAGCATTAGGTGTGAAAGCATTATATAAAGGTTAAGAAAAGATACCATGGTCTTGCTAACATACTCCTGACCTCAAATTATGCCATTTGAAATGATTACACGCATATGAATATGGGGTGGTTTCTGTGATGAAGTTCCAAAAATACAGTGTGTCCACTATTACAGAATACACTATGCTGATATGCTCTATCTAAAATTAGGAGATACATGGTGAAGGAGAAAGTTTATTCCTCCTTTAGAACATTTATAATAACATTTTCCACACAAAGAGATTCTCAGAGTATAGGACAACACAAAATAGCACTAAATCCAACATTAGCAAATAGGTTCCATCTGAGCTGTGCTCCCCATCTGCCTTTTAGGTGAATCCTAGCCCTGCAACAGCTAATTTCCCCCTTAAAGCTACAGATACTGGACAAGGCATGCCTTTGTATGACCCTCTTCTATGCTTGTCAGCAAAATGGACCAAAACTCAGTCCACACAGCTCCTCTTTCCCTCGCTTACCTACAGCGGTGGCAGCTGCTTCTCATTTTTCTTTTTTTGCAAGCTTCTTCTTGCCCCTGCCTTGATTTTCTGTGTATTTCTAGAAGAGGTGAATGAGAGGTGAGCTGTTCTCACGCCAGAAATACACTATGTTCGTGAGCCATAGTCACTGCACTCACATCATTGACAAAATACAGTGGTACCTCGGGTTAAGTACTTAATTCGTTCCGGAGGTCCGTACTTAACCTGAAACTGTTCTTAGCCTGAAGCATCACTTTATCTAATGGGGCCTCCTGCTGCTGCAGTACCGCCAGAGCACGATTTCTGTCCTCATCCTGAAGCAAAGTTCTTAACCTGAAGCACTATTTCTGGGTTAGCAGAGTCTGTAACCTGAAGCGTATGTAACCTGAGGTACCACTCTAGCCCCTTGCCTATTTGCACTGAGGCTAAGAAACAGCTTGTGACAATCCAGCTTTGTGTGTGTGTCTACACATGCATGCATGGGAATTCCGTTATGAACAAAATATCTGAAAACAGAAATGTTTGCTCTTTTTGTCACTGTCACCAAAACCATTTGCATCTTGGAGGAGGGGGCAGACAAAATTGCGGGGGGTGAGGGGCTGGATCAGGCCTCAGAATTGGAGATTAGTCACCTCTTTTTGATATTATACAAATTGCTCCAACATGCTACCATATTACAAATCCACTGAAGATGCTATTAGTAGAAAACATGTCAGAAACATGATAGTAAAAGAAAACTTGAACCCCGAGACAACAAGACATTTCATCTGAATACTGGAGCAGCACCAATTTCAAATTGGGTTATTTTATAGGCTGTACTTTGCTGCTGTGTGTTCACTAGTTGTAGAATATTTGAAGTATCAAAAAAGTCAAGGTGTCATTTAGCCAGGGCTGGCCCATGACATTTTGACACTTGAGGCAAGTCGCAGGATGGCATCCCAGTGGCGTAGCGTGGGTTGTCAGCACCCGGGGCAAGGCAAGTAATTTGCGCCCCCTAACCCATGGATTTGCGCCCCCTAACCCGTGGATTTGCGCCCCCTAACCCTAACCCCCAGATGTTGCACCCGGTGCGGCCGGCCCCCCTGCACCCCCCACACTACGCCACTGTGGCATCCCCCTCCCTGCCAGTGAAAAAGGGGTGAGTAAATCAGGAAGGAGGAGTGGGGAATAAACATCTACATTGGGATCTGCTGCCCCTGTAGATCCTGCCACCCGAGGCAGACATCTCACCTTGCCTTATGGGTGGGCCAGCCCTACATTTAACTATTCATTCATTGATAATGTTTTTAAATGGACTTTCACAGTGCCGACCTGAGTGCTTCCTGTCCAAACCTGGAAAATATGACAGGTATGAACAATCAGTATTTGGAAGGTCTGGATGTTTGGTACACTACTGAAGATTTATAATACTTATCAAAAGTTATTATTCCCTTGCTGCCATCCACAGCTCTGAAAAAGCTCTCTCTTCTCAGATTTTTGCATTCCATTGTAAAGTTGAAAATCCTGAATTATGTTACTCCACTAAGAGGATTCGAAGGAACCACAATCTCACAGGCTCTTTCAATGGCAACCAAGGTATATCACCATAACTCAGCTACTGAATATTATTTGTATGTTGTGTATAAGCAGCTAAGTCTTAATCCTCTCCCCCATTGAAAACCAGTGGCAAGGTTTCTATTGAATTCAAAGGGAGACAGATTGGCTCTTAAGCCATACTAATAATATAGTGTAGAAAAGAGAACTGCTCTCTGTTAAATGACAGGGCACAGCTTGAGACATATGCTTAGAAAACTAACAATAACCGATGGACCAGATGAGGTTGCCACATTTTCCGGAGGCTATGTTATCCTCTTAGCCCTTGACAAAAGGATGTCAGGAACAATATGCTGTACCTTCCTTTTCTGGATCACCCCAGCTCAGTATTCCCCTCCTGGGTGAGCCGAAGGATTTGCTCCCGCTGCCTTTAATATGTATATTTAAAGGATCCGTGGAGGAGCTCCAGGGTGAGATGCTGCCTGGCGGCTCTACGGACCACCCAAGCAGGGTCAAGCGAGATTATGTCTGCAGCTGCGCAGACGCTGCTGTGTTTGCTTCCAGCACAAGAATCTAGCATGGCAAACAATTCAATACTGTCACAGGGGGTTACTGTTTATTTGCATCTGTTTGATTTTATACATAGACAGAAAAAGAAATAAAGCACTCTACATGCTAAATAATTAGCCTTCCAGCAGAACTGGAACAGTTCAGACTGATACTGAAAGACTGCTCCTTATCTGACCGTGGAATAAAATAAGACTGCAGCTGAAAGATATTCAACTCAAGTAATAAAGATTAGCTGAATATATAAAACCGTCTGATCATTCTGTGAAACCTAGGGGGAGGATTTGTGAAATCTGTTATCTGAAATGATGTTTCTTCTCCTTTTATTCACAGAGTATTTGGAAAGGTCATTGCAACACTGTGCAGCTGCATGCCAACAGCTTCAGATGCCATTGCACCAGAGTGAGAAGTTTTATGTAATGCTACATAGAATGTTCATGATTCCCACCCCCCAGACTTCCTGAATATCCATTTCAGAACTTAAGAGTAGTACAAACATTCTAGAGCCATTATTTCAATGAAAGAAGCTATCATGGAAGCATAACAATGGGACCAACCACTATCTATACTCTCCAGTATAGATTGATGGAATAATTGTGCATGATTGCTGTGTGGAGTGTTAATCAATTTTGCTTTTTAACAGAAAGCAATAAATAATAAAAAAGCAATCCAGAGAATCCTTTTAGGCTCAAGCAGCCAGCAAAGCTGTTTTAACTCTAAGAGTACCTCCCTGTTTTCTGTGCTCATAAACCTGCAGGGGCTTATGTCACAATAAACTAGAGAATGTCTGAGATTCACAGCACTTTAGAGTCTAAGGTCATAAAGGGGCAGGGATAATGTTAAAATGATTTTCTATAAAAAACCATAGCCACAGAATGCTGTGCGTCTCTGAGGCTATTAGGCTTATTGTGAGATGGGATTTCAGAGGCATTTGCCTTTCTAAAATACTTTATCTAAACAGATATGCTTTGAATTGCAGTAAATACCATCTCATGAATGCAAACAAATGTAAGCTACACAAAACAGTCATATGTGCACAGAAGTATTCTCCCTTGGATAGTTTCACCAGTGCTCAGAGATTATGGAAATTGTACTCCAAAACCTCTAGAGGGCAAGAGGTAGCAAAAGGTCTCTAATACCATCAGATACCTAAATAACCTATGTTAAGGGGTTGTGTGTGCATATACACAAATTGAAAACCAAGTTAGAAAAATGAAAATCATGTTAGCAAGGCAAGATGATAACTAAAGAACGCACCTTGATTACCAAAGCAATACAACACGTGAATAGGCAAATGAGAAAAGCACTCTTAAGTCCCGAGAACATTCTCAAATGTGTGTCTTTCATTTCTAGGCCAACTGCCATATAAAATATGCCTGTTCCAGTACAATTACTTGAATGTAAGAGATGAAGTGTAATGGTAAAAAGGTAAAGGTAAAGGACTTCTGGACAGTTAAGTCCAGTCAAAGGCGACTATGGGGTTGCGGCGCTGAACTTGCTTTTCAGGTCAAGAGAGTTGGCATTTTGTCCACAGACAGCTTTCCGGGTCATGTGGCCAGCATTACTAAACCGCTTCTGGCGCAATGGAACACAATGATGGAAGCCAGAGGGCATGGAAATGCTGTTTACCTTCCCACCATAGCAGTACCTATTTATCTACTTGCACTGGTGTGCTTTCGAACTGCTAGGATGGCAGAAGCTGGGACAGAGCAACAGGAGCTCACCCCATTGTGCAGATTTGAACAGCCAACCTTCTGATCGGCAAGCCGCAGAGGCTCAGTGGTTTAGACCACAGCGCCACCCATGTCTCACTCAAAGTGTAACGATGACCACTTGGTGTAACATGTATTTTCTGGGTATGTAATAAAAGGAAGATTGAATACGCCAACTTCCAAAACGTCTATTATAATCTAGACAACGTTCTACCATATAAACATAATGGTTGGCACACAAGCAAACAAGCAAATGAAATAAATAATATTCCACGTAGTGCTAATTTCTTCCTTCCGTGTTCCCTCTACTGAGGAATTTTAAAATGCAGTTTTAATTTGGGAAGGCAATGGAGTGTATCTACCTGCTGGATCAGCTGCCAGCTGAAAAAAGGCTGATAGAAGCATGTTCTGGATGTTGTTAATTACACAAAAATGGTTCATTAATCTTTAGTGTCAATGCTGCTTCTGCAGGGTTCTGCAGCATAACCCTCGTTGGATGTATTGTTGTGCATTTTGTATATTCGTTTTGTGAGGAATTGTGACACACCCACTCACAAGTGTATCTCCCTGCAAATGAGCACTTCAAGCACTTGATACATCTACTCATATGTACAACTACTCATTAGTAAGCACCCCAGAACATATCTATCCTTAGGCACATGTGGGCAGAGTGACAAGCTGCCTGGCACATCCCCACTGGAAAAACTCTACTTGCATTTACGAAGATTTTCATAAGTAGAATCTAACTCCAAAAGTAGATGCTGCCCAGAAAGATCACACAACCACCATGGACATGCTTGGGCACCCTTGCCCTCAATGCACTATGCAAAGCTACCGGATTTAGATTAGAAACTTGAAGTCATTCATTTATCAAAGAATGTGCATTAGTAACGACAGCATGAAACAGTCCATGGTTCCATGCTAGCTAACCTTTTTGACAGCTCTCTCGGACTGACCTTGGCCAGAGTGGTGAAACAGAATGGCTTTGTGCTGTGGATTAATATTCCATTTGCAATATAGCTATTCCCGTCACGTTAAGTGTCACAGGTTAACAGAAAAGGTTAGACAGTACTTATTATGAAGTCGCCAATATGAGTGATTTTCAAGAAGCTTGAGGTGCTGTATAAAAGCAAAACATTTTGAAAGCAAATTATCATCCGCACAAAATGCAAGTGATTTATCCTCTGGTGTTAAATTATACACAGTACACAACCAAAGCATGACAGGCAAATGGCATACATTGGAAGGGACAATCTGCTTTTAGCACTGCCAATCACTCCTGTGTCTCTTTAAAAAGAGATCATCGCTGTCATTCAGCTGCGGACTCACTATCTTGTCTATGGTTGCAACAAGGTTCCACACATCCTTTGCAAATGACTTCTGAAAACCACTTGTTCAATATGCGCACTACAGTGGTAACTCGGGTTAAGAACTTAATTCGTTCTGGAGGTCCGTTCTTAAACTGAAACTGTTCTTAACCTGAGGCACCACTTTAGCTAATGGGGCCTCCCGGTGCCACCACGCCACGTCGCTGCCGCGCGATTTCTGTTCTCATCCTGAAGCAAAGTTATTAACCCAAGGTACTATTTATGGGTTAGCGGAGTCTGTAACCTGAAGCATCCGTGACCTGAAGCGTCTGTAGAACCTGGTGTTTGATTTCTACTTCAATCCAAGGCTGTGGCTATAGAAGAAACAAGACCCCCTTGGGAAACTGATGCTGTGAACCCCTCCATCGTAGGCTCAGGTTGCATATATGTGTAAGGAAGCCATACATCATAAAGACACCACGGTTTCCACTATGCCCCATTTCCAAAAGGAAGCACAAAGCCTGGGTAAGCACTTGCTCACAGATTGGGGTGGTGTGCAATAATTCTAACAGCCCCCAATACCATCTTTTGAACTTCGGGGTTCTTAAATTTATCTGTTTGATTTATTCAAAGATGTAATGTGTTACCATACATCTCCATTGTTATTAAGATTCAATTCTTTAAAAAGAAAATTCTGCACACAGAAGCAACTGTTAACAAATGTAATTAGGTAACTTCAATATGAATATCCACAAGAAAACATCCAATTAAGCTGTACATTTTGATTATCTCAACCAGCATTGTATTGGCAGAACAGTGACTGAGTCTCATTGAATTCCAAGTGAAGGAAACTACATGGCTGGCATCCATCTGTCTCAGGAGAGATATATAATATTCCCTGGGCAGCACATTTTTCCTAAAATATTTTCACAAATGTACCTTGCTACTTCCAGAAATCTTTTTGCCTTAAACATAATCTATATTGTAACACACGGTTGATCTTGAGGAGGATGGGTACATAATTCATCTCGTTGCAGGGAGGATGAGAAGTGGAGATCTGGAATTAAATGGAGGTCAGTTCGTAAACTGAACTACATTTAAAACCAAAGGTCTCTTTTGTACCAAGCAACTCATTAATTCAATGTTATATCTCCATGCCAGAGAAGCTGTAATAATTATACTGTGTGAAACTATTATGTCCACACAATAATTACGTCAGAAGCAGAAAACACACACACTGCACTTTTCCAAACATTGAAGTCTGGATATGTAATTCTGAAGAGAAAAAGTAATAAAGTTATTTATAATAATAAAAGAAAAAGAAAAGAAAACTATTGCTTACAAATGCTAACCAACCTGTTTTGAAGTATCCTTCATTTGCATTACAACATTGTTATGAAAATTCAGCATTGTGGTTCTCAGTGATACATTGCACTGCTCTGCTAAATATCAATATATAGTTTGTGTGAGAGTTGGTAAAGATACAATCAAGGCTCATGATCAAAGATTGGTTCAATTGCTTATTCATTTCGTCTTAATTCTACTTCTGGGATTACGAGCCTTTCACATAAATTTTCTTCCATGTAACAAATTCCAATATAGGCTTTGGGTCTATGACTATATTCCCACAAGTAATACATTAATAAATATGCATCATTTCCATTCACATAGTCTTCACCACAGGTATAGTAGAGTTGTTTGTAAACTCATTATGGTGTGAGAAACTGATTAAACTGTTTTGAATAGGGAATAAATTCTATTTCTTTTCTTTAAATTTATTAGGCAGATTTTCATTGATCTTCTCAGTGACTGCTAACCAGTGAAGGATGCAAAAACACATTTTTGTACTTATATAAACTTGAACTCAGTATGATTTTTCTGCTGTATTACGTCAATGTAACCAAATACAGCTATAATTGCAGACTAAACAAATATGCACCCTCTCCAATATATTCTCATTCTTATAGCTGCTAAGTTAGGCCATGTAGTAACTATACATTCTCTCTCAGACAATCATTAACAAGGCAGGGCTGCAACCCACCTTATTTAATTCCCTAAGTACCTGAAAGCATGAGCGCAAAAAAAGTGAACTAAAAGGCTTCTTTTTAAAGACAAGCTATTTATGACCTCAATTCATCAAGCTATATACTGACTGCATGAAGAAATGTGAAACGAACATTTAATTACATTTTGAAAACAAATAATTGCTTTGTGAACTCATTTTCCTCCTTATTTAGCTGCAGCGATCTAAGCTCAGAAATGTATGATGTTCCCTACAACAGATGGTGACTCTCAAAGCATCTAAAGCAAATTGCTTGCCTGTAGCCTTACATAGATTCAACACCTCTTCCTGGAGAAATGGAAAAATCAAGGCATGCAAAACAGTATGGCACCCAAACCTTTCTGTATTTATCATCTCACTCTGATTGTGTGCCTTCCTACAACATGGAGTTTTACTTGCAATAATATATTAACAACATTTAAACTTGTTCATCCACCTGTTTCTGTTAGACACAACACTGCGACATCATAGGTGGGAATATGATCTGGCACTGAAAATAGAAAGAAAAATCAGCTTCTGTGCCAGTCCCAGGCTAGTTTGGACATGTCAGAAGCCATCATTCAAGGATCAGAAGTGGGCCACAGGATTACAAGCACCTCCTTAAGGGTGCATATTTGTTTCAGTGCTTAGCTGTTCCCCATCCCCTCCAACCGAGGTCAGTCCTACACATGACCACTATTGATTACACCTAAAATTTATCTAGGTAAGATAATTGGTTTTTTTATTTTTGGAATTCACGTTGCACTGTGTTTTAACAACTGCAGCACTGTCATCAACAATGGTTAATGCTAGGTGTATCTGGCTAAATGTTGGTTTTGAAGTTTACATTAAACTCCTATTTCAGATCATGATTAAACAGGAGTCTGTGTGATTTGTTGGTGAGGTCAGTGCCAATGTCACCCTTTCGTACAATTATGGCTGCGTACACATTACCCTTTCCTACAGCTCCAGTGTGCCCCCGCCACTGGTGTTTGAAGCAGATTACACATGACATTAGCCACAATCCATATGGCTCCAATACTTTGAGATATACTACTGTTTGATGCGTTTCCCCTCAAATCAGCTTCCATCCGATTTGAAAACCATGGTTAAGCTAAGGTGTGCAGGTTTCAGACAGACATCTTCATGAATCAGAGTTCAGGTGGGATTCAGGCACAGGAACACAAAATCAGATAATGTGCACCAGGTGAAGACATCTCCGCCCTTTCTCTGGTGTGTACAGAAACATAAAACTGTGTCTTGAAATGCAGTGGGCAGGGAACAACCTTGCTGTGTTTCAAACCACTAACACGCACAGCGCCCAAGACACACTCTCTCCAGAAAAGATGTGGTGGGAGGTTAGCTCCCAATATGTTAATCATAGTTAAGAAGGTGTCAACATTATACCTGCACCAGCTCTTTATGATACCACCATTGTTTCTTTTGGAGACATCAGTTGCATGCACCAACTCTCAGAAGCAGAAGGCATATTTTAATTATTATTATTTTATATTTCATTATTTTTATGCCAACATTTTTACTGGGGTGTAGAGAGTCCATGTGTACACGCTGAACTCACAAACACTTGGCAGTATGTTTTGGGATGCTATTTCGGAGCACCCTAACATTTGGGTTTGGATGGTTGTAGGGAAGATGAGAAAACCCTGAACAAAACAGAGACACCCTATCCTATTCTTTGGATCCCAGCCCACATCTGTAAGAACCAATTGTATTATTTTGATAATCGCCAGTTCTTGTCAAAACAGCTGATTGCAACAACCCTTAGGGTACTTGTAGGAAAACTAATTAGAGGTTTAGTAATTTTGCATGTATGTATTCTACCCGAAATATGCACCTGGCAACATGTGGACTTTTTAGGTCTCTGATATCAGCTGCATGCATTTTAAATATCAAGTGTCCCCTTAGCTGCATCCTAATACTAGGAGAAAGAGAGAAAAACCACCAAATAGCCCAGGTTTGTGTCCCTTTTATATTGCCAAACAACACAATTACTAGCAGCAGTATAAAAGTGCTAGACACTCTCTTGAGGCAGCCATGTTCTGGTCACTATGACTTGAGCACAAATCCCAGGTTGTCATTGTAGTGGGAAATAGACTTGCTTTGAATCTTTTCATTAAGTAGCCACTTATAAAGGGAGATTCTGGAGCAGGCTGACCTGCTGAACTGATTAGCAGACTTCCTGAGCTGAGCATAAAAGCATGCCCTTCTGATATGAAACAACACTCTTCAGCTAAAAACTCTGGCAACACTTCAATTTGAGTCCCTCTTGATTATTTGCTTTGAAGATCGGTGCATCATGCATGGCACTGTGGAAACGAATGATACTTGAGATGGGCTACTTGAAAAGAACTACAGTCTGGGAAATATTATAAGGGCCTGGATGAATTTCCGAACTATGAAAGTCTTCCTAACTTACTGAAAAATCCAAGCTTTCCCACAGGTATTCCTCTCTGGAGGGCAATACTGCATCATTTTTTACCATTAAGTGAATATTCTGACCAAGGGAGAAAGATCATATAACAGTAGCATTCACAAAAGCAGGATTAGTTTTATGGGACGATATGTTTTATGAAAAATCTCAATTGCCTAATTTGGTATCTGATGAAAACGCTCTTGCCTTCACTTAATGGTAGCATTTTATGACTGATGGTTTGCACACCTAAACATGGTAACTTAAATTATCGAGATTTCATGGGTCTTTCAGACCTATGCAAATAATTAACTGAATCACAGAACTATTAATGCTGAGACCTCTGAACTAATTGTTTGCATCTATAGGCAGCAAAATCTAACTTAGGTGTGGGGAACTTCTGGCCCTCTAGATGCTGCTGAACTACAACTCCCATCATCCATGGACATTGGAATTGCTTGCTGTGACTGATGGGAGTTGTTGTTGTTCAGGAAGCTGGAAGGCCAAAGGTTCTCCACTCCTGATTTAACTTAAGCAGCTTCTGCAATAGTTTTGGATAATAACCTGAACTTCCTGAAAAAATCTGGGCAAATAAAATACTGTGCAAAGTTTACAACCGGAAGATCTTGTGAAAGCAAATAAAATGGCAAATAAGCCACCAGCCATACTATTTATCTACCTTTATTGCACATAATTGACTTTAAAGGGATGTTGTTGTTGTTGTTGTTGTTTTCTGGAGGTACTCAATGGTACACAATACCAGCACCTCCCCCCCCCTTTCAAATCTTGGAGAGTGTTAGGACACACAGTGTCTGAAGGTGCACTCTTCCACTGCTTCCCAAGACAGACGGGTGCCAACAACAACTAAACTCAGATCCTGATCCAGCTAAATCCCACAGATTAACTCTTTCAATGAAATCAGTGGAATGTCTTGAAGTTTTGCTGAATGTGCCATTTGTATGCAATATTAAGACCTATATAATTGCAAGGGTATTCACCTATATAAGTGCAAGGGCGGAACAACTTCTGTTTCTGCATCAGGACTCCCCCTTTCTCCCCCCGAACACACTTCCCATTCCATCCCCAGATCTGTTCCAGAGGGTAGGTGGAACCCCTAAACCACATGGGGAATGCAGGGGGAGGGGAAGGGGAGAAAACCTTAAGATGACAGGGTGTTCACCTGAGTGCTATGTTGCATTTGACCCTATATCATGGGACATCAACCTTTTTAGGGGGCCAGCAGGCATATTTTTTTATGCAGGACGCAGGTGGCGCTGTGGGTAAAAGCCTCAGCGCCTAGGGCTTGCCGATCGAAAGGTCGGTGGTTCGAATCCCTGCGGCGGGGTGCGCTCCCGTCGTTCGGTCCCAGCGCCTGCCAACCTAGCAGTTCGAAAGCACCCCCGGGTGCAAGTAGATAAATAGGGACCGCTTACAAGCGGGAAGGTAAACGGCGTTTCCGTGTGCGGCTCTGGTTCGCCAGAGCAGCGATGTCACGCTGGCCACGTGACCCGGAAGTGTCTTTGGACAGCGCTGGCCCCCGGCCTCTTGAGTGAGATGGGCGCACAACCCTAGAGTCTGGCAAGACTGGCCCGTACGGGCAGGGGTACCTTTCCAGGCATATTTTTAGAATTTTGAGAAATCGCTTAAGAGGTCAGTAACACAATGGCTGCTGACAGGGTGTGATGTAACTCAAAGTGGGAGCTGCAGGGGCATCACAGATAAAAAGGCCAGAGCACAGAATAGTGCAGGTATGCCCCCATCAGTCAGTCACTCCATCACGGGGGTGGGGGGGTGGGGGGGAGGGGGGGACGTACCTTCACCTCTCCTCTATTCAGAACAGACGGAAAGATGGACATCGAATCCCTGCTTCCAGTGAAATATATGCATGTTTAAAGGGCCACGTTCAAGGTACGAGAGGCTCAGCCAGTGCAAAGAGTAACTGAGCAGGGAAGGCACACTGTCTCCTGCATATTGTGGATTTTTGAAAGGGCTATTTACTGAGACCTTTTGTGGGTGCCTCAGAAGGTACGGGCAGGTAGTGTGATTCCTGCAGACCCCACACTGGTGGCCACTAGTCTATATTATTAAGCTTCTACTAAGGGATTTCACAGCTTTAAAACAACAAGAAGCATTTTTTTAATGTTAATACCAATGTTAGAACAGAAACAAGATTTGACCACAAACAGGATTTTGGAACATTTAGAATTTCAACTGGATTTCCAAAATCAGTGTAATATGGTGCCTGGATAGAGAGAAACTTTTAAGCCGAATATTCTTTTAAAAGAAGGTTTCTGTTTGGCAGATCATCAAATAAAGGTCTGAAGCTTTTTGTTATCCAAAGCTACACTTGAAACAGAGAACATTCTGAAATCAATCCTCATATAACATAATACCAGTTCCATAGGGTATCCCTTTATTACTTAGGAGATGCAATTTCTTTCCTGGTGCTTTGCTACCTGTATAAATGACAAGTAACAAGATAAACCTCAGGTTTACTTAAAATCATGGCAATTTAACTTTCATTTACAACAAAAAACTGAAAATACCCTACATGCTGAAAGTCGAAATATCCTATATCTGGTGCCTATGAAAGTCTCATTAATATGTCACTCAGTGGTATCGCACATGGCAACTGCTGCCTCTTTTATTCAGTTTGTGTGTCTGACCATCTTTCTCCAAGCAGCAATTTCTAGGTGGTACCAGAATCTGATATAGATCTGAAAATGAGGGCTGGGGAAGAGCTACTTGTCTTTTTCACTCTAATTATATGTAGGTGCTAACATAACATCAATTTGGTAACATATTAAAAGGTATTAGCAGATCTGTTAAATCTACATTTCCAGATTAACAGAAAGAAAGAGATGGATGCAAAAGTCCAGGTGTGTCTACCTGGCCCTTGAATTGTTCTTGCCTGCCACTCAAGGCATAAAAATGACTGCAGCAATATCCTGTTCCCACTAAACGTTGTGAATCACCATTCACTTCCTCGGGAGCCATGTTTTGACTAAGGTAATGAATACTCTAAGCCAAGGCAAGAAACAGAAAGCAAGTGCAGGCTGAATGCTGCCTTTTATTCACTGAATCAGCTACTTGTTTCCAACACTGAAAGCTTTCAAAGTCTACATAGGTGTTCAAAAGGAAAGGTAATAGATCTTCTCATCTGTTGAGGTTGGTTATGTGGCTGAGTCTTGACATGCTTTATTAGAATTCAGCAGACTATGTTTAATTAGACCATAGAGTTGAGCTTTGCCTGGAACGATGATCAAGAGTTCAGGTATCACAAGGCTCTCAGAGTCAATGTGATAAAGCCATGGGTAGTCAAGATGGTGCCACCCCCTGTCATTGCTGGACAACAGCTCCCATCATCCCTGATCTTTTGACATACTGGCAGGGGCTGATGGAAATCATAGTCCAATAACTTCTGTAGGGCACCACACTGGCTTAAAAGGTAAAGGGACCTCTGACCATTAGATCCAGTCGTGACCGACTCTGGGGTTGCGGCGCTCATCTCACTTTATTGGCCGAGGGAGCCTGCGTACAGCTTCCGGGTCATGTGGCCAGCATGACTAAGTCACTTCTGGCGAACCAGAGCAGCGCACGGAAACACCGTTTACCTTCCCGCCAGAGCGGTAACTATTTATCTACTTGCACTTTGAGGTGCTTTCGAACTGCTAGGTTGGCAGGAGCAGGGACCGAGCAACAGGAGCTCACCCCATTGCAGGGATTCGAACCGCTGACCTTCTGATCGGCAAGTCCTAGGCTCTGTTGTTTAACCCACAGCGCCACCCGCATCCCACACGGGCTTACCCTGCAATAAATAAGTAAGTAAACAGCAAGGATGAATGCAACAGAGGCTAGCCATTTGTATACGATCCAATTGTCCTTGACAGTCCCAGTTCTCTGGTACTTGTCTGTGGTATAGCACAGTTTTTCTCCTATTTTGCTGTAGGTGCATTCTAGGGAGTGCCTTGTTAAAATTGTTAATGTGTAGTGCTAGAATTATGTTGCTTCTGGTTTTAGCCTCTTCCTCAGGTATCTACAAGTTAAATAGCATAGGGCTAATATATCTCATCTTTAATGCACATGCATGCAGATGCATGCCCATAAACACAAAATGTAACATGTAGTGCCACGTACCATTTTGTACACTGTTGCTGATAAGGCTTATTTTGAAGTGCTGGTGATAAATCATATTACAATTGGGCATTTCATTCTTAATGAGAAGAATTTTGCTTTTACATCTGTGAAGGGCCAGCTATTGCAAGGTAAATCAATATAATACAGAGTGGGTTAACTTGAGCGTTCAAGTGATGTACAATGGGGGTGGCGTGTGGGAGAACTCTTGGCAGTGAGAATATGGTATTATGAGTACATTTTTCACCTGCAAAATGTAGCCATCACAAAATGTGAGATTGTACAACATCTATACTGCCTGCATGCTGTTGAAGTTTAGGCATGAACCTTAACTTGCAATTTCAGTCCTTTTTAAGAGTAAGAGTAAATTGGTAAGATTCTAAAATGACAAATCACTTTATACAGAAAATGTACAATTATCCTTCATCTGGATGAATGCCTTGGTTTGTCTGTTCCTTGGAATAGACACAGGGAGTCTATGCAAATGAAGGTATCATGAAACTAAAGCTTACAGTCCATGTTACAAGTACCCAACTAGCAACCAATATCATCCCCATAACAACAGAGAGTTGGAATGAACACATTATTACTAGATTTTTCAAGAGAAACGTTAAAAACAAGGCAAAGGGGGGGAGGGAGGAAGGCATTAAGGCGACAATCCTAAATTACTCCTATTTACTAAGGAATAAGAACCACTGGATTCTGTGGGACTTACTTCTGAATAAGCATGCTAGTTATTGCATTACATATCCAACAGAGGGGGGCAAATATCCCACAATAATAGACAAACACGCACCATTTTGCAATTTGTGACATATTACAGATGTGAGTGGATGGTAATTTATAACTGTAATCCTTTGCATTTTGACAAAGCCTATTGGCTTTTGTCACATTGTTTTAAATGACATTTTAAAAAAGTTATCTGCCTGAACACTCCAAGAGAGAGGTGAAAGATACTGCAAAAGTTTCATCAGGTCACAGGGCAGACTGAGTAATTCTTTCATTTCAGGAGGGTTTATTTTTTGACCCACATCGTATGGCTTTTGTTACTAGGAGACCATGGCCCTAATAAAAGTGCCTAGATGAATGTGATACTGTGTCCTCTGCTTCACTGCCAACATTACTCCCTTCCGTGTAGAGATCTGAGGTGCACAGAGAACTCTGTGCATACCACTGTGCTGATGGGATATGATGGGGTTTGTAACACACACCACCGTTGATGTTTTCTCCCTTTCATCTTATCATTCCCCTTAATGGTCAAAAGGAGAGGTGAATACATTTCATTGTGTAACATTTAACTTCTCAGTAGTCTGTCAATCATTCTAAAATGCGGGAGAATTTTAGATTCTATGGTATTTTTTTCTTCTTTTCAAGCAGCAATAATTTTATTTTTTTGCAATATTCACTTCCATTACATGGGAACTATTACAACAAGCAATACAATACACAGTGGTTATGATCCACATGTAGTTAATATATAAAGTTTTCTTCCTTATTGCAGCAATTAATCCCATTTAAATGCCAGTTTTGTTAGAAATAAATTAGATGCAATTTCACTTCAGTTTAAAACATTAACATTACATTGCCCTAACATTAAACAGTGAAACATACAAATTAACATAACTGAGGCTGAAATGTTTCGATTTGGCACTTAAAATAACCAACACCCTAAAACCATAATGGCCTGAATGTAATGTAGACTCAGTTTACAAACACTTAAGATTTATCACACCCTAATCTTTTATTTCACTTTCATTGTTTGACTAGGGTTTGGGAGACCAGGGATCAAACATGAAGCTCATTGGATAAGCTTGGACCAGCCACCATTTCTCAGTCTAACATACCTCACAAGGTTGTTGTGATGACAAAAATGGGAGGGACAGAACCATATATCTCATCTTGAAGCCCTTACAGATGGAATATAAGTGTAAGAAATAAATAGTGATTAAAACATTGATCTTTTTTCATTCATTTATTATATTGTTCTAGAGGTTCTCTCTCTACAATTTACACATATATCATCATTTCAATAAACCATTTCCTCATATATAACCATTTATGTTGATATATTGCCCTCACATTTTTTGTATATTCAGCCTTTCCCATTTCCACATATATATTTTTGCCAGGTTAGGAAACAAATTCTGCTTAAAAGCAATCCTCGCTTGTTTCCACTTTCCACTTCCCCTCCCTCATTGTTAAGCAGCAGCCAAGAAGAATCCGTGTACCTCCTTGTTGTCATGGCCAAGTGGCAAATCTAAGAAAGCTTGTAAGGGGCAGGCATTGCAAAGCTGCACTGCAGACTGATCACCTCGCCCACCCGGCCACTGGAGTAGCAAGGTGGGTTCCCCACTTCAGGCATGCTTTAGTCAAGAGGAAGAGTATGCTAGCTCTGCCTCCCCAGGTCACCATTTTGATCACTTACCCTAATTTGGAGAGCACCCTAAGTTGGAGGGAAGCAAAGAACATGGTTTCCTTGTGGAGGCTCCCCAGTTCAGAAGACTGCCTTTCAGCTTATGGAGGGAAGCTGGAACAATGATGGGGGTAGGTGAAACTATTACACTCTTTTCCCTGTGGTGTTTACTTTGCAAGACTAGGTAATGCCTGAAGTAGGGCAATAGTCTTCTAGAGAACAACCCTTGCCCTGTGTGAATCAGGCTTTCCATAGTTTCTGTATGTTGACGGCAGCTGGGAAGCACACAAGTCCCCTACCCCACTCCAAGGCTTATTTGTTTGGTAAGACATCCCCAAAGAAATATCAGTTTTGTCGCTTAAAGCTCTAATTTGTCTGCATTAAGAACAGGCAGCTTCTCACCCCTGACACTCATGGGCTTCTGACGCTGCAGCTAGAACCCTTTCCCACAGAAAGTTAGCATCACATGCCACATACTTCTCAGACAATGCCTCTGCTGTCCAGCAGTTTCCCCTCAGCAACCATGTGTAGCTGCATATATCATTACCTGCACAGGACCTTGGTGGGAGCAGAGGGACAGCTACCCTCCCAGAAAATTTTGCTGCTACGAAAGTCTAAAAGTGCAACTAGAGCTTGATCTCTGCAAATTCTCAAGAGCACAGACAACTACAAACTCAAATTTTGTACATTAGCAGTGAAACATTTCACATGTGATTGAATGTCATGTGGGATATGCTCAGAGCTCACCTGAGTGGGAGATTCTGCGCCCCGTTTGTCTGTGAGAGCCACATTGCTAATTGCTGCAGTTTATGAAAATACTTGCTGCTCCAGATGATCACTTGTTATCTCTGCTTCCTTGATTAGAAAATTGATTAACGAGCCCTGACTTTGTAAGTGTTTATACTAAAACCTCTAGATTTTTCAATAAACCCCATACGGCTTAGCTTACACAGCTGTCAATTCAGGTTGCTGTTCAGTTGCAACAGTATAAGCAGCAATTACTTTTGGCTAGGGACGCGGGTGGAGCTGTGGGTAAAACCTCAGTGCCTAGGGCTTGCCAATCGCATGGTCGGCGGTTCGAATCCCCGCGGCGGGGTGAGCTCCCATCATTCGGTCCCAGCTCCTGCCCACCTAGCAGTTCGAAAGCACCCCTAAGTGCAAGTAGATAAATAGGTACCGCTTTATAGCAGGAAGGTAAACGGCGTTTCCGTGTGCTGCGCTGGTGCTGGCTCGCCAGAGCAGCTTCGTCCCGCTGGCCACGTGACCCGGAAGTGTCTCCAGACAGCGCTGGCCCCCGGCCTCTTAAGTGAGATGGGCACACAACCCTAGAGTCGGACATGACTGGCCCGTACGGGCAGGGGTACCTTTGCCTTTACCTTACTTTTGGCTAGACCAAGAATGCTGAGATTATACCACAGATTTATACACAGAACTTTCATCTTTCTGGGAAATGGCAAGATACTCAGTTGCCTGTTAATTTAGCATCCTGATTCTGCTCCTGGCTGGCTGGCTGCCCTCTCCCATATCAATATGCTGCAGCAGTTAGCAACCATTCGCTTGCTTGGTGCTCAGAGGCACACACCCACCGCCTCCATTGTCACCTTCCAATTGTCACCAGTAACAATGAGAATTCTCTCTTCCATTGGTCACCCACTGGGGCAACCAGTGATTCCTACTGGCAAAATGGTACATCAACCACTACTACATGTTTGAACAAGAAGGGCTGGGAGTTTTTTGTAAAACATATTGCTATGATGGAAGGAGAGTACAAAAACAGCCCCACCATATGTGTGTGTTTGTACACACATGGGGCCACATTCTCTTCCAGGGCCAAATGCCAGCAATGGGCGAGGTAAGAGCCAAAAGTGAGTGAGGCTAACCACACCATAGATTCACACACACACACACACACAGAGAGAGAGAGAGAGAGAGAGAGAGAGAGAGAGAGAGAGAGAGACTATCTATCTATCCACATCCATCTATTTCACCCCCTTTCCCCACCTCTCTCCCCAGCAATAAATGAGCATCCCTCACAGAGGCACAAAGAAAAAGAAACTACCAAAGGAACTGGAGCTACTAAACAGCTTTCTGCCAGCCCAACTGATCCGTCCTTGTTTAATTCTTCATGGAATTAAAATTCACAATCTCTCAGGAGAAACAGTCAATGATTGAAGAAGGGTTGCTGCCAGATTCG
Organism: Podarcis bocagei; assembly: GCF_964188305.1. Classification (NCBI taxonomy): domain Eukaryota; kingdom Metazoa; phylum Chordata; class Lepidosauria; order Squamata; family Lacertidae; genus Podarcis; species Podarcis bocagei. The sequence continues at coordinate 935,054 of NC_138127.1, read as the reverse complement.
TAAAATAATCTTTAACAAACTCAGCTTATTTAAAACTTAATAACCTGCTTTACCCCCTCTAAAATTGTGAACAACCATCACTAATCGATAACAATACTCAAGTGAAAGTGACAATCATTTTTTTAGAATCCAACATCTAAAGCATTAAATGAATGGTCAAAATTTGGTTCTTGCAGTTGTCCATTCTGCCCATGCCGTACAAATCCACAGAAAGGCGAAAAGGAGCCACTCCTTTCTCACACCTCCTAAAAGTCTGAGTGAAGCGTAAATAAACCTGATGAAGTTAATTGCTTCCTAAAGGAAAAAAACACAGAAAGACTTTCAAAGCGTGATAAATGTGGTTCGAATTGGCATTTTGTATCTGGGGGGGAAATGCTTTGGAATGCAGTATCTGTGTTCAAACCATCACTCCTTTGAGAGTTCGTGAAGCCCTTTCCAAACAACAGTTGGGTGGGGGGGGGCTGAATGTGGGGGGGGAGGGAGGTTGCAGCAACATGTCTTACATCTTCACTGGATTCTGTAAACCCCAAGTGTACAAAGTGTGCATGCACAGACTTGTCTTCACAATCAGGAACCTTGGTATTTGCAAATTCCTGATCACACGGACAGCTTTACATGGATAGGTTCGGCCTAAAGTCCAGTGAACATTTGTAGGTCAGGGTGGGACCAACTGCTGTTATACCACCCCCAGGCCTAGGCACATTCTGGCACTTGTGAATTGTCCTCTGAAAAGGGCCTCTGTCTTCACCTGAAAATTGCCGTATTTGATATGCAGTCCACAAGCATTGAAAAGGGAGTTTTCCCATTGACTTAATGTGACTTTAAACCCTTAGGGATTCTCACAGAAAATTAAAAAACCTGAATGTGCTCTGACCTGTATAATGAAAAGCTTATACTTGCAAATTGCCAATTATCCCTAATATTTTCTTTAACAAATTCATAGAGATTTCATTAACATTCACTGTCAATTGATTCCGGGGCTATCGTGACCCTCAAATCTTTTATGGTAAAGGCCAGATACTAGGGGAAAACTGTTAAAAATATAGCTGATTAAATGATTGCAAAATGGTTAATGAAGCCCAGTGAGCGTAAAGAGATATTAATCAAGTGTCATCTGGGAGCCACTGATAGCATTTAGCCAATTTCTTTCATTTCATATTATTTTCATCTGTTTACTTTGATGTTTGACTCCTGCAAACTTCCAACAACAACAAGGAAAAACACCACAACTATATACTTGAGGCAAGGGCAGAGGTCATCAATCACCATTTCTACACCAAGTTACCTCCATTTAAATGCAAATGCTGGCCTTTCTTTTCAACCTTTAAACAATCATTTCATAGAAAAGCAGTTGCATGAGTAAATTTGGTGTGTGGCTATCTATGAGGTCGGTCTCTTGTCATTTGACCTCACTTTTGTAACACCATCTCATTTTAAATTCTTATGACATCGTAGGACTATACAGTATTTTTGCAGACAGGGCTTGGGCAGTATAGCAGTAATTTATTTTAACTCTGTTTTATGCGCTTAATGTAGGTATAATAATAAAGTGACTGACACAATTTTTCTTAGATTGCTATTCATTGTGTAAGTTTAACATTAAGTGGCAAAACTTACACGGCTGTTTTAAGTAAAATGGAAATACTGCATGTCAAGCACTTTGAACGATCAAAAAAGTGTATATATAGGACAATGATTCTTGTTGCATGGGAGATGTGACTGGATTTCCCAGCACTTTTCCTTTTAAGAATGGCTGGGCGGTGTTCTAAATTTGATCTGAAAAATAGCCATGGGGTGAGGGTCTAATCCCTTCCCTGCATACAATATAAACAATCTAAATTCGCAAAATTCAGAAGCTGCTGTCAGCTGTCTGACACATGCTCACACAACCAGCAGGGCTAACAGTGGCTTCCAATAGGGCAAGGGAATTTAAATGAATACAATGTATGGGTAGCAATGATTAAACACTGCTGTGTCGGTGCTGTCACTCTGATCAAATGAGAGGGGTTCGCGCCACACTTTTAAAAACGTTAACTTTTTTATTTGAAATAAACCAGCATAGGGAGAGAAAAACACCCTTGCGTTCCAAAATACATAGACTTGCATCTTATGCTGCAGGAACACAGTTCCACTCTGTGACAGTTCTCCATCCTCTCCTCTCCCCATACACCCCAAATATTTCACCCCACCCTCTCTAGCATATTTTGAGGGGAAGCTGCATCAGAGAGGAGAGGAAGTCTGTTGCAAGAGCAGAATTGCAGTGCCAGTGTGGTGTAGTGGTTAAGAGCGGTAGAATCATAATCTGGTGAACCAGGTTCGATTCCCCTCTCCTCCACATGCAGCTGCTGGGTGACCTTGGGCCAGTCACACTTCTCTGAAGTCTCTTAGCCCCACTCACTTCACAGGGTGTTTGTTGTGGAGGAGGAAGGGAAAGGAGAATGTTAGTCGCTGTGAGACTCCTTCGGGTAGCGATAAAGTGGGATATCAAATCCAAACTCTTCTACAAGCCATTGTTGTTGTTGGCATCCATCTGCCTTGAAAGACAGTGGGGTGCACCTCCTGGGATGAAGTCAAACCGCTGTGTTAGCAGCACTGAAGTGACCTCCCTGGGGAGCACACAACCAAGAGTCTATTATAAACTCTCTTCCACAACCCAGTTATTTCTCATAAAACTGCAGGTCCCCTTTTAATGCATTTCTACACTGGTCCCATCACCTCCCAGCAACTAGAAGGGGAAGAAATGGAGGCAGTGAGAGATTTTACTTTCTTGAGCACCAAGATCACTGCACATGGTGACAGCAGTCACGAAATTAAAAGACGCCTGCTTCTTGGGAGAAAAGCAATGGCAAACCTAGAGAACGCAGAGACATCACCTTGCCAACAAAGGTCCGTATAGTTAAAGCTATGATTTTCCCAGTAGTGATGTATGGAAATGAGAGCTGGACCATAAAGAAGGCTGATCGCCGAAGAATTGATGCTTTTGAATTATGGTGCTGGAGGAGACTCTTGAGAGTCCCATGGACTGCAAGAAGAGAAAACCTATCCATTCTGAAGGAAATCAGTCCTGAGTGCTCACTGGAAGGACAGATCCTGAAGCTGAGGCTCCAAGACTTTGGAAGACCTCACGAGAAGAGAAGACTTCCTGGAAAAGACCCTGATGTTGGGAAAGATGGAGGGCACAAGGAGAAGGGGACGACAGAGGACGAGATGGTTGGACAGAGTTCTCGAAGCTACCAGCATGAGTTTGACCAAACTGGCAGTGGAAGACAGGAGTGCCTGGCGTGCTCTGGTCCATGGGGTCACGAAGAGTCGGATACGACTAAACAACAACAACCCCACCCCACTCCAGAGCCCCAACCTCACATGAGATACAATTAACTAAACTGATAAATGTGCTATGGAAGAAGAAAGGAAAAGGAGAGAGAAAGAAAATGAAGGGGATAGATTTTCTGAGATGCTTCCTCAGCTGCCCCACCCTTAATTCTACAAAGTGGTTGAAAAACACTACCAGATACCTTCAAACCTATCCATATTCTCTCTTTTTATATAGGCCATTTCCCCCCCCCCCAAAAAAAAACATCAGGAATCTGTATCATGGACCTCCAACAAATGTGTATTCTGTTCCCTTCTCATACATTAAAGTGTAATTCTCTGTTTCTTTACTTCCACAAATGTTTCCAATCGGGCTTACTCTCTTATAAGTGTGTTTAGGATTGTACTCTTAATCTTGTTTGTTACAGAGAAAGGGATCAAGATTTTAATAAAGTTACATGTAATATCAAACAATTAGATTCTGACAACAATCCTAAATACTTTCCATATTCTGACTGTGTCAGAATCCTCGTCTCCATCACACAGCAAAATAACAAAACTAAAAGGATGATTATTCTATTATTATTAAGGTAAAGGACCCCTGTACTGTACAGTTAAGTCCAGTCAAAAGCGACTACAGGGTGCGGTGTTCATCTCGCTTTTCAGGCTGAGGGAGCTGGCGTTTGTCCACAGACAGCTTTCTGGGTTATGTGACCAGCATGACTAAACCGCTTCTGGCACAACGGAATGATGGAAACCAGAGCGCACGGAAACGCCATTTTACCTTCCCACCTATTTATCTACTCACACTGGTATGCTTTCAAACTGCTAGGTTGGCAGGAGCTGGGACAGAGCAACGGGAGCTCACCCCATTGCACGGATTTGAACCACCAACCTCCTGATCAGCAAGCCCAAGAAGCTCAGTGGTTTAGACCACAGCGCCACCCACGTCCCACCTTATTATTATTATTAACAAGGGCATTGTCTGTGTATGGCAGTTTTATGATCAGTATACATTTAATTTCAGGCAGCATACTACAAAGTTGAAAAAGTGCCAGTATTTAGAAACAACAAAGAAGACATAACCTGGAAACCCTTTCATTTATAAAGACTGTTCATTTTAAAGCACAATCTTTCATTTTCCCTAAATGCTTGTCGCCTGCCAAGTTTTTACTCAATGTTAAATTCAGCATTGCATCCTATAAACATTTTACAGCCATTGCACCTGGTTTTTATATGCTAGGAATGTCTGCAAGGAGTCTGTTTCTCTTGCACGGAAAAGACCTGTGCTACAAACCCACAGCCACAATTTCCTAAATAAAGGCAGAAAATCCTTATGGTTCTTTCTGCTTTACAAGCTCAGTTTGCATTATAAATGCACAAGGTCTGCCAAAGAGAAACTAGTTTGTACCATCACAACTGTAAGCAACTGGTAATTTGAATGCCCTCAATCAGGAAACTATAGTGAAGCATTTCCAAAAAAAAATGTTATGAAAAATAATTTCTGAAATTCATGTGCCAAAGTAGCACTTTCAGGTATGTAAAAAGCTGAGAACTTGATAAATGCTCCGCTCTGGCACCACCTTTCCAAAGGAAATTATATAACTCCCCTCCTATCACCACCACCAGCAGAGTAGAAACAGTTTTAATTAGAATCCAGAATGTTTTTAGACCCTTTCTTACAGAGTAATGGGATGACAGAAATCAATTCCTTTATCTTCCCTTTTTAATCAAAATTCAAGTCCCTTTTGCCATGCTTTTGATGTGGTTCTGCATAAGTGATTCATTGGAAGTAAAATGGCAAATCCTCTGCTTTCAGGAGAACATTGTAATTCATAAAGTAGGCAAGGAGTAATTTAAGTATTTAAAACTTTCGTTGGAATGTGCTTTTCTGTGAAGCCTTGGAGATTTGAGCACATGGAATTTGTATTTTTAGTCCAAGGATTATACCATTTGAAACTTGACAATTAATTAAATGAATTGCTTACCCAATCAAGTATGGAGGAAGGGGTAACTTGCAATAGTAAAACATAATGAATAATGCAAGATGATTACAAGTCAGCTAGTGATGCTCAGCAGGGTCAAATCAAATTTTAAGGATGTCTCTTAAAGTTGTAATGAGCCATAGTGTCCTAATGAGAAGTTTCACTGAATCCTAACTAATCAAGCTGAAAACTTTTCAAGACTAAACCATGGAGGAAACTGTGTACGAAACAGATTTTATTTACCATGTTAAATAACCAACTGGTTAACAAACTAGAAAATAAATCACAAAACTTAAACTAATTACTTGACTTCAGACACAACTGATAAAAGCTCTGAAACTGCTTTAAAGCTTCCACTTATACTGCCTGTAAATCTCTGTCTTGTATGTGATGTGTTTGCTGCAAAAATGGAACTGAATTTTATCTGTGTGAAAAAAGAATGTGCAAGAAGACGCAAGTTCCTGGAAGTGAAGATTGCCAAGGGGGAGATTAATAAAACTCAGTATGACAATGCTGAATGCTTCACCGATTATTGATATAATGTGAAGACTCCTGGATGAGCTGAGATGCATAGAACTTCGAGAGAGATTGGATCAGAGATACTTCAGACTAAAGAATCCACAGGACCTGTGGGAAAAGATGTGGATTTACCTCTGCCTGAACATGGGACAGCAGCAGGTGATGAGTTGGGAGTACACTGTCTGGAGGACTGACACAGACAAAGGATGCTGTTGTGAGGCCAGAAGAAATAAATGGATTTAAGAGACAATCGGAGAAGGCAGAGATGAAGATGAGAGAGAAAGGGAATGGTGCACAAACTGAAGTGAACACAGAAGAAAAAGTCCCTAAGCTCTTAGCGAATGGTTTGGAAAAAGAATGGAAAACATGGAAGAAGGATTTCCCCCTTTTTCTGTAAACCAGGGTGAAAAACTGCTCACAAGAAATTTGACTGGAACCTATGGAACTGAGTATGATTTATCGAGGACACAACAAGCAAATAAGTATGGACTATTACACTATTAAGATTTGTTGGGACCCTTGGGGAGAAAATCATCATATTGGACTGGAGAAAGACTATTTTGGACACTTAATAATAATAGTTGAAGAGCTACTTTTGGGCTTATTGAGTGGAAAGAGACAAATTTGAGATGTCCACAGACAGTTTTCCACACCATGTGGCCAGCAAGACTAAACAACTTCTGGAGCAACAGAACACCGTGACAGAAACCAGAGCGCATGGAAATGCTGTTTACCTTCCTGCTGCAGTGGGACCTATTTATCTACTTGCACTGGTGTGCTTTCAAACTGCTAGGTTGGTAGAAGCTGGGACAGAGCAACGGGAGCTCACCCCATCGTGCAGATTTGAGCCACCGACCTTCCGATCGGCAAGTCCAAGAGGCTCAGTGGTTTAGACCACAGCACCACTCACTCCCAATATGATTTTATAATCTCTATAGTGAGTCAGGAGGGGGTCACCAAGCCAAACCATGGCTGTTTAACTGGGACCAGCTGTGACATACTATATAAATTCCAGTGTTGTTGTAGATGTAAAGTCTGCTTGCTGATTTAACTTTTTTTATTTGTGACCCATTCTGGGAACTGCTTGGAGGTTGATGAAAATGTATGAAACAAGTAATAAATTAAATAATAACTTGTTTAAACACATTAAATTCTGTTAGAGATTGTGCAAAATGGTATATTTTCTACAAAAACAACTCACAAAACAGATACTAATAAATACATATCAGAAGAAAGGTTTCAAACATACTGACTGGTAAAGACCAGGAAAGAGAATACTAAAGAAAAACAGTCAACTGGCAAAGGAAAGGCTAATGGAGATAAAAGAGGCATAGTAAACAATTTTTACAGCATTAAATGCAAATTCAAGCAACTGTTCTCAGTCATATCATTCTAAGGATGTTCTAAACAGCATGTCAAAGGAAAGAGAAAAAAGTAAACTATATCCAGATTCAGGCTCTGTTTATTAGTGAAGCCGCAGAATATACTTAGAAATGCACACAAAAATTGCAGGACTCTTAATACCATGCAGATTTACTGTAGAAAGGTCTATATCTCCCCAAAGCCTTGCTTAAAACTCCCACATTCACCATCCAGTCCTGACAATAAATCAGAGTTTCTTTTTGTAATACCTATAAAACTATGTAAGAGATCACAGACTGACTCCACTTAGTAAAAAAGAGTTCAGAAGCAAGAATAATTAGATGGAAGATCTTGAGCAATAGCTCGTTAGTGCAGGTTCATTTCCTTGTCACATTTTCAAGCTGAGAAAGAAGAAAGCAGGGATATTTCCTCATTTGTTCCTAAAGCTGCAATTTGCCTTTGGAATACAGAGTTGCCAGGGCCAGTATGACAAGGCATTAAAAAAAAGCAGCCACTTGTTTTCTCCTGGTCTAGGTACCTGCAATCCAACAAACTACCCTAACAGAACAATGACCTGTTATTCATGAGGAGTGTGTCAATTGTTTGAGCTCCCTATCGAATTTCTAAGCCAGAGCAATTATGTGGAATTGGGGCTTCGATAGTTTGACAGCTTTTAGAAAACACCTTGTTAAGGGAAGAGATCCCACTGTGAAGAAGTCAAAAGAGGCCCTCTGGGATAGTAATCTGATCCTTTAAAGGTACTAAGGACAGAACTTTTATTTTATTTTATAAATTGTCACTCACAGCTACAGCTGGAGAAAATTAGGAGAAATGATAACTGATGCCTGAGAAAGGAACTACTCTTGTATCCCTGTAAGAATACCAAAACACAAACATTATGGTCAGTCATTATTTGCTAATGAAAGATTGGAGAAGGCCTTCTGTCTCCTTTCGGAATATGTTGCCGGTTTCCAGTCGGATCATACAAACATGTGCAACTATGTGCTCATCCACACTTGCCTTTTGCTCTGCACCTTCTAGGCACAGGTCTGTGTCCTTTAAAGCTGTGTGTGTGTGTGTGTGTGTGTGTGTGTGTGTGTGTGTGTGTGTGTGTTTGGGGGGTGGGTTCTCCTGCTCCTTACCACTGAATCAAAACCAACAGCAATTTGATTCGGTGTTAAAGAGCGAGTTTTCATGAGGCAAATAAAAAGTACTCAGACATGGCGCTTTAAAGCATGGACTTGTGCCTAGAAAGGCAGCACAAAAGGAAGTCTGGATGAGCCCCGAGTCAATCTCTTCAAAGGCCACATAATACGTCAAAGTCAAAGTATAGGCTTTATTGCAGTTCTATGCCTTAGTAACAAAGAAAGATCACATAAAATATGTCCTTAAGACAACTGAGCTACCTTTCAAACATTTTTCAAAATGATGAAAAGTCAGAATGATCCCCCAAATTAATCAGACCGATGTACTTTGAAAGACAAAAAGCACACAAATAAGTATTTTATCCTTTCTAATGCTTAGATTCTAACACCCGTTCTTCAGAACTGCTTAATTTTTATTTATTTTTTTAAAAAGGAAACTTATTTCAGTTTTAGGAGAAAAATTGCATAGGCGTGTCCTTCATAAGTCAAGCTTTGTTGATATCCCTTTTTGTAGTTCAAATATCAGCCTGATTCATTTTTCTTTAGAGAAAACCCAGTCTTTGAAATGATAATACTTATGATTTATCTGGCTAGTTTTGTATGGCTCAGGTAGCTTAAGGGATTGACATTAAGATATTGAACGTTTCTTTTTGGGCCCTTTATTTTGGCTCTGACACAGGCTGTGAATTGCTGTTATAACACTGGCTATTCAGGCAGGTGTGTATAAACCCGGTTGGCAACACCAGAGGACTGTGAAATTGGTTTGGCAATTGGACAGAGAGAGAGCCTTAAGTGATAAAAACTTCCCTTGATTGCCATCTCAAAGGGCTTCACAACCTAATGGGCACAGAAGAATCCAGAATATCCACACAACTTCCTAATTTCTCCGTGTCCCCCTCCCCGCCACATAAACTTTAAAGTGAGAGTTATTTAGCTATTATATACGCTGTACATTTTGAGACAGAGAGATTTGAAAAGCAAGTCTGGTAATTTAGCAGCTCTGAAAGGCAATCCAAGTGTAATATGTTTTGATTGTACCAAAAAGATAAAACATACTTGAAAAGTAAAATTGATACATAAGTATACTTTACAAGCACAGAAACATACAGCAGGGTCGGTATGACCTGGCATAAGAGTGTTAAAAACCATGGTGTTAAGGGCTATCAGCATGGGCAGACAAGGACTGTCATATCTCACAAGATATTGTCGCAGACAGGTATGCAGTAGCCCTTCAAAAGGTAGTCTGTGACAGCAACTCTTAAGACACTTTTCTTCTAAAACTGCAATAGTTATTCAGTGAAACAGATGGCTTTCCAAAATGCTTACCAGTGATATGACTGGTTGTAACTTCAAAACCTCCTAATATCCAACAAATTAGTGGCTCCCTACTCCCTGAATCCTAGGAGATTATTTTACCTTTCTATTAATATATTTTAGAAAGGTTCTATAGGAGCAAATTGCATATTGTGAACAAATAAGGGAAGTATTCATTTTATCAAATTGTGAAGTAGAGAGTCTGGAGAACTGGGAACCGTTTCTCTGAACCATAAATTATTCCATCTTCTCTTAAAAGTACATTCCAGAGCTTTTCCTCTACAAGTTTTAGCCAAGAACGAACCTTGTTGACAGCTTGCTGTTAAGAGAGAAGAGAGCTTAACCGCAAGCCTGGGTTCACACGGCATGTTAAGCCAAACTTTAGCCTAGGCTAATGTGGTATGGGAGCAAGAGAGACTGTGGAGCAGCACAGTGGCCGTGAACTCCTCTCATCAACATTCACATGGTCCCAATAAACCACAGTTTGGCTTACTATGATGTGAGAACAAAGGCCAGAGGATTCAGGGGCAGCATTGCAAGTTAATCACCAAAGAAACCTAAAAGGGCTGAGCCTAGGGTTCCAACTCAGAGGATTTTTCTAAATACAGTGGTACCTCGGGTTAAGTACTTAATTCGTTCCGGAGGTCCATTCTTAACCTGAAACTGTACTTAACCTGAAGCACCACTTTAGCTAATGGGGCCTCCTGCTGTCGCCGCACCGCCAGAGCACGATTTCTGTTCTCATCCTGAAGCAAAGTTCTTAACCTGAGGTAATATTTCTGGGTTAGCGGAGTCTGTAACCTGAAGCGTATGTTACCTGAAGTGTATGTAACCCAAGGTACCACTGTGTGTTGTAAGCCACATTGAGTTGTTTCTTTAAGTTGCAAAGGAATAAAAATACATTTAATGTGCAAAACAGCTCATCTTCATCCCAATGATCTTGCCTGAATTATTTCATTGCAGCAGGGGTGCTAGCCCCTGGGGGTCTTTGGGCCCCCCAAATATTTTTGGGGTGGGGCACCCCCAAGTCCAAAAAGTGCAGAGGTGAAGTTCGGAAGCAAAGCATGGAACCGAGCCCAGCATAGCTCCAATGCCTGACTCTTTCTCCTCCTCCTCCCACAGTGGGGAAGGAGGGTTAAAGTAGCCTCCCGCTGGTGACTGCCAGGAGGAGGTGGACGAAGTGGAGCCAGCTGGTTGCATGGCTGCACATTCAGCTCCGTCCCGGCTCATCCCAACATCATAACACCACATGCACAATCACCAGTGCAAGTTGGCACCTCTGTTTTGAAGTGTGAGATATCTAAGATGCGGAGGACGTGGGCTGCAGCCTCATCTCATTACAACTAATGGCAAAACTGAAACCATTTTACATTGGAATGGGTGCTGTCTTTCTGAAGTTTCATAACACAGTAAGGGAGTTTGAACGAGTGAAGGGGGTCACCCTGTAACCCTGCTGCAACACTCCTCCTGCATGCTTAGCAGCGGTATTGATTAGCCCTGTGCACATGTGCATGTAAAGCATCTCTGTGGGACAGGGGAATCCTGTCTGGCCCAGGATCCCACTGCATGAAGCAGCTTTATGCTTTATGCCCATATGTTCACATGGCTGCCAATGTGTGGCTAATAACTGCAAGGGCAAAAAGCGCCATACAGTATGACCCCCTTCTTTATTTCCAGTATTAAAGGACACAAAAATCAAGATGCAGCGTTGCACAAAAATAGTTTTTAAAATCCTGCCACATCCAAAGACAACAAAACTAACTAATGGGTATGCACAAGATATGCTGAATTGACTTTATCAAAGACTCCACTTTGATGTTATTTAATTTTCTTTAAAGTATATAAGTAAGCAGGACTGAGCCCTTAATTTGCTCCAGCTAACACTTAGAGGCTTCCATACATCCTATTGAAGTGTCACACTATTGTGAAACTGCTAAACTTTGCCGTATGAAATCTCAATTGGTAACTGAGTTATGCTTCCAGGAAATTTTACATACATTATATATACATTAGAAACAGGAGCTCAACCCAATCCTCTGGTGTTAGCATTCAAATTAGACAAATGCATGAATATTTAAACCTGAGGGGACAACATCTATTAATTAGAATATATGCAGTAATACTTATTTCAGCTTAAGAATCTTACTGTCCCACAATCCTGATTTAGCCACAGCTTTCAGAGCTCTGTTGTGTAGGGGGGGAGAGAGAGACTTCAAGTAGTAAGCAGCTGGAAGTGTGTTGCATTGCACATTGTGCTGAGCTCCTAAGGTTACCTGGGGATGATGGGAGTTGTAGTCCGAAATACCTGGGGCATATTACTTTAAATGCTGGTGTTCTTCTCCCCTCCTGCTCTAAATATCCCTCTTCAAATCATCAATGCTAAATGTTTTATGGCCAGCTAGTTCTTTCTCCTTTTTCATACTCTCAAATGAGAGAAGGAGAGAGAGAGAGACACAAGAAGGGAGGGAGATAGCAAATAACAGAAAGACAGTTCAAGGAAAGGAGACTCTGTAGAGTACAGTTTTTAATGAAAGTTTGTTTGGGGGAGCAGGATAGAGGGCAGTTTTGAAACTTGTGGTTCTTTAAAATGGTAGTTAACCCCCTGCTTCCTATTTTGAAGGCATGTCAGTCCTTTCTCTATTGCTCATGTCACTGATCTTGGCAGGCTCCTTGTGTGCAAATAGCTTTAGAAGAGGAGCATGTAAACAAACAGATTTATTATCCTTACAAACTGAAATGGGAGGAACAGTGAAATGGCAAATCTCAGCAGAGGAGCAGACTCAGCAGGCAGGAGACCAGACAGTTTAGACTGTAAACTATGTTTACTCAGAAGAAGGAAATCCAATTTACTTCAGGGGAGCTTACTTCTGTCTGTGTGAGCCTATGACAGATTGCCAGCTCGTCCATGAATGGAAGGAGCACTTCAGTTTGTGGAAGGACTACTCAGATTCCTGATCTTTATGTTATAGCATTTACAGTTTATTGTGGGGATGGGTAATTTGTGGTCCCTCCAGATGTTGCCACACTCTAACTACCATGATCCCTGGCCATTGGCCATGCTAGTTGGAGTGATGGGAGGTCAAGCCCAATAAGATCTGGAGGGCCACAGGTTAGCCACCCTGATCTGATGGCACGTTATCAAAGAAAAAACAGCAATTCCCATGAAGGCTGGAAGCATCACTGAGGAAAGACCACAGAACATAGGGTTCCCACTTGGGCATGGGGGGAGGATCCCATATGAAAACAGGGGAAAGAGTAGTATTTGATTTTGCCCCTCTACCTGATGTCTTCATTTATTGCCATACTATATCAGTCAAATATGAAATGGGGGGGGGCAGCGGCAGAGGGAGATTAAAAAGTATTCTCTTTCATTTCCCATTGGCACCTATGGGAAGTTTTCTCCTAAGCATTCTAGCCACATGTGGAGGGAGCTACTGAACTCTTGCATTTACCCTAATTAGGGAATATGTGTATGAAACAAAGAATTCTATAATGGAAAGAATATGGCTGAAAGCAACATTTTCAACTTCCATCCCAGAAAATTTGCTTTGCTTTTTTTTAAAGGGGGGTGTTGCTTCCTTCATTGCTTATTCTTTATTTGAAACTATACCAACTGATTCTCCTATTATTGTATTTGTAACATATTTTTAATTGTAAGTTGCAGGTAGCATATTTATACCTGGATTTTGAGCATTTTGCTATTTGCTAATGTCCACTAAATCATCGATCTGGGTTGTATCTAAACAAACATTGGCAAAGGAGGATTACTAAAATAATGTGTGGTTGGGTTACAGTTGTAATTTAAAAACCTACAATGCATATGTGTGTGTGTGTGTGTGTGTGTATAAACAAACACACATATATTAAACATATTTAAAAAGTCTAAGCGTCTTACAGCTTTGCATAAATTGTTGTAATGTAGTACCCAAATTCAGAGATCTGGATTAATGACCATGAATAACTGCAATTCATTTCAGCGATAATGATCTTTTTGTCACTACTGCTTATAGAATGTTTTTACAAGTTTGCCACATCAGCTAAGGGTGGAGATTTAGACCACAGGGTGATGTAAAGGACAACAGGATTCCAGTACCTTTAATGTGAGTGAAGAGGAGGAATTTGGGTACATGCAACTTGTCTAATTCTTGGGTAACATGCCAAAATTTCCTTTCGGAATCTTGCACTGAAAGCACAGGAGGTCTCTTCCCTTGTCTCCACACTGTCTCCCTGTTAAGACCTTGTGTCTAATCTCATTGGCTGGCTCCGAGCACAGCAAAATCTATATACCCCCACCCCCCCAAACATTGCTAGCAACAACTGAACTGGAACAGAAGCCTGTGGGCAAGGAGGCTATGCGGGTGGGGGGGAGGCAAGTGGGGGGACTGAATTTCACACACAGAATTGAATTTATCAGCTAGATCTTGGGTTGTCTCAGTTTCCTCTCTGTCCACTTAAACTACAAGGGACAAATGGCAACTCTAAAAAAAGGCATCTGTCAATTATTCTTCATTTCTCAATGAAGCCCAGGTGTTCGATGAAAGCCTGATCTTTTCAACAATTGCTGACTGGCATCCTTTCCAGTGAAAGCACACCTGGAAAGGTTTCCTCTTAACCCTAGAACACTTGGACAGAAATATACAGCCTCAACAAGACTTAATTTCAAGTGCCATTGCTATGGAAACAGTATGGGTGGTGAAAAGCAAAAAGGGGTTAGGAAAGAACAGTTGTTAAAAATAAAGACAAAGTTTTAAACACTTTGAAGGCATATCATTTAGACAAACGAGTGGGGGATGTTTTGGTTTTAGTTTCAGTTAATGATGTGTCTACACAACATGACATTTATTCAGCCGTTTAAAATGTGTTATTCCAGCTCTCAAATGCTCTTCCCTTAGATTTTCCACACTTGAATTTATTCATTTGTTGTATCATTCTTTGCATATCAAAACGCAATTTTCATCCATCAAAACACATAATAGAAAGATTGCTTTAAGGCCAGCACCCCCTTTAATGTAATTTAATTCCATTACCCGGTTTGTTCAAAGCATTTTGTTTCAGAATAGTGAGTAATGAAAAGCACTTCAGTCCATCTTGTCACTGAATTTTATTACTGCTTTCAATCCAGATCTTTGTCACTAGAAAAGAATAAGTTTGCAGCTAAACTTTGAAAGATGTGTCCTTCATATTAAAAAATTATATTAACGCGAGCTTTTAGAGTCTGTCATCCTTTCCACTAAAATGTTATTAATCTGAATGAATAGTTTGACCAGCAGAAATCCACACTGAGTTACTGACCTACTGAAATCAATGGAACTTAATTTAGTCTCCTTGATTTGAACATGCCTGCTCTAAATATGACTAACTCTGGTTACAACTCAGTGTCTGGATGCAACTCAGGTGTATGTTGTTCTTTGTTCTGCTTTTTTGCTTGGGGGGGGGAGGGAACTAGGGCCTATTTTGTCAGACATATGAAGCATTATCCATGGTTGGCAGAGAAATATAGCAGGACGCACACACATACACACATGTGTATAATGGCCATAATATGCTAGAGAGGAATGGGAAACCTATGACTCTCCTGATGTTGCTGGACTACAACTCCCATCATCACCCAGTATTGGCCATGCTTGCTGGGGCTGTTGAGAGTTAAGCTCTGGAGAGAAACAGCTTCCCCATCCCTGTGACATGTCTATGCACTGCTCAAATGTATGATAAATATAATAGAGGACTATTCCAGACATCTTCGCTTTTGACTTTAAGGTGCCTCTTAAAGACTGTTTTATGCCAATGGGCCTATGCAGTTGTTTAATTTCTTCTTGAGAAGCCAAGAAATGATTGCTCTGTATGGCTTTTAATGATTTTAAAAATACTTATATACTGCTGTGTACCACTCTAATAGTTGATTCAAGGGTAGGCTATAAATACATTTATAAACAAATTATAAAATAACACTTCTTGCATGAGTTTAATCAATGAAATGCACAAAAATCAGCATCGTTAAGGTGTCAAGGCAACTTTGTAGTTTTCCGTTAACTGTCTATCACAACTGCTCATTTGGATTTCGACCAGAAGCACCAACCTACTGCAACTTCCATCAACCAAAGCCAGCATGGCTAGTGGCGATGAACGTTCTAGTTCAACAACATTTGGAAGGTGACAAGTCCATCATGCCCACATTATAGAACCAAGGTAAATGTTCAATGAACACCAAACTCAGAGCCTGCGGCCTTTATGTAAAATGGACCAGTTTAAAAAACAAATAAAAAAAATCTTGTCACATCCGTTCAGTTATGTTCCCAAATGTACTAGTTTGCAAACAATGAAATGTCCTACGGGACCCCCTTACTTTTTTCACTCTCAAGCAACACAATCTGGTACTTTCAGATTTGGGCTGCAATCTTATACACAGTCATTTAGGAGTAAGCCTCATTAAACACAGTGGGAATTATTTCAAAGTAGACATGTGTAAGATTGTGCCATTGGTTAGCCATGAAATTTAGTAAAATTGAAGCAAAACCAAGAGAAAAGAAATCAAGAACCTTATCCTAAATCACCATGAAGATCGTTTGATGGAAATTATTATTTTTTAATTATGCAAAAACATAAAATTATTATTTGTTTCTTTAATGCTTAAAATAAATGTGATAGTTGGAATTCAGTCCATAGTCAGCTTCCTAACAACCAATTCTAAGGATAATTTGTTATCTAATAATAATAAAAATGTGGTGGTGAGGGGAGATCTGAAATATTCAATGAGAAACATAGTTAGAGTCCTCAGATAGGATTTTATCATTACGACTCCCATCATTATTCCATATACTCCAATCAGTGTTTTTCCCAATGGTCTACCTTTTGTAAATGCTCTAAGTTTTGACTTTGGTTTACATGGAGGTGGATAATATCCAAAGCACCCAAGCTCATATTGATTAGGGCGTCAGCCTTACACAAGTAAGGTAAGACTTGCTTAGGCTACAACCCCAAACCCACCATCTAGGAGGAAGCTCCACTGAACCCAAGGGAACTTACTTCTGAGTATACATATATAAGATTACTCTGATGAGCTGCAATTCTACTCATTTACCTGGGAGTAAATCCCACTGAATAGGATTGGGTTGTGTATATGCATACACAAATAGATCCATCCAAAAGAGAGACATTATTAGCAGAGATGTGATATGTCTGAATTATACAAGTGCTTTGTTTCAACTAACTTGCAACCAAGACTATCCATTCCTGATGACATCATTCAGCCCTGTTCATGCACAGGAGAGCAACGCTTTCCATTGGAGTGAGCTTACAGAAACAGTCATTGTGAGTTAATTATATCTGCAGCAAAAGGGCCCGCACATAAACTTTACTGTATGCACAGTATATGAAGAACAAGACAAAATGAAAATTGATTATACAGATGTAAGTGAAATGTTAGGTATGCATCAAATAAAATCTTATCTGATAAGTTATTTATGTTGGACAATTCACAATATGAATACTTTGCATTTTGATATTGTAACAGAAAATGCCCTTGAACCAGAACCAATAAAAGTGTACCCCCCACAACTGTATGGTAACATTGTCTTTCAATTAACAATACAGCAAACTTTTATGAAAACATAGTATCTTCAGTTACAGGATAAGGGTTTTGTATTAATTCATATGCATACTTAACATTAGCCATATGCTTAGTTACATGCAATTATTAGAGCCATTTTTCTAATTAATCTTTCACAAACAACTTTTCTCAAATTATCATTGCTTTTCATTTTCACTAATGCTAATTCCCTTGTGACTAATTATGGATTTTTATCAAATAAAATAACATACACTACTATTTATACTACTTTTTACCTGGCTAGCCCTGCTTATCACACCTCAAGGTAATTACCAACATCAAATTAACAGTTTATGTAATAGGGAAAATGTTTTCCAAGCAAACTTTATAGTGTATTAGATCACTAATATGGTAATCAAAATAATGCATTAATCCTTGCAAAGCAATTCCACGAAGTTACCGAGAACTAGATAATTCAATACTATGTTGCTTGCAGTAATCCTGTGTCTCTAGAAATGTCAATATACTGTATTTCACTCCAGATAACCCACTCCTGTTATTTAATTCTCCCTATGTCTCTAATAATTAATTTGTTTTGCTTACACTGCAGCCAAAATCATGGTTTCAGTTTCTCAGTAATAGAAATCTGCCAAAGGCAAACTCCCATGCCATAACCTCAATTACAACTTACAAAAGAGAACCCTTCACTTATTTTTGCTGGAGTTGCCACTTTGCCTTAAATGAAAATTTCTATAGGCTATCAGAAGACAAATACGCAAAGGAATAAATAGCTATGCAACAAGATTTATGGGGAAATTCTGTTTCAAACAAGATAAAAGATAAGCATCACCCTTTTGAAGTTACCATCTGTATCGAGTTCTATCTACTAATGTTCCTGCAAAGTGAAATATATGGCATATTTATGGCTGCATTTTAAGGAAATTTCATACATACATACATACATACATACATACATACATACTAAGAGAGTAGTTGAATTATGACTTTACAAAGGTACAGGGCTATTTGCTTCAATGGAGTGTGTGCAGGTAAGTGGATATTGAATTGGTCCTTACAAAAATTTTCATCAGGACTCCGAAACAATAACAACAGGCAGCTCTACATACACTGGTTGAAAAAAGCACAAAACACTAAACTGTTAACTTCTTGATTAAAATTAATAAAATATGGATCTGCTTCCTGCAAATTAGATGCCCCCTTGCCTCACTCTCTCCAGCCTCTCGGCACTAAGGTGGCAAGAGCAAAATGAAAGAAAAGGTTGCAATATACTGTAGGACACAGATATAACACATAATGCCATTTGCTTAACCTGTGATCATGCAATTTGTTTTGGTGCAATGAGCTGCTGAAATTATGAGAAGTTAAAGGCAGGCAGTAAGGGTCATCTTGCCTTGTATTGAGTGAGCATTAATTTAGAGCAGCTGGCACTGGAATAGCGCTACTGGAGAAAGGCAAAATCAGAAACATTTGCAATTATAGTATCTTTGCTTATTGGGTAAAATATATTCAACACTAGCAACGAGAGAGAGGGAGAGAGGCTGAAAAGCGAACAGCTGAAAATCTTGCAAAATAATGTATGCTGCCAATGTGTTCTCTTTAATGTACTGCATAAAGGGAAGCTACATACAGATGATGCATGGCTCATTTCACCAATTCACCTAATCCTGGAATCCAAGTTGGATAAAGGAAAGAGAAAAGGCCATCTGGCCCAACTTCCCGCTATGAGGCAGCAACCCCCTGTTCTATTAGCTCCCAGTAGAACAACCAACACAATCCAGAACACCATGTGCCATTTTCAGAAATTGGGGCAAATGCAGAAAGATGCTCACAGAGTTAGCAGCTGCAACTAGCAAGCAGGCCAGACCACACACTGCTTGGGAAAACGAAGTGAAGATTAAAATGAATGAGAAATCAAACTGAATTATTGGCAAAGACACAAGCAGTTCTGATTTTCTCTCTTTTGTTCTGTTTCAAATGAGCACCTTCTTTTATGTTAATGGATTTGAGAGTATTGTACTGGATCCAATGGGACTTCAGTTAAGCCATGACAAACTTTTCCAATTGATTCTATGGGACCTATGTGCACCCAAATAACTTAGTCCAGAACCAACCCACTGGTTTTATTGGAAATGGCTTCCAAGTACAGCTAGGCAGCCTAAGCACTCATATCCATGCAGCTATAATCTGCACAGAATGCCTTGTGCCCCTAGACAGCTAGAGAAATCATCTAGTTTATTTTCAGTGCTGAACATCATCTGACTACAGGTTGTAACAGTCACATGTCGGGCACACGCTAACATGTTGGTTTGATTTCTTGGTAGCCAAAAGGTGATTAGAGCTGGACACAGGTAAACTGGACACAAGTAAACTATCTTGATTCTTGTCTTCTCCCCATTTTCCCAGTACAGTGATATCTCGGGTTACATATGCTTCAGGTTACACACACTTCAGGTTACAGACTCCGCTAACCCAGAAATAGTACCTTGGGGTAAGAACTTTGCTTCAGGATGAGAACAGAAATCGTGCGGCGGCGGCACAGCAGCAGCAGGAGGCCCCATTAGCTAAAGTGGTGCTTCAGGTTAAGAACAGTTTCAGGTTAAGAACGGATCTCCGGAACAAATTAAGTACTTAACCCGAGGTACCACTGTACATAAACTCTTTGAGCATATATTCTATTATTAGAGAGAGTATTAAGAGGAAGCTGATCCTGGTGGCATACATTGCAAGACTGTATATAACTCAACGCCACAAACTGAACTGTCACCCCAGAGCCTGATAGTGGGGTAGGAGAGCTGGGGGGGGTCACATGTGGCAACCATGGTTTCAGGTAAAGGTAAAGGGACCCCTGACCATTAGGTCCAGTCGCGGCCGACTCTGGGGTTGCGGCGCTCATCTCGCTTTATTGGCTGAGGGAGCCAGCGTACAGCTTCCGGGTCATGTGGCCAGCATGACTAAGCCGCTTCTGGCAAACCAGAGCAGCGCACGGAAACGCCATTTACCTTCCCGCCAGAGCAGTAACTATTTATCTACTTGCACTTTGATGTGCTTTCGAACTGCTAGGTTGGCAGGAGCAGGGACCGAGCAACGGGAGCTCACCCCGTCGCGGGGATTCGAACCGCCAACCTTCTTATCAACAAGTCCTAGACTCTGTGTCCTAGACCCACAGCACCACCCGCATCCCTTAGTACATGGGTAGACAAGTCTAAAAAGTCTGGGACACAAATTTTCACGGCCCTCTAGTGGCTATGGTGGCTCATTTACCAGAAGCAATGTCTTTAGTGTTAACTCTGAAAGTGTATACTCGATTCGGGCCAAACTAAGCCTTCTTGACTCTAGAGCATCCTATAGTACAGAATCTATAGTACCCATGTACTATCTGAAACAAAGAGGCACATATGAAGTATATTGGCATCATTTTCAGCTCTCTTACCCCACTATGGCCCTATTTCAAAAGTAGCAGGTCACACTCTCTAGCTGTCAATCTTTTTAAGAGGCACTGCTGAACTTCTGTGGTGATAAGCCAAGGGATAACACTGATAGGTACTGCCCTCACATAATACCAACTCTGGATGTGAGTAAAAAGCTGAAATTTGACTTTGTCATCAATTCACAAAGCTCAGCCTTACTTATGATCAGCAACTTTCACAGTCACCAAGCAAATTGCTTTGAAACAGTGGGAACCATTGGAGGTGCTCATACAGTATACAGCTGTCAGACCTGGCGAACATCCTTGTAATGAAAAAGAATTAATAGGAACAGACAACGGTAGTGACAAGCACAGCCAGATTCCACATCAGAAAGAAAACAGCAGACTATTTATTTTTGTTAAATGCCCATTGGGGTAGAGTTCCTTTTAAGGCTATTATCTAACATCTATGACTTCTATCTACCTCATTTTTTAAACTATCAGTGAAGCCTAATGTTACTGTCCGTAAAATTACAAGTGCCAAACTTTGTTCGGTGCATGTCCTTATTCATCATGAAAACATACTGCAGAACTGACTCTTTGGAGCTCATTTGACTTTTTTGACTTAAAATATTTTACTGAAAATAAAAGAGATTTCTTTTTTCCTTAAGATTCCACTTAATGACTTTTCTCCCCAAACTACGTATGACCTCTTAGAATGACAAGTGTAGATTTCCAGTCTTTCACCTTAGAAGGTGAACTCAGTTTACAGTCAAGTAATCAGATCCTAAGCATAGAACTTTAGCACATGATCAAAAACTCAAAAACTCATTCTTCTATGAAAAATCAGCTTTGGGAGGAGACAATTTTGTGACAACAGCTGGAGGAGAGGAAGCTTCTGTCCCTGCTTTTTGCTGTACCTCTCCCTCTCCAAGCTGTCTTCCCTTTGCAGGATTTGAAATGCACATTTGCCTTGCAAAGTGGCTTGAAGTCCACTGCGGTTGGAGAGGGAACGCATATCTACAAGTATATTTATTTATTTATTCCAAAGTGCCACCTCCTTAAGGAGCCATTTATTTGTTTGTTCAGTTTGTTCACTGTCCATCAGTTTCTAGGGCAGTATACAAAAACACATTTAAAACAATAAATTAAACAATACCATTTCAAACTATTTAATCAGTACTTCCAACAATAATCCAACAATCACCTCAATGCAAGCAAATATACATATCTGGGATAGAACAGTCTCCTGAAGGACTGAGGGAAGAGATGCATCTTGAAACTTGGTTGGAAACTCATCAATGAGAGGGACAACAAGGAGAGAGCATTCCTCATTCTACAGTACTGTGTTGAGACCTACAAGCAGAGTCCTCTCCCCCACTCAAGCAGATTTGGAAACCTAGGCCAGCAGGTACTGGGAGAGGAGTGTCTTCATGCATTTGGGTCTCACATCAAAACTGTGGACCCAGCAGTGTACTGGGAGCCAGCACAACTCATGCAGAAACAGTACTCTATGATTCTGATTGGAGACACCACTCACGTTCTGCACTACTTGCAGCCTTCAGAATGGCTCCAACAGTAGCCCCTTGTAGAACACATTGCAATAATCTAGTCCCAAAGTTACCGGAGCATGGATCACTGTGGCAAGCCTATCCTGTTTCATATGTACCAGCTGGAGTAGGAAAGAGGTATTCCTTGACACTGAAGCCACCTTTACTTTCAGTGACAGTGTTGATTCAGGAGTACAGTGCTGATTCAGAAGTACTCCCAAATTGCAAAACTACTCCTTCAGAGGAAGCCACCTTCCTAATTCCTGGGCACAAGAACCATGCACCAACAATGCTTATCAGGATTCAGCTTCAGGTTATGGGCCCTTATCCAGTCCATTCCTGCCTCCAAAAAATAACCAAGCGCTTGTTTTATCTGCGTTTTGGTGATGCTGTACCCCAAATCCCTAGGTGACATCTCCCAGCAGCTTCATAAGCATGGGAGACAGGATGGTACTCTGGGAGACCTTGCAACACAACTGGCACAGAGCTAAGCAGAAATTTCCCAACGATGATCTCTGGAAGCAGAAGCAGAAGCGATATATATATATATATATATATAGAGAGAGAGAGAGAGAGAGAGAGAGAGAGAGAGAATTTTCAAGCAAGTTCACAGCTGGTTAGGTAGGGCAAAACACACTGCTTACTAATTTAGTTTATTCTATTTATATAAATACAGTAACAATTTACATAAAGCAATACCAATTAACTTCTTCACACAGTGCACAATGAACTTATGGAATTTTCTGGAGGTAAAAGGACAGCAGTAGCTAGTGCTGGCAGTCAGAAATCATCCTCTTCAGGAGTGGAATTACAGGCTGCAGCTCTATATATTTTTTATTTTTATAATAATATTTATTAAACAGGCTGCAGCTCTATAAACAAATGGATTTGCATGCAGGGGTCAGGGAGACAGCATCACCATTTATTCAGGCAGATCCATCCATGGTGAAGAGCTTCCATCTGCCATTTCAGAAGGCATGAAAACCAGAACCTTTTATTTTCTGATTTCTTCCCATGATATTTTTGAATGGTGGAGACATCGCCCCTTATTTTAAAAAATGTTCCTTCGTCACGGATGCAAGATTTTAGTATTCTTCAAATATTGCATTGCGCTATTTAATCCCATTGGATCTATTACAGCAACTCAAAGCAATATAAGGCACCCAGCTATTATCCATTAGCAAAGATTATGAAAAAAACTGGGACTTTTTCTTTTGTGCATTTTCTACACTGCAATATAATTAGCTTTTTATTTAGATAATGTAAATGCCCATTATCTACTTTGTCAAGTTTCCACATGATGCTTAAAATCCTGTGCTCTGTGTCACATCACAACACACATCTATACAAAAGAGCACCTTTCAAAAAATATAGCCCTTCTGAATATATTAGGAATGATCATCTTGTACATGGCTTTTATAAAACCACTTCCCCAAGTTAGATCTGAAGGGCATGCCTTCACCACAGAGGAGCAACTGATTGTTTTACAAGCCAATACAAGGTCCAACGCTCCCAGCCTTTTTCCTTGAAAAAGCTTTTAATTCTTCCTTTCAGCCAGAACAACCCCTGCTATGTAGTAGAAACTCAAGGCTGGATATGCTGGCCATGTGATGGGGGAGAAAGGGTATTTTGCAAGGTTCAACCAGTCTATAGTCCTACTCCATTTCCAATCTGACAGATAGCAACTATTTCTCTTACAAGTACACATTTCTCTTTCTGTCCAGTTAGGTTTGAAAATGCCATTCCAAAACTCAAAAGCAGATCACATTCTTTTAAAAATACAATCTACATTTAAAAGGAAAAGCAACAGTAATATGCTTATCCTTCCCCCAACAGCATGACTATTCATTACATGAAGACAATGACGTTTCAGCCCTGGGCCCAGATCAGGGCTTCCGTAAGTACTCTATGAAGTACATGAACTTTGATCAGGCAGAAACCTAAACAAAAAAAGGGGGGGGGAATAAGCTGTGGGATCAGTAAGACTGCCTGACAGAACCCCAATTTTGGCTCTAAATTCTGACTCGGCCTGAGACATGCCTATTTTACCAGCCACATCACTGCACCTCACATAAACTATGGTGCGTGCCTCAGAAAAGTTCAAATGGTTTTAGAAACAGGTTCTTTCCCTGGCTTTTGTAGACAACAATTTTGCCATAGATGAAATGGAAACATTAACTAACTAACAAGAAGAAGATGTACACTATGAGTGATCACTCCTGTTTCGCTAAACCCCTTCATGTCAGCCTTGCACCAGTTTGTTGTTGGCTTAGTGATCGTGATTTGTTATGGTGGAATACACTAAGGTTCTGGGTTCAGATATCGTGGTAGGCTTGGTCCATCATGGTTTGCTCACCTGCTCAGGCTCAACAAGCTGGCAAACAAGTGAACACAACTGTCAGTGGAAGAATCATTGCATTAAAGACAGTAATGTCCCCTTCAATCCAAGTACAGTGGACGCCCGGGTTGCAAACATGATCCGTGCGGGAGGCATGTTCGCAACCCGCAGTGTTTGCAACCCGCAGCGGCACATCTGCGCACACGCGGGTTGCAATTTAGCGCTTCTGCCCATGCACGACCACCGAAACACAGAAGTAATCCGTTCCAGTACTTCTAGGTTTTGGCGCATCCGTAACCTGAAAAAACGCAACCTGAAGCGTCTGTAACCCGAGGTATGACTGTATCTCTTAATACAATAAAAAGATTACTGGGTCCTTTGATTTAATTACATACATAATGGGCTGTGAGGGATCAAACATTAAAAATTTAAGGATGCTCTAAGGAATGCTAGCTAACATTTTGTATGTGCCATTTTGTGTTTCCAGATGCCAAGGTACCACTGAGCCTAGTGGGATTTAGTTCTGAGTTCTGATGTCTAGGACTGTGATATTAAGAATTATCACTTACAGTGGTGGAGAACTTAGCCTGTTGCAGAGCAAAAACATGCTGCTGCACATTTCTGTATGTTCTGGCAGGCAACCATATAGATTACAGCAAAAACAATGCCCTTTTCTGTTAATTTATACAAGGGCACATATTCACTTTTTCTGCTTTTCTCTCTAATGAAGCTATATTAAATTACAATGCCACTATTGCCCCCTCTACCACATCCATTTTAATCAGCTCTTTCAATATTTTCTACTACATAGGGGATTATATGAACAGCTTTGTCTGATTTAATGAAAATTCCCTGTTGCCAAACAGTTGATACCAGCCTATGAATACAATGTGGACAGACTTCTTTCAGGATAGTTTTATATCTTAAATCTTAAACACACTTACTAGAGAGTAAGTTTCACTGAACCCAAAGGGACTTCTGAGAAAACATATGAAGGACTCTGCTGAATTTCATTTTTAAAAACCTTAAGGAAATGTCCAATATTTGTTTGTACTCCCTTCCCTTTGCTAACAAATGTATAAATTATCCTACAGATGTGGATGGGTAATGAAGAATACTTCCTTACTATCTGCTAGAGATAAATAAATATTCACAGCCCCACTTGCATTTTATCTTCTGTTCAGTGATAGTAGAATGAGGTCATATTTTTAGAATGCATCAGTTGGAGGGTGAGAGCTCTTTCTACATTTTTGAGCAGCATTTTGTAAGATAATGGCAAATATTTCTTCCATTACCCTCTGGCCTTTTAAAGTTAATAGATTTTTCTTCCATAAAGATAAACAATCAGAGTTTTCTTTCTATCTGAAATCCTGGACTCTAGGTAACCCAAGGAGTATAATTTATGCCAATAAAATTATGACTAATATATTTATTGCAACAGCCAGACTGGCTAAAACTGCCAGTGATGGATTTCCTTCACATTCCGATCAATTAATTTAAAAATAAGGCACTGAAAACATTTAATTTTAATCATAACAAATCAATACATTTGAGGTCAATTACTATGAAAGTGTAGTAGCCCTCTTCAGTCATTCAGAAAGAATACATGAGTGTGAGAGCTGCCCTGGTTCCCAATATCCTCACAAACTGGATGTTCGTCTTCCATCCAAACTTCATGTGTCTTCCTAGTGCTGCCTATTAAATGGGTTTAGAAGCTTCCTTGTGATTGGAAACCCTGACAATACAAAATTGCCAACTGTGAGGAGGTTCTCTGCAAAATGGTTAAAATCCCTTTCCAGACCTTCCTGTGAAATATGGGAAGGTCAGAACAGGAATGCCTGGAGTATACAAGGACATTGGACTGGGCAGGTAGGGCACACCTCTAACCCAGTTAGAGCTCTCATGCATTACTTTTAAACACCTAAAGTGGGCATGTGTGTAATAAAGAAGCCATTTTATTCAATACTGCAGAAGCATGAGTATATTGACTCATAATAAATAAGTTATCTATAACATGACTAATTGATGTGTTTTAAAATGTTAAGTTTCAAATCCCTGTTAAAACCAAATTAGGCCAACCAAAATATCAAAAAATGGAAGCTTTTGAGCTCCTCATCCAGTTAAGGTGGTAAGCAGAGCACTGGGGATGGAGAAAGAGAGAGAAGGGAAAACAGATGGGACTCAGCAATATTAGAAGAAAACTGCATTTTGAATGCGTTATAAACATGCAACACCAGATGGAAGCCGGGGGGGGGGGCGGTTTATATGCAGTTTTCCATAGCGTTTTTCCATAGTATAGTATTTTGTTATAACAATTTCTTAATTATTTAAACTGGGTTTTTTCTGTGTGTAGATCTACCCCAAATGTTGAAGCCATGTAGTCTGCATTGGGTTGAAATCTTAAAGAATGGAAGGTGAGGCAGCAGGTGTTCAAATGTTAAGCGGTTTTGGGTAGAAAATAAACCCCACTACATAGAAATAATTACGTTGCATGGGTTACTAGGGACCTGGTGTTAAAAATACTACACAAGTTGTTGTTGTTGTTGTTGTTGTTGTTGTTGTTGTTGTTAACCATGTTAGACTGATGACTCTTTAAAAATTGCTTCTGTTACCTTTCCAAGCCACTCCTAACCACTGAGGGCACCTGGGCAAATATTGAAATTTTAAATAGTTCAGAAAGTAGCCATTCTGCAGCACGGAAACAGACAACCAGTGGAAACTGTAAACTGCCCCTCAACTGAGAAGCAATTTGCTAATGGCTTAGCTTACTTCTACTATCGTAATATCTTTATCATTGCATATCTGTGTTAATGTACCCATGCTATTAATACAGATGCTAAACAGGGCCTAAACCTTATAAGATTCTACTATGCAAATTCAGAAAAGGACTTTTTTGTCTGGAACAGACAGCTGTTGCCCTACTCTGTGCTGGTAAACCGATAGCTTCACTATTCCAATTGCACTGAAGTTTTGTTGGATTGTCACTTTCACATGAAAAGCCCTTGTGTAAGAGACACCAATTCTCAAATTATAGGTGTGGATCAATTTTCTGTTAAGGATTCCAAGCATTAACAGAAGAATGTTTCCCAGAAATATTGAGATCAAAAATGGAGCTTAAACTAGAGATGAGACAGAGCAGTGAAAGATTTCACCTCCAATATCCTAAAAATATTGGCTTGTTACATTCTCTAATTGCCAGCAGACATTCAACAACCTCCAAAAACAGTACTTGAACTGGAATAGTAGCCAAAACAAATTGTGAGTTAAATTTTATTCAATGTACTTAGTATTTTTCGCTCTATAACACGCACCTGACCATAACACGCACATCGTTTTTAGAGGAGGAAAACAAGGGAGATAAAATTCTGAATGAAACAGTGGATGTATCATTTTTGTGCCTCATGCTGTGGCCACAGACATGTGATCTGATGGTGAATTTGGGGTGACCCAATGCAAAAATCCTGAGAATCCCTATGGATCTGTGCTTTGTAACCACGTTTTGCACCATTGTGGCCCCAGGCAACAGTGGGTGCGTGATTTTTTTGGTGCAGGCTGTAGCCATGGACATGCTATGTGATCTGATGGTGAATTTGGGGTGACCCAATGCAAAGATCCTGAGGATCCATGTGGATCCATGCTTTGTAACCACGTTTTTGCACCGTTGTGCGTTTTAAGTGGGGAGGGAAGGAAAAACACAGAAGGGACAAGGAGCACGAGAGGGGTGTGCAGAGAAGCAGCTGGCTAAGAATGCAGGAGAGGGATTTAACGGGAGGGAGGAAAGGAAGGCCAAAGTTTCCCCCCACCCACCCAAGCCAGCCCCCCCTCCTCTCTCTCTCTCTCTCTCTCTCTCTCTCTCTCTCTCTCTCACCTGCATGTTTTCTGGTTGCCTGCGAGTCCCTAAAATGCTTCCCTGGACGCAGCAGCACCGGAGCACGGAGAGGAATTAGAAGGACGCGATCCTTTCCTTTCCCCTCTGCTTGCCTGGAGGGGAGGGGATTTCCCTGCTCTTCGTTCCGTTAGAGCAAACAGCAACCGAAACAGAAGAGGGTGGGCAGTAGGACCATGAGGCAGAATGCAGGAAAGCAACAGCTTCCTCTCTTCAGGCGTCCCTCCTCCCTGACGCGCGAAATGATTTTTGCCTGATTTTTGCCCCCGCACTTGGGCCAGTCGGCTCCAGGGACCACACATTCGCTCAATAACACGCACAGACATTTCCCCTTACTTTTTAGGAGAAAAAAACTGTGTTATAGAGAGAAAAGTGCAGTATTTTGATTCTTTAAAACCCTGTAAACAAGATCATTCTGAGCAATCCAAGTAATGCAGATACAACCAACCTAAATGATACACAACAGAGACCCTCAAAGCTAATTTTTAAGGTGGTGACCATGTGTTATATAGTACAATATAACAAAAGACAGTGAGGTGAAATTGTTTTTATCTGTATGATCAAATTCCCCATATGCCAACAGTATTTTTGCAAATTGCCCAATAATTCTCCGTATTAGGACTTCTTTAAATTGTTGATATGTAATTCTATCAGTTTCTCAGTGAATTACAGTGAATATTATTACCCTATACCTTTAAAGTGGTTCTCATAAATTGTCAGAATGACACCAACTGAATACAAGTAATGACTACAGAAAGGCGGATAAGGTCCACAGTTTGCATCACAATACTTACTGAGCATAATATTTTATTGTGGACATTACTATCAAAAAGCAGTGCAATTTGAGAAATAGAATTTTAAATGGTGGATTCATGCTACCATATTTACATATCATAACTGAATTATCACCTGATTGTCTGAAACATCATAACCAGAACAGGACATATGGCTTAAAACAACAACAGATAATCACATTTTCAGTGTTTCTCTCCACCCCTCTTAAAAACGCTTTATGAATTTTGCTACTATCTTAACATAGTAGCAGAATGCCATCTTGCAACATCTCAAAAGTGTGTTCTTGGTAGTGGCACCCACCCTCTGGAACACCCACACGTTGCTCATGAGGCAGAAACAGCAGCAGGCTTTAAATGCCTTCTGAAAAGCAAATTATTTGAGCAGGTTTGCCTTGTTTCATAAGATTCATCACTTCACTGTATTTTAGGTATAATAATGTATCTAGCTTTTTCCTCTTCGTAAATATGTTATTGTGCTTTATGTAAGTCACTTACAGATTTTGCATAGCAAGTGGTGTACTAATTATTATTATGAAGTGCAATATGTAAAAACAAGCACCAACTAAATAGAGTTGTAGAGAGATTGCTTCTTCACAATAAACAGCATTAAATTGTACCATAAAACATGACCCAAATGTCCACTGTTATCATCAGATCATAACAACCTTAAACCTGGATGCAAGCAAAACAACATAGACCATTACACGTGTTGTCATGCATTAATTTAGTATCACTAATTTTCAGGCATTTAATTAGGCACACAACAATAGAGAATTTTTTTTACCTGAATTTTAAACAAGTGTGTTCAAGTGCAAAGAGAGAGAAAAACTTATTTGAAAGCTACTCAATTAGCATTCTTCCCTGTTTTTTTTATAAAATTATTCAAATGTGTAGGCCTTCCCATGCCAAAATGTTGTAGCTGGTAAAAACAAAACAATTGATAAAACACAAATGCATCTGTCCCTTCAGGTGAACTATGCTTTTTAAACATGTGTTAAAATTTAACATATATATTGACTATGCTGCTTATATTGAAAAACAAAACACTGCATTATATCTACAGAATCTTATAAATGGTTTTTCAGTGTTTTCTAAGCAAGATAACAATGTTAATATTCATTCATTCATCAGTCTGTATAAACTTTGACCTGCTAAGTGCATGTTCATATTACCTCTAATACACTGAACTTGCTGTCAACTTTGAACTTTACAACAAAAACTCTGCCATTTTTCCATTGATGGGTGATGTATCAGTTAACAATGGCAGCAGCTCAAATTTATAGATCTCTTGAAGCTACTCTCCCATTTAGCAAAAAACCATGTATGTTCGTCGTACATTCTATAAACTATGATACAATGTCTACCATTCTTTTGAGAAAAGTAGATTATAAATTGCAGATTCAAACTCAACTTGTTCAGATTTTTTTTTTAAGACTTTCCAGCAACATATAGCTACCATCTGAGCATATTCACAAAGTAAGGTATCAGTCACATTGCAGGGAGGGGGAATTACCCGATCGTAAAAGTCAATAGTCAGGATCAATCATGTGATTCAGAAAGGGGCACTTTCTTTTACAGAAATCTGAATGCTCTGTTGAGTGACAGACTGGTTGTCAAGAAGTGATGCGAATCAAAGTGTTTTTGAAGTATTCGTGCGTGTAAGTCATTTGGGTTCCTGTTTCTCATCAATATGCATACAGGTCTGTGCCTTGCAAGGTGCACGTTTTAGACAAAAGCTGGTTTTATAAATCTTGCCTCTCTCTATGGTTATATTTTGTTAAATATTGAGGTCACATTTATGTACCCATGACAACAACTTGAAAGTGCTTTCAAAATAGATATATAATAGTAGTTTGAAAGTGCTCAATTGCAGCTTTTTTATATAGCTAGTTATTCATAATTATTATCATTAGTCTTCCGAATTACAAAGTGATTTATTTATAAAATCAGTTAAATACATAAAACGACAATAAGGACCCCATGACTGGATCTATCTCAAAAAGACAGACAAATGATGGCGTAGGTTACCATGCTTGCAGAATAGCTTTTCCTTAACAGTAATAAAGTAACAAGCTGGATTGATCAGCTGCTGAATGAGAAGTTTTGAAACCCCAATATAAAATCTGTAACACACCGAACAGAAATCAAACATGTGAAGATCATATGAGAGTTGGACTACTGTAACACGCTCCACATGGGGCTGCCTTTGGAAACTGTTTGCAAGCTTCAGCTGGTCCAAAATGATGCAGCCAGACTGGGACCTGTGACAGGCTGCATGTTAAAAAGGTAAAGGTAAAGGACCCCTGACAGTTAAGTCCAGTCGTGAATGACTCTGGGGTTGCAGCGCTCATCTCACTTTACTGGCCAAGGGAGCTGACATTTGTCTGCAGACAGTTTCTCCGGGTCATGTGGCCAGCATGACTAAGCTGCTCCAGAGCAGCGCACGGAAACGCCATTTACCTTCCCGCCTTATTGTGGTTTTATGTATTTAAAACCTATTTATCCTCTTGCACTTAAGACGTGCTTTCGAACTGCTAGGTTGACAGGAGCTGGGACCGAGCAATGGGAGCTCACCCCATCCTGGGGATTCGAACCGCCGACCTTCCGGTTAGGCTGCATGTTACTTCCCTGTTAAAATAACTTCACTAGTCTGTTTATAGGCACAATTCAAAGTGCTGGTTATGACCTATAAGGCCCTATATGGCTTGGGCCCAGGCTACCTGAAGGTTCTATCTCCCTATACAAACCTGCCCAGGTGCTAAGATCCTCAAATGAGCAACTCCTCTAAGTCCCATCAACCGCGGAAACATGGTGGTAAGCCAAGAGCAAGCTTTTTCTGTGGCTGCTCCCAGATTGTGAGTCATACCCAAGGATGGGTTGGATGGGCTTCCTCTATGTTATCTTTCTACTCGCGTGCAGATGATATTGGTCACTGGGCTGCTGTCAGGACAAATTATATTTTAACAGCTGGTTTTAGATATGATGTGTTGCATTTTAACCATTCAAAAAATACAGACTGATAAAAACAACTCGTTAACCCACAATACTGCTCAGCTGATTTGAGGGATAAGAGGGCCTATAAGGGAGAGAGGGGCCTGATGCATTTGAGTGGGCCTGGTGCAGAAAGTTCCTTGTCCTCTGGATACGAACGGGATCTGTTCCGGAGCCCTGTTCACATCCTGAAGTAAACGCAACCCGCGTCTGCGCATGTGCAGGTTGTGATTCGCCACTTCCACGTCATTTTGACCATCTGCGCATGCGCGAGCAGCGGAACCGGGAAGTAACGCTTTCCGTTACTTCCGGGTCGCCGCGGAGTGCAACCCGAAAGCGCTCAACCTGAAGCAACTTCAACCCGAGATATGACTGTACAGAACAAAATGGCTTGGATACAAAGAAGTGCAAGTGGAACATCACTACAAAACACACCTTTCTTACTCTTTCCTCCACACTGCACCACCCACCCACCGAAAAGCTGCTCCTAAGCCTTGATAGAACAGCATAGGGTGAGCTGTGTATGGCTTCAGCAGGAATTCAGGCACTGACAGAAATAGAGGCCACTTGGTGGAAATGGAAATGTCTCTCTGCTAACAAAGGGCACCATCAGTTTCAAACCAACATTTGTATAGCTGAAGAACACCCACAAGAAGAAATAATGAAATCTCTTCTCTGCAGTAATGCCTCTGTCCCAGTCAGCCTGTTGACATGTGTGTTTACAGCATTTCTTCACAAAGGGGACAGCTTAACTTTTTCAGCTAGATATACAGAATTCCCTTGCCTCTAAATCGGGCCCATATCTGCTTAAGGCAGGAATTCCCACCAGGGGCTGTGTTAGAAACAAACTGGAATAGAAAGGTATGTAGAAGAGATCAGGACCACAGATACAGCATACCTGCTTACTCAAGCACAGAAAATTTTTAGTACCCATGCATCATGTACCCATGCAACCCATTTATCATGTTTAAAGCAAGACAGAATGGCTGTTTTTACATGAGATTTGCTCCAGTCTCCCTCCACATCCATCACATTCAGAGAAACAGAAGCTGTCAACAAAGGGTTGATTTCAGCATTTCCTGTAGTGAGTTGAGTCACAAGGCTCTTCATGTATGTTGGCTAAGCTTTTTGAACAACAATAGCTCTGATGAATGAGAACAGAGAGGCCCATTACTACATGAAGCTTATGTGAAAAGATCTGCTTTCCAATAAATCTGTGCAGCAGCATTGATTGCAAGTGAAGCCATTTTTTAGCAAGTGAATGCAACACTTATGACAGATACAAGTTTTAATAGCAGCCAGGAACAGAGCATCTGTATTTAGCCCCTTAATGTTGTGTGCAGGGCACTCCTTGCATTGCATTCTCCCGCTAACTTTGATGAAGGTTTTTTTCAAAAACAGTGCTATTGCTATACATCTGTAATTTTCAGTGACATTATCTATTCTTGCTCTAGTTATCTCCCGCTTGAGACTACTGCAATGTGCTCTACATGGGGCTACCTTTGAAGGTGACCTGGAAACTACAACTAATGCAGAATGTGGCAGCTAAGCTGGCCACTGGGAGTGGCTGCCGAAACCACATAACAATGGTCCTGAAAGACCTACATTGACTCCCAGTACGTTTCCGAGCACAATTCAAAGTGTTGGTGCTGACCTTTAAAGCCCTAAATGGCCTTGGCCCAGTATACCTAAAGGAGCGTCTCCATCTCCATCATTCAGCCCAGACATTGAGGTCCAGCTCCGAGG
Source organism: Podarcis bocagei (assembly GCF_964188305.1). NCBI lineage: Eukaryota > Metazoa > Chordata > Lepidosauria > Squamata > Lacertidae > Podarcis > Podarcis bocagei. Next base: position 901,139 of record NC_138127.1, on the reverse strand, counting down.
GCCTTCTGGAGGTTCCCTCACTGCGAGAAGTGAAGCTACAGGCAGAGGACCTTCTCAGTTGTGGACCTACAGGCAGAGGACCTTCTCAGAACCAGGCAGAGGACCTTCTCAGTGGTGGCGCCTGCCCTGTGGAACGCCCTCCCATCAGATGTCAAGGAAATAAACAACTATCTGACTTTCAGAAGACATCTGTAGGCAGCCCTGTTTAGGGAAGTTTTTAATGTTTGATGTTTTATCGTGTTTGTAATATTCTGCTGGGAGCAGCCCAGATGGGCAGGGTATTATTATTATTAGTAGTAGTAGTAATAATAATAATAATAATAATAATAATAATAATAATAATAATTTATTTGTGTTGTTTGGGTTGATCACTTAACTTGTTCAGATTTTAAAATGCCAGTGCTATCTTACAAGGCTGCCAAAGAACTATATATGGAAGCAAATACATAAAGATGGAGGCAGGCAGCCCAACACCCCCCCTATGTTTTTCTTAGTACAGTGGAACCTCAGGATGTGAACAAGATCTGTTCCGGAGCCCCGTTCGCATCCTGAAGCGAACGCAACCCGCAACTGCGCGTCTGCGCATGTGCAGGTTGTGATTTGTCACTTCCACGCATGTGTGTGATGTCATTTTGACCGTCTGCACATGCACGAGTTGCGCAATCCGGAAGTAACACACTCCGTTACTTCCGGATCACCGTGGGGTGCAACCCGAAAGCACTCAATGTGAAGCGTATTCAGCCCGAGGTATGACTGTATTCTGAGTTACTGTCGTCTTCTTTTTTCCCCAACCACATGTTGCAGACTGTCCTTGTGCAAAAAGAAACAGAAACAGCTTTGCATGAGATGGATACCTTGCCAATTACTTTCGATTGTATAAATGCTAACAGACAACAGGGATTGCAGCCGACGTATTTTGTTTGAGCACGGTCATTAATCACAATCTAAGGTTGATGATAGTGCCTGTAAAACCGTCTTGATGCACAAAGCGTCTTTTAACTTCAAAGCCTTGTTTATCAGATGTGAATGAAATGAATGGAAACAGACTATGCATGAGCAAACATCAGGGCTCATGTCATTATGGAGAAACTGCTGCCCACTGCAGATTGTTGCCGCTGTAGCTATGGGAGTGAGTTTCACAAATATTGGATAAATTAATGTTGTGAACAAATGTACATGGAGGAAAACGGAGGGGGTGGGGACAACAAATTTTGATTAGGCCACTTGTGTTCTTGCACTTCTGCAAGAAGAAAAATGAATTCATTCTCTGCGTTGCAGTTTAAATAAAATACTGCGAGCTAATGTCACCTTGAGTAAAAAAAAATCTTTTTAAAAGCTGGATTAGTGTGATGGCTAAGAAGCTGAGATGCAAATGAGAAGCTTCCTGATCCCAGTCTTAGGCAAGCCACTCTCAGCCCCAGCTCTCCATCCACACCATAACAGATACTGACCTTACAGGCCTGTTTTAAGAAATACAACAAGATAATGTGCATTTCCGTTCCAAGTTGTACGGTGCTATCCTCTCTTTGATTTTTATATGCATACATCAGTGAGCATGGCTGTAGCCAAATGAAAATTATACTTCTTGCATTAATTCTCTGTTCTGCACACGATGCTACGCCATTGGCACAAAATAAATTATGTTTATTTTTTATTAATAAAAAATTCTACCCAATTGTTCATAAAATACCATGCCGCTGAAAATAATAACCACAATCATAACAACCTCATCGAATAATTACAGGCATTTTTAATCAAACATGCAGTCTTGACATTCAATATAAAAATTTTATTATAATGTTTCCTTCATTGATTCGAACTGTTTTTCTTCTGTGCTGGGTTATGATTGGTTGGCAGGTTGTGTCTTCGTGTGCCAGTAGTGTGAAAAATAGACATCCAAGGCGCATTGCACACGGTAATCTGGGTAACATGGCTGCTGCTTCATGTGTTAGTAGCTTTGTGAATATCCATTCACATTGTCTGGGGACTGTTTTAACTGAGGTAGATTATTAGCATCCTGTCTTCTGTAGGGAATGCGGAGTGTTGGGACACAATTCTGACATCCCCTCCTGATCCCAAACAGATAATCAGTGCTGTCCCTGCTTCAGGTGGTGGTGGTGGTGGGGAGAGAGGTCCAGCTTTTTCCTTCCTTCTAGCAGATTAGCACTATTTGCAGAAGCTGTGCTATCACCATGTTGGGTTCCTGCAGAAAACCTGCAATGACCATTCGAATAGCAGGGATGGGATTGATTCAATTTTAACAGATTCTCATCACCTGCACAACTACTAGAAAATCAGGTGGGGCTTATAAAAGTAAACTCTTAATAACCCGAGGACAATCCTAACGTCAAGAACAGAAAGGTCAGAGAAAAGCAAACAGCACTTCGAAAATATGCCCATTAAGTTATATAAAAACCATTTTAAAAGCTAGACATTTGAATTCTTAAAGCAAGAGTGTCAGGAATGGTGATGTGGACCTGACCTCCCAAAACCAGCATCATTGCTGCTTACCAGAATGGTCCAGAGCAGGACTGGGCAGTGGCTAAATTATAGTTATTTGGGTGCACTGGTAGTAACATTGGGTTGGCTCCAACAGTGTGCTTGGGCAGTCCCAGCCTTACTACTACTTTGCCCTGTTCTCACACTGTCCTGGTAAGTGACAGAAATGACACTTGTTCTTAACCAAGGTGGAATTTTTTTAAAGATATATTCACTGCTTCTGAGGCATTTGCTTCCAAACAGGGAATGTGTCAGGGACTGGCTGGACGATGAGGAATTGGGGCAAGCGCCATCCAGGAAACCCTCAGGGGAGGAATGCTCAGAGCCTAGGGATTGGTGGTGGGATACTAATGAGAGGTCAGAGGGGGAAGCTTGGGAAAGAGATGCTGGATAATGAAGAGACAACAGACTCAAAATCTATTCTGGTAGTCAGGGTCCCTTCAGAGCAGATCAGAGGAGGCACTGCAGTGATCAGGAGGTGGTGGTAAAGAGTTACTGAGTAAACGGAAGTTTGCTCACGTAGCACTGGATGTTGGCCATACAATTTAGACAACTACATACAACGGAGAACATACAAGTATAAAACTTTTCAAATACCTGCAAACTTCTGCAAGTAGCTTTCAGACTCCACAACGAACAGTCTCCATTAGGCTCAGAAGGACACATATTTCAGCCTGTAAAGGCTCATTAGCATGTTAGCACATAAGTAATGAAGGGAGAAATATGAGCCAACGTGTGGTTAAGAATTTCACAGTTCTGGCTTGCAAAGATGAGAGTCAAAGCTGGTGACACCCATCTAGCCGCCCAAGTATTTCTGTTTGTTCTAGGAGCTGAGATAACAACAGCAACAGCACTTATAATTAATTGCTTTACTCCTCCCTGGTGGTTTGGCTGCTGTGCTGAGCCAAGCCATGGTTTGGCTTAGCGTGTCATCTAAATCAAGGCTTGTGGTTTAGCTCCTTCCTGACAAGCTGGAAGTTTTAACCTTGGTCTGTCCTATGGTTAACAGCTTCTGGTTTGTCTAAGAGAGCTAAGCTACAAGCCTGCATTCAAGTTGACACGGTAAGCCAAACTACAATTTAGCTTAGGGTAGGGCAGAGGCAAAATTATTGAGGAGGATTAAAATGGCTGTGATCTCCCAGAAGCCTGCACATGTTTGTTTGCACTAAGCCATTGTTTAGCTTAGCATTAAGTGCAAACCAGGCTCAGTCGGTACAGCATGAAACTCTTAATCTTAGAGTCATGGGTCATTTGAGTCCCGCGTTGGGCAAAAAGATTCCTGCATAGCAGGGAGTTGGGCTAGATGACTTTTGTGGCTCCTTCCAACTCTGCTTTTCTATGATTCCATGATTCTAGGAATCAAGATACTGTGGACTGCTGCAAACCGAAATAAGCATTACTGTGCACCCTACATTCCCAAAGTTCAGAGAATGCATTCTTTCATTAAGACATTTTCATATTATGTACTGCCAGAGCAACTAACATATTTTCCTTCCATACCTTCTTTCTATTCTTATACTAAAATCACTAGAAGTTGTCCAGTGGGACCTTCTGAAGCTGGAAATGCAATCTGTGTCCCTTCTTGCTTGGCAGTAAATATCCAATTTGAAACAAAATAAAATGAACAGGCGTGAATGAGACTGTTTGGCAATTATACCTCAATGCACTCATTTTTTTTCCTTTTTTTTTAAAGTGAATTGCTTTTCAGGTTGTAATGGTGGCAAATGGAAACCAAAAGCGTTTCTCACACCAGTCTGACTGAATGCATTGGATATATATGGAGTTATCAACATCCAGTACTCCTTTTAATAAAATCCTCCTCTTCTCTCACATTACAAAAATGGATCCACTAGTTACTTATTTAGTCTACTATTACACTTTCAATAGATTATTTGACTGACAAAAATAAATACTATGGAGCTCTTAATTGCAAGCCTTTCAATGAAAACAGCAGTTTTTATTAAATAAATCATTTATTATTTGGGAAACTACAAACCACTGTTAAAACCAAGCTTTTTTATCCCCCTCCCCCTTTCTATCCATTTCTCTCACAGGTTCAATTCAAAGTACCTTTAAAGACTTTTATGGCCTGGGTCCCACATACCTTGTTACTTCCCCCACCCCTGAACACACTAGCTCCTGGCTTTGAGCATCAAGTCCGCATAAGAATTTCTTCCCTCACTTCAGACTTCTTAGCTCGGAGGGGGACACAAAACACCGCCCCCAACAAACCCTTGAGTGATTTTGTTACTGCTTTATCTTGCTGCTTTTTTGTGTATGTGTGTGTTTAGTAATTATGATGCAGTTTTTATTGGGAATTTATTTTACTGACTGTTTCTCTAGGAGGGCTTGGCCTGAAAAGTGGTTTGTAAATAATTTGTTAATTAATTAAAACAACTGTTACAGGAGAAGCAGGGGCTTTACATCCATTTCTCCAGTGCTGTGGTATGAACTTTCTGCACTAATTCTCTGTCTTCACCAGTCTTTAAGAGGGCTTGGCCTTTGGCAGCTGCGCTTGTTACTCTTCTCTTCTTGTAGGTTTTACAGTGTATCTTGGGTTACAAGACGCTCCAGGTTATAGACTCTGCAACCCAGAACAAAATCACTCAAGGGTTTGTTGGGGGCGGTGTTTTGTGCCCCCCTCCCAGCTAAGAAGTTAAGAACTTTGCTTCAGGATGAGAACAGATATCACATGGCGGCGGCGTGGCAGCAGTGGGAGGCTCCATTAGCTAAAGTGGTACCTCGGGTTAAGAACAGTTTCAGGTTAAGAATGGACCTCCAAAACGAATTAAGTTCTTAACCTGAGGTACCACTGTACTGTAATTATTTCATTTGTTCTGTATTTTTGAACAAGGCCTTGAGCCAGGCTTCCTCAACCTGGGCCCTCCAGCTGTTTTGAGACTACAATTCCCATCATCCCTGACCACTGGTCCTGCTAGGTAGGGATCATGGGAGTTGTAGGCCAAAAACATCTGGAGGGCCGAGTCTGAGGAAGCCTGCCTTGAGTGCTGGAAAAGTGGCTAGCAAATTATTGCAATAAATAGTATACAACATCAAATGTCTTGATGTCCTGTTCTTTCTCATGTTTATAAACTTTTGTAGCTTCCTTCACAGCTGACAAAGCAGAAATGGTCCTATCAAAGCACGAAACAGTTAAAAATGTGATTCTGAGTGAGTTTAGGACAATGACAGCTCTAAGAGATTGGAAAGTCAATGGCTAAATGCAAGCATTCCGTTCTGTCTCTCTCTTTAAAAAAATGAAGCATTTTCCTTTGTAGAAAGGATGAGTTTCATTTCTACCTTTCGCAAAATAGTTCCTTCCTGTAGTACAATATAATATTCTTTTTGAAAGGCTGAAAAATAGTATGGGATAAAAGCCTCTTCCAAGAAGAAACCAGTACCATTCTTCAGCTATGTATGAAAATATTCCATTCAGAATACTATTGTCCCGAAACATTTTTGTACATGCACATTTATTGAGAGTTTAAAAAAACACACACAAAAACCAATCTTTTACAATGAATTGGCAGCCAGACTTCAACTTTTTAAAAGCTTTCTTGCAAGTTAGAAGGAACTTGTGACGCTTTCATCTATTCCTATTCTGAACCCTACCCTAGGATATAGCAATGGAAACTTTATCCTAGCTGTCACAAGATATACGATATACCTTTTGGAGGTAACTACTAAGCATGTCATTACCACTAACTCTCCTTACCTCTGCATTTTGCCCCTGAATATGTTTATATAACAAAATGTTTATATAAAAATAAAAGAGAATCATAGAATTGTAAAGTTGGAGGGATCCTATTGGTCATCTAGTCCAACCCCCTGCAACGCAGGCATCTCAACTAAAATATCCATGTTTAAATAAATTACATCTTAAACAGGTGTTCTGTGAATGGATCTCTCTTTTATTTAATGGATATTTTATCTAGAGTGTTTCTGTTTTGTCTAATAATTAAAATTTCTATGGTGCTTTGCAATATAAACTATGGGCAGCATTGCACAACAGGACTTTCTTCTCTCTCCTCCCCCTGCACACCTCCAAAAATGACTCAGAGGGGTCAGGAGAACACCCAGAACAGCACATCATGGGTAGGGGTAGGAAATGGAGAACCATTCCATCTGGCAACTGAATTGCTTGCGCTGACAGAAGAAGAATCAGAAGCGTGTGACACCGAGTTCCTCCCGGTGTAATTTTCATGTTCTAAAAGCAGTCACAAGACCCTCAAATTTAGATCAAGACTGTAGCGCAGAGGTTTAGACCATTACCCTTGCACCATTTTTTCATTGTAAATTGTTGTACCACCACCCACAAGGGAAGGCACAGCAACCTGTGTTCTCTCTCTCTCTCTCTCTCTCTCTCTGTATGCGCGCACACACACATGCACAGCAAATTGAGCAACTGGTGGAGAAACTGTAAATCCCTGCTTCTGTGTCAGGGCCCTGATCCAACGCAACCACCACTGGCTGATTTTAGAAAAAGAGAAATTCTGGGGCTAAGCTCCCTTCTCTGTGATTTCTAGTTTTACATGTGGAGGAGGTTATTTGGATTTTTATGCAGAGGGAGGGGGGAAATGGAAGTTATAAAGAAAATAAATGTCTGAATTATATCTCTGACTCCAAGGTTCAATGAAGCCTACCTATTACAGGTCCAGTTTCTGAAGAATAGGGGAAGCTATATATCAACTTTCAAATACACACACCCCAATCCAGGGATGGACAAATCTGTAAAATTTTCCATTTGCCCAAATGTTCCATTTCCCCAAATTTCAGTTCAGTTTGCCCAATTTCTGCACCAATCTGCAGGTTTTACTTTGTATGCATTTCTGTGCACATTTCTCCTAATATAAACAATTTTAATGCAATTTTGCCTAATACATGCATTTTTGAAAGTAGTTTCCCTTAATATAACAGACTAATATATGCATTGTTCTACACACCTTTGGTTGGTGGTCATAGTCACAAAACTAGAAGTGTAAAATTTAAATGTTACCTGTGATTTGGTTTGCAAATTAGGTAAGAATGCAAACCAAGCAAATTTCTCCCCCCCTTCCCTACTCCCAGATCTCAGCTTCAGGCTATATTTCATTATATTCTCTCAAGTGGAGAAAAACTTGGCTGCCTTCAGGATACACTGGGCAATAATACAAAATATCAATATTATAATTATAAAAGGCAGGGCAGGCTAGCTAGCTAGCTACAGTGTTATACATGCAAAATATTTACTTTTATAAAAAACAAAAACAAAAAACCTTAAACATTCCAGTAAAACATGGCCATGGCGAATTAATGACTCAAGCGACTACAGTTCCCCACAAAACACTTACATCTTTCCATACTGCAAAAGGTCATAGATTTGGTTTCCACACTCAGCTGGGTCACATAAGCTTTTATTTTTGTTCATGGTTCTTTGCTCTACTCAAAAGAGACAATAGCATTTCCATTCCACTGTGGCGCAGCTCTGCTGCTCTTGCTCGCAATGGGAGCCAAAGCCTTCTCCAAAGGAAACATGAAAGCCATGTTCAAAATTTCCAATGCTAATTCAAGTGAGAAATACATTCAAGAGTACAGAGGCTGTGGACAAACAGCTGGAGAGATCGCCACACAGAGTAAAACAGGGCGCTCTTGAATAGATTTCAAGGCTGTCCTCTTCGACAGCCCACCCTGTGTTTACAGTCTAGCTGTCCGCAGAGTGTATTTTGTCCCTACTCACATGAAAGTAGCCTGCTTGTACAGTCAGAACACTGGAGAGATCTTGTCCCAGCTATGGCCACCAATAGATCACAAAGCATATCTTATTGATGTGCAAAATTTGATAGCCCTGCAAGCTGCTGGCTCGTGTGGCAGCAAGCAAACTTATCCCCATCCTTCTGCTTCTTTTCCCCTTGCATTGAACTGTTGCTAGCCAATGCACATGGAGGAGATTAAAAGAAATCCATCTTAAGCAATACTGATTAGAAGTTAGCTCCCAGGGACATATCTATATTGCCAATTTTCCAAGCTCACTGCATTTGCTATAAATTGCTATTACAAGAGAACTCAAAGTGTAATAGAAGGTGGTTGTTTTTCGTTTTTTGTTTTGCCTTGTTTTGGGGGGGTTGGTTGGTTTTTTATATTGTGGTCAATTTCAAAAACACTAGTGCGTTCCCCGTCACTCGCCTTTTGTTTTAAGTGAGGCCAGTCTGAATTTCAGAAGGCTATAAAACGATAAATAGAGTAAGGATATTTTGACACCTGCTCTTTGTAACAAGGGTAGTAGCTACTGCATTTTTTGTCAGGTCTGTATTGGACCCATACCAAATCAATAAGAGTCCAAGGACACCTTTTGGGAATTATAGGGACAGAACTACCCAAACTGTATAGAAATTTATTCATGTATGCGACTACAGTGGCAAGAAAGTTACTTGCCCAAAAACTGAAATAAGAAGCCGCAATAAAAGAAGGATAGATAGAAAAACTCATGGAATATGCAGAAATGGTGAAACTTACCAGAAAGATAAGAAATCAAGATAACAAACTATTTATAAAAGTATGGAAATGGCTTATTGAATTTTTACAAATAAACTGTAAACAGATAAGAACATCGGCGAGATTATTTTAATAACCTGCATTATATATTTAAAGTAGATGAATAAATGAGTAAATTAAGTTAATTTGGAATATGCAGAAAAAAATATAAAAAATATTAATGAACCACAGAAAGAGGGGAAAGGAAGTCAAGTTTTGAACTATTAAAATGATTGTAAAATTATTGAAATGTATAAAATTGAAAATCATGAATAAAATAATAAAAAAGCACTGTAGTCTCTTGATACTAAAAGCAGTGCTTTTTTTTCCCTAGGAAAAGAAAAGGTTGGTACTCACCAACATGCAGAAGGAATGGGCAGTGTGTGGGGCAGGGGCATGGCCTGACGCCAGGGCTGGGCGGTGGGCTGCTTGATGCTCCCTCGCCAACCCACTCACCTAACTGAGGCGCTGCCGCCCAGGTGAAGAGGCCTTCCCCGCAGGTCACCATTGTTGCCACCACTTACCTGCTGGAGGCTGCTCCTGCAGGCAGGACTCCACAGGCCAGCCCCCTCCCCTCCCCTGCTCATGCGCCTCTATTTGACATGAAATTCAACATTCGTCTAAACCCAGTGCACGGCCCTCATAGATAACACATCTCTTAGTTTCTAACAAGTTTATACTTGCATTATGTTTCAAAGTCTTCTAAATTTACAAATCATTAAAGGGAAAATATATGGAAATTATGGGTGGGATCCAGATTTAGTGGATGCAGACTCACTGACCAAGACTGCAATCCTAACCTCACTTAGCTGGAAGTAAGCCACACTCTATTCAATGGGACTTGCTTCTGAATAGACATGGTTAGAATTGCAGCCAAAGTTAGCCTCCAACCCTATGAATATTAAGATATGCAATACACACTCAACAGCTAGGCATCACTTCCAATACTGCAGGCATTTTTTAAGGCACAAAGAAGTAAAAAGAACCTATAACTCAAATATCTGAGATCTTTGCTGTCTTTCTGTTCTCGCCCCATCACTTTACACAATCGTCGAGTGCAACCCTAAAACCATTAACTCACAAAGCATCCCATTTTCATAACTGTTGGCCTAAATGGCCAACCCGCTGAAACTCAATGAATATAGATGAATAATCAGCAGTGAATAACATCCAGATAGCACATTTTATTTTCCTCTTACAGGGGAAAAATGTCTTCAATAATGTCTGATTTATTTACGTTGATGTTCTCATTACAGAGACTAGCATTGCTGTTGACTGGGCATTTATTATCAGCTGGCACTAAACTCTGCAGATTCTACAGCAATGAACATGAATTTCATTTCTCCCTAGCATGGTATACACTTAATCTTCTGTGAATGATATAGCATGCTGAATTATTATCTCAAGGGTAGAAATACGTAGCATGCTTTATTTAACAAATACTGCAGTTGTGCATTACTCTGTTATTAAGCAAATGTACCAATGTTTTCTTTTGAAAATTCCAGTGCTTTAAACAAACCCAATAAACAAGAACAGCAGATCATTCAGCCAAGATTTGGCCAATATTATTATTACTATTAAAACAATTTATATGCAACCTTTTATTTCAAGAAGGAAATAAAAGGCGGTATATTGTAGAGAGGGGCTTAGTTAATGTCAAAGGATGCTGTCTCTTCAAAGTTGTGATCCACTGAAGCCAACAAAACAGAAGTAGCTGTTTCTAATGGCTTAAGTTCAAATTTATTTAAGCAGAAGCACCTACGTCTGTGACTTTAAAATACCTTAATAACAAACTGACATGAACACATAGAATCATATAGTTGGAAGAGACCACAAGGGCCATCGAGTCCAACCCCCTGCCAAGCAGGAAACACCATCAGAGCACTCCTGACATATGGTTGTCAAGCCTCTGCTTAATGACCTCCAAAGAAGGAGACTCCACCACACTCCTTGGCAGCAAATTCCACTGTCGAACAGCTCTTACTGTCAGGAAGTTCTTCCTAATGTTTAGGTGGAATCTTCTTTCTTGTAGTTTGGATCCATTGCTCCGTGTCCGCTTCTCTGGAGCAGCAGAAAACAACCTTTCTCCCTCCTCTATGTGACATCCTTTTATATATTTGAACATGGCTATCATATCACCTCCTCTTCTCCAGGCTAAACATGCCCAGCTCCCTTGGCCGTTCCTCATAAGGCATCTAGAATGGAGAGCTAGCATATTTAGTGGGGAAGGGCCTATTGGAGTGCCAATGAAAAGCATGCGTAGACCTAAATCTGAGATACTTATTTCATGTTTTAGAGCTTTCTGAGAAAATCATGATATGGTTCCATAGTTTGACATATAACCATGCAGGATCCCAAATATGCTTGCTCCTCCCCAGGCCCATGCACACGGGGGGGGGGGGTAGGGTAAAGCTGTGTACACTTGTCATGGGCCTCAGAGGACTAAGCTAGTCAGGGGTCACTGCCAGGGATCGGCTGCTTTTTTGAGTTTATAACTTTGTTCTAGCAAGACTCCTTCCTCAGACAAGCTCCACACAGGCCTGCATCGTGTTGCTGTGCTCTCCTAAACCGTAGTTTCACTTAGCACGTTGTCTGAACCCAGGCTTGTGGTTTAGCTATTCCCCACACACTGCAAGTCCTTTATTTTTTATAGCCTGGAGCAGTGATTTTTTCTGGGGGGTACGCAGGGGTACGCATACCCCTAAACATCTTGTGAATCTCAGTTTGGCCTCACTGAGAGGCAGTATTTCAATAGAGTAGGAAAATGAGAGTACCCCTAAACATTTTTTTAGAAAAAGAAAGAAAACGCACTGGCCTGGATAGAACTAAACCACAAACCTCGCTTTGGATGACATGCTAAAGCCAAGTCATGGCTTAGCTCAGGCTTCCTCAACCTCGGCCCTCCAGCTGTTTTTGGCCTACAACTCCCATGATCCCTAGCTAGCAAGACCAGTGGTCAGGGATGATGGGAACTGTAGTCTCAAAACATCTGGAGGGCAAAGGTTGAGGAAGCCTGGCTTAGCTCAGTGCATGAGCAGAATGACTGGTGAAGCCGCAACAATCTTCTCACCTGGAGCTTGCACCTTCGTGCTAGGTCATGGTTTGGCTTAACGTGATGTTCAAACAAAGCAGCATTATTACTTAGTGAAGGGCATGCATTGCAATCGTATGAAGGCTTGCTCAGATATATGTCTCATTGTGTTACTGAGGCTTCAATGTGGCTTCTCTAGTACGTCTATTTAGGATTGAAGCTTTAATTACACTTGGGTGTTTCTGGCCACACATACAGTTGCTTAAGTAAGTACAAGGCAAAATTATTGTTGTGTCATCCAAACCCAGACTCATGGTGTAAAAGTCAAGGTTTGCTCTTGACTTTACCATTCATGGCTGGAACTAATTGAAGAGGTATTTGTGTCTGTCAAAAATCTCTTTGCGTATGATCAAGAATTTGGGCATGCCTCAAGAAGCTTTTTAGATAGTGGCCAACATATTTGAATCAAGGCAAATAATTGCAGCAAATTGATTAAACTGAAAATTAAGTTCTTTGTTACCAGTCTGTGAGTTTAATTACGCAACCTGCTCACTTTGACATTTGTTTCCCAATCCCATCAAGTAAGAGAAAATAACACATAATATAACCATAGAAAACATACCGACTTCCTTCATTAAAAAATGGTGTCAAGTATATAATAGATCAGCAAACCAGTGTTCCATATTTGCTAATCTATGGCAATGAAATGAAGCATTAAAAGGTCTGAAGGGGGGGGGGGGGACCTAGCAGAAAAACTCAGGAAAAAACTGTAACAAGATTTTGTATGAGCTTATGAATATTTATGAAAAAGTCATGAGTTTTCCCCCCACATAGCTTCAAATGTTTTCTTTAAAAAGTCTTCTCAAATATTAAGACATGCATTAAAAAAAATAAAGTGTGCATATAAAAGAAGCCAAGAATGAAAGACATGCAGCTTTAAAGATAAGCATGCTTTCAGCATAAGCATTTGCACTCAGAACAGCATTTACACAAATTAACATATTTTATCTACTATAAGGTGCATAAAGCAATTGAAACATGGCATATATTCTAATTTAGATTGGTAGAACAGAATCCTCAAGTGCTGAAGAGAAACCGCCAGAACTCTAAGAAGTTATGACAGCTGAATTCATTTTTCCCCATTAAAAAAACCCAGAATGACAGTTAATATAATGGGTTTCCCTGCACCCACTTCACACATACTGCGTATGTGAAGAATGTATTTGACCACAAATGGCACTTTTGTTATGATGACTTCTACTCCGTATCTTGTCATTTCAACAGGTGAACAATTTCTGAAAGAAATGCTGTTGCAAATCCAATCTTTTTATGACTATTATCCAATTTGGATTTGGATTTGTATCTGCATACCAAAATGTCCCAAAATCCAAACCACAAAAGACTCAACTTAATAGGAAAGGATACAATTATGTTCACTGTAATTTTGAAACACAATTCTGCTGTTTGCTATCTATGTTGAATATAATATAATAACACAACTACCTGTCCTAGATGCAACCTAGTACAGTATAAGTATAAGAAATAAGAAATTTGGGGTGGTACATACTCAGCGGTGCTGCTATATTGCACTTTTCTCAACACATAAAAACTTCCCTACAATAAAGGATGCATAGCAACAGGTGGCTTCCACTAAGACCTGGGTATGAACACTACATTAGTTATTAATTCACATATTACTGTTTTAGATTCAGCTGGCATCTGTTGATTCTTTGGCCTCCCTGATTAGGAACTCCTCAGACTTCAAAATTCCCTTTCCTATTTTGCTACCTTTTGCCAGACCTTCTGATCCTAGACACTGTGTGAGTTTTGTGCCAGTGAGATCCCCGTGTACCATATTTTCCAAAAATTGGCTGCTTTCCATGTTAGCCCTTGGTCTACTCGACCTCTGTTTTCCTGATACAGTGGTACCTCGGGTTACAGACACTTCAGGTTACAGACGCTTCAGGTTACAAACTCTGCTAACCCAGAAATGGTTCCTCAGGTTAAGAACTTTGCTTCAGGATGAGAACAGATATTGTGCGGTGGCAGCGTGGTGGCAGCAGGAGGCCCCATTAGCTAAAGTGGTGACTCAGGTTAAGAACAGTTTCAGGTTAAGAACGGACCTCCAGAACGAAGTTCTTAACCCGAGGTACCACTGTACTTGACTTATCCCTACGACGGTATTGTGCACACTACACAACATAGACTGTACCTAGTCCCGGTATGATGCCTCTCTCCCATTTGAATTATGACTATCATCATCATTAAGCACAGAGCTACAATTTTCAGTAGTTTAATATACAATCCCTCTTCTCAGGAAACTCTGGAAACTGTAGCTTTGTAAGAAGAATAGGGTCTCCTAAGAACTCTCAGCACTTCTAACAAACTACAGTCCCCAGGACATTGGACTTAATGGGTCTTTGGTCTGATCCCAATGAACTCTTCCTATGATCTTATACTAAGTAGTATCTGGCATTTGACAGGTTATGAGATCTATATTTGAACCCTGCAAACATCAAAATATTAAAGAGAGCCCAACCAGCATAAACTGTTCAAGTTAAAAATGTGAATTTGAATTTTGCTTCAAAATTTATCATAAAAAATGTCTCAGAGAACTGGATAATTTGATGAAATTTAAATATTTGCAAATTACAATTTCACCACCACTTTCTCATCAATCCAGAAAATGCTTAAAATTTAGGTAGTAGAAGTCAAGTTTTTTTTATCATGCAACCTGTGGCAAAGGGATAGTACCACAAACAGTCAGCTCCTCGATCAGGTCACCAATCTAGGTTTCCTATTGATTGCGACCCCCCCCCCAAAAAAAATGCAGGGTGATATCCAACTAAGTCAAACTCAGAATGGATTCACTGAAAACAATGAGAGGAATTCAACTTGGAGCAATCTCTTTAGCACCATCAACTCAGGACATCCTGTTTGCTTGATGGAATAATCTCTCTCTTCCCCACCATGCACTCTTCTAGGGAGGGTCTCCTGATCCCTCCCACAAGCCAACTGAGCTGGCATGGTGGGCCCACATGAGGAAAAGAGGGGGTAAAGGTAAAGCCCAGTTGCACTTGCAGAAGTCATTGTGCAGACTTCCGCTAGCAGGATCCATTAGCTGAAACCAGCCAAAAAGACTTACATTCATTGAAGTCAAGGGGTGTATTCTCCAGTATGACCAACAACTGGATATCGTCCATGCACACTAATTGCTATATAGTAAGGCAGGGGATGTGGGTGGTGCTGTGGGTTAAACCACAGAGACTAGGACTTGTCGATCAGAAGGTTGGTGGTTCGAATCCCCGTGAAGGGGTGAGATCCCGTTGCTCAGTCCCTGCTCCTGCCAACCTAACAGTTCGAAAGCACGGCAGTATAAGTAGATAAATAGGTATCGCTCCGGCGGGAAGATAAACGATGTTTCCGTGCGCTGCTCTGGTTCACCAGAAGCGGTTTAGTCATGCTGGCCACATGACCCAGAAGCTGTACGCCGGCTCCCTCGGCCAATAAAGCGAGATGAGTTCCGCAATCCCAGAGTCAGTCACAACTGGACCTAATGGTCAGGGGTCCCTTTACCTTTAAGGCAGGTGACATAATGCTATGAACCTTCATAACATGCACACAAACCACAGAGTAATTAAGTCATTTAATGTTCTTTCACTTGGTTTTTGTTTATAATGGAATTAATTGTTTCATGAGTCTGGAAGCTATTAGACTGGGTACATATCCACGTTCCTTGGAACGTAATCCAGCCTGCCTCAAATTATCCTGGAAGAGGTATGACTCCAAATAATGGTTGAGAAGGAGCAACCGCCCTAATGACTCAAATGGTAGCTGTGAGGTAAATGAATGGCCTGCAGACAACAAAGCACTCAGCACCAGTAAATGAATGTGTAATTTAAGCAATCAGTTTTTTTTTAAAGGGGGGAGGGGAGGCTGGGACAGTATCCCACTACACTGAGAAGGAAGAGATTGCACTCTGCTGTGGAAGTTTGTAACCACAGCTGACAAATCCGGCTCAAGTGACAGCGCTGAGAGCATCAAAGGAATTGCTTGCTGCCTAGCTGGCACAGTTTATCCACCATCACTACTCGTAATGCAGCAGCCGTAAATGGATGAAATGCAGCTCATAAAAACACAATAATATGATTAAAATTTACAGCTTCCTTTAAAGTGTGGTTCTGCTTTGAAAAACAACCACATACAGCTCAACAAATTTGCTCCGTGTATATTCTGAATCATCTGTTTGCTTTAGGATTATTTATTTAAATTCATTTCCAATTGTGCATAACCAGACTCAGAGCAAATTCCAAATCATTAAAGCGCATCTAAAAAAAAAAAAAGTGTGTTGGCTGGGGGGGGGGGCGGACTAATCCAAACACAGGCACTAAATTTAAAACAGATTTCCAACACAATGAAACCTTCTCAAGCATAAATACAGCCACCCTTTCCGCATGAAGTGCTTCCTCATCTTCTTTGTCTTTCCCTCAGGAAAAGCACAGTGGGACGAGGTTGCTGTGCATCTTGCACTAAAAGTCACTATCTCTAAGAAATGCAGGATAGCAAGTCAAAATGTTAATTCCAGAGCTTAAACACCAGAGGGGAAAAATAATACATGCCATTGCAGCATTTCATGCCTCCTTTTGGCAGTAAAAGACTGGGTTGTTGGATTAACAATGCTTGGCAGTCCCTGCTGACAACCAAAATTTGATTCTGGAATGTGCTGTGTACCTTCTCAAAAATAAAGCATATTCCCCATAAACCTTCAAATCAGGCTGGTGGAAAAACCTTAGGTTTGAAGAACCTGCACAATTTGGAGGGAGGGAAAGAATTTGCCTGCAAACCTTACAACGTAATTTCTTTTCAAAAATAAAATAAATGAAAGTACGGTAGTTATTTAAAGAGACAGAACACAAAGCATCTTGTTTGTAGTACAAATGTTTTTTTTATACACGAAGGAGAGCAGATCTAACAGCCAACTATACTGATGTGATCCCCATAACCATTAGGCAATTTTAATCAAGTAAATGGTTTAAAGTTGAATAAGGAATGTATCCAGCAGTGTCCCCCATAATGACAGAAGATGCTTTGATCCAGCGAACACTTCTATCAACTGAGATGGGAGAGAACCCTGCTCTGGAGGGCTAGGGAACCCTTTGGAACAGCTTAGGTGGTGATGGTGAACTGGTGATAATCAACCAGTGGCGTAGCGTGGGTTGTCAGCACCCGGGGCAAGGCAAGTAATTTGCGCCCCCTAACCCGTGGATTTTAGCACCCGAGTGCGAGCGCCCCCCCCCATGTTGCACCCGGTGCGGCCGGCACCCTTGGCACCCCCCACGCTACGCCACTGTTCCAACGTTCAGCTTCACTGGATGCCCACGAGTTATATTGTACAGAGAGAGGGATAAAAACTTTCCTCTCTGTCCACTCTCTCCTTGCCATGCCTTAGTTTTGCAGGCTTCTCTCCTGTCGCCTCTTGCTTGCCTTTTCTCTAAACTAAAAACAAACCCAATGCTGCCGCCTTTCCTCAGGGCACCGGCCCCATCCCCTTGCTTAGATTCCCTCTACCAAAGCTGAAAGCAGCCTGAAGTTTCTCCTCCTGATCGTGAATGGGAAACAGCTGGCGAAGCCGGCGGCCTGCCAGGGAAGGGATCTCTTCCTAACCTGCTCCACGGAGCCCGTTCCTTGCAAGCGCTCCGTGTCCCTCGGATGGCGAGCGCCTTTGGAAACGCGGAGCAGGCGCTTGCCAGCGAGCAGCCCCCCCCGCCCCTTCCCAAGCTAATCCTTTTAAAACTGAAAGCCCCTTAACCCGCTGGCGAGAGGCTTAGCCGGGCCTCGCCCGCCCACCGGCTTCCTCTCAGAGGTTTTTGGGGAGCGCAGGGCGTGGCGAGGCCCGGCGGCGCGTCGGGGTGCGGAGGCTGCCCGTGCCGGCCAGGCGTCGGTGGCGGCGTCGGCGCTGCTGCAGCGGCTGCTCCTCCTGCAAGCAGTGAGTGGAGCGCAGCCGCAGCGGCGGCGGGGGGCGCGCGCACGCTAGGGCGCAAGGCTGGTGGTGGCTGCGGGGAGCCCGGCGGAGGAAGGAACTTGTCCCTTCCCTCTGGACTCGCGCCCCCCCCAGATGTTGCGCCCGGTGCGGCCGGCACCCTTGGCACCCCCCACGCTACGCACTGTAATCAACTTCCTGTGATGGAAGCCTCTAGGATATACAGTGGTACCTCGGGTTACATATGCTTCAGGTTACATACGCTTCAGGTTACAGACTCCGTTAACCCAGAAATAGTGCTTCAGGTTAAGAACTTTGCTTCAGGATGAGAACAGAAATCGTGCTCCAGCGGCGTGGTGGCAGCAGGAGGCCCCATTAGCTAAAGTGGTGCTTCAGGTTAAGAACAGTTTCAGGTTAAGAACGGACCTCCGGAACGAATTAAGTATTTAACCCAAGGTACCACTGTAAGAGCCTTCTGTCAACATAAGGATTGTCATTGGATACAACTCTGACACTACAATCCTTTATCTGGAAGCAAATCCCATTAAACTTGATTTGCCTTACTTCTGAGTAGACATAAGATTGCTCTGTAATTAGGTATCATCAGAGATGGAATAAATTATATTAAGTAAAATAATCAATTTCATTCCTATACAGTGGTACCTCTGGTTAAGAACTTAATTCGTTCTGGAGGTCTGTTCTTAACCTGAAACTGTTCTTAACCTAAAGCACCACTTCAGCTAATTGGGCATCCCGCTGCTGCCGTGCTGCCACTGCACGATTTCTGTTCTCATCCTGAAGCAAAGTTCTTTACCTGAGGTACTATTTCTGGTTTAGCGGAGTCTGTAATCTGAAGCATCTGTAACCCAAGGTACCACTGTATTATAACCTGAAATTCAGTAGCAAAATTACAAGTGGCTTTCATATTGTTCTATTCAAAAAATGAAACATTTGCCCAAAGGAAACCCAAACCTCGGTGCTACTCCTAGGCATAGTTAATGTCAAATGCTATTTTCCTCAAAAAAGAGGAAACTATCACCTAGTACAGGGGTTCCTTTGCTTATATTATTTTTGTATCACTTTTTTTTTTACAATCTGAATTCTATGAAACCAAAATTTAAACATTAGGCAGAAAAAAAATCATTAAGTGGTTTGTCATGATCCTCAGCAATTCTTAAGTGGTCCATAGAGGAAAATGTGGCAACTACTGACCTAGTGGAAGAAGCTACAGGGGGGAAAGCATACCTGAAATAGTGACCATGCGGTTGAATTGATATTTGACACCATCTGGGAATGGAAGAACCTTGATCACTGCTTTATTTTCTTTCTTTTTTTACGTGTCTATCCCACATTTCTTCCATGGAACTCAGGGTGGTGTACATGGTATTTCTTCCCTTTCCCTCCTCAAACAACCCAATGAGGTAAGTCAGGATGGGGAAAAGTAAATGACCCAAAGTCACCCACTCATCTTCATGGCTGAATGGGAATTTGAACCTACATTTCCCAATTCCTGGTCCAGGACAGTTGAAAGATTGGATATATTTTACGCTTAGCAATACTCAACAAAAATAAAGCAAGACTTAACCAAACAAATGCACCTCTTTCAAATGTCCATCAATTCCACAGCTGAAAGAAATCTGCAAAGCAAAATAGGAAGCACAATTCACATTCTTGCTTTCTTTTTAGTGCCACTTTAATTTCTGGTAAAATTCCAGATCAGGAGTTTATGTTTCAAGGCATCTCTCCAGAAATCTACCAGGCTCAGTCTAAACAAGGCTTAAAACAGCCAAAGGGAAACTATTGATTCCCCCCCCCCCCACGCCTGCATACAGTAAATGTGAAAATCCATTGTACATTCCCATAGGATGCATTATATTTATTGTTGTCTACCCCAAAACAAGGGCTCAAGGTTATTGCTTTAAAAGCATTTTGTGTTTTAATGCACCACTAAGTCCACTGAAAGCAAAGATGGTGTGCCCAGCATTTTCCAAGGGAAGAGCACAATGGGTTGTTTCCAGTGGTGTCATTTTGTTTGCAGAAAGATTCCCCCTCATACAGAAAGCCTGTTTGCATCCTTGCCTGTCAATATTGAAAGCTTATGTTTGTGCATGGTGTTGCACAACTGCTCCTGCAACTCATTTTGCAAAGTTCCACATCTAGATGCATAACCTATGCATTGCAACAGCAACCGATATATGCATTGAAGGTTGTCATAAGTGAAGTATTTTATTCCAGTATTTCAACAAACAAAAACAGAATGCTCATTTTCACAACACACTTGCATACTGTGTTGGCATCACATACATGAGAATCAATGCCTTCATGCATGATGCTGCAATCAGATGCAACGTGGCGTCATAGCTTACAACCCACTGCTAACTTCTGGATTGCAAAACAAGCTGTTTTTTATACAAATATCACATTTGTGTACAACGAATCGATTCAGCAAATGTTGAAGCGATATGAAAATCTAACATGGGCGTAGCTAGGATTTTCATGGTGGTGGGCGGGCAGGACTTTGCTAGAGGGGCAGAACCAACGTGATTGGTCAGTTAAGTATTTCTATTGTTTTATTTCCCCTCCTCCCCCCCTTGGCTATGCCCATGAAACCTAACAGATAATTCCAATCACAATGCCTACAAAAATACACAACTCTATTCAGCCACTCAATATAAAAAATTGTAAGGTTGTAGTTTGCCCATGAGGCTGTGCACTGGCACAATCTGTGGACTGCCATTCCGCCCCCCCCCCGCCCCCCAAGCTGACACTATCATGAGCCATGTGGAGCAATGTGGCTCAGGCAGCACATAGAAAGGGGTGTTCGACTATGGATCCTCTTCTACTGCTGGCACTGCAATTTACCAGTTAGCCAATTGGCTGCCAGACACTACTACCAATCTCTCTTCTTCTCTTCTGTTTACTATCCCACAGGGCTGGTGCCATGGACAATCCTGGCTTCCCCTGAAGAAGGGGAGTTTTCTCAAAATGTTTTAAGGGGATTTTAACTATTTCTAAGCTTTATTTTTAAAGTGCCAGAAAGAGCCAGCAGTGCAGACACTCCCTGGAGAACCTCATCCACAATAAAGAAGGAACCCTTATTCTCAGACCACAGCTGGAAATGCTTGTGCTATCACCATTTTGTCAGCAATTGGCTGGGCAGGAGGATTGCAGAGCATGCGAGGGAAGGGGAAGCAACCAGACCAGTCTCAGACTGGCCCTGCATATTCATTCCATCCGTAAAATAGAAGAGTATCCAGAACCCCTCTCCTACCTGGGGGCAAGTCAGTATGTCAAGTCCCCAGTCCAGGGTCATCCAATGTCCAAAGTCTAATCCAAAGCACAGACCTGCAGAGATCTTGAAGCATCCAAGCTGACATCCATCAACATTGCCAGTTGAGTAGACGCAGTGCCTCAGTTCTGCTGCCCTTTTGTACTTTGCATGCTGATTGCAGCACCTGGGCTTGATGAGGCAGGTGACCCTCACCTGTGCCAAGCCTCCTCCAGCTGAGGAATCACATCTCCTGCCAGAGCTAGTGAGCCCCACCTGGCCAGCAAGTGAGCTGAGTTGTGAGCCCTTGCCTGCCTCAGTCTCTTGGCGGGCCCTGCCCGCTGCTCCCTACACCTCAGAGCAGGCTTCCTCAACCTCAGCCCTCGATGTTTTTTGACCTACAACTCCCATGATCCCTAGCTAGCAGGACCAGTGGTCAGGGATGATGGGAACTGTAGTCTCAAATTACCTGGAGGGCCAAGGCTGAGGAAGCCTGCCTCAGAGCCTGTGGTATTTGTGGAGACAGGGCCCCTCTGGCTCTGGTGATAGGTTCTGCTGCTCTGGTTCCTGTGCAATAACCCCCCCCATCCCCTTGTCATCCTCTCTCACCCCATACTTCCTACACCAACCTCTCCTTCCCCATCCCCAGCTTGCCCCGGTGTATCCCAATCCTGGCTACACCCCTCACCAGGATCCTCTTGCTCCTCCCCGTAGTCCTGCCAGTTCACGACAAAGAAACAGGAAGCTTAATTTGTTCCTGTTTTCAGTCTCAACTCAGTAGCTACTCAGTCCTAGAACCAGCTTCTACAATTCTGCAACGCTGTAGCATGACCAACCGAAGCCAGAATGAGGATGTAGAGATGGAAAGATTGGGGCCATGAATTTGCTCCGTTTTCAAGACATGATTTCATTCTGTGGAACACATCAAGATGGCTATAATTGGAGACACAGTTGCAGAAGTTGTGTGGAACCAGACCCTTGCCTTAAGACATAGGAGTAGAGAGCAGTTTGATACGCTAGGGGAAACAGTGGTAGGCCACAGAAGCCCTTTTACTTTCTCCTGTAATTCACTACCATGGGGGAAAAGAAGAGCAGACCCTGTCTTTGTATACATCTATCCCAGCACAATAACTGAAAGTGTATGTTTTAGATTATTCTTCATCCAAGGAATAAGCACAGCCAACCTTTTCGTTTTCATGGGAAGCACTTCAGCCCCATGAGCTTTCTCTTTGTCTTTAAAATGAAGAATTACAAAGCACTGATATATTTGCAAGTGGGCTTCCATTGTTGCTCACTAATGTCAGGGTCCCCTGTGTGAGTTAAAGGCTACATGTACAGGGCTCACCAATTGAAGGAAAGTAACAGAAATTCAGGTATTGATAAAATGACTTTCTTAAATCATTTTAAGAAATAGAAACACATACTGCGCACAATATAGCTGATGTTATATCTTTAGTGCATTTGAATTACATAAATGCCAATCTGAAAATATGTAAAGAATATTTAATTTGCAGTGGCACATAAAAACAACAACATGACTATAGAAAACATGGTGTTGCTCAACAGGCTTTGTACAAGGAGGAGGCATTATTAAGAAAGCACATTGATTCCAACATTAATTTCCTGAAGAAGTTGCAGTGATACATTAAAATTTTACAGCCAAGGACCATTGGTTTATGTTAGTTTGTTCCAGGATTTCTCTTTTGAGTGCATGTTCTCATGCTCCTCGTGAACCTACACGGCAGAATCATTCTATTTTGGAGCAACATTTTGAGCAACAAGAGCATATGGGACTTCTATGAGGGTGGGGACAGAACCAAAGCCATAATCTCCCATGAACAAGCAGAAGATTTATTCACAACTCATTGGATCTTGAAACACATCCGTGCAATGTTAAATAGTTGCAAAAGATGTACACATTATGCAGGCATGCAGTGCTTTTTTCTGGGGGGGTACACAGGGGTACACATACCCCTAAACATTTTGGGAATCTAAGTTTGGCCTCACTCAGGGACAGTATTTCAATATGAGTAGGAAAATGAGAGTACCCATAAACTTTTTTTTTTTTTTTAGAAAAAAAGCACTGCAGGTATGTATTAGGACTACTTCACACTTTCCACAATTAGTTCATAAACTATGGCAAGCAAACATGCAGGGTTTGCTGCTGCTGCTGCAGCAGTTGTTATGGACACAATTGTTGACAACTGCATGTAGGATTACCACAAATTACAATCCACCTATATGCTTCAAATAAATTCCTACACAGAACTGTGCAATGTATGAAAACTGCCCTTACTGCTCTCTTAGTTCATGCTAACTCTCAGGCTGCATTCTAAGAAAAGCATCCTTAACAAAAGGCAAACATGTATACACAATGAATACACAAAACATTAGTGTATTAGGGATAGCTTCACAAACTGGGGCAATCTCATAGGATGTCTGATTTATTTGTTCTATTTGTTCTGGCATTTGCTCCATAATGGTTGTATTAAGTTATTGTGGTATTTTATATTGCCTCTTTTTACGTCCTTGATAATGTGGGCTCCTACATTTTCAAATTATTGCACCAGAAGAGTTATTACAAATTTCACATGGTTTACTGGAGTGGCATCTCATGAATATAGAAAGGAAAGAAAAAGATACCTGGAAAGATGATTGGATACACACCATTAACTATACATAGATCTCATAGCATTTGAGCAGTATGAGAATATATTCAGTATCCCAAGCTTTCAAAACTTATTTACTACTAAGTTATATTGCATTCAGGGGGGAAATGGCTGAGTTTTTGTTTTTTTAAAGCCATATATTCCATAATGTAGTATATATAAACAATATTAGCATTTTTTTTCAACTAAGCAGAAAGATGAAATTGCACACAATGCAATCAATTTATATTTAGTTTCCAGCTGACTTGCAGATCAACAGATGTTTATGTGAAATATGTGGGAAGCATAATTAAGTAAATGTGCAGCAAATTCAAATCTCTATCACTCCACATTTAAAAATAAGGGCTCTCTATAAAACACTGCCACTGGTAAACAGATAGGACCAGAACGGTGTCTTCTGACGCATGTAAGTCACCTTCATAAAAATAAACCTCAGGGTTCCATTTTAAATCTATTCAATCATTATCTTCTGGGCTGGAAATATATGGGGCATGGTTGCTTAAAGCAGGGGTGGTTTAACTTGGTGCCTTCAAGATGCTGTTGGACTCAAACTCCCATCAGCTCCAGCCAGCCTGGCTAATGATCAAGAATGATGGGAGCTGTAGCACAACGTCTGGAGGGCCTCAAGTTCCCCACCCTTGGTTTAAAAAATAAAGAGGGACAAGGAAATAAACATTACTAATGTTTGATTTTTTTCTGTCATAAGATTGCACAGCTGCTTCAGTTATGAAGCTACTACTGTAGTTGATTTCAAGGTTGGAAGAGCTGTCACTGAAGCAAACTTTGGAATCTGCCATCTGCAGAAGAAAAAGCAGCAAGTGCTAGGAAGAAGAGCTAAAAGACGGAAAAGAGCGCCTTGCATTTGTGCACTTTCATGACTCTGGCTTTACAACACGTGTTCTCTTCAAGTCTTCCACAATTTGTCAATACAGTGGTACCTCGGGTTACAGATGCTTCAGGTTACAGACCCCGCTAACCCAGAAATAGTACCTCAGGTTAAGAACTTTGCTTCAGGATGAGAACAGAAATCACACAGTGGCGGAGCGGCAGTAGAAGGAGGCCCCATTAGCTAAAGTGGTGCTTCAGGTTAAGAACAGTTTCAGATTAAGAACGGACCTCCAGAACAAATTAAGTTCTTAACCCGAGGTACCACTGTATGTAACAAATCATGTTTGGACTTCTTTTGGCTTTCTACCAATTAAATTCATTCAGCCAATTATTTGTGGCACCAAAACAAGTCAGTTTTATGATCAAATGATCATAGTTTATTGAGTAACTATATATACTGTACATGGAGTTTTAGGAATGAATTTGAGCTCTCAAATTTCAGTGGCCCCCTGTGCAATGCTAAAATTTGGCGCCACCTGCCTCTCGCACTCCCTTCTACAGCATTGTCTTGGTACCCCCAGCACGGCCACACCAGTTGCACCACCCTAAAACTGCCTCTGATTGTTAGGCCTAATCCTAACAGGGCTAGTTTCATGGGGGAACATGGACATTCAGAAATTATCTTGACTTGATTGTTTTGTGAATGACTCATTCAATGAAATCCAGAGCTTGACCCCCCCCCTTTACTGACTACTGTGCAAATTAGGCTAGGTCTCTGTTTCAGTTTATTTCCCTTCATGATCTCAAGAGAGTGGTGCTACTACAGCCAGACTATAACCATTATACACTAAAACAAACAAGAGAGGCTGGCAAATAGGATGGCAGGTAAAGTCCAAATATACTAAACAGATCATGCCACAATGCTTTGGTGTGTGCATTGCACATATCACTGACAACTAGTCGGGGCCGTCATAAGCATATCTGGTGCCGTGGTGCAAAGCTCCCTCCGGCGCCCCCCACCCCCGTTTCACAGAGTTTTTTAGGGAGGACAGCGCTGCCGGTGGGGTTGGAGGAGGCGGGCAGTGGCTGGAGGGCAGCTCCTCTGGCGGGGAAGAGGCAGAGAGTGGACTCGGCGCCTCCTGGCTCAGCTGGACGCTTCATGCCATGGTGGCCATGGCAGATGGAAGCTCCGGGCGTGGCACTGCTTCGGCGTGGCATAGCGGAGGCGGGCGAGGGTGGTGAGCTGATGCCGGGAGGCACCACGTCCAGCCTCCGCCTCTTCCCTGGCACCCTCCAGAACCTGGCGCCCTTGTGCCCCGCGCCACTAGCCTCTATGGGTAAGACGCCCCTGCAACTAGTTGTACTGCTCCAAGGAAAGATGCCACAATCCCAACCTTAAACCTCCCCCCTCAGCTCCACTATTTTCTCCCAGTGCTTCTTGAGAAACTTTTAAACACTGATTAAGCCTGAGGTGAAACAAACAACTGTGTCTTTTGATAAAAAATAAATATCCTCAGCTCTTCCCGCATCCCAAAGAAAGAGTTACTGTTCTTAGAAAACAGCATGTTCCAATGCACTTGATAAATTCTCTCCAAGGGCTTGGCAGGCCCTTGTTTCACTTTTTATCGTTCCATGATATGACTAAGATTTCATTTCATTGCCTCCCCTTTCTTCCGCCCTCAGTGGCATCACGTACGGTGATGAATGCAAACAGCATTGCCTGTGTCAGAAATGCAGTTTATGTTAAAGACAAGTCATTCAAATAAAGTTTATTTTTAAACTACTTCTTTATTTTCAAAGTTAGATTGCTCAATTTTTTAAAAAGGACGTTGGTTCTGCTATGCAGAAGGGTGCTCTCAGATGCATTCGCTTAAACATCCTATCTACTCTCAAATGAACACACTCTGAGAAGTATGAATCGCTCCATCTGGAAGTGATTACATTTCAGAGGATGTGCAGCATTAAGTAATTTAAGCTTAGTGAAGTGCTTTTTTTTTTTTGTAAATAGACCCTTCAATTAAAACTATGTTTTAAAAATGTTCTAGTACATCTGTTGAAGACACGAATCAATGTATTCAGTTGATGTATAAAAATGAAAACCAACATAATATGTATTTTAAGCAAACCATGACCTCGTATCAGTCTCAGTAGAAGTACTATGCAGACATCCTGACCTAACCTTTTGCACTCTTCCCAGGTTGTTTTGGAAGCCAGGAGAACATTTATCTACAACATATACATTCATTAGCTTAGATCCTAATTCAGCTTCTACTGGCATGAATGTCTCAGCAGCAGCACCTTTGCAGTTACCTCCTGCAGTACCTCCCCACCCCCAAAAAAGTTATGGGGCCTAGTTGTGATCCAAGCTAACACATGTATGCCGGGAATGGGTCATTGTTCAGTGGTCAAGCACATGCTTTATGCAAATGGTTTGAAGTTGAATTCCAAGCATTCCCAGGTAGGACTAGGAAACACACATGCCTGAAACCCTGAAGATTCACCGTCCGTCATTATAGACAAGAATGAGCTAGATCAGGGATAGTCAACCTTTTTATACCTACCACCCACTAATGCATCTTTCTTGATGGTAAAATTTCCTTACCGCCCACCAGTGCTCAATGGAAGGAGGATTCAGTTTGTGCCATAGAACCCCCTATCCTGATCCATGATTGTAGTCATAAGATTGTTGCCTTTCACAGGACAGTATGTGTTTTGACTCCACAGAGTGGGAAGTGACGGAGACAGGATGTTTGTGTTACTGTGTTCCGTGAAGTGGGACTATTGTCCTTTGTTCTTTTTCTCTTTGCTGTCTGATGCTAGAGAGAGAGGGAGCCATGTTGCAGTGCTCCGTGTGTGTTTATATGTAAATAAAGTAGATTAACCAAAATGCTGAGTTGCTGAGGTCTGTTACGCAACTGCACAAACTCTGCAGATCTCTAAGTGTGCCGGTGTCGGTTGGCATTGGTCACTGTGCTGTTCGGGCTGAAGAAAGCTTTTGAAGCTCCCGAACGATTGACCAGGAGGGAGAGAACATGCCAGCCAGGCATGTGTCTCTGCCAGGGTCCTACTCGAGTGTAAGTTGGACTCCAGACACCGCCCACCTAGAATCCTGAAACGCCCACTAGTGGGCAGTAGGGACCAGGTTGAGAACCCCTGAGCTAGATCAACCAATTGTAGTTTCATATACTGCTTTACAGATTCATTGCCATGGAGTGAGATGAGAAACACTTCTCAAAAAGCATCTCTTGTCGACATAGTCATATTTCATTCATGATGTCAAACGCATTTAAGAAAGAGTGAAAATCATTACTCATCTTAAAACTCCAATCTGTAAAAATAGGAAAATATTTCCTTCTATGGGCAGGGGTGGAAATGAAATGAATGGTACAACAGTGAGAAGATCTAAAGGTGATGTCTTCATAATACACTTCAACCATACTTGCATGAAATGGACCTAATACATTAAGTTCACCAGGCATATACACAGAGAAGGGAAATATAATTCTTACCCTGATTAGTAGGATCTCCCCATTTTCATGCAGCTCCTATATATCTCACATGCAGCAGCAGATTTTGGTTGGTGAGCATAGTGCAATAGATACAAAGTATATGTACAGGAATAGATCAGTCAGGGAAAAGCAAGATACTGCTATTTGTATCTTTAACAGCTACGTTGAAAGGGGAGTTTTAGCAAACGAAGCTTGTAATTTTGAGTGAGAACAGCTGCATCCATACATTTCCTCTTCAACACAACTGCTATAAGAAACAGAAAGCCCCGTCCTCCTTTCGCAGAGCATGCTGATCTATCAGACAAATTGGTATTCAGGGTGCAATTCAACACATTGCTGGGGGGGGTATGTGTCAGGGGAATGAGATCTCCTTGCACAATGGGACTTCCCCCTAAACCTCTTCTGGGGGTTCCCACTACTCTCCAGAGAAGATTTAAGGGGGAAGAGAGGGGGGAAGAAGACCATATTTTGTTAACCCAACTTAGTTGCATCCTGCCCTCTGCATCCAAGTATTTTTTGCTGCGTTGGTATCAAATGTTCATGCCAATATATGAATCTTACTCAAACTTCAGGTTTTAAACAGAGCTAATCATAATTGAATACAACACTTTCCTGAAAATTTCATTAGAATATTTCAGAAAACTTTTTTAAAAAAACAACCTCTCTCTAACTGCATTTGAACATAAATAGAAGCTATTGCCTAATTTTTTTAAAAAAAAGCTACACGGATTAGTAAAACTGCTTACTGAAACAGAGACATTAAATGCATGCACACATTGAGGTATTAGTGTTATCAGCAGCTATACTTTTTCTTTCTCAAAGAAGCAAAACTAGTCAGCCAAATATGGATTAAATAACTTGATTCAAGACACGCTCACTTTTATTCCTCTCTCTTGTTCTCAATTTCATTTTCATTTTCTTCTCCCTTACTCTGACCTGTTGTATACCAGAAGACTGATCGCAGTACATCTAAACTGCATTATGTCCCTATGTGTGAATCTGGTTTCTGAAATGAAGAAATTAGTTTTATGAAACTAATACAAGGGCAGAACATGTAAAAACAACTACTTTCATTTTCCCCCATTAACAGTCATTCTACATCTTTGTACAGAGGCTGCAGAGTATGCAACTAAATACTCAAGAGGTATCATCAGTTTAATTACATTCTTGACTCAAAAAATCATAAGAAATTGCAGAGGAAGAACTTCACTTGCTTACATTATGGGAACTAATATCACAGTCAATAATCAGCTGACAGAAGTGTTTTTTGGAGGAAAGAAAACTTACTTGACGGTTCAATATAGTAACTAAATTTAGGGGTATGACCCAGAGTTGTTTTGAAGCCTGGTCACCTATGGCATGTAAGATTAAAGCAGGCCTGAACTTTTTTCAGTTTTACTTTTTGTGTCAAAAGGCACAGAGAACCAGCTCAAGATATTTTGGAACTGGGCCAAGGAACAAGATTGCACTTTCCCTTCCACATACAGAAGCTGACTGGATTGCCAGCAGAGTCTTACTTCAACAGTGATGACAAGATGGCATCTTCCACTGCACCTGAGGGCAAGCTGAAGTGGCAGAAGACAGGTCATGTGGCACACCTAGCTCTCCGTTCCAATAGCTAGAGGTAGATACCAATACCCAGCTATCTGCCATCTCACACTAACTAATAGTAGGGCTGATTTGGAACAGGGACATTCAACAAGGGAGAACGGGTTGTTGTTGTTTTTGTCAAACTGCAAAGGAAATTACTCAAAAATCTGAAGCTTTTCTGTGTTTTCAATGAGACTTGTACCACCTCAGTTATCTTTAAACTGAACTTCAACTGGATAGTCCTTCAAAGAAAGGATTCCTTCAAACCGTTCTGTACTCGGACAGTCCTTCAAAGACAGGTCTGTCTTCTGCAGGGTCCACAAGACCACCCTAGAACCTATATATTTTGTAGACACATCAGGTCTTTCAGACTGTAATCTGAATCAAAACAGGGCCCCAAAGCAGGGACATCAGTTCCAGTTCCACTCCCTGCTCAATGGATGCTCAGAGAATGTTCATGCTGATGCTGACTGTCACATTGGGAGGAGGCTGACCATTGGGAGGAGGCCAAGCCCAGAGCCCGGCTCCATGGTCAACCTCCTCTGCCCCCTCAAGATTGGGAAGGGGGGCAGAGCTCCTTCCCAACAAACATTGGGGCGACTGAAGACACCTCAGCCCTATAGAGTTGATGTGAATGTTAGGGGACACCTGCCCTTTTGATCTCTTTCCCATTACATCACACAGAGACACTGTCTCTGGTTCAGCACCTCTTCCAACAAGTTTTTTAAGTGAGTATTTTTACCCCCATTTGTATCTGTAATAAATAATAATAATAATAATAATAATAATAATAATAATAATAATAATAATAATTTATTTGTACCCTGCCTATCTGACTGGGTTGCCCCAATCACTCTGGGCCGGCTTGGATTTGAAATGTTTGTTATATATGTTTTTTACTGCAATTTTTTGGGGAGATGTTTCATGGGAAGTGATTCATAAATGACATAAATTAAACAAATAAATTCATCCTGGATTCTGCAACGTTTGGATTTTGGGAGCAGCACTGAGATTTCCCCCTCTCCCTTCAAAAGCATGCCTTTCATTTTGCAATGGCACATTACTGTCAAGCACTCCTCACTGTGAAGAATACCATACCTGAGTTTTTAGTGCTCAAAAATGGCCAACCCTGTAATATCAGGTCAAAGGTGGAGATTCAGAAAGGTTCCATTGTCGCTAAAACAGGCCAATACCTCAGCAGAAACTTCAGCTGAAAATTTAATTGTCAGGTTCCTTTTATCTTTTTGTCAGGCTAGCACACCCTGCATGAGTACGGCAGAGACAAACAGCTGGGAAGATGAGCAGGTTTACACAGGTAAGTTTATTACCTCATGGCTTATCAGCAATTAAGTCAGGAAATAACTACACCATGACATAGTGTGGCAGTTGGTATGGAGCTCTGTTCTTGTTTTGGGAAACTTTCAAGTTTCATTTACTACCTGTTGAAGAATTTGAGTGTAGCCAATGGCAACAATTGAGAAAGCACTGACTAACAAAACTTCAGTCAACCAATCAAAGCAGGCCTAGATAAGAGGAGTCATTTATTAACATGAAATCTCAGCAAACCTCAGATAATGTCAGTTAGAAAGATAATACTATCATCCAGTTCAGAATTAAAGGGACAGCCTACATTAGCTATATGCTTTCCTTGAAGCAAAGCACACAATTTCAGCATGCAGGAATTTTCTTTAATCTATCTAACAACACTGCAGAAAAATCAATAGACTGGGCAACATTAAGCATACAGATAGTAAATGTCTGTAGTCTCAAGTGACAAGAAAAAAACATTCAATATGGAACTAAGAACACTTTCAAACTTTCCCCAAATGTCTTGTTTAATCCCATTAGAATGGATCCAAAGTGTTTGCTGCATGAATGGAGCTTACCCCCAGTTCAAAGACTAAAAAAATAGGAATCAAGCCATTGATTTTAATTTAAGAATATCTGCTGTACAGATGTGTCCCCAACAAGAAACACGTTTCCAGCGATTTGTTTTTGTGTATCTTCGACAACACATTGGATTGAGTTTATACTGTGCAATGTGGCCCAGAATTATCATGCAGCATCTGTTGGCAGTCAGTGTTGCACTGATGCCTGTCCAGGGATGTTCTGCATGCGGCTGTGTCTAAGAGCCACCAGCTATCTACACTTCCCACAGTGTTCCTAATATACCAGACAGGTAATTCTCCCAGGGTCCACCAAAGGACACTTCATTGAAGGCCACCTCTAAACAGTGACCCAGATGAACATCAGGTCTGTCTGCTGTGAAATGGTTTCCCATGCACATAAATGCAGAACTGTGCTTCTAAATAAGGATTCGTGCCCAACAAAGCCATGCCCCTGATGTTCCAATGTTTTGGAATGTTGTTTTAATGTAAAGGCTGAACACATATGTACATACATGTCACCTTTTTTTTAAAAAAAGGGAAAAGTGTTTAAACAAAAAACAAACCCACAACCCAGAAAGTCACTTTTGAGACTGTGGGAGAGCTATCTGCGCTGAGGTTATGCTCTGAAATGTGGAGCAATATGGAATTTCCAGGGTTTGTGCTTTTAACCATTAACTCAAATGTAAATCCAGTTTCTAACCACTGTGCAAAGAATGCTGATGGATGAAATGTGCATATTCACTTTCAATGGGAAATGTGCTGAACTTTCAATGGGAGTGTTAAGAAAGGTGGAAATGTATGTGTAGACCAACTGAAAGCTTTGGCACATCTCTGTATTTGTGCCTTGTCCTTTGCATTGATGAAAATAGTTTAAGAACAGCATCAGACTTAAAGAACTAAAACACATTTAACATCAAATGGTATACATTTTAGTCAACTCTCATGTCCAGCAGAAATTTGTCGTCCGTCCCCCCCCAATACATACCTTACTGAAAATGTCATTGCACACCAAGGCCAAGTGTAAACCTACGCCTGGGAGATGCTGGTGGGGAATGTAGCTGCAAGTAGAATGTTAAATGAAGACTGAATTCCTTACAATTTTGTCAGGTAAACTGATCAGTGTGTAAACTCATTGACAAAAGGCCAGGCCAAACCTATTGTGAAAGCTCCAAATGAGTACGTATCTCAGTATCAGGCATAAGTGAGATTTAGCAGGAAAATGGGCTTTGGATAGCATTCTGAGTGGGAATTTAAGGAATTATGATTACAGTGGTACCTCTGGTTATGAACTTAATTCGTTCCGGAGGTCTGTTCTTAACCTGAAACCATTCTTAACCTGAGGTACCTCTTTAGCTAACGGGGGTCTCCTTCTGCCACCAAGTCGCTGCCGCCTGATTTCTGTTCTCATCCTGAGGTAAAGTTCTCAACCCGAGGTACTACTTCCAGGTTAGTGGAGTCTGTAACCCAAAGTGTTTGTAACCCGAGGTACCACTATATAGACTATTAGTGTAGGTCCTAGAAGGTATGGCGTATCCAATGAAATATTATTGTCCAATTTGATAAATATATATTTACTTCATTTATGAATGGCTTCCCAAAAAACATCCAAAAGGAATTTAACGATATGCAAACTATTCTAACAACCTGAAAAAAGTATAGCCATTTAAATCGATATTTCTGGTTGCATTCTAATGC
This sequence comes from Podarcis bocagei, assembly GCF_964188305.1. Classification (NCBI taxonomy): domain Eukaryota; kingdom Metazoa; phylum Chordata; class Lepidosauria; order Squamata; family Lacertidae; genus Podarcis; species Podarcis bocagei. The sequence continues at coordinate 867,671 of NC_138127.1, read as the reverse complement.
CATAATCTTCAAGCAAAGGAAGCCACTTACAAAGGAGCAGCAGCGATGAACACAACACCGGTTCAGATCCTCCTGCTGGCCAGCTAGTAATCGTGTGTGGTGCAGCACTAGTACCCTACAGCAGCAACACTCTCACCTCACAGAATTGATGTCTCTGCTCAACGAATGTTCAACAAATGTTGAGCAGAGACATTAAACCTGTGGGACACCAGGCAGGAAGGAGAGTCTAATAATAATAATAATAATTTATTATTTATACCCTGCCCATCTGGTTTGGTTTCCCCAACCACTCTGTGCGGCTTCCAACAAAACATTAAAATACACTAATTCATGAAATATTAAAAGCTTTTCTAAACAGAGCTGCCTTCAGATGACTTCTAAAAGTTTGGTAGTTGTTGTTCTCTTTGACATCTGCTGGGAGGGCGTTCCACAGGGTGGGTGCCACTACCGAGAAGGCCCTCTGCCTGGTTCCCTGTAACTTGGCTTCTCGCAGTGAGGGAACTGTCAGAAGGCCCTCGGTGCTGGACCTCAGTGTCCGGGTAGAACAATGGAGTTGGAGATGCTCCTTTAGGTATACTGGACCGAGGCCATTTAGGGCTTTAAAGGTCAGCACCAACACTTTGAATTGTGCTCGGAAACTTACTGGGAGCCAATGTAGGTCTTTCAAGACCGGTGTTATATGGTCTTGGTGGCCACTCCCAGTCACCAGTCTAGCTGCCGCATTCTGGATTAGTTGTAGTTTCAGGGTCACCTTCAAAGGTAGTCCCACATAGAGTGCATTGCAGTAGTCCAAGTGAGAGATAACCAGAGCATGTACCACTCTGGCGAGACAGTCCACGGGCAGGTAGGGTTTCAGCCTATCTTTTCCCAGAAAGACCCAGCCACCAGTCAAGTGGGTATCATCCTGTTTGCCTCTCCTTCCTGCTTGCCGCCCTGGTGCTGGGTTCAGGCCTCAGGTACACAGCCGTGGTGATTATGGCAGCTTCCCAAAGCACTGCTGCAGTCCTGTATAGCTCCACTAGCACACACTTTTGGTTCACATATTCCTAACTTCATGTGATTGTGAGCATAAGTCAATCTCAGGAGGGTCTGGACGGAATAAAGAGATGGCTGGAATTAAGAGAAGCTGCCATGTGTATAAAGCAGCCTTTAGGGCAGGAGCATTAAAGGTAGATTCTTGTGGATCTAAAAATGAACACACAAATTTAGGTTCACATTTTCCAATATGCTTAGCAAATAGCAGCAGACCTTTAAGGTTATATATGAATGGATGATTCAAGCGCTCAGCATTTTGGAGAAGCATGCATTGTTCTGCAGAGCAGATGTACCACATTTCAGTTATAAGCCATTAATTCCTGCATTGTTTTCTCCTCACACCACACATAGCTAAAGTAAGCCCAGAGATAATAGGAAGCACTTAGAGATTAGTGAATCCCAGTAGTAAAACTAACAGAACATTCTTTGAATTGCAATCTTCCTTAGTGTGCCCTCTGAGAATATGTAGTCAGTTTCTTGTTCCTGGACATCTTTCCCTCCATAACTTTTTGCAAGGAAAAACAGAATGGCGGATAGCATTTGATTAAAGTAAATTTTAACACAGCCTGAAACTGCCCAAAACAAAACCTGTCAAGTCAGCATATTGAACAGACTTCAGAAGCAGTCTCAATAATATACACACATGCGTGCACAAGACACAGGCTAGAGGAAACGAGAGCTAGCCTCTTGCATCAATTAATCTCAAGAGCCAAAACACTTGAAGTCTAGACAGCCACTTTACAATGCCATGTGAAAACCTGTAAACAGCTCCAAACACAGAGTTGAGCCCCACTTTTGTATCAGCTTTCCGATAGCTTCTGGTAGAATGATGTTTCCGAATGAATGCAAAGTGAAGTTTCCTGGTCTTGTGTGTCTTGAACAATCAGCACAAAGCCTCTCAAATATCCTTCATTATGTGGTGCAGGACAAAGCTTTTTGTTAAAAATACTACTCTTGCCAAGGGAGCTCTCCTGTCCTAATTTTCTAAGGAATTGCTTCATAATCCTAAAATTATGGGACTATTAAAGGAAAGCTTTAAATAAACTGACATGCGCTTTAAAAATAATTGCCACATAATTTGAATTGTCCTGCTTCAATAAGCCTTGTTGCCCACCCACCCCCAATTCAATCAGCCTTCTGACATGTAAAGGTCAGAGTATGCCACATGTTTTGATCAGTTTGGACGTACACACGGCATTAATACAAACCTGACACGGTAGTCAGTTTTAAACATGTTCCCAGTTGTCTGAACTGACAAAATTATATGACAAAATGCTTTCCATGTAAAAACAAAATGTAAATACCTTACAAAAAGTGCAAATGGATTTTCCAAGCAATAGTTCAAAAGTGAGGAGAAAACCAAAGCACAATAACTTTTTTAGTAAAACACAGACATGAAAAGCAAAAGCCAGCAGTGTTATTTTTCTTAAAGCAGAAGGAAAAGTGAAAGATGAGGCACTGATAGATAAAATCCCATCTTACAACACTGGTTTTGCTAGCTGATTCAAAGCCAGTAAAAGAAAAAGGAACAGAAATAAATACATAAAGCGATTAATGCTTTATTCTAGTAAATTTGTTTACTGTGGAAAACAGATTCACACTAAAAATATCAAAGCACTTTAAGAGATAATCTTTGAGAACCTTACTTTTTCACATAATTTGGAATTTGGTTGCTGAATAATCATCAGTATTTTATTCGAAAACTTGTGATTTTTTTCAGCTAGGACTTTTCCTTCAGCACTGCATACAAACTGTAGTGTTTGCAGTGAAATTCTGTTTCTTTGCCTACTCAGCCTATTAAAAAATAAATAAATCTTAATTTTATTTATATATAGATAATTGTTTTCAATTGATTCAAGTTCTGTTGTGCAAATAGAAGTCCTTGTGCAAACAAAACAATTTCATTGGATACAACCCTCTTTGATTAAGTGGTTTATGCATTCTAATAAATAGCTTAATACAGCTTATCAAAGCTTTATGATTGTGTATTTCATGATATTTACTATTATGGTTATTTTATGGTGTAAGTTTGCTCTTAAAGGCAGCCTTTAAGTCTTCTAAATGAATACAAATAAAACATACATAAAAGTTTTGCTACTCAATTGTTACTCCATAATGCTGCTTAAGAGTATCCCCACCCTGTGGAAACCCCACTCTGTCTAATCACTTCCTCAATAAATTTCTTTCCTTTAGATATTATTATTTATTAAATTTCTATGCGACCCTTCATCCAAAGATCACATGGTGGTTTACAATATAACAACACAAAAATACATACCATAATAGCAAACAAAAACAATACCCCCACCAGTGTATTTTTCCCTACAGGTACTCAAGGGTAGGGACGCGGGTGGCACTGTGGGTTAAACCACAAAGCCTAGGGCTTGCTGATCAGAAGGTCGGCGGTTTGAATCCCCGCGACGGGGTGAGCTCCCGTTGCTCGGTCCCTGCTCCTGCCAACCTAGCAGTTCGAAAGCACATCAAAGTGCAAGTAGATAAATAGGTACCACTCCGGTGGGAAGGTAAACGGCGTTTCCGTGCGCTGCTCTGGTTCACCAGAAGCGGCTTAGTCATGCTGGCCACATGACCCAGAAGCTGTACGCCGGTTCCCTCGGCCAATAAAGCGAGATGAGCGCCACAACCCCAGAGTCGGCCACGACTGGACCTAATGGTCAGGGGTCCCTTTACCTTTACCTTACTCAAGGGTACATAGTACCAGAACCATTTTTTTCTAGAAGAAAAACACTCGTTAAAAGTGTGGAACTTTTAATTAGTACTCAACTTCATGGTAAGTACTGGCACTTTTTTTCTAGAAGAAAAACACTGCCCCCCCCCCATTTAAAAGGCCATAGATTGTTTAATTAGCCAAAGGCCAGGGAGAAGTGGAATAATTTATCCAGTTTAAAAACTAGAATGATATTGCCACACAAGGTCTTTAAAATTAGTAAACAGCATTCCTTGCAAGGACCTATACTGGATCAACAATTTTACTCACTTATTGGTTTACGAATGTATGAATATGCTAAGAATATACAACTTCCTCAGTCAAATAAAAGATAACATGCATGATGTACTAGAAGATGAACAAATAACATTATGCATTCATCACTTCCCGCAAAAAATAATTTAGACTGATTCGAAGAGGAATGTCAATTCAAATTCTGTCTTAGCTGAAAAGTACATTGTGGCCTATGCTAAATAAAATTCAAGATGACATAATAATTTTCTTCCAAGAAGTGTGAGCTACTGTCCCATTTTGTAAAGCCACTTACATTTTGATATTTGCAACATAATGGCCTTCTTGAGTATGCTATAACGAAAGTTAAAGAAATGGCCAAGTTCAAGAACAAAATTGCTCATCCAGTAAAGATGATTCTTCCATATGCTAGGATGCAAAATACCTGCTTTCTTTGTCAATGCCTCATTATGAAATTTCTTTTACAAACTACAATCCTGATCAACTTGGTTGAACATTCTGACTTTTAAAGTAAAAATGTTTCAAGCTGGTGATACAGGAACAAAAACGGATGACTGCATCCTATTTCTCTTCACAGTAACCCATCCATTAAATAACACGAATATACAATTTTCACAATCTCACAATCCTCAGAAGCCTGAAACCACAAATTAAATGTATGTGGCTGGTTTTACTCCAAGGAAGCTGCAGGCAAAATCCACACTGAGTTCCTTCCATTGGTTAAGAATTATGGTACTAGTTCTCCCGGAAAGTTTCAGATCCCTATCCATTTTAGCACATGTTGCTGCACATGTGTAATTAATGTCTTGACAACACACTGACTCAAGGAATTTATCTTAACATTTATTAAACCTTTTGCAAGCACAATGCCCTAAAATGTAAACAGCTGTTGAGAAAGGCGATTAGTGGGATGGGAAGAAGAAGAAGAAGAATTAGAAGAAGAAGAAGTTTGGATTTGATACCCTTTCACTCCCGTTAAGGAGTCTCAAAGCGGCTAACATTCTCCTTTCCCTTCCTCCCCCACAACAAACACTCTGTGAGGTGAGTGGGGCTGAGAGACCTCAAAGAAATGTGACTAGCCCAAGGTCACCCAGCAGCTGCATGTGGAGGAACGGAGACGCGAACCCGGTTCCCCAGATTACGAGACTACCGCTCTTAACCACTACACCACACTGGGTAGGTCAATATGGTTATGATAGAAAGTTTGGTGCCGAAGTGTCAAAGTATGGCACAAATATAGACATCAGTGACACTCAACGTCTGCATGAAAATATTGCAAGAGTGCACTTATCTGACATGAGGTATGTGGCAACCAGACAGAGGGCCTTCTCAGATAATAGTCCCACTTTTATAAAACGTTCTCCCCTTTAAGATGGTTGCCTGGCAGTACTATTACTAAATTTTTGGTACCGGGTGGAGACATTTCATTTCCTTGGCTTAGATACATAGTGCTATTTAACATGTGCAGACCACTGAATTGTATCCAGCCCTGTGCAAGTTGGTTTCTGCTCAAGCAGCAAGTCTTTCCCTTCATCTCTCGAACCTCACATTCAGGGGTTGAAAGTGGCCGGAGAGGACAGGGAAGTTTTGTTTCACATGTGGAAGACTGTTGTGTAAACAGAACAGCAGCACTGAATGCAACATATTTTACCTTGGTTTTTGTATTTTATATTATTTTTGCAAACTGCCCTGGAAGGACTGCTGAAGGCCAGTATATAATTGGCTTTAAAAATGAATGAAATCAATACACAGAGAAAGAGAGAGAGTGTGTATATGAGGCTTGTTGTATGTGTTCGGTTTAGTATTACAGTCAATGGACTAAAATTCTTGTAACAGTGAAAAAATGAGAGCTTTCTGACTTATTCCAGAATGAATTACTACTACTACTACTACTACTACTACTACTACTATTATTATCATATGCTGTCCATCTGACTGGGTTGCCCCAGCCACTCTGGGGCTTCCAGAACTATATAAAAACACAATAAAACATCAAGCATTAAAAAGTTCACTATAGAGGGTTGCTTCAGATGTCTTCTAAAAATCATGTAGTTGCTTATCTTTTTAACATCTGATGGGAGGGCATTCTGCAAGAATTTATTATTATTATTATTATTATTATTATTATTATTATTATTATTATTATACTATGAAAGAGCAGTTGAACTGATAATACGGTGCATTCCAGGATGGCCAACAAGGTTTTTAGAACTATGGGAAAAGCAGTGTGCATTTTGATACAGAACACATTTTAATAAAAAACCCTAAAAGGACACAACATCAGTCTGTCATTTTCTGACAGCATGTGAAATTCACACAAATTGATTTTTCAAAACTAAGATTTTTCACACCCAAACTATCACACGTGCACCTCTTCCTGTTGATTGCACCATTTATTTTTATCAAGTATTTACAAGTTAAAGCCTGGTAGGTTTAATCATGCCGTATGCTCTGCTATGAAAACGAACATCTTATATCTTTATGTCATCAGAAGGCAAGCTAAGACTGGTTTTTGAAACTAAGAAATCACAATCAAATATTTTTCAACACCTGAAGGAGCAAGAATGAGCAGAATTTTTTTATATATATTATGTGTGGCTTAATATTTATGGAGAATACTTTGCTTTCTCTAGACTTTCATGACGTTTAAAAAGTAAGTGTTAATAACTCTCTTTCCATGCATACAACACATGTAGCAGTGTTTCTCAACTGGTGGAATACTCCACCATGTCTTTTTTTTAAAAGTGTTTGTGTGTGTGTGTGTGTGTGTGTGTGTGTGTGTATCATCACAATATTTCAACCCTTTTGAAAATTCAAAGAAAATAATTCGGAGAAGGGAGATTGACGGTGTATTTTGTTTTTTTATGTTAGCTAAAAGAGGGCATGGCTTTAAAAGATTGAGAAGCACTGTTCCATACACTAGTTTAGCAGACCTCCTCTTGCATCAAGGAATCGTGGGAACTGTAGTTTAGAGAGGAAGGGATTTCTAATAGAACTCTCAACACCTCATTAACTACAATTCTACACTCTTTAACCATTTTCAGGTAGTCCGTACAGCCAAGGGGTGTGTGGCTGATCAGAACAGGAAATGAAGCCCCACTCTTAACCTTCACACATTTATCCGAAGGTTCACAATGCCTCCCCCCCCCAAACAGGCAGGGGCAGAGGCAACCGTGGCAAATGGAGAAATGAAAGAGGCTTAATTCTTCCTTCCCTCACTCATCAGCTCCCCCATGCACTGATAAGCAGTGTGCTGATCAGAAAAACAAAGCCCAGAGTCTGACTGGAGATGTAGGTCCTCTGCAATTCTCTCTGCTTTCATGCTAGGAGACTTGGGGGGGACTGTCAAGGATGGAATGATTGGGGTTTTTTGCCCAAGCCTGTGAGGGGCGGGGGCATGGTTCTAGCATTTTTATTTTTCTCCAGAAGACCTCAGATAATTAATGTGTTAAAAGGGTAAAGGGACCCCTGACCATTAGGTCCAGTCGTGACTGACTCTGGGGTTGCGGCGCTCATCTTGCTTTATTGGCCAAGGGAGCCGGTGTACAGCTTCCGGTTCATGTGGCCAGCATGACTAAGCCGCTTCTGGTGAACCAGAGCAGCGCGCGGAAACACAGTTTACCTTCCCGCTGGAGCGATATCTATTTATCTACTTGCACTTTGACGTGCTTTCGAACTGCTAGGTTGGCAGGAGCAAGGACTGAGAAACGGGAGCTCACCCCATTGCGGGAATTCGAATCGCCGACCTTCTGATCGGCAAGTCCAAGGCTCTGTAGTTTAACCCACAGTGCCACCCGCGTCCCTCAATTAATGTATTAATCTTAAAAGACTTATTGTGAGGAAGCCCTGGCAGTTAATGTGGTCCGAAGCTGATGGCATCTACAGAGCACACATTGCCTCGGTGTTTCCATCTTGTGATAACTGATGGAACAGACAAACTTAGCAACTGGTTTGCTTGGTTAATGCAAAGGTCCAATGGAATCCCAGTAGTTTTTGAAAGTTGCCTACCCAGTGCTCAAGGCATGACAGTGATATCTATATTTTTCCCAGCATAGGCTAATCAGACATATATTGCCTCTGGGCAGAAAAGTTTAATTCTCAACCATTACAGCTAATAGCTACTGACAGCCTCTATCCTCCATTGAGATCCCCAGTCCTTTCAGAATCTATGTATGTGCCACAACAACACCTTCCAGTTAATCTAATATTAACACAGGTTTTTATTGTAATTTTTATATTGCATAATGAAGTACTTCCTTTTGCTTATCCTTCAGGGTGATCTACGGTTTCAGTGCTTGCAGAGACTCAGAGAGAAAATAACTTACTTTTGTCTGCTAAAATTCTGAAAACAGATATTTCTATATGTTTCCATAAAAGGGAACGTGGCGTCCCTCAAAATGTACTACAATATGGTAAAGATAATTTCTACACTAGCTGGAAAGTTGAACTTCAGTTTGTATGTAGTTTAAGATGTTCTACTACAAATTCACAAAACATTAATAATAATGAATTAGTAGTTCACAAAACATTAATAATAATGAATTAGTAAAAATCATCAAGCCATTCTACATGTACTGCAGCTGTTAATTTGGAGTATAAAATTACTATAAAGAAATGGAGCTTGTTTTATTTTTAACACATCCATATATATTCCTTCTTTCTCAATATGCCTTATTGTTTTACATACATAGATCTATAGGTCCTGATTTAACAATTCCATTACATAAAGTTCATGTTAGAAAGAAAACTGCCCCTTGTAAAAAGCTGGATACACAGTAGCCACTTATATAAGCCTCATTTTCAAATACCAACCTTAAGGGTGGAATCCATCATAATGCTAATATGAATATTCTATCAGTGCAATTTCTCCCTGTGCAAACATAACATTCTCTCCTTCTCTTTCCCCTGTGCTCTACCTAAATCTGTTCTAGGAGTTTCCCCATCCCAATGAGGCATGGGGAGGAAAAGGGAGGAATTTCCATTGTGCAAGAAGAAATCCTTGATGGAACTTGTTAGTAGAGTACAGGCCATAGTTACACACATACTCAATTTCCTCATACTGCTTGATTTCCAGACATTGGATCATTTTGGCTGCCTTCCTCTGTACACATTCCAGCTAGTCAATATCCTTCTTAAACTGTGGTTTCCAGAACTGGACACAGTACTCCAGATGTGGTCCAACCAAGGCAGAGCAGAGCAGGACTATAATACTATACTTCTGTGGATGCAGCTTAGAATAGCGTTAGGATTTTTTGTTAACTCATGTTAAGCCTGTTATCTACTAAGAGCCCTACGTCCTTTTCAAATGTACTACTGGCAAGTCGGGTGTCCCCCATCTTATATTTGTGCAGCTGATTCTTCTTGCCTAAATGTAGAACCTTCTCTTTGTCCTTATTGAAATTCATTTTGTTAGCTTTCGCCCAGTTCTCATTCCTTTCAGTAGGAATGTTTGTCAAAAGGGATGTATGTGTGTGTGGTGTCTCTGTCCAATATGTGCAGTCAGCAGTAATATACAAACTCAATGGAAAATGAGCAACTGTACAGTAGAACTTCACCTATAAGCTATTTGTTACATGGACTTCAGCTGTTAGATCTGTAGTTTCTGTAGTTTCTCCATAGCAAACCAGGAGACATTAACATTAAGAGGTTTGTTTTGTTTTAGTCTGCTAATTTACATTCTGGGGAGAAAAGGAAATCAACTTTCACATTGAATGGAGTTTTACAAACCCAGACTACTGTGCTCCTTGAAGACACTAAATCTGGCATGGCACACCTGTGTCTAATGTGATTTTCTGCATACTTGAAGTAATAAAGACCTGCAGGTGGGACTGGATTAGTAATGGGTCAGCTATAGAAGTTTTCAATTACAGGTTTCTGGTTCAACTCCAGTTCAGGTCAGTACTAACAAAGTCCTTACCATTTGGCAGCCACTCATTGGCCTATGTAAAATTAATTGATGGGTTCAATCCAGATCTCAGTGGTAATTGCCTATTACACAAAAGCCAGCAGCATGGTTAGGATTAATTGAAAACCATTTGCTGTGGGTTTTAGAAACCAGTTCAAGAACCAAAAAAAAATTATAAGATTTAAAAAATTGCCAGAAAATTAGGCTTTAACAGAAGTATAATTTTGATTTTCCTTCTACAAACTGAAGACCTAAATTAAATCATGTCTTCCCCAAAGGGGTAACTAGAGCAGGGGAATTAATTCAAAAATATAGCAATCAATCAAGAGGTCCAGCACTGTACTAACTCATCATATAGATGTGATACAATTACTACACTAGACACTAAAAGTCAAATTTATTATCTTCTCCCATATTGCACTAAATAGCTATGTGACCCTATCAGTTAAACTCCCTTTCAAAACAGAGATTGAATGCAGAATACTATAACCTGAAGAGAGAGAAAAACAAACCCATTACCAAGTGGATGGAAATTACAATTGCTAATATAACTAAGAAGGGCAACAGCTAAGAAAAGGAAGCATGATTTTCTTTTCATATTATGGGTGACAGACTCCAAGTACCCATAAAATTGTACTACTTCTAAATATTAGCAATATTTTCACATTACTAAACCACAAGTCACTCAGTTATAGCATTTTTGAAGTCAGAAAAAACAAAAGAGGGGGGATAAATCTGCAACAATTAACAATGGTGAAGCTGTTTTCTAGCGACTCAAAACTAAGGCTAGCACTTAGCATGCATTGTTAGTCTTATTCACTGGTAAGTATTCATAACATTACTTACCAATTAAATGATGAGCAGCTTTTTTACTATAGCAACATGTAGGTAATTTTGTTTGCCTTTGCAAACTATATATTTTCGCCTCCCTATTGAGTTCAAGTTGAATAATTTTGTTATCTAGTCATGGTCTGGTAGATTAGGTTCTTGAGGCTTTTGCTGGGTAATCAGAAGATGCCATTAGCAGAAGATACTTATCACAGTCATAACTTATGATTCTGAAGGCTAATTCACAAGGACTTCTAAGGAGTAGTAGCCACAGTTGTGCTCTTTTTTCTTTTTTTGTCATCAATCCAGACTGAAGAAGAGTTTGGATTTGATATCCTGCTTTATCACTACCCGAAGGAGTCTCAAAGCGGCTAACATTCTCCTTTCCCTTCCCTTCCTCCCCCACAACAAACACTCTGTAAGGTGAGTGGGGCTGAGTGACTTCAGAGAAGTGTGACTGGCCCAAGGTCACCCAGCAGCTGCATGTGGAGGAGCGGGGACACGAACCCGGTTCACCAGATTACAAGTCCACCGCTCTTAACCACTACACTACACTGGCTCACTACACCACACTAACTGATGTTTTCCTGCCATGAACACAAAAAGGTACTCTTCAACCTGACCACGACTCCTAGACACTCACTGATTCCAGTGATTATAACTTCTCATAAAAGCGGTGTTTAGGATTGAGTACAAAAACCCTATGTGGCTGCAGCTCAGCATGCATCCAGAAGCAGGAGACAGGTTTTGCATTCCCCTCTGAGCCTGTGAAAGCATGGGAATGAGCCAGTGTGAAATTCAAGGTTGTACAAATGAGCCTGAAATTGTTTGTCTTTCATATTAAGAAACCGACATGACGATAATGCAAACAGAGGGGCCTCCTTTGTATTATATGTATCTTTTCTTACATACTTGATCTTAGTTCCTTATAGACCATAATGATATTTTATTATACTGTATATATCTCTTTTTTCCCTATACTCTTTAGTTATATAATTTCCCCCAATAATATTGGACCAGGTAAGTGTGTGTGTGTGTGTGTGTGTGTGTGTGTGTGTGTGTGACAGAGAGAGAGAGAGGGGGGGGGAATAATTGGGCCTTACAGTAATAGCTCATTGGCACCATCTCTGTAAAGCATATTTTCACAAATTCTGAACACCCTAAATGCAGTTTTGAGCAGCTGGTCAAATTACTCATGATAAATAAAGAAAACTATATATATTTTTTTATCTCACTTTTTCCTAAAATTTAATTTAAGAATCTCAGTGGTCATTTTCCAGTTCAGAATTTTTTTTTGAAAGGCTGAGGATTATTTATTTCCAAATGGATGACCCGTTTTCTCAAATAAAATAGTATCTGGGTTTAACATCTACCAATCTCCTGCTATGTATTTTGCATTTAAAAATTCCAAAAACTTAAACATAAGAGTTAATGTTCTTAGGAAAATGAGTAACATCAAAAGCACCTTGTACTGAAAAAGAAAAGGGAGAAATTCAAAGTTGGGCACTTCTGATCAATCCACCAGCAAAAGCTTTTCTGTTTGTCAGATGGAATGATACCACTCTCCTCCACCCATGTGCCATTCTGGGATTTCTCTTGACCTTTCAGAGAGTATTTGGGGAAGTGCAGGAGTACAAAGGGAAGGAGAAGGGTGACATCCCATTGAGCCAGAGAGGGCCCTTGCACTGGTTTCTGTTAGTGCACCAGCTTAGCTGAATCCAGGCCCAAATCACCTGACTGATTCAAGGTTTTAAAAGAAACTCACAATTAAAGGAAGCCTGCTATTTCACACAGCCTGGTTTTACTTCACTATATAAAGCCCTGCCTAATAAATGAGACAGGAAATAAGAGGCAAAAACATTTTCTATGCAGTTAAGGACAGATTTAAAAATATGTGGCCAAAAGCAAACTAAACCCAGAGGTACACTTCAGAAAGGTCAAAGTTTCATTAGCTTTTTAATGTTTGCTTTTATTAGTGTTTTTCATGAATATCCTAGGTTGTCTTTCGTCAGCCACTTAGAAGTCTATTGTTTGAGTGAGTGGAATATAAATTTTGTTAAATAAATAATAAATCAGCAGAGGTGCCATAATTTCTTTGGAAGCGTGACACTGGTGGCTGTCATGATGAGCTCCCTGCACTACCAAAGGGATCACTACATTGCTGCTCTTGGTAGATATCCCATTAATTGTGCTTCCCTGTAAGGCCGATTGCCTGACCTCTACGGTCTTTCCAGCACTGTGTGCAATACTTAACTTGGAGATAGAGCACTGGGTGGAGTTTTTTTGTTTTTTGTTTTGTTTTCTCAAGACAAGAGGGGAAAAACACAGTAGGAATTGTGATGCAATTTTTCTACTGCAATCTAGATTTTGAATAAATGCAAATACATACAATTTGTTTTATCTTCCTTGCATAATATAGAATCAGCCCATAGAGGTCAGGCTTCAATGGGAAATTTACAACCTTCGCAATCACAAATTCACTGAGCCAACTGGCAGTAGCATTCACAATACCACACGACACACACATACACACACACACACACATTTTATTTTGGTCTGACTCAGAATGGAGAAAATCTTGCAGTATTGCCCCCTGGCTTTCACTAAGATGCTAAAATAGGACACTGACAGATTAAGTCCTGGTTCTGCAGAGTTTAAATGTGAAACCTTTTCTCTTGCTTTCAAGCACCCCTTTTGGTACTGTCTTTCTGCTGAAATGGCACTTTTCATAAAGCATCTGCGTGTACTTTGAATATTCTAGTGTCAGGAAGTCGGCCCTTCTCATTACACTGTGGGAATTTAAATGTGGCCTCGCAATCACACCTCAACATTTGTTGCTGGTCATTACCAGGAATACAGTAAGGTCTAGTATCAGTTTCTTGTTACAACGTTAATGTCAGGATTTCTTTCCCACTTCTGGTACAAGTTCGACAAGACTTAATCAGTGAATGTGATATTGCATTATTTTTCTCCACTTCAAACAGTAATAGCTATCTAAAGTGACAGCTATTTTAAGTCTATAAGAAGGCAAGCAAGTTATTTATATCTGATGTTCCTCCCATTTTCCTCTTAAGACTACTTCAGAAACCAAAGTAGTATTTTTTATAGTTATCTCTGAATTCTCCTGCATAAATACTCTTTAATGCCTCATTTCCTCTTATTACATGCTAAAACTTACTTGGAACATCATAATTAATCACTTCTAATCATTAACAGTGTCCCAGGTATTTCAAAACTCTTGGCTCTCTGAAGTATTCCCCCTTAGGATCTGAATGTTATGAGCCTTGCAGGTAGATTGTGGATACAGCAGTTCTGCAGGTTTATGGTATCAGAGTCAAATAAAGGAGTGAAATTGAGAGCAAGTCCACAAAGGTCCAATCCTAAATCACAGACTAAATCCTGTTGGACTCAATCCAATTGCAAGTAGTTTTCTTTCTTCTGGTGGCAAGATATCTTTGCTATATACAGAAAACACACCCTTCCTCTTGGATGTATAGGGTAGCAAACATCCTGGGGATACTTTCACACTAATAAGGAAGCAACAGGCCTTAAACTTGGGAGCACGCAGCTCATTAAATTAAGTTTAGCACAATTTCCCCATTAAATATTTAGAGATTTTGCCCAAGGAAAAAGACACATAATGGAGAATTAACATACCTCCATTGCATGAATACACGTGCAACACTGGCAACATTATTGTAAGTTAAGCACTGTAGAAAGATGAGGCTCAAAAACATTGGCTTGTCTAACTCAGCCTACAGAGAGAATTTGAAATGGGAGATTTGAACAGTTGATTTCTTCATGCAAAGGACACTGCATGTGATACCATTTGGGCACTGTTTTTGTCCAATGCTGACATGGATATGCATTCTTGGGGGGGGGGCAGCTAGTGAGGAACAGAGAGAGGCAGATTTATTTGTTTTAAGGGGAACCTTGCACAAGAGGAAAGGATAAAGGGTCTGGAAACCAAGTCTTATGAAGAAAGGTTGAAGGAGATGAGTATGTTTAGCCTGGTAAAGAGAAGTCTGAGAGGAGATATGATAGCCATCTTCAAATATCTAAAGGGCTGTCACATGAAGGATGGAGCAAACTTGTTTTCTCCTGCTCTGGAGGCTAGGACCCAAACCAGTGATTGCAAGTTACAAGAAGGGAGATTCAAGAAGAACTTTCTGACAGTAGGAACTGTTCAATAGTGGAACAGACTTCCATGAGATGGGTGGACTCTCCTTCCTTGGTGGTTTTTAAGAAGAGGTTGGATGGTCATCTGTCATGTATGATTCAGTTGAAATTCCTGCATTGGACAAGTTGACCTTTGGGGGTTGGACAAGATGACCTTTGGGGTCCCTTCCAACTCTACAGTTCCATGATTCTGTGATTTCTGCACAGGGGTTCAACTGCAGATTGCAGCCTCCACTATTTCATTTGGTGTAAAAAAAGGTTATGGAAAACTACATGCAGTTGAGTAGTATCATGTGCAGTCTGACATTTGCCATCACTGTACAGTGGTACCTCGGGTTAAGTACTTAATTCGTTCCGGAGGTCTGTTCTTAACCTGAAACTGTTCTTAACCTGAAGCACCACTTTAGCTAATGGGGCCTCCCGCTGCCGCTGCGCCGCCGGAGCACGATTTCTTTTCTCAACCTGAAGCAAAGTTCTTAACCTGAAGCACTATTTCTGGGTTAGCGGAGTCTGTAACAGGAAGTGTATGTAACCTGAAGCATATGTAACCCGAGGTACCACTGTATTATTCTAGCTATATTTTAATAAAGTCGAGTGTCTGAATATATACACACACACACACACACACACATAAAATAAATATATGTTTAACAATAACAGCAATATTTATTGTCCAGTTTGTAACCAATGCACTGCAATTAATATCTATGTAATGTACTGATTTAATTATATTTTCCTAAATGGTATAAAAACAAGTACATAGATTTAAATCATCCCACCTTAAGGCTAATGACCTCAAGTATAAAGTTTTAAATAAAGACAGATTATTATGAATACACAATGAGTGCTTTCTAATCTCTAATTAAACTGGCTAATTATTCCCACTGTGGATAATGCCAATATCACTACTTATATCACAGCAGGAATTGCCTTGGCGAGCACATTTACATTATCACTTTGGATTGATCTACATTGTAACATTAAATTGATCAGAAAGATAAATCAATAGCCACACAGTGTTACCTAATGGGTAGTGACTATGTTAATACATTTCTGGAGTGTGTAAATTAAGATCAGCATAAAACCTCTGGTATGATCCTGAATTTTAAAAAGGCATGTTTTTAAAAGGTGTGTTCAGGATTCTGGCCCCTCTGCTTCATTCTCCCTTTGCTCTCCCACTTACAGTGAGTAAGTATTACATGGTCACTGAGAAGGATGCTCATTTATGCTCAGTCTCCATTTAGCTGTTTTGGGCTTTCCTCATTTTTCTAAAGGATTTTCTAAAGAGAAACCTTGGCGTTTCTCCAAATTTCTTGATATTTCTGTCTTCTGCATGGACTATGCCACTGTAGGTCCATAAGCAACAGCAGTCTCCCACAGGACTCTGATATTAGTATATATGGTTATGACCCTATTCCTTTACTGCTTTTACTGCTAGGAGGGGACGCGGGTTGCACTGTGGTCTAAACCACTGAGCCTCTTGAACTTGCTGATTGGAAGGTCGGTGGTTTGAATCCGCACGACGGTAGTGAGCTCCCGTTGCTGTGTCCCAGCTTCTGCCAACCTAGCAGTTCAAAAGCACACTAGTGCAAGTAGATAAATAAGTACCCCTGCGGCGGGAAGGTAAACAGCATTTCCGTGCGCTCTGGTTTCCGTCACGGTGTTCTGTTGCGCCAGAAGCGGTTCAGTCATGCTGGCCACATGACCCAGAAAGCTGTCTGTGGACAAACGCTGGTTCCCTCAGCCTGAAAGCGAGATGAGTGCCGTGCCCCATAGTCACCTTTGACTGGACTTAACCGTCCTGGGGTCCTTTATCTTTACCTTACCTATTTCTGCTAGGCATATATCCCAGTCTTCCTTTAGAAAACTCTTACATGGACACACAGTGTTCTCCCATCCAGGAACTGATCAGATTATACTGCCTTAGTTTCACCATTAAGATATGATCAAATTCTCTCAGACCAGTCACTGGACTCCCCAGAGCAACCAGCTCCATCCGCCTCCTTCTTCTCCTTCTACTAAATCAGGCTACAAGGCTTCTCAACTGGCTCCGCCGATACACCAGATACTCTTGAATTCTTACCAGTTCATCTGTTTTCCCCCTCTTCCCTACTAATCCCTTTTCTGTCCGTACTGCATTTTTGTAGATTATAACCCTGAGAGCAGGGGGCTGTCTTCTCATGTTAGTCATAGTTACAAGACACTCTGAGAGCCTTCTGCCTGCCCTCAGCTAAAGAGAGGGGTAAAAATACTTTGAACAAATGAAAGAATAAACAACCACCAACCAAACATTAAGCTGCTGTGCCATACATTATAACCAAGTTCTTGAGGTAGTTTATAATGTAGTTATACTATTAAGGTTGAGAACACACACACACACACACACAATATATATATATATATATATATATATATCCTTCACAGCCCCCAGGTCCTTGGATGATCTACAGGCTTCTCGGCTTTTAAATCTTGTGTTAACATAATAATTAAATAATCTAAATTTGATATAGAAATATTGACATAAATGTGTCTTTATGGAAACTCTAATTCCATGTTGCTTTATAGCACTGCTGTAGTCTGAGGTTCCCAGGTAGTCATTTGGTGTACCCCCAAGGCATCTGTTTCCCACATGTCAGCTTCCTGTTTAACGTAGTATAAGTAATAATATTTGTCTACTTGGGAATGTTTATATTTTTGCTGTCACACCCATATACAACTTCACAGAATGTTCACTCTATATAGTTATAAGCTTGAATTTTCAAAACAGCCTATTGCTTCTTGTTTTTCACTGAAATTTAGCTCTTCACATACAAGTTACAACATCCAAAATTTGTTTCTTCTTCTTTTGTCCCATGGAGGAAAATTGCAATGAACATACTGGATGAGCAAACCAAGACTGAAAATACAATAAAATGTAGACTACCTTTCAAATCTGACCTTTAGCTAATGGGGCCTCCTGCTGCCACGCAATTTCCATTCTACTTCCGGGTTAGCGGAGTTTGTAACCCGAGGTGTTTGTAACCTGAGGTACCACTGTACACTTTTCTAATTGTTGGGACAGGATGAGGAAATGCTGTGTTTTAATATTATTTTATTTTTATTTTATTGTAACAATCTGGAGGGTGGGGCAAGGCAGGTGGAAAAGCCAATGCCTGATGAACAGAAAATCTCTCTCCCCTCACAGCTGGTTGGCAGCATTTGCACTGCCAATCATTCCTAATGGTCAAGTACTCTTTGTTCCTTGCTAATAACAACCCATCTTCTTCTTAGCATGGGAAACTGGTTAGCCTCTTTTTGAAGCTGCTAGATTCAGCACCTGGTAGCTTCCACTAATACTCCCAGCACTGATTTATTCCTAACATTAACTAAATCTAAGAATTTAGGGGGATCTGGCCCCTTACAAAGTCATAACACATCTATGGGGGAACTAGCCACCCCCGCTCCGCAAACTCAGAACATCATATAACAAAGAGAGCACAAAAGTTTCCAGCTCCTGCAACACAGTCTCACACAACTGAGTTGGATTGCTAAATACTGCCCTGACGTTCCAAAATTTGAGCACAATATGCCCCACTTCTTTGTGGTGTCATTTTACATCCCGGCTGCAAACAATTGCTATTTCAGTGTTTACTTTCCCAAGTGTGGCTAAATAGCTATGCAAGAAGGTCAGTAAAATAACCTATTTTCCTCTATTTACATATAATGGGAATTTTGACAATTCGACTTTCAAAGAGAGAGAAAACATTCTGGTGCTGAGAACAGTATTCCACTGAATGCTTAACTGTGACAGATGCTGTCACAGTAATTGCCAATCAGCCTATACACAGCAGCTGAAAACACAAAATACATCACTTTGATCTCCTTGGCTCAAAATGCATTTCACAGCCAAGATATCGGCACCATTTATAGAAGCTGTCCACCATGCAGATCAATTTGATAATGTACATTTTGTTAAAACTGTTGAAGGTTTTTCATAAACACAAGCATATGCAAAACAATCTATGGTCTGCTATGATTCAAAACGTAAACATGCATGTTTCCCTTACTCAAAAGAAGCTCAGCCTCTTAAAACATCTCAATTCCTCCGAAGGACAAAGGTCATCCCGAAGTACGCTTAATTTAATCTTACTGCTAATTTGGTAAGTGAATGCCTCACTTGATTTATCGTGTTGGGAAGTGAGGTATGTATAAAGTTTCAGCTTGATTTTTAAAAAATGTGTGAGGGGAAAGTAGCTTACTTACATTTTGCGGGCAGGTCATAACCACAAGTAATTTTTGCTTGTCCAGTTTCACAGCCACTCAGGTTGCGACATTCAGCGACTAGACAGGGGCCCGCAGCTCTATGAATACAGCCATCAACTAAAAGAAAGAGGGAAGAAATTACATATATATATTTTTAAAAACTTCAGTAATCAAAGTCTAACTGGACTAAAGCTGAGGCATTTAATGCAGATTTAAAAAAAAAAAATCAGTTTCAGCAGAAACTACCCTCTAACACTATATTAATATTTGCAGATTGTCCAAAACCCAATAATTTTAATGTGGGGGGGCACCATTATTTAAGATGAGGTAGTAGAGGCCCAACTGAAACAACTCTATTCCATGTGCTCCTGAGACATTTGGAGGTAGAGGGGGGGAACAAGAAAAGGTAATTGCCCCTCAACTGGTGGAAATGAACAAATTTGTAGCAAGCTCCCCCAAAGCTGCCAAAAAATCTGTGGGACCCTAATTTGAACTAGATATGTCATGGAGCTACAGGAATTTTACTGTGATCACCAGGCATGGATACACACATAAAAAGAAAGATCCAGTGAGTATATACAAAAGTAATTCTCACAGTACAATCCCCCTGTGTTAAGGTCGTTGATTATTTACTTAGCCAGTTACCAAGCAAGAAGAAAATTTGGTTTTGTTATTAAAAGACAGCGTGAAAATGAAAGCATAATTTAATACTACCTTGTGGGTGCTGTCTAATCCCTTTTGTATTAGCTGGCGGGCTATTAAATGTTAGAAATAAATTAAATAAATAAAACTATTCTGCCAGATTGCTTAGTACTTCCCACATCATAAAGTCTTTTAATGCAGAACAATTTGCACAGCACAACAGTATCTCTCTTTCAACTTACATCTTGCTATTGCAATATTCAAAAAAAAACCCCAACCAATCATTTAAATTGTAACAGCCGAAACTGTAAAATCATCTAAAAGTTAGTGGTGCAATGCTTAATGCTTATTGTTCTCAAGAGCTTTAGGGAAAAATATTAATAGTGGAAGCATAGATGAGAACGGCAGGGAGAAGGAAGAGGAAAACAAACAGTCAAAGCAATTTTAGTCTATTCACAAGCAATGGGATAAATATATTTTTTCTAATTAGAAGCAAAGTAATGAAAAGAATAATTAAAAACAATTAAAACAACATAGTAATTATTGCAAGTCACTACATCAGTGGCAATATTAATAATTTCTTATAAGAAACCCATGGATGCCATATGTTCCCTACATATGTTCAGAGATTATGGCAACAAAACAAAAAAGTAGTAGGATATGCCCCAAATTAAAAGTCTCTAATCATATAAATATTTACATAAGAAAAGGAAATTGTGATGTGTCTGCCTTATGGAATTTTTAGATTCAGAGTTGTGATGGGGTGGAATTCAAAATTTCTAACAACTGTCCCTCCCCAGATCTATTTCACCCCAATTGGATTCTGGTCCAAGCCAGAAGGAATCTGTGAGTGTTTTTCAGAGTTCCACTGACAATCACTTATTGAGGAAAGAAGGCAATGGGGCTCACATCAGAGCCCAGCAAGGCCCTCTTTTTTATGAATCTTGCCGGCTGTCATCCCCCCCCCCAAATGCCTTGAGGGTTGAGCTGACTTCTAGTGTGTTGGAAAGAAAGAAAGAAAGAAAGAAAGAAAGAAAGAAAGAAAGAAAGAAAGAAAGGGCTTGCCGTTGTTTTATTGATTATAGTTTAGAAATTATTTATTGTAACTGTTGAGTGGATTTCTGATTAACTTTTATATGTTTTTATTATTTCATACTATTCTAATGATTGTTGAATGTTACTTTTTATGTAGGTTGCCTATTTTAAAGTTTTATTGTCACATTTTTGTATTGCATTAGATTGTTAGAAGATGTACATTTTTTGTTTCTTCAGCTTGTAAACCGCCTTGAGTATTGTAAGACAGAAAGACGGTATACAAATTAAAAAATGATGAATGATGAAAGGAAGGAAGGAAGGTAGGTAGGTAGGTAGGTATTTGGCAGGAACTGTTAGCTATATGTGACCAAGATAACTTCCTACACACAAACCCTAAAGGGCCCAAGCAGACCACCAGCAACAGGAGGGGGCATCAGAGCATAAATCTGCAAAACAAATAGGTCTGCTAGAACCCATAGGAACTCATAGGACAAGTTAACGTTGCTAACACCACTATATTGTCTGGATGGCTTCATTACTGAAGGATAACATGGGAAGTGGCTTCCATCTCTGTTTACTGGTTTTGCTAGAAAAAAATAGCAAAAAAGGATCAACTAGTGATGGCTCTACACAAGAACTATCTAGTAAAATTTGCTTTAAGTATATTGACTGTGCTGAGGTGACCTTTAGGCTTTCAATAAGGACTCCCTGGTCAGTGGATTCCAGGAAAGTCTGCCTGTTCCATGAGTGAAGCCTTACCCTGGGCTGCCTGGAAAAAGCCTTATTTGAAGATCTGTAGACCTCTTTACCCAAAGCATCAAAGCAGTTATGCAGTGAGCCAACTTTGTTCACTAATTACCTCCTTTGGTGGTTGCCGCCTTGTGGCAGATTTGTTGCACTCTGTCTCTGACCTTGTGGTTTAATTGTGCTAGATTACTTCTTGAAGAAAGTTGAGGTGCTTATTTTTCTCTCTTCTGTGCTCTGCATTCCTGCTCCTGACTACATGGTCTGCCTAAATATTAAGTTGATGTGTGACAGTGCTTATTCTAAGCCTGAGCAGCTTTATACGGAGGGATGGGAACTCGCCTCACACATCTAGTAAGATTGATGATGCCAGGTGAGGCACTAGGTATAAGGCAGACGTGTAAGCCCAACTTACCCCAGATGATATTAAAGAGCACAATTCTAGATCAGAATGGGTTTCAAAATCCAGATTCAATTCACCTGTCAAAACACTGCAGTTCTAGAAACAGATAGTTGCTGCTGTTTATAGACATAAAGAGAACCAAAGAGCAGAGTCTAAGTCTATGCCATGGGGCATCAGCACTAAAGTTTATATCCTTCATTTCTTTTCAAATTCAAAGAAGCTACTTGACTGACACCATAGAGATGAGTCATGGTGGGCAACATATACACCCATAACATCTCCAATAATTCTGCTATGTTGGAAGCTCTGAAATTTGAATGATGCTGCTGGTGTTGCAGTAGAGAAATAAATGAAGCTGAGTGGAATATTAATTTTCAGAATTGCTAATTAACAGCAGTGCATAGTGTTGCTAATAACAGTATACAGGTTGCAAACATAGGTGCTTTGAAAGCATTAGATGGAGTATGTGTTCCGTTTTGCTGACCCAATAATTATTCAGTGCCCATTTCAACTCTCTCTGAAATGATTTTCGTAACATTCAACAAAACTGAGGAAGGGAGTGGAGAGGATCATTTTGGCAGCTGTTGATCTAGCAACATCAAGCATTCAGTCCACCATGGTCACAAAAGTTAGCAGAAACTGAGGGTCTATCTTTATTATGTTCTAGAAACTCAGTTGTATGCTTTGAAGTGTATTATGCCTTTGTGAGATTTCGGGAATTCCGCCTAGATTTTTTTAAGGGGGGGGGGGGAAAGCACACATAAATGATTCCTTTTGATACTCAAATCCATCCTGAACCTGACTCATTAAATTTACAAAATGCTATTCTGAAGTGTATTTTAATCATCATGGGCAAGCACAATTATGGAATTGCATTTTCAAACCTCTCCATTCGAAACATTCAGTATTTTTCACCCTGGTAATAAATGTACAAAATATGTGCCTGTGCTGCTAAAATCCTGATTGCCAAGAAGCGAAAGAGTGACTTCCCATGTACATTTACATAATGGTTACATAAATAATGGGATATACAGTATAGGACTAATGGATAAACTGACAGGCTTTTAAGTTGCAAGAGTATAGGGAATAATAAGGAATTTCCAAGGAAATTGACATTTTGTTCATTATGCTAACTTTCTACAGTGGTACCTCTGGATGCAAACAAGATCCATTTTGGAGCCCCGTTTGCATCATGAGCAGAACGCACCCCGCGTCTGCGCGTGCGCAGGTCACAATTTGCCACGTCTGCACATGCACGTGACGTCATTTTGAGCGTCTGCGCATGCGCAAGCGGCAAAACCCGGAAGTAACCTGTTACTTCCGGGTCGCCGCAGGACGCAACCTGAAAAGATTTAACCTGAAGCGTCTTTAACCCAAGGTATGACTGTATTCTGAAGCATGCATTGGAATTTTATATAGAGATATATACTGTAAAAGCTGGCTACTAAAAGCAGGATACCCAAAACATTTTTACAGCAGGATAATTCACACCGAGCTCAAACACTGCAGCACGTATACATGATACGAGCCTGGAGTTGTGCCTACCTGCCCTGACTCTGGACCTGTGTAATTTTCACTTGTGGGGTGCATCGTAGAGAAGAAGGGAAGAGTTTGGATTTGATATCCCGCTTTATCACTACCTGAAGGAGTCTCAAAGCGGATAACATTCTCCTTTCCCTTCCTCCCCCACAACAAACACTCTGTGAGGTGAGTGGGGCTGAGAGACTGCAGAAAAGCCCAAGGTCACCCAGCAACTGCATGTGGAAGAGCGGAGACGCGAATCCGGTTCACCAGATTACGAGTCTACCACTCTTAACCACTACACCGCACTGGCTCTTTGTAGAATTAAGGCCACCTGTTCATTAAGACCAATCCTTACAATCTTTAATCCTTGATTCTGAGGGTAAAGAACTGTATAAACTGAGCCTGACATCCCAAGCATGGGTGTCAAAGAGACCTGGGCAAGCAGGAAAAAAACACCCTCCACTAATAGCCACTGCATAATTGTAGCACCACCATCGTAGCACCACCCCTACCGCTAGGCAGCGTGTGACAGCCGCCTCAGGCAACTGATCTTTGGGGGTCATGAAAGGGTAGCAAATTGTTACTTATTTAATGCCTTACTGTCGTATTTTATTACTCCCAGGAAGAGACATCTGTGGGGTTTTATACCTTACATGCCAAAATAACTTGGCTAGCTTTCAGTTCTATGCAACTTAATTTTGGACAAGCCGGCTGTTCTGCGCCACGTAGCAAAATATTTTGGGACAGCCCTACAAATTGTGAGGTAGTTGTGAATTAATGGTTTGAAAATAAATGTGAAACATATTTGCAAAGTATTAGTTCAATTGCCTGAGAAACACCAGCATTACAAAACAAACGAACAAGCAGTAGTGTTCATTGTCCAATATCCACAAATGTCTAGATATTTATGTAAGACTATAATTTATAAGATTTAGGGCAAAGCTTTGTGTTACAAATTAGGGGATATTTGTCTGTTTATGTAACTCAAAATGGAGTGATTTGCAATTGAGAATTAAGAAGGGGGGAAATTAAAATCTTCTCCTCACAGCTATGTGGGTATAAGAAGTATCCTTTCAGATCTTAAAGGGACAACCAAAATCTCTGCAGAGGCCCAACACCTCCACCCACAAACTATACGTTCTCTTCATAGGAAATTGGTAGAAGCATTATCCTTGAGGGAAAATATGCAATACTGGCATGATCAATTGTTTGCTCCACAAACAGGGAAGCAAACTATCTATTTTATCACTCTGAAAATAATTGCTTAGGAGAAGATGCAAGGACATAATCATTTGCTAGGGGGATCCTGCTTGAAGTATATTAAAACCAATGAGTATAGCATTTAGATTTGTCAAGGAGGGCCGACAAAAAAGCCATGGGCAATGTCCTTTCAAAGCACACAATAAAAGAATATTACAAAGCTAAATGCAGGCTCATGAATTACTTATACAGTAGCTGAGTGCTAAAACTCTTAGCAGCTCTTCAAAACTTAATAGTTAAAATTATACAGCCGACACTGGACAATTTAATGATGTACAATGCAAATAAATGTATTTCTTACTGAGGGGAGGGGGGAAATCCTTAAGAATTGCAAATTAATCCAGGGCAAAGCAAACAGCTTTAATGGTGCCAGGAGATGCTTTGTTAACAAAAATATTACACATATCTAGCCTTGCCTCCCTCAGACGATGATAGAAATGTTAACATAATCAAACACCACAGCAAAATTAAGCAATCATACAGGGAAAGGAAGGCTATAAATGTCTTTTGACCTTGCAGATGCTATGTAATAAAAAAAAAGAACCCAGTGTGCTTGAAATAAAAATAATATCAGCACTATATCATTTAACGCAGGAGAAAGGGCAATATTCTTTTCCCATGTAACATTTTTGCTAATTAACTTCCCACAGAAAATTGTTGAAGGAGTTACTCTGAAGTATGCTATCTGCTGTGCAATGTTGTTGACCAATATAGTAAATATTGGGGGCAATGCTAAATGAAAGATCCCAGAGATGCTATAGCAGAAAGGTTGAGGGAGAAGAGCCAATAGGAAATATTTCTGACATGGCTTCTAAAAGCCGCTCAAACTGTGTGCTCTGTGGCTTATGCTGACTTGATAAGTCATTACGGAAAAGGAAAAAATGGAGTTATTCCAGTTGAGCAATACTGGTAAAGTCTGCCTGGGAGAGGAAGATAGAAGCAAATTACAATCTCCTTAATGTAATCCATTTGCATTGCCAATCATGTAATTCTTGTTGTTTGCACAAGAATGAGTAACAAACCATAAAGAAATCTGAAAAGATTAAAAGCATAGGGTTGAATCTAACCAACTTATCTTCAGTAGACACATTTCAATCAGTGGTGTTCACTAACTTAAGTTCAAATATTTCAGTGGGTTTACTCTGAGTATGACTTAGTCATATACAAGCCCTAGTGAATCTCTGAATTTCCAGACACACTAAATTCACCTCTCTTGTATGCCTATTGCCTCTGGACTTTTGCTCAACTCACTTCAACAATATTCCATAAGGAAGGTCCTTTTGTTTACAAAGGGGAGACTCTAGTTGACCCTGTAAACCAGGGGTTGTCAACCTAGTCCTTACCGCCCACTAGTGGGCATTTCAGGATTCTAGGTGGGCAGTAGGGGGTTCTACGCCACAAGTTGAATCCTTCCATCGAGCACTGGTGGGCAGTAAGGAAATTTTACCATCAAGAAAGATGCATTAGTGGGTGGTAGGTATAAAAAGGTTGACTACCCCTGCTGTAAACTATTCTCTCCTTGCTTTCTAATCTAGGCTTCTAAATCCATGGTTGGCATTAGTCAGGGATCCAGTGCATAGCCAACAGTAAAAATGAAAACCGCTCTCATATTCAAAACCTGCTGTAAGATCTTCTCCTGCTGTAAGGAGAAGAGGAGGTTAAGGGGTGATATGATAGCCATGTTCAAATATATAAAAGGATGTCATATAGAGGAGGGAGAAAGGTGTTTTCTGCTGCTCCAGAGAAGCGGACACGGAGCAATGGATCCAAACTACAAGAAAGAAGATTCCACCTAAACATTAGGAAGAACTTCCTGACAGTAAGAGCTGTTCGACAGTGGAATTTGCTGCCAAGGAGTGTGGTGGAGTCTCCTACTTTGGAGGTCTTTAAGCAGAGGCTTGACAACCATATGTCAGGGGTGCTCTGATGGTGTTTCCTGCTTGGCAGGGGGTTGGACTCGATGGCCCTTGTGGTCTATTCCAACTCTATGATTCTATTCTATGTGCCAGACCTAGCCAGACATGTAGATGTGTTTAAAGCACTATTGATCTAGATCGCTCTCAATTAAGATCAAGGAGAATTTTTATTGACACCATGGACACTAAAAGGAGATAGCAGCATTCCCAAACCGATCACCAACCGATCATTCTGATACTTCAAACACATCTGTCCTTTTCTCTTTCAGTTTCTACTGTATCTGCCTACAACTAGCATACATAATGCTCAAATACAGTAGCTTCATATTCCTCTCTCCTCCTTCTCCAGACATCAAATGATTCCCTGTCTTTTTCCAAGTGTTTAATGGAACAGAGATGCATTAAAGTGGAAATGGGGGACCTGTTCCATAACTCACATCCATGCCAGGCCATTGGCCATGTTGTGTGAAACTGATAGAAACGGCAGCCCACCAACATCTGGATGCCTACCACTGCCACTGCATTAAAGCTTTAACTGATCAGCTCAACTATCCAACACCTAGGTTGTTGCAGCAAAACTGTAATGTCAAATAAATTCACACTTTTAGTGGCCCACTCAGACTTAGCATAAGGACTCGGGGCAATGTGGTCCTTCTAAAACCTGTCTGAATGCCGGCAAACAAACAATTAAAAATAAAATCCAAAACTCCTAGCCTATCATACAACTTTCTGTTTTTTGTTTTACAAAAAAGCAACAAATAATTGATAATAGGGCATGTATGTGCAAAGTACATGAGCTTTCGTTGTATCATAATCAGGACATTACTTTTCACTGAAGGTATGACTGGGGTCATGAAGAGTCGGACACGACTAAACGACTAAACAACAACAAATGACTGGTTTTGTAGGGTTGGTAGTACTATGGCTAGGTAGTTCTTCATTCAAACAATAACAGAAAAGGTAGTGAATTCATTTCATTTCATTTCATTTCATTACTAAATCCAAGGCTATAACAAGAAGAGTCTTGATTAATATTGTAAAACTAATGCAGTGCAGCTTATTTCAAAGAGCATGTGCCTTCTGTTTCAAAAGACAAATCATATGTATCTAGATAATAGGGGGAAATGGTTTATATTATATATGAGATATTTACAAATTTATCCATCATTAATCCATTCTTCTTAAATTATGAAAGCATGCACTGTCCTTAAAAAAATCACTGGGTGGAATTCAACATCACACTTTAACAAATGTTTTGTCAGGGGAAGAATTTGGGCTCTCTAGATGAAAGAATCTCCTCCCTGGGTGGATGAGAAGCCACATTTTGCAAGCTAATATCGTTGCACAGGGTTTCTGCTGCCAGGGATTGTTAGGTGAATCTCACCCATTATATTGGGCCAGAGAAACAGATTGTGCATGTTGATGATATATTGGCCACCCTACTACCCAGTGGTCTCCCTAACTGAGATGGTCTCAAGTTTGGTGCTGGAGGGCCTCAGAATGACAGTCACAGATAACTTCAATATCCACACAGAGGCTACCATTGGGCTAGAGTAGGACCTCATGGTCTCCACGACAACCTGGAGGCTGTCTCAAATGGTCATCTATCCAACCCACTGGGCAACACTGATGTAGTCTTTTCCTTCAAGTGATATACGTGATGAACTGAAGATAAGGAGTTTGCAATGTACTCCCTAATCATTATCTGGAAAAGTTTGGATTGGTGGCAGCAATCCCCAAATCCCACAAGGTTGGTGGGTAGATTCAGATGTCCCATCCTCAGAGACTGATGGGACCCGACTGGAATGCTTTGGGAGATCTTCCAATGGAGAAAGCTGACAGTTATGTTGAAGTCATGGTCTCCCTATGAAACAATGAGATGAGATGGGCAGTTGACACAATCCCTCCTGAGCACCTCTCTGGCACTGTAAAGCCTAACGCCTTGGCATTCTGGAGCGCCATGGGCTGTGAAGCAAGCTGAATGAAGACTAGAGCACAAGTGGCATGAATCTTCCTCTGAAGATGATAAGAGCATGATTAGTACCACATAATTATGCCTACCATGCAGCAGTGCAGATGACAAAACAGACCTAAATTGCATCCTCTAGTTGTTGGCTCTATTGGGTGGTCCCACTGGGGTGAAGGAATCCCTGGGGCACTGAAGGACCTGCTGTGACCAACTGGCTGCACAAGTTTAAGGATTAATTCACTTTAATTCAGAGTGGCCTTGACTGCACAGTAACTGTAGTTCCAATCGAAGGGCCCAATGTCACAGTCTGTTATGTGTTTATGCAGCCTGATGATATGGACATGTTGCTTGTGGTTATATGCCTGACCATGTGTCCTATTGACCATTGTCAACATCATCTTGTGGTAGGACAGGGTGTTACTGTGTGGGTCCAGAGTGTGGTTGATGCTTTATTGCATGAGGGGGTTGAAAGAGCTAGTGGTATGGCCACCCTTAAAGAAACCACACATGATTTGGAATAACTACCAACCAGTTGCAAATACCCTCTTCTTGGGGAGAATGGTAGATAGGGCTGTGGCAGGTCAGCTGTCAGTATTCTTGGATGACACAGATTATTGGTCACCCTGATGGTCACCTTTAGCAAGAGCAGGATGAGGAAAGCCTTAGTGGTTGAAACGCACCATGTATCTTCCCAACACAAGAACATAAGGACAGCCTGCTGGATCAGACCAATGGCCCATCTAGACCAGCATCCTATTCTCACAGTGGCCAACCAAATGCCTGTGGGAAACCAGAAACCAACCCTTGGTTTCCAGCAACTGGTATTCAGAAGCATTGCTGCTTTGAACAGTGGTGGCAGAGGATAGCTATTGCAGCTAGGGGCCATTGATAGTCCAAGATAATTGTTGTTCATGGAGGAGAGGGCTAGCAGTGCAATCACATTCAAAAATTAATTAAACGGGGTTAATTTTTGTCATTTGAAATTTCAACAACAGCTACAACAAACCATGGGATGTGTTTTACGTCAGAATCTGAACGCATTCTACTGGAATTATCTGAAGCATCAATGATACATGCCCGCCTGTAACATTACTGACACATGAAAATCAATGCATTTTGATCTATCATCCCCAAGCTGTTTCTTCCCATGCAAGACTTCTGATTAGCGCCCCTGAATTAGCATTTCTATTCACAAGCTTCTCACAGCTGTGAGAAGCACTGTGCTTGTGGTGGAGTAAAGGTACCATAAATATGACACTGAGTCTGCCCCACTGAACCTAATGGACTTTCTAAATGCTCTATCATTGAAATTATTTTATCCAGCTATTATGTTTTACTCTGTACAGCTCATCCTTATGGCTGCCTAGAACTAAGTCTACACAGGCATATTCAGAATATTTCACTCAAATTTCCTACATCTTTCTTTACATGTTTCAGGTGCAGATACACTTCCTCCTCCAAGTATTGCATGGTCAACTAAAGGGGAGAAATTAGATGTAGAACTGTTCTGTTAGTGCAAGCATTTCAGCTTGCCCATTTTTGGCGGGGGGGAGGAGGGAGAAAGCACTGTTGCCCTAGAAGATGCCCTTGAGTGGGTTTCTCCTAACAGCACTGCTAACTTGAATCTGGTTCAATAAATACAGAATGTGAAATGACACCCCCCCTAATGTGGCAGATGGCCACACACCCTCACACACAAACGGACACTTGTTGCATATAAATGTTGCCAGGAGTTCAGATTGGGTGCTTTCAGGTCTGTGAACCTACCCAATGAGGTAAGCTACTGAAATGTTGGTGTCTGCTGAAGCAGTCAAGTATCAGTTGGCCCTGGATAGACTCCACTCATCCAGTTTGGCTATTGGAAAAGACTATCAGAGAACTTCCCATTTCTGCTAGTCTTGCTTGAGCATGAAGCTCTTCTTATGCTCAAGTGTCTTCTCATTGATTGTCTTTCGGTCCTAATTTTTAGTTTGCTCTTTGGTCTTGTCTCCTACTTTGGTCTTTGGCCTTGATTTCTGGCTTGCTCTATTCTTCTGCCTCTGGATTGGACCTTAATTTCTGATGCCTGGTTCCTCACTTGCCTCACAACTACTGCCCATGCCCATGCCCAGCTCCACTCTGTCTGGCAGCAGCTCTCTGCAGTCTCAAGCAGAGGGTCTTTCTCATCACCCGATCCTTTTAACTTTAGATGTCAGGGGCTGAATCTAGGGCCTTCTGAAAAGCATGTGCTCTACCACAAGGCTAAAGTTTGCTCAGAGAATTAAGCAGCATAAAGGTGGTTGAAAATGCCTCCTAGAGGGAAGGGAAAAATTGTTAATTTGGGGTGTATATATGCACTTACTTACACCCTTTTTAAATGCACATGGATATGGTGCTCAGACAAGGTAGCTCTTCAATCAGCAAACCCCCAAAAAGAAGACTCCCAGAGTTAAGGCAGGTATTCTGCAGGAGTCAGATAACCTAATACCATTAGTCACATCAGGTTTATTTAAGTAGGTGGTGAATCTGATTCCATGTAAACATGTAAAATATATATTGAAACTAGAAAGTTTAAATGAAGTTCTGAGAAAAGAATTGATGAATAAATTCTTCACAGGCATACAGTTTATAAACTGCTTCAAAAATGCCTATAGTAACAGCACATGCATATTACAAGAGATAACCATGATTAAGAGCATTTGTGCAGTGAGTTGAGTGTAATTAACCCCAAATGACAATTTAAAAGATTAACAGCCAATTCAACATAAAACTAAGGTTCAATAACATAAGGAGAGTTGTCTGGTGTATTCCCGAATCTTAGATTTAGTAACCCTTTATTTGGAAGGAAAGAGATGTAAATTAAAATGAAATAATAAATATTCACAGCACTAACATGGAAGGGTATAATTTTTTAAACAAACAAACAAACAAACAAACAAACAAACAAACACAAACTACTTAAACTGAGTCTCACAGAATGGAATGGAAATAGTGTGTGCCTGTGGTTGCATTCCAGGGAAGTACACAGGTGGAATAATTTATCAATAGGACTAGAGTTGTCTTCCTCCACACCAACAAATAGAAGCACATTCATATACACAGGCATAATGTCACATTCTAAATGTCACTTTTGAGACTTGGGCAGGATCTTAAAAGCATCTTGCCATGAGGACGGAGCACATTTCCTATTTGGAAAGGAAAGAATAAAAGCATCACCAGACACATGAAATTCATTCCAAATGCCTAAAGGGTCTTGAAGAATTGCTAAGGGATGGAAACCTCAGTTGTGGTTGCCACACAAGGCGTTCTTCACTTTCCATGTAATGCCTTGCAACTGC
This sequence comes from Podarcis bocagei, assembly GCF_964188305.1. Classification (NCBI taxonomy): domain Eukaryota; kingdom Metazoa; phylum Chordata; class Lepidosauria; order Squamata; family Lacertidae; genus Podarcis; species Podarcis bocagei. Next base: position 835,695 of record NC_138127.1, on the reverse strand, counting down.
TATTTGAGGCTTCCCATAACCTTGCCACAGCCCATTTCGGTGAGCCCTGTTAACTTAATGCAAGGATCTAGATTCAGGTAGGTAGCCTTGTTGGTCTGACGCAATATATATATATATATATATATATATATATATATATATATATATATATATATATATGCAGGTTTTGGTGTCTTCGGGTGTCTTCCCGTGTAAGAGTTGGGGTGTCTAGGCGACGTTTCGACGAGGTCTCACTCGTCATCTTCAGGCTGGTGCTTTCGGCTTCTTGTTACTAGAACAGAGCAGGATCTCAGTGTTTGAGTTCCTATAAATACTGTTGAGGGGGTGTGGTGTATAGCCTCCAACGTTCTGGGCAGAGAGGGAGTTCCCAGGTTAGTGTGCCTTTTCTTCTTTTGTTCCTTAATTACTTGAGGGATATCTTGAGTGATTTCTTGAGTGATATTCTGAGTACCACTTAGGAGGGTCATTAGGTGTGGATTAGTTGCTAAAGCTTTCGTGTCTTGACCTCTTGAGCTTGTGAAAAGTTTTTCTGAGAAGATGGCTGTACTGCACTTAGTTGTGCTCTGGCTTGGCTTCGTGTATAGGGGCGAGCTGTGGTTTTGTGCCCTGTGCCAGCCAGATCTGTGTAGGGATTGCAGGGGGGTGCAGCATCCGGAGGTGCCACTATGGTTTGGCTACTGGATGGTGTCTGTACTTTATCTGTGGAGAGGGTCTGGGTTTGGGTCTGGTGTGGTTGATTGGAGATGGCGTTCTGTGTGTCTCTGGTTCTGGTGTCGGTTTTTGTGGGGAGGGCTAATTTCCAGATGTCTGGCAGGCGGGACGTGTCGTCACGCTTGTTCATGTTGTGAGGGTGTTTCTCTATCTCGATGGCTTCCATGATTATTCTCTTGTGGTGATGTTCCATGTTAAAGAGCAATTTGGAATCTGCAAAATTAATTTCGTGTCCTGTTTCTTTCATGTGTTGGTAAAGAGAAGAAGTTTTTTCTTCTTTTTTGACGGCATTCTTGTGTTCTGCGATACGTGCATTTATTCGTCTGTTTGTTTGTCCAATGTACGTGGCTGGGCAGACTTTGCAGGGTATTTCATAGACCCCTTGGTTTTCTAACTGGATTTTATCTTTTGGGTTTCTGAGGATATTGGCTATTTTTTGGTTGGTGCAAAAGGCTGTTTTGATATTGTGTTTATGGAGGATTTTGCTAATTTTATCTGTAGTGCCCTTGATATAAGGAAGGAGGGCCATGCCATTGTTTTCTTCTGTGTCTTGGTTTTTGGGGGGTGTTTCTTTTTGGATTAGCTTCGTAACCCTGTTTTGTTGGTATCCGTTGGCGATTAACACATTTGAGAGATTCTGTAACTCAGTTGTCAAGTGGTCCTTGTCAGCCAGGCGTTTGGTTCTGGAGATGAGAGTCTTGGCTACGGAGTTTATTTGTGCAGGGTGGTGGTGTGATTGTGCATGTAAGTAGCGGTTGGTGTGTGTTTTTTTCCGGTAGATAGTGTGTCCTAGGGAGCCATCAGGTTTTTTGTAGATTAGGACGTCAAGGAAGGGAAGTTGGTTGTTGGCTTCTATTTCCATAGTGAATTGTATTTTGGGGTGTAGGCTGTTGAGATGTGTGAGGAAGCTATCTAGTTTTTCCTTCCCGTGTGGCCAAATTACAAAGGTGTCGTCAACATATCTGAGCCAAAGTTTGGGTTTGTGTTCTGACTTGTCTAAAGCATTGGTTTCAAAGTGTTCCATGTACAGATTTGCGATGACCGGTGAGAGGGGTGATCCCATAGGTGCTCCTTCTATCTGTTTATATCTTTGTCCATTGTGGATGAAGTACGTGTTGGTTAGGCAGTGGTTGGTCAGGTCCAGGATGTATTCGGGGGGATTGTATTTGTTTTGAATGGCTGTCAAGGCTTCATTAATGGGCACTTGTGTGAAGAGAGATACAACATCGAAGCTCACAAGTAGGTCGTCGGGATGTAGGTTTTGCTTCTTTATTGTTTCTATGAACTGGAAGGAGTTTGTAACGTGTGAAGCGATAGATTCTGCATAGGGCTGAAGTTGCTTAGCGAGAAATTTAGCGAGATTTTGTAGAGGTGAGCCTATGGAGCTGACTATTGGTCTGAGTGGTGTTCCTTCTTTGTGTATCTTGGGGAGACCGTAGAGTTTGGGGCATCAGAGAAAAATCATCCAGATGCCCCAAACTCTACGGTCTCCCCAAGATACACAAAGAAGGAACACCACTCAGACCAATAGTCAGCTCCATAGGCTCACCTCTACAAAATCTCGCTAAATTTCTCGCTAAGCAACTTCAGCCCTATGCAGAATCTATCGCTTCACACGTTACAAACTCCTTCCAGTTCATAGAAACAATAAAGAAGCAAAACCTACATCCCGACGACCTACTTGTGAGCTTCGATGTTGTATCTCTCTTCACACAAGTGCCCATTAATGAAGCCTTGACAGCCATTCAAAACAAATACAATCCCCCCGAATACATCCTGGACCTGACCAACCACTGCCTAACCAACACGTACTTCATCCACAATGGACAAAGATATAAACAGATAGAAGGAGCACCTATGGGATCACCCCTCTCACCGGTCATCGCAAATCTGTACATGGAACACTTTGAAACCAATGCTTTAGACAAGTCAGAACACAAACCCAAACTTTGGCTCAGATATGTTGACGACACCTTTGTAATTTGGCCACACGGGAAGGAAAAACTAGATAGCTTCCTCACACATCTCAACAGCCTACACCCCAAAATACAATTCACTATGGAAATAGAAGCCAACAACCAACTTCCCTTCCTTGACGTCCTAATCTACAAAAAACCTGATGGCTCCCTAGGACACACTATCTACCGGAAAAAAACACACACCAACCGCTACTTACATGCACAATCACACCACCACCCTGCACAAATAAACTCCGTAGCCAAGACTCTCATCTCCAGAACCAAACGCCTGGCTGACAAGGACCACTTGACAACTGAGTTACAGAATCTCTCAAATGTGTTAATCGCCAACGGATACCAACAAAACAGGGTTACGAAGCTAATCCAAAAAGAAACACCCCCCAAAAACCAAGACACAGAAGAAAACAATGGCATGGCCCTCCTTCCTTATATCAAGGGCACTACAGATAAAATTAGCAAAATCCTCCATAAACACAATATCAAAACAGCCTTTTGCACCAACCAAAAAATAGCCAATATCCTCAGAAACCCAAAAGATAAAATCCAGTTAGAAAACCAAGGGGTCTATGAAATACCCTGCAAAGTCTGCCCAGCCACGTACATTGGACAAACAAACAGACGAATAAATGCACGTATCGCAGAACACAAGAATGCCGTCAAAAAAGAAGAAAAAACTTCTTCTCTTTACCAACACATGAAAGAAACAGGACACGAAATTAATTTTGCAGATTCCAAATTGCTCTTTAACATGGAACATCACCACAAGAGAATAATCATGGAAGCCATCGAGATAGAGAAACACCCTCACAACATGAACAAGCGTGACGACACGTCCCGCCTGCCAGACATCTGGAAATTAGCCCTCCCCACAAAAACCGACACCAGAACCAGAGACACACAGAACGCCATCTCCAATCAACCACACCAGACCCAAACCCAGACCCTCTCCACAGATAAAGTACAGACACCATCCAGTAGCCAAACCATAGTGGCACCTCCGGATGCTGCACCCCCCTGCAATCCCTACACAGATCTGGCTGGCACAGGGCACAAAACCACAGCTCGCCCCTATACACGAAGCCAAGCCAGAGCACAACTAAGTGCAGTACAGCCATCTTCTCAGAAAAACTTTTCACAAGCTCAAGAGGTCAAGACACGAAAGCTTTAGCAACTAATCCACACCTAATGACCCTCCTAAGTGGTACTCAGAATATCACTCAAGAAATCACTCAAGATATCCCTCAAGTAATTAAGGAACAAAAGAAGAAAAGGCACACTAACCTGGGAACTCCCTCTCTGCCCAGAACGTTGGAGGCTATACACCACACCCCCTCAACAGTATTTATAGGAACTCAAACACTGAGATCCTGCTCTGTTCTAGTAACAAGAAGCCGAAAGCACCAGCCTGAAGATGACGAGTGAGACCTCGTCGAAACGTCGCCTAGACACCCCAACTCTTACACGGGAAGACACCCGAAGACACCAAAACCTGCATTCCTGTACCCGTGAAAATCTACGAAAGCAAATATATATATATATATATATATATATATATATATATATATATATATATATACCAAGAACAAACTTAGTTGGTCCCTAAGGTGCTACTGGACTTTTAATTTTATATATATATATTTTTAATGCAAGGAGTCCAAGAAGATGGGCTGTGGACCTAACTCAGGGAGATAATCCTATGAGAAATAGATGCAAACACAGAAAGGAGGAGGAACATGCTCTCTTCTTCAATTCCTATCAACAGCTTCCTTGCTGGTGATACTCCAGCAAAGTCCAAAGCAAAATGTGGTGGCACAGAGGTAAGCAGAAGATAAAAGGTATGGGCAGTGCACGCTTCAATATCTGTGGGAAAGAAGGAAGGGAGTGAAGAGCTTATCTACAGACCAGTGATAAGGGATAAGACCCACTGAGTAATTCATAACGTATACTCATTGGAAATACAAAATAAAATGGCTAAGTCCTTCATTACTTCTGTGCCAGATAGAGATGTACCTAAATCTAGGTGGGGCAACCACAGACTTCAACACTGACAAACACTTCATGCACTCAGCAGCTTGGAAATCACATGCACAACACAGAGTGCAGGCCTCTGCGTGCAAAATCTCAATGAGATGTCTCATCAAATGACTGGGAGTGGGTGGGTGTCTGAGTCCTATTGCTCATATGTAATGTCTTCATTTGGCAAGTGTTGGAAGTAGCTATTGTCCTCAGGTTTGGCAATGACTTGAAGGCTGTTCACATATTGCCTCAGGTCACATGTAATACTAAGACAAAATTTGGCTTAGCGTAAATGCACAAGCATGAAGGTTCCCAGAAAGGAGACTGGGGCTGCTTGAGTTCTACTGCTGATGTGCTGCTATGAGCTAAGTCATCGTTTGGCATAGCATGTCATTCAAACCTGGGCTCGTATTTGTCTTCTCTGTGAGCTGCAAACTAATAACAAACCAGCTTATCTGGAAGAAGGAATCCCTGGTTCAGACAACACGTTAAGCAGAAGAAGAGGAGGAGGAGGAGTTTGGATTTGATATCCCGCTTTATCACTACCCGAAGGAGTCTCAAAGCGGATAACATTCTCCTTTCCCTTCCTCCCCCACAACAAACACTCTGTGAGGTGAGTGGGGCTCTGTGAGGTGAGTGGGGCTCTTTCCTGTCTCCCAAATCTTTCATTGTCCCTCAGAATCACCTCACAAAAAACCTCTTCTCAAAATCTACTCAAGGCAGTACGTCAAGGCCAAAAAAAGGATTGCGCTCAAGTCATCCTGCAGGGAGCTACCTTTAACAGAATTATATAAAACCGGGGTTCACATGAACCTTCCTCATTGTGGAGAAACTCCATGCAAGGAGCAACCATGATTGGACAAGGTCTCACCTCATACAAAGAAGCTCTGCCCAGGTGCATCAACATGCAGAGAGAACTCCTCCTGTCATCCATTGAACTCACCACACCTACACTCACAACAGCACCTACACAAGTCACTCAACACCAGTTGTAATAATGCCTGCATATTGCTAGATTCTTACATCTGAACATGTGTACATTGCATGCGAACACACACTGAATTTTAATGAGTAGACAATCCTAGTATAAACTAGGAATGAATCTGAACTCTTTTTCAGATTATAGAATCATATCATAGAATTTTACAGTTGGAAGCGACTCTGACGATCATCTAATCCAACCCCCGCCAATGTAGGAATATGCAGCTGTCCCATATGGGGATTGAACCTGCAACCTTGGCATTATCGGCACTATATTTTAACCAACTGAACTATCTGGGCTCATAGAGTTCTCATGATTTGATTTTTTTAATGGTAGGAGACTTGTGAATCAATATGAAGAACAGGATCTGACAAGCCTAATCACCCTTTCTGCTGCATGCTCATGCCTTTTCATTCTTTGAATCATGATATTCTTTACCCAAATCATTGTAGACTGGCAAACCAGCTATTTGGAATTTGTCTTACAAAAGGACCAAAAGTTTAGAACTTGCAGACACAACTAGTAATAGTTAATAGTTTGTTTTTGCAACCTTAGTATGTGCCAAGCATGTTTAAGTTTGTTTTGATGTCTTAATTATATGGTTTCATTTATTTATCCTTGAGTTGGTTCATTTATTCTTTTTAATGCAGTTTTATTTGATGTCTGTTTTCTATATGCAATATTTCTTTGTTGTTTACTCTTCCATTTATATCCTGCTCTCCCTTCCAAAGGAGCCCAGGGCAGAATGTTATGTGACTATAGTTTTTTGTATGTTGGATGAGAAATCATTAAACAAAACAGCTAATCATGGAAATACATTTTACAAGGAAAGGTGATGTGCCATATTGTCTAAGAGGTCAGCCCAAGAACAACTCTGTGTGTGTGTGTGTGTGTGTGTGTGTGTGTGTGTGTGCATAATCAAATTGTAGGGTGACAAGAGTGGTAAGTGAGCTGAATAATGGATGTGATTCTTACTTTTCTCCAGTAGGCTACATTTCAACTACATGAAGGTCAGTGTGCCTATGTAGACACACCTCTCTTCATCCAGGCAACAAAATTCAAGGGCACATTCTAGCCATGCAAAGGGATTTGGGAGGGTGCGGGCTAAGGGATGTGGACTGGGGAGGGGTGTTGCCTGGGGCTGAATAGGGCATTTTGCCCATGAACCTGAGATTCTCCCCCCTCCACGGCCACCTTACAAGGTGACTATAAAGATTACAGCTAGACAATGCACATGAAGCACTCTAAACATTTCAAAGTACTATATAAATATGTTATGAACACCACTACAATTTTCGGCTATAGAAAACAAGATTCTTCTGCTAATGCTATGGTTACAAAAGTGGAGGCTTCCTTTAGCCGATAACCTCCTTTGGTCCCAAAATAAAACAATCCTTCATATAACTCAAAACTGCCCTTACATGACAACTTCTGTTTTGTTTTTTTTAATAAAATTTTTATTAGGATTTTCTCATTTTTTAAGACAAACACACAAAAACACAAACATCAACATTACACACAAATAACACATATAATTTCAAAATCTTATTTTCTTAACCACTTTCCCGGACTTCCCCCACCTCCCCTTCTTGCATCCCCATTCAAAATTTAGCCCAGCAAGTTCTTTATAACCAATTTAATCCCTTATTAATATTTTACTTAAATTATCTTAATTAACCAATTTCAAACTTCTATACCTCATTTTAATACCCTAACCCCTTTTTCTAAGATCGATCCACATTCCCTTTCACGGAATTCCCAATTATTAAAATATTTACAAAAAATCTTAACAAATATGAGCATATACTTGTAACCCTTTGGATTCTAAGGCTGTTCCCCCCCTCCCCCGGTTTTGATCCCTAAAAAATTGTCCTTCTATCTGACAGTTCTCAGCCTGGATCTATCACATCCGAGGCCTTTAAATCTCTTTCAGTCCCTTTCAGCCGGTTTTGTTGACTGTCCTTTATGTTGAACATCCGATCTCGGAGCATCTTTGACCCAAAAGGGTCCAAATTTTTTCCAACCAGTCCTCCATATTCAAAGGAAGAGTCCAGATCTTGCTTCTTGTTCTTTCCAAGTCCAAATATCCCAAATGTCTCAAACGTTCCAATTTTCACCTTAATCAAATTTGCAATCCATAAGTCTTCCGGACTCCCCATGGGGAAAAATCCCCACTCTTCATTCTCAATTTCAAACCAAATTTTTGACATCCGAACTTTATCTTCCATATATCCTGACCTTAGAGGCCTCTGATTGTCCTTTTTCACTTGCATCATTTCTGCTCCTTCTTCACATTCCTCCAAAACAGCACATATATCTTGCTTCCCAGCTGTAGATTCTTCTTGAGTCAAGTCCACCACTTCAGCAGAGTTGTTTATTTTAAAATTCAAAGTTGTCAGATTCGTAGCCATAACAAAACTCTGCTCTTGCAGCTTTCCCAGAAGTTCAAAGACCCTATCCAACTCTGCTTGTAATTTTCCATCTGCAGCCATTGTAATGTCCCAAATCCCCTCTAGAGGGATTTTGGTTACTAAGTGTTCTTTTTCCAACAATCCGGATATTTTGTTATTGTTGCCACTCTAATTTTAAAAGCTTACAGTCCAATGTAACAAAAATAACCGACACAAATAACAAAAAACAGAATTTCTTGACTTTGACAGCTCAGTTGACAGCTGTCAAACTCTGTAAATATCTTCACAGGCTCCCTCGCGGGTCGCTCCCGGATCCGGGGGGGGGGTTGCACTTCAACTCTAAAGATCAGTTCAAATCCTCCAGCAATAAACTTATAAGTCCAAATCGTGAAATTAAGAATTTTATCTCAAAAGGAGAAAGACAGTCTCTCGATCTTAGTTGTTTAATTCTTGCTTTAGATTGCCTGCAAGTGGGGGGGAGGCGGACTTCCTTTTGACACCTCCCCCGGTCGTACCGAATTCAATTAAAAAGAATTTTTAATTCCAAATTCCGTATTACTCACGGGTTGTTGCATTTTGAGTCCAAATGTTCAAGGAAAGAAGTCAGCACTATCCAACCATGGCATGCGGCTTCACTCCGTGGAAGAAGCGGTCTACTCACAGCACCACGCCACTCCCCGCACCCTCTCCAAAGCCTTTAAAAAGGCTTCTTTGTGGGTCGGGGGGGCGCAAATGGTGCCCGCCAAGTCACCAAGTCCACAGGCATCCGCGCCTGTGGTTTCTAAGGGTCCCCGCGTCGCCGCCGCGGCAGGACCCCTCCTCCACCGAGCCAATTCCCTCCGGAGCTCGGAGGGAATCCGCCATTAGCTGGTCGCACCAACCCGGAAGTCCTACATGACAACTTCTGTGCCGACCTGCTCACTAGCCTGCATGCAGTGTCTTATCACCTATGCATACCGGGGGGGGGGGGTGTGCTTAAATAGAAGGCTTGAGTTATACCATTTCAAGAGTCATCGGTTTAGGGTTGCTATTTACATTTGCAATGTACATTTTCTTTCTACACACATTATTTATTACGATCCAAAGACCCACAAGAAACGGTTTCAAAAGCAAGAAACAGTTTCAAAACGCACAAGAAACAGTTTCTGAACCAAGTATAGGAGCTCTGATGTTACTTCAAAAAACTAGGGGGGAAATGCTGTTAAATTCTTCTAAATTTTATTTCAAAATATTGTTGCAGGCTGCCCCCCCCCCGTCTCCAAGTGGTACAAGATTCCAGGGGGTTCCAGGCACTTCACCCAGGATTCATGCTTCCTTTTGGAAATGAGACACAGTGGAGACTGTACAGTGGTACCTCGTTTAAGTACTTAATTCGTTCTAGAGGTCCGTTCTTAACCTGAAAATGTTCTTAACCTGAAGCACCACTTTAGCTAATGGTGTCTCCCACTGCTACCACACCACTGGAGCACGATTTCTGTTCTCATCCTGAAGCAAAGTTCTTAACCCGATGTAATATTTCTGGGTTAGCAGAGTCTGTAACCTGAAGCGTATGTAACCCGAGGTACCACTGTAGTGTCTTTATTATTATTTACACATATTATTATTATTTACACATATATACAACCTGAGCTTACGATGGAGGGGTTCACAGTACTATCACCCCAAGATGTTCTTGTTTCTTCCATAGCTGCAGCCTTGGATCCAAACTGAAATCAACTATCGTCCTCAGACCCTATCACCAGCTTGCTGCCTTTACCAGCCTGCAACCTTTTCCCTCCCAGCCAACTCTAAAACTTTGTCTTTGTCTTCTCACTATCTAAGAGCTGGAGGAGGGACCCCACAGCTTTTGCTGTCTGGCAAGGAGCCCCCTGTCCTTGGCTTTCCAAATGGGTCATTACTTTTTGCTTTGTTTTCTTCAGGAACTGCATGGCTTATATTTTAACCCTTGCTGGATCCAGGGGTTCAGGAGGCTTGATTAAATTCCAGCACCTACTGGATCCAGGAACTCAGAGGAGCCTGGCACCCCCAAACTCATAACACTGTATTTTAACTAAACACTCTACATTCACAAGCAATTGCAAGTGTTTACCACCAACTAATTCTATTTAACTGAGTTTTCACATAGTGTCAGCTTGACTAACAAACAATAGGATCTTGGTATTTATTCCCATTAAAAGAGGAACCCAGGAGAACTGTAACAAACAAACAAACTTAATTGGAAAGGCAACCATCGTGGAAGCAGGTGCTTTAAAAAGCAGCTTCAATAAGGCATGACAGGAGTCAGGAAAGTGTCAGGAAAGACTTTGTGTGATGTTGGGAGAAAGGTAAGAAAATGACACATGAGGTTCCATTCTGCTAAGTGCAGAATAGCATGTGTTTATTATTTATTTCTTGTGTTAGGAAATCCAGTTGTTCCCTTTTTAAATCTCATCAGCTTCAGGGTTAAACCTAAACAGGCATGGATTGCTTCCACTCTTCCCACACCCACTTACTGAAGCAGAAAACATCAGTAAGTTAAGCTAATGTGTTTTGATAGCACAGGAAGGCAAAATAAACTTTCACACACAGATGCACAAAAGGTTGCAAAATAGTTGTTTTAAGTCCATGGGAACTAAAAGATTATCACAAAAAAGTAGGCAAGTCAGTAACACACACACACACACACACACACACACACACACGCATGCACACACACTGACTGCATTTTTTGTCTCTGTGATTTTCAGTGAAACCAGAGTAGAAAAAGCAATCACCATAAGGAAAAGGGCCACAGCTCAGTGGGAGAGCCAGAAGTTCCAGGTATAGTTATTATCTCCAGTAGGGAGATGGGGCAATTCCCTGCCTTAAAGCCTGTGGAGAGCCATTGCCAGTCACTGAGCTAGATGAATCAATGGTCAGATTCAACATAAGGGAGCTTCCTATGTCTCCTAATCTTACTAAAATATTACCAATACTGCTGATTAAAGTCCCCCCCCCATTGAACCTTTGCTCAAAGTCTCATTATGCTAAAGCATAATGCTAAATTTAAAAAGCCCTGCATGACAAAAGAGTCACCCCTCGAGGCCTGAGATGTACCCAAGCTTTAACAAACAACTGAGCAACCATTCAGGATCTACCCTAGGGTGCATGTATTAGCAGGTCTGCTTTAAAATTGCAAATACACTTTGCTCACAGTGATACTATTAAGTGTCTGGAAGTATGATTAAAAAGAAGTCAGTGAATCTATTTTCAAGTAAGTTCAAGCTTCAAGCTTTATTGTTATTTCTAGCCAACGGCGATTACAATATAAACACAGAATGCATGTATGTAAAACACAGAAGAAGAAATCATCAGTTCAGTAAAACTGGGATAAGCCCTGTGAACACAAAAAGGGAATACTTTCAAAGAAGTATATAATTTAATTTTTTAAACAAACCTAATTCTGTTCAGTGACACAACTTCAAAGGAAGGTTTGGTCACGTAAAATCTTACACACAGCACGCAGTAATATAGGACCATTGTTATAGCTGAAACAACTAGATGAATCATAGCAACAGGGTTCCATGAAATTCAACCCTAGTGGAAATTAATGAACTACAGGTGTGAATAGCATGTTAGCATCTTTGCCCCAGAGGCATATTCCTGCAGCCTTTTCTCTGACACCTGGTCTCTAAAAGCATTATGGTTAATTTATCAAAACACACCATCAATTTTCCATGAGTTTATGAATGACACTGAAAGGGAAAAAGCCAAGTCCCTCCAAAGAAAGAGCTTTATGTGATACACTGAGCATGAAATGCATTCGTGTTTACTGAATGGTGTTTTGTCTATCCTAATCACTTTCTAGATTAGAGCCTCATTCAAGTGGGTATGATGAAATATTTCTCCTTAATTAGAGGCCTGAAGCTCCAGCAACAGCTAGAAACCAACACTATCTTTCCTATCTTTTTCTCTGTTGTTATATCTGCTGTACGAGTCTACTGTGGCCTGCAAGAACAACATCTGCCCACACATTTTAATCAATCTAAATGATTTCACAAATTTCTCCCAGTCTACTGAACTGGACTCCTTGGCTTCCCATTCAGATGGAAGCAAGGAAATTCATTTGTGCACCTTGAATGCATGCGTAGAATGATGGCTTAGAGTACTTTGAGTTTGTCAAGGATTATTTTATGTTCTATATCCTCTAGGAAATTGTTTCTGTCCTCTATTTTCCCATACAAGCCATATATAAAGCACCTTTGAAGGACAGCCTGTTACATGCTTGCTAATCTTTCCTCTGCAGGCTCAGAAATGTTGGTTCCAATAAAGGAACTGAATCAGGTTTATCTGCTTAAGGACACCACCCATGAAGACATTAACAGTTGAGCAGAATAGCAAAGTGTGATATTTAGCATTGAAGAATTTTAATGCAGTTCCATGCTATAAAGAAAATTAACTATACCTGAGTGCTCTGTTGAGTAAGATATACACAGGAGTCATTCACAGTATCATACAGAACGGGAAATAAGAAACCATAACTCAGTATGTCTTTGATTCATGGATCGTTAGAAAGTACATCATCTATTTATTCATCCAATGCTACGCTCGCTAATTTTTTGCCCTTTGAGTGAGTTCCATCCAAGTGAAACAAAGGTCAGTGAAACACCAAACCTCTATTACAATCAAATGTGACTGCCACTTCATTGAAAAGTGGGCTCTGCATAATAATTTTTGAATGTGGATAGGCAATAAGAATGAAAATAACTCTGGCAGATGGATCACAGTAATTAATATAAACACTCAGCTTCAACTAAAAATTGCCCAGGGACTGTACAGCTGAAGAAAAGCACATTCTGAACTCTGCAACCAGCCAGGGATCTAGGGGCTGTGTGTTTGTGTACCTGTACTTAAACGTAGGGAGACCCACCAGTCCATATTTGAGGATATTTGTTGTTGTTTAGTCGTTTAGTCGTGTCTGACTCTTCGTGACCCCGTGGACCAGAGCACGCCAGGCACTCCTGTCTTCCACTGCCTCCCGCAGTTTGGTCAGACTCATGTTTGTAGCTTCGAGAACACCGTCCAACCATCTCGTCCTCTGTCGTCCCCTTCTCCTTGTGCCCTCAATCTTTCCCAACATCAGGGTTTTTTCCAGGGAGTCTTCTCTTCTCATGAGGTGGCCAAAGTATTGGAGCCTCAGCTTCACGATCTGTCCTTCCAGTGAGCATATTTGAGGATACTCTGAGATATTTAGAAAGCTGCTGGCCCACCACAGTAGACAATACTAGGCTAGAAAAATTAACAGCATGACCTGTATAAACCAGCTTCCTGTGCTCCTTAAATTTATCATAGCAAATAGTTTGGGAATTACTCCTAATTACTCCTATATAACAACCAGACACCAAGGATTTGTTCTGATATAGCATGTGCTGCTTTCTTCCACAGATTAACAGAAGCTGGAAAAATCATAGCAGAACGTCAGCTCAACATGGACTTTGTCAGAAAGAACTATGAAAAGATGATTAACTAGCTCTGGCTCATGAATCTTTTTTTCCTGCAAAATTCACAGAGATGTAACGCTTTCAACATGTGGCACTGTAGTCTTAACCACTGAGCCTCTTGGGCTTGCCGATTGGAAGGTCGGCGATTCGAATCCTTGCAATGGAGTGTGAGCTCCTGTTCTGTCCCAGCTCCTGCCAACCTAACAGTTCAAAGGCACACCAGTGCAAGTAGATAAATAGGTACCACTGCAACGTGAAGGTAAACAGCATTTTTGTGCGCTCTGGTATCCGTCACGGTGTTCCGTTGCACCAGAAGCGATTTAGTCTTGCTGGCCACATGACCCTGGAAGCTGTCTGCGGACAAACACTGGCTCCCTCGGCCTGAAGCAAGATAAGCACTGCACCCCATAGTCAGGTTTGACTGGAGTTAACCATCCAGACGTCCTTTATCTTTACCTTTTTCCCTTATGTGCGATCCACCATCAGGAAGGGTACTGTTTTGTAAGCACTGGCCCTATTTCATATCTCATCTATTCCAGAATCATTCTCAAACTGAAAATATAAAAATAAGTCCCCTAAACCATGCTGATAATGAAACTTTTTTTAAAAAAGAGTTCCTAATATTCTTTTAATCAGATTAAACATGAATATTTCTTCTAACTATGATGCCCATTTTTCTAATCTATTGAACAGTATAATTTTAATTAGCTGACACTAATTATCTGGTGTTTGGGGATTGTTACACCTATTGCTACATTAAAAAATTGAATTATTTACATAGCTGTCAACCTTCCCTTTTTTTGCGGGAAATTCCCTTATTCCAGCGCCGTTTCCCACTGCTATCCCGGATTGTTAGATATCCCGTAGACTGTCCCCGAGACAGGTGAGGCTGCTGATCACTTATTTTCAAATCTGAAAGTTGACAGCTATGATTATTTACTTATTCGATTTTCTACTAAACAAGCTAATACAAGCTTAATTAGTATAAATACTGTTTTGATGGCTGGAGCAAAAGAGATGTAAGTAACATCTATCCATAGAATCACAATGTTGACAGTTCCTTAAGTAATACTTGAATCTATTAAATGAAGGCCTTAAACCCCTATGGTTGGCCTAACTATTAATTCTTCTGCTGAAAATAAATCTCTTTCAAGAAGCTTATAAATGAGTTCCATTAAGAATACAAGTCTAACTTGAAACAGAGAGCAGCTCTGTCTGGAGCTGCTCTCGAAAGACTGGTTGAAAGAATCAGCCTGGTGCAGATTGTGTATGGCAACTTGCCCCAGATTAAAACATGGGCTATCGGTAGCTGATTAAACTGGCTTTGAGGTGTGCCTTGACCAGGCATAGGCAAACTCGGCCCTCCAGATGTTTTGGACTACAACTCCCATCATTCCTGACCACTGGTCCTGTTAGCTAGGGATGATGGGGGTTGTAGTCCCAAAACACCTGGAGGACCGAGTTTGCCTATGCCTGGCCTTGACCATTTACATGTTCATGAACCATTCAAAGTCTATTCAGAAAAGAACACTCTGGCCCAATGTGGCCTAGTTTGCACAGCATGCTAAACCAAACTATGGCTTACCAGAACTACACAGATGTGCTGGTTCCTGGCAGGGAGGCCACAACAGCTTTGCTTCTTTCAGCACTGCCACAATATTTAGGCACCCAAATGAAAATACTTACATTAAAATATTTTTGGCAGCAATTAATTCGTTGCAGTGCCCAAGACTCCACCTAAACTACCAAATATTAAACTTTGTGTTTGTGTGTGGGTACTTTGGAAATTGGATTGAATTAGAAGATTAAGGTGAAAAAGCAAATACGAATTAAGAGAGTACTTGGGGGTTTTCTTGTGAGTTTTACAGACAAACTCGTCTAAGCAGCAGGACATGGAATGGAAAGCAGCTCATTCTGCTGCAAATTTGTTTCATTTTTATAAAGTGGCATACTATAGCATTCATTTATATAAAATAGCATCCTATAAACCATATGTTTTAAACAAAACATATGGGTTTGGTACAGCATGAGGGAAGAGGAACAGAGAAGACAAAGGAAAGGGCATGTTAAAATATTCATGTAAACCATATTGAACTTGGATAATTCAGTTGGTAGAACATGAGACTCTTAATTTCGGGGTTGGGGGTTCAAGCCCCACGTTAGGTGAAAGATTCCTGCATTGCAAGGGCTTGGAGTAGCTGACCCTCGTGATCCCTTCCGATTCTACAATTCTGTGGTTCTGGAAACCCGTAGCTCTGAATGTGTTGGATTCCAATTCCCACCAGCCCTAGCCAGCATGACCAAGAGTCAGGGTTGAGGAGAGTTGTAGTCTATCTACTGTATTTTTCACGCTATAGGACGCACCCGACCATAGGGCGCACCTTGTTTTAGAGGGGGAGAACAAGGAAAAAAAAATCTCCCCCTCTCTGCTCAGCGCCCCTTCAGCGAAGCGGCAGGAGAAACGGAGCCCCTTCCATTTCTCCTCCCACTTGGCTGAAGGGGCGCTGCGCAGCTCTCCCTCTCTGCTAAAGCCAGGAGAGTCATGCTCTCCTGGCTTCAGCAAAAGGAACCCAAAGCCTCCCGCTGCGCTCCGGAGGCTTCAGGCGGCTATCCCTAAAGCCTTTAGAGTGCAGTACGAGAGCAAGACTCTCCCAGCTTCAGCGAAAGGAACCTGAAGCCTCTGGAGCACAGCGGGAACTCGCGCTGCGCTCCGAAGGCTTCAGGCGACTATCCCTGAAGCCTGGAGAGCAAGAGGGGTTGGTGCATACCGACCCCTCTTGCTCTCCAGGCTTCAGCGAAAGCAACGCGAAGCCTCCGGAGAGGGGTATGTCTGAAGGCCAGGTAGCCCATCACTGGCTTAGAGGATGGAAAAGAAGGTACAAACAGATATATAGATGAAAGTTCTGCACTGCAGTTATGAAGTCATGAATGCTAGACATAAACCCGCAGACAGTTTCGAATGCTATTTGCTGGAATGAAATCAGTAAAAATTACACTAGTTGTTAATTAAAATGAATTGGTCAGGGCCATTAGAAACAATTGCTCTTGAGCAGAACATGTTTTCTGTTGTATCTGGCCACATTCTGTGTCCTCTTTGCACCAGATTTCAATCAGATGGCATATAGTTATCTTCCACTCTCCTTGGAATCTTTCCTCTCTTCCTTCTTTGCTAGCAGGACTGGAGTAGCAAGAGTGAGGAATGAAAGCAAGGGAACTCTGTCAATTTCACTTGACCAAGGTCTTTTGTAATACTCAAAAATGAAAGAAAGGGAGAAGGTTTTCTTTAGGGGCATGGAACAGAGACCACTTTCTCCTGAAAGAGATGCTTAAGCTAAATTCTTTATAAGTTAATATATATTTTCAGATACTCAATAGTGTAGTTTGCTTCACTGATTATTCAGGATGTATTCATTTTAATGAGGGGGGAACGGGGTGGTGTCTTTTATTATTATTGAGATGTGCATATAATGAGCCCGCTTGATCCATATTTCAAGAAACCTGGCTTGTACTTTTGGAAGAAATGAATATAAATAAATCTAAATATCAAGGTACTTAACATTTACGGCCTAACTGTATACAGTTGGGCATCAGATTTTTGTCTTATCAGTAAAAGACTTGACACATTTATGCTGCTTTGTGGAGAGAGAAATCCAGAGATTATTAACATACTTTTACAGAACTTAATATGACATTCTGAGCACATAAGGCTCCTTTAATCCCATAAGGAAAGTAAGTGTTAAGCTGTTACTAAAATGCTCTTAAAAGCAATGCCTGCATGGGGCATGGTTGTTACCACCAACCAGCCAATTAGAAATTCATGGCTCTGCTCCCATTTCTGCTACAGTAGGTGTGATGGTTGCACTGCTGTTTCCCCAGTTCTTTCGCTCCATTTAGTTACACTGGTCTAAATATATCGCTTCACTACACACCAAAACAAACTGCTAGGAACCAAAAGACGGTATTCAAAAGAACACCGTCTTTTCTCTCCAAGGTTCCACACCTTTCAAAACCAAACATTTACTTTTTTTAAAAAAGGGACTTCAAGTCACTCTTGCACTTTCAAAATGACAACTTTGTTTTTGAAATCAGAGGAACCTTCAGACTTAGTTACAAAAAATATTAGAGCTATACAGTGATACCTCGGTTTAAGAACAGCCCTGTTTACGAACTATTTGGTATACGAACTCCGCAAAACCAGAAATAG
This sequence comes from Podarcis bocagei, assembly GCF_964188305.1. Classification (NCBI taxonomy): domain Eukaryota; kingdom Metazoa; phylum Chordata; class Lepidosauria; order Squamata; family Lacertidae; genus Podarcis; species Podarcis bocagei. Next base: position 817,933 of record NC_138127.1, on the reverse strand, counting down.
TGTTCTGGTTAGCAAACTTTACCTTGGTGCACAAACGGAAACCGAACGATGGAAGGGCACTGGCAGCGGGAGGCCTCATTAGGGAAAGCGCACCTCAGTTTAAGAACGGCTTTGGTTTAAGAACGGACTTCCTTGGGAGGAAATGGTGTTGGCTTTGGTACATCTGTATTGTAATGTAATATGTGTAAACCAAGAAAGAAAGAAAGAAAGAAAGAAAGAAAGAAAGAAAGAAAGAAAGAAAGAAAGAACGGACTTCCGAACAGATTAAGTTCGTAAACCGAGGTACCACTGTATATCCAGCTCTTTGCAAGGAAGTCTGCAATTTTTTGCCTCACTATAGTACTGAAAATCTACAGTGTTCTTACACACTGGGCAATGTTTGAATTGTGTATTGGCATTCTATTGAAGAGTGCAAAAAGGTCTTTAAGCATGTAGGAAACGAACACTATGTGTAGCTTTGCTTCAGTGCTGGGAGCTTGAGTATAAAAGCAGGTTATTATGAAAGTGATGAACACTAACCATTCCTCAGTAGAAGAGCTTAACATATTCAATAAAATAAAAAATCCTAGGAGTGTCAAAATAATTCTTTCATAATATTTGGAAGTAAGATGCAAGGAAATTTACTATCAGTAATTTATACCAATTTCTACAGAAGACGTTAGGAACCTAAGCAAGCTGGCTACTAAGCACAGCTCTGATATTTTGTAAAAGGAGGCTATTGGGTAAGAGATGAGGGAATACAAAACACAGTTTGTTTTCTTTAAAGCTTTACAGCTTTTGTTGCACTTTTTTGCCTTCTAGGCAAACATATTAAGATGTTTTAAACAAAACTCATACTAAATTTGTTGTCCTATAATAAAATTGAGAGCAGTGCTCTCTGAAACCTTTCTGAGAAAAACAGAGTAGGCCTTACCTTCTACCTACAGAGTATTCCACCATCTTCTAACATCAATAAGAGTTGTTTTTCCCCCAGCCAAGGCTAATATCATTTGGTAAATTTGCAGAAAATTAGGAAAGACATATAGCAGTGTTTTGAAGCAAAACACAACTGAAACTCCACACCTAATTAACCATATTTTATGGGCATAACGGAGAGTTCATATTGCCTTAAATCAACTAACCACTCCCTAGCTCTCTACTAACAACCACATATGATAAAGTTAGAAGAACTCACCACTTAAAATTCAAAATGTGCCAGGTTCTGTCCAGCGGCAGAGCATATACCCGCGCTGCCCAGGGCGGGCGCACTCCCAAGGGGAGCGTGGTACGCAGGGTGCCCTCCCAAGTATGAGAAAGCCGCTTGGCTGCCCTGAGCAGCGCGCACTCCCTGCAGCCGGGGGCGAAGCGAGCTGCCCATGGCCCGCCTGTGACTCCCAAACTGCCCCCAAGCTGTCAAAATGAAGAGGGAGGGGTGGGGAATGCCGCTGGCAAAGCGGCACAACTCCCCCCTTACTCCGACGGCTCGGGGTAGGCTTGGGAGTTGCGGGCAGGTATGCGGTGCACCGAATATCACCCCCCTCAGTGAGGGCACCCAGAGCGCCCATCCCCACCATCCCCCCTTCCTACGCCCCTGGTTCTGTCCAACTGTGGGGGGCTTTGGCATTTCTGTGTGTGATGTCACTCAGCAGAAGTAGGTCCGACGGGACCTGCCACAGCTATGGGGAAGCCTGACAGGGAGGCCTGTCACAGCCGTGGGAAAGCCTGGGCCCATAATTTCTTGTGGCCACTTTCATGTCCCTCTAAAACCTTACAACTATTAGTCTGGCTGCCACTAATATGTGGCTGATCAGGGACTTATTTTCAGTTTTATGTTATTCTTAGAGAAAATATTCAGTAACGGTAGCTGGGAGTCCATACCTATTTACTGCTATGTCATGTTTATTTCTTGTAAGACAAGCATCCGAAACCTTTCTAGTTGCAGACATACTTACATGTGGTAGAAATCATCAACTTTGCCAGTGTTTTATCTGAATCAGAAAAATCACTCTCATGTTAATAATGGTAACGTATTAATGATGCCCTTATCCTCTGGGGAGTTCCACCCGCCAAAAAACCAAATAACAATGATCTCCTCTGAAGAGATCTCTTCTATTTCCTCACGTTTTGAAAAGGGGAAGAAACAAGATCAGCAACCTTTCAGTGTGCCAACCCAAATCTCTGCTGAGCATAAATCAATCAGTTCTCCAACACGCCAAATTAACTAGCCACCAATTTAACCAGAACAAAAATCCTGAGGATTCATGAGGAAGGAAATCACACAGGTTCTGAGAATGCAAACGCACACCTGCCACTAATTGCTTTATTAGTATTATTGATTGAATGAAATTAAAGTATTGAAAACTGACTCTTCCAAATGTCAAATGGAATGCATGGTGTCTTCCTAGTGGGAGAAAGAGGCAGGAAAGGCACCCCTGTGCTGAATCAGTAATGTTGTGGTGGTCACATCTATTTTAGCAAACTACCGGCCTCAGTGCAAAAACTGTCTGGCAAGTGCCAACAGATGAACAGCAATCACTAGCATACTTCTACAGTGAATGCTTGCAGTCAACCATTAGCCTTTGGAATTTAATTGAGATTCCTACAGTGCAGGGGGGTGGACTAGATGATCCTCAGGATCCCTTCCAATTCCACAATTCTATGATTCTGCAATTCAGTGGAACTCAAGCACTAGAGACAATGTTGGGTGGCAACGAACTGGAAGTTAGGGGTCAGTAGTAGATCATGGGGTTTCAAATTTCTGCAACAAAAAATTTGGCGCCCCTCTACCTCTCATGCTCCATTCTTATTAATAGTTGTGGGGGCCCCAAGACTCTGCACCCAGTTGGTCACACCAAATTGGTCACATTCCCCTAAACCCATCTCTGTAGGGATGACTCATTAATGATGTCACAATCTGTTGGCCATGCATGAAGTGAAGTCTTGGCTTAGCTGCATTCTCTTCCATTGATTTTTTTTTTGTCCCTCCCCTTCCTTTGTTCCAGATAATTACAGTCAGCATCATGTCATTTTTTCTATCTATATTATGAAAATCCATCCCTTCCTCTCCTTTCTGTTCAGCCAAGACTCTGGTTCATGTCAAGCCATCTTCCTTCCTGTGGCCTTCCTTCGTCTCACCTCAGTTCTCACTCCTCTGTTTAGAACTCTGACGCCAAAATAATACACCTCTCCCTTCCCCTCCAGCTCTTCTGGTGCTCCTGCTAAAATCCCAGTATTGGTTTCAAACTCTTCATGGCTTCATCCCCTCCCCTTATTCTCCCCTCATATGCTAAATATCCCTAGCTGTGATCTTCACTCCTCCAGTTCTACCACCCTTAGCAACCCAAAGTTCTCTTGCTCTTTTAATTGTCAGACATTCCCCCGGCTGTCCATTCTGTCCAGAACATCTACCCTGAATATTTTTGTGGTAGGGTTGGTCCTACCATCAGGCAAAGTGAGGCAACTACTTCAAGGTGGTTGAACAGCTGTGTATGCTACACAGCCTGTCTTGGCTCCCCTAAACCAGCTTGCTGTTTCTGGTACAATGAAAGATGCTTTCTCACCACGACGGCTGAAGGGAGATTCAGCAGCCAGTTCAATCGGCTTCTTTACATGGCATGAAGAAGGAATGTTATATTGTGCTTAGCGCAAAATGTCTTGACCCAGGCCTGATTTCCCCTCTCTTCTTTAGAAATCCCTTTCATGACACCTTTGCCCTTACCCACATTAAAATGAAGTTCTTTTAGTTGCCCAATTTGGCTTTTACTGACTTTTTCTGTTGCACATTTGAATGTATTTCCCACTTCCATTATAGGATTGCAACCAAATGCAGACTTTATAGCTTCAATATCAGCCAATTATTCTCCTCCCCCCCCCCCTGCGGCCTCACATTGCCCTGCTTACCACCTAGCCTGAGGAACTCAAAAACCTGCACACTGTTTTCTGATATTTTGGTTGTCCAATTAAAAGTATTACCAAAATATGGATTTAATAATAATCTAAAGCTTCAGGATGTAATACTTTAACACTTCAGAAGATTAAATGCTGGGGCTGTGGGGGGGGGATACCCCAATATAGCTGAAGTCTTTATCTTGGGCTCATAAAATATACTCATGTGCAGGAAACAGGTTCAAATATTCCCTACAAAATGTAGGCAAAGCATTTTCCTCTTTTCAGATTATTACTGCAGATACAAAAAGTGTGATTCAATAAGATGTCATTTCCATTTTTTCCAAGTAATGTAATGCCACCTCTATCTTATTGTGAACAATACTTAATACTTGCTGATTCTTTAGGAGTTCTCATGTGTCTGTTTCCTGTTTTGTAAATGAGGAATCTTGTTTTTCATGTTCTTAGAGAAAAGCCTTGAAGATTCTCAGTTTGTGCTCAATAGCTGATGGATTTACAGTGTTTTCTTCTACAGAGGCAATAAGTGATCGATAAGCATGCAAGTTTGAGCACTAATGTAAAGGTCATGTTTCAAGTGGTCTTTTTATAGTCATATTTCCTTGGCTCAAAGCTCCCTTTTTGACCCCTTTCTAGATTAGTGTTCTAGATTAGTGCCAAAAGCAGAGCTTAACCCCTACCAATAAGTTGTTAATTTTGCTAATGTCTGAGCAAAGGAATTAAATATTGCAAGTTTATTAAAAAGTTTATCTTCAATTAATAAATGCTGCCTTTATTCACAAGAGGCAACCCCCCCACATAAGAGTATAATAGCTCTGACATAAAACGGATTATATATACAGAGCAATTACAACAAAATATCAATATATTGTTTTGTAACCCAAAACTAAAAGTTAAAACACCTAAACTAAACATGGTCTAGAAAGGGCTAAGAATAACATGCCTGTCTCTTTAAAAAAAAAAATTCCATGTATGTGACACAATGGCCTAGCCTCAATATCACACAGCAACCCCACAGCAACATTTCAAACATCCTCTATGTGCAAAGGCCAATGGTTCTTTCTAATGGTTCTGCTTACCAATAGTAGATTAAAAACCTCTCTCACTTTGATTTCAACCTTCCTGGGATGTTGAAAAGTGCCAACAGACTGTTGCCATCTATGTACATGCTGGACATGCCATTTCCCAAGTGTCAAAACTCTGTCACTAGTGGTGCTCCTAATCTCACATGGCCGTACCTGATTGGACGATCTACCACCCCTGTTAAGCCCCTCCTCGGATGCCAATGAAAATTTGTTATCTAATGAATATCAAAGGCGAACCTTGCTCTTCACAGGTCAGTTTGAAGGTCCTGTTTAAGCTTAGCTTAAGGTTAGGTACTATGTTTTATTGTTTCTTTTTAGTGGCGCCTATCTGTTTCCCTACTCATCACTTATATCTCCATTCCCAATCTCAATACAGTGGTGCCCCGCAAGACGAATGCCTCGCAAGACGGAAAACCCGCTAGACGAAAGGGTTTTCCGTTTTTGAGCTGCTTCGCAAGACGAATTTCCCTATGGGCTTGCTTCGCAAGACGAAAACGCCTTGCGAGTGTTCCGATTTTTTTTCGCTCCCCCCCCTTTTTCTAAGCCGCTAAGCCACTAATAGCCTTTAATAGCCGCTAATCCGCTAAGCCGCTAATAGGGTTGCTTCGCAAGACGAAAAAACTGCTAGACGAAGAGACTCGTGGAACGGATTATTTTCGTCTTGCGAGGCACCACTGTAAAGCTTAATTTGGAACCTAGTGTTTAAGCGTATCATTTTGACAATACTGTACAAAGTTCTTTTTCCTGCATGCCAGCACACACAATATGCTTCGACCGAAGGGAGGTGAGGGGAAAACTGGTTCAGAAGCAACTTGGGAGGTGGCTGGTAGTTCCCAGGCTGAAAATTGACCTGTATTATTGGAGTTCCTCTCACTTAGGAGTAAAATGAGGGCTAGTGGCAGACATAAGTGGGGTGTTGCAGGCTGGCCTCAGCCTTGCAGCCGCAGAATAATTTCTGTATCAGCAGGCTGAGTGGTGGTGGGGATGGGAATCTGGTTGACAAAATGGTTGCAGGCATGAATAATGGAAATAAAAGATGGTTCCATTTCGTATTTTTATCTAGAATGCCACAAATACTGAAAGAAATGTCACTGGACATACTTGATGAATTCAAGCTGCCGTGTGGTATTAAGCTGCCCTTAACAGGAGAAATTTTGCCACCCATCAGCCTTCTTTTTTAAGCCTATTGATAAGACAATGGATTGTCTCCATATGCCCATATTTAACTGAAAGGGTTTAAGCATGGGTCTGATTTAGGTTTTTATTTGTGTTGTTGAGTTTTGTAATGTTGAGTTTTTCTTTACTTTTTTTTGTAAGCTGCCCTGAAAATTTCAGCCGGCACTGGAGGGTGAGGTATAAATCTTAGAAGAAAGTAAATAGCAAACCAAACCTCCCAAAAATGTGTTTCCCCCCTCAGAGAAAGTTGGTCTTTCAAGCACTATAGGTTGATAGCTCCTACAAATATCTTGTGGCAATTGGCACAGACTTTATAAAGTTGCATGGTGGCAGATTTGGAACAGAATTATGAGCATGCAGGGGCCCAGTTGAAATTTATGGGATTCTTTCTGACCATAAAAGAAAGCTTTCTGTCCTGACTTCACTGGCCATGACATAGTCTGAGCCTGCTGTCATAGAATTGTGAGGATTATCTTGCAATAAAGAAAAGGTGATGTATGGAGCATGGAGCATTGCTTTGGATATAAAAAGTTTCAGCTTACATCTTCCCTAGGTAAAAGGGGAATATGATCCAAAGGATCTGCCCACCTACTCTTTAATATTTCTATTCTACTCCTTAGTTTTAATATTTATTCATTCAGTTTACATAGAAAGGAAATGGAATAAAATACCAAGTACAAGTCGAATAAAGTATAAAATACAAATACAAAAATATGATAAAAACTACATCAGTAGGCAGTAAGAGTTAGAACAAGAGACAAAAAATAATAAACATATAGTGATGTTCATGCCAGACCAGCTTCCCAGTGGAAGAAATTCCACCAGCATTACTGAAATGGTCCTCTCTTTGATCACCACCTGCTGTGGCAAGCGCACCTGAAGATGACCTCAACATAAAAGCATGCTACTAAAACTAAGTAAAGACTAACTAACTAAGAATTGATGCTTTTGAATTGTGGTGCTGGAGGAGACTCTTGAGAGTCCCATGGACTGCAAGAAGATCAAACGTATCCATTCTTAAGGAAATCAGCCCTGAGTGCTCACTGGAAGGACAGATCCTGAAGCTGAGGCTCCAAGACTTTGGCCACCTCATGAGAAGAGAAGACTCCCTGGAAAAGACCCTGATGTTGGGAAAGATGGAGGGCACAAGGAGAAGGGGACGACAGAGGATGAGATGGTTGGACAGTGTTCTCGAAGCTACAAACATGAGTCTGATCAAACTGCGGGAGGCAGTGGAAGACAGGAGTGCCTGGCGTGCTCTGGTCCATGGGGTCACGAGGAGTCGGACACGACTAAACAACAACAAACCTAAGAGCATAAGATCACAAGGAGAACCTGCTGACTCATCTACTTCAACATCCTGTTCTTACAGTGGCCAATCAGATGCCCGTGGGAAACCTGCAAGCATAAGCTGGCATTAAGATATACTTGAATGACTATATCTGAATTAAGGTCCTCAAGCTACATAGCAATAGTTGGTGGAAAGAGATGTTTCCGATGAACTCAGAAATCACCACTGCTAAGGTGTTTTGAGTGGGTCTGGAGTTGCTTCAGGTGAAGCCATAGTACACTATAAAATGCCAGGCAGAGAAAGCATAATTCTAAGTTTGCTAAAATTATTTTCCGGCATGTTTTACATGCAGCAGCACAGCTATACGAGATATTAATTATCACATTTTATTATAATAATAATAATAATAATTTATTATTTATACCCTGCCCATCTGGCTGGGCCTCCCCAGCCACTCTGGGCGGCTTCCATAAAAACCGAAAATACAGTAAAATATCACACAAAATGATATCACAAATATCATTTTGTTTTGTTTTTGTTCTTTGCTTTGTTATGTATTTTGTGTTTTTATCCTGTGAACTGCCCTGAGATCTTTGGATGAATGGTGATATACAAAGTTTAAAAATATTACAGTGGCACCTCAGGTTAAGTACTTAATTCGTTCTGGAGGTCTGTACTTAACCTGAAACTGTTCTTAACCTGAAGCACCACTTTAGCTAATGGGGCCTCCTGCTGCCGCCGCGCCACCGGAGCACAATTTCTGTTCTCATCCTGAAGCAAAGTTCTTAACCTGAAGCACTATTTCTGGGTTAGTGGAGTCTGTAACCTGAAGCGTATGTAACCTGAAGCGTATGTAACCCGAGGTACCACTGTAATTATTTAATTAATTATGCAGTTTGCCATTGAGTGTGACCTAAAGTTTCGAGGGGAAAGTACCTAAATCAGGACTCTGGAGTGGAAGTACGGGGCTTTAACCCTTTTCCCCTGCTGTGGTCTAGACGGGGGGGGGGGTGTGTGTTCTGCATCCTGCATTAGAACAAATGTAAGCTCTTTTCCCCATTACAAATTGCAGGCATGAGTGGGGAAGAGCCCTGATTCGTATCAGAATTGCAGTAGGGACTGAAGGGTTAAAATCTCCCTATCTCCCATCCCAGAGTCTTGATCTAGATCAGGGGTCTGCAACCTTTAAGACAAAAAGAGCCACTTGGACCCGTTTCCGAAGGAAAAAAACCTGGGAGCCGCAAAACCATTGCGACATTTAAAGCATGCACGCCACTGCCCTCCGATCTGATAGCAGGCGGGAAGGTGACGTCGGGACGGTGCGTGACTAATGCACGCACCGCCCCCATGCGACGTCACAGCCAGTACAGCGCCCGCCACAGTGGGGAGTGTCGGGGGCACAATGCGCCTCCTCCCCTCGCTAGTATCCGCCCCGGAGCCGCGGCAAAGGTGTAAAAGAGCCATATGCGGCTCCAGAGCCGCGGGTTGCAGACCCCTGGTCGAGATCAAATACACCACACGGGCAATTTGTGAAATAAAGAGCTTTCACTCAAAGGCTAACTAAATGATTAAAAACACAGGTAGTTTAGTATTAAGGTACATGTAGAAACACCATATACTATGGATGCAAAGAACAGAGGGGGGTTTTCCACAGTGATGAAGATCCATGCTTATTCAGGTCTGTGGCATAAGATACACCAACATTTGACAAAAGTTGGGTAATTTCTATGCTATATCTTCTAAACACATTGAATCAACACTTGTCAAATGTTAAATTATAGAATCTGGTGGAAAACTCACCCCAGAACAGGTGTGCATGAAAAAGAGTCAGTTCTCATAAGTGTTCCAATGCAGTAATTTATCAACAAATCACACTATAAAACTCTCAACTAATTACAAGAGTCGCTTCCTCTTTTTCTGCTGACTATTAGTCATGTAAACTTGATGAAAAACACTTCATATGCCGTAAACATATCAAAATGCTAGAAACAAGGAAGTCAAAATAACAGCTGCATAATAATTGCTGCAGTAGTCACTAAACTGAAGTTGTTGTGTGTTTTTTTTATTCCTCTCTTTTATTGATCTACAAAACATCTAAGGCAATATTACTAACAGTCTTTGAAATAAAGGACTGAGGGGTAGAAGGGGGAACATGGGAGAAGGGAGGTACGTTAAAAACACCTTTCAATTTCACCTATCATTCCATAAAATGGGACTCCATGGTGCAGCCAACTGCACTAATTTCAAAAGGAAAGCTTGCATTGACTGGAAAAATTGCCCCAAAATTAGATGATCTGGTGATGCATCACAATTGAATTCAAATATGATGTGCCATGTTCTTTATTACACTAAGCAGAAGCACTAAATGACAGAGGTTCTAAAATAAGGGTTCTAAACATGGAGGGAACCAACACAAGTGGAACAGGTACCCTGCTCCAGAAATGATTCCTTGGCCTCATGGAAGATGACAGTGATGTGTTAGTGATGCTAGGATGATCATCTCTACGCTCTCTCCTTCATATCATGAAGCACTTAGAACTCATGAATAGAGCTTTCACGGACTAATCTTATGAGTTTCAGCTGATTTATCAGTTAATCTACTAAATACTCAATAACTGTATATATGGGTAAAAGCAGCTCTCCAAAGCAGAAAACTTATTCACTTTGTTTTAAGTTTGCACATGAATATGTAGTAGCAGCTATGATATTACAAGAAGAATCCATTCTTTTTGTGAGAGAAAGCATTGAATACTTATTTTTAAATGGCGTTTGGTATCTGCATTTTTTATAAGTACCTGTATTATTATTTTTAACTGCAATCAAATTACTCAGGCATACCTTAGACCACCGATGGCCAAACTTGGCCCTCCGGGTATTTTGGGACTACAACTCCCATTATCCCTAGCTAACAGGACCAGTGGTCAGGGATGATGTGAATTGTAATCCCAAAACAGCTGGAGGGCCAAGTTGAGTGATCCAATCAATCAATCAATCAATCAATCAATCAAAGGTTATTTATTTATTGTGGTTAATGGGAATCTGAGGGTGGATGTGCATAAAAACTGGTGACTAAGCACATTCACATTAAGGTATGGAGAATAAACTGACTGAATAAATTTTCACTTCGTCAAAATGCATAGGCTCGGGTACATATTAACAACACAATTCTATACATGTTTACTCAGAAATAAGTCACACTGAATCCCATTGGACTTATTCCCAATAAAGTAGGTATAAGACTTCAGTCTAAATCAGTTGAATGTAGTCCTAATTTAAATCAATGGAGTAAATTATTGATGACTTATCGTTTTATTTTATTTTTAATTTCCATACTGCCCTTCATCCAAGGATCACGGGGCAGTTTACAATGTAGAAAATATAAAACACATAAAGTAGTAACAAACAAAAACAATACCCGCCCCCCAATTTTATTTTATTTTTTTTAAGATATTTATTAAGTTTTCACAAATTATAAAATACAAACAAACACTAAAACAAACAAGTATAATTTCAAAACCTTATTTTCTTAAAACTTACTTCACCGACCTCCTCATACCTCCCCTTTCTGCATTCCAGTTTCAAATTTAATTCAGCAAATCCTCACCCTTAATTTTATCTAATTGTATTCTTTTCTTTTCTTTTAACTTAATCTTTACAGCTGTAATCCACTTACTTTCTATAATCATAACATTTTAACACTCATTAATTTTGCAATATTTCTTAAGATAAATTTTAAATTTCTTCCAATCTTCTTCCGCCGTCTCTTTCCTCTGGTCTCGGATTCTGCCAGTCATTTCAGCCAGTCCCATGTAGTCTATCACCTTCATCTGCCATTCTTCCAGAGTGGGTAGATCTTGTGTCTTCCAATACTTTGCTATGAGTATTCTTGCTGCTGTTGTAGCATACATAAAAAATGTTCTATCTTTCTTTGACACCAATTGGCCGACAATGCCCAACCCGCCCCCCAATTTTAAAGGCCTCCCTAGAGAGAACATGCCCCAAGTTTCAATGGAAACTATGTTCAAGTAATACTGGTGTACATAGTTTTGTATATGTATGTACTGTATTCCCACCTTGGGAACCATGCATATTGCCTGAATAATGTACACAATGGTTTTAAAGGCTAAAAATATTAATTGAGAAAAAATACAAGAGGTTGTTGCGCTGGTGTTTATTCATAACAACCAGGCAATCGGCAAAATCCACTTGCCTCACCTTCCTGTCAATGAAGGGATCTCATCTTAATTCCAAGTGAACATCTGAAGCAATGTACAATTTTTTTCGTTAGTATGCATTTCAACTCCTCTACTTCCTGAGGTGATGCTCTGTTTACAAAAAAAGTGTTTGCTCTCTTTAGCCAAGAAACAGAAGAACATGAAGAAAATTCCTCCTCATACCACTCAAATTCGTCACAGCTTATTATTCCTCAGTTGTGGCCCTAAAACAAAAGGAGACAACTATGCTCTTCAGCATGAGCTATTCATGTCACACGTGAGAAATTAAACAGAATACCGTATTTTTCGCCCCATAGGACGCACTTTTTCCCCTCCAAAAATGAAGGGGAAATCTGGGTGCGTCCTATGGGGCGAATGCAGGCTTTCGCTGAAGCCTGGAGAGCGAGAGGCATCGGTGCGCACCGACCCCTCTCGCTCTCCAGGCTTCAGGAAGCTCTGCGCAAGCCTTGCAAGCCCAGTGGGAGTACCCACGGGCTCACAAGGCTTGCGGGCAGCAGCCTGCAGCCCCCACGAGTGTCCGCAAGCCTTACGTGCCCGGCAGGAGGTCCCACCGGGTGCGCGAGGCTTGGGGCGGCAGCCTGTCGCCCGAAGCACGGGGTGCCCTCCGGAGGGCTCCCCCTGCTTCGGGCGAGTGTCCGCAAGCCTTGCGCGCCCGGCAGAAGGTCCCACCGGGTGCGCGAGGCTTGGGGCGGCAGCCTGTCGCCCAAAGCAGGGGGAGCCCTCCGGAGGGCTCCCCCTGCTTCGGGCGAGTGTCCGCAAGCCTTGCGCGCCCGGCAGAAGGTCCCACCGGGTGTGCGAGGCTTCGGGCGAGTGTCCGCAAGCCTTGCGCGCCCGGCAGAAGGTCCCACCAGGTGCGCGAGGCTTGGGGCGGCAGCCTGTCGCCCGAAGCACGGGGAGCCCTCCGGAGGGCTCCGCCTGCTTCGGGCGAGTGTCCACAAGCCTTACGCGCCCGGCAGAAGGTCCCACCGGGTGCGCGAGGCTTGGGGCGGCAGCCTGTCACCCCGAAGCATGGGGAGTCCTCCGGAGGGCTTCCCCTGCTTAGGGCAGGTGAGCGCAAGGCTTGGGGCGGCAGCCAGGGCTGGGGGGGGCGGAAATAATTTTTTAAAATTCATTTTCCCCCCCAAAAAATGAGGTGCGTCCTATGGGCCGGTGCGCCTTATAGGACGAAAAATACGGTATTCATTGCATATACTGTATAACCACAGCCTTTTGCCTTGAAAACAATTAGCAACATTCCAGTTATTTCTTATGTTATTTTATTATTTCCTTACTGCCATTTGTATGCTACTCTACAAAAATTTTCTGGGTGCTCACAAAGCCACTTCCGCCCTATGGAGGAGGTGGGGTTGCGGGCATCACGGCCCCGACACGAGCATACCGGCTGGAACCAGCCGCTGCACGATTGGGGGGATTCCTGGCCGCGTCATCCCCTGGCCAGATTGGCTGGCTCGGGGGGCGTGGCCTGCCCTATTTAAGGCAGGACGCAGCCGGGGATCTCCCTCTTTGCCGCCTGCCAATAACAGCTCATCACCTGTAACCAATAAAGTTGTGGTCTTATTTAGCCCATTAACCTTAATAATTGTGCCATTATTTCCACTGGTGGGGGCGGGAACTCGCCACGCAATAAATTTAACTGCAAAATGAACCATAATCTATAAATTCAAAGGCAACGCAAATACCTCAGTGACTGATCACACCCCCACAGTTACAACTCAGACTTTAAAAATGTGGGTCTAAGATGGTATGCATTATCTAAATGGCCTTGGTAGATAGAAAGATCTTCACCTTATGTGAAATAAGATAACAAGGTGATGTCAGACAGTAACCCTTGGAAAGCTTGTCCCATTGCCAGGGTGTCACCTGACAAATAGGCCCTCTCCTTGGTGGGTTTCCACCTCACTTGATTCTGCAGGGCACTCTGAGCAAGGCGTCCAAGGAGGATCTTATGCTTTGGCTCAGTTGCTTAGAGCGTGGTGGTGATGACGCCAAGGTTGCAGGTTCATCCTTGTATGGGGCAGCTCCATATTCCTGCACTGCAGGGAGTTGGACTAGAGGATCCACAGAGTCCCTTCCAACTCTACAATTCTATGATAAGGGTAAGTACTGCTCATGCAGAAAGAGCTATGAGCCTGTGGATCCTTCGGTGGATGCTTCGTTCATTGTATATCTTGCATGTTTAAAGAATGATGCTCCTCTCTGCTGCCCAAAATCAGGGCCATTTTAATTATGTATCTTTAAATTATCTGAGGGAGAACAGAACCACTAGCATAACAGATTTTAACCTGTGGCAATGCCCACCAAGCAGCCATCTTCTAAAACCCCATTTATTTGGAGATTGACTTGGCCAGGATACGGACTTGGCACAAAGAATGCCAAAATTGGACATTTACCAGTCTATCACAGCAAACAGTAGCATTTTATTAGAACATGCTCGAAAATAATTCATGTTATATTCGTAAAGATAAAGGATTCACAATCATGAGAGAGCTTTTGAAATGTTAGTTTCCACTGGCGAATTACAATGCAATTTTCTAGCCAACTAATTTCACTCAAAAAGATAATGACTTGAGCAAAAGCTAATCAACTGCCAATCAGGAATCCTTGAAGCAGAGAATGTAAAATATTGAAGCCATTTTTACAAGTCATAAAAAACACTTATGTTCCATGATATGTCATAAAATCTGTGATGGAAATCTGAAGTTGATGAAGCATTCTTATTTCTCTAGTGATTTCCCTAAACAAACAGCTTTCAAGTTTAACCAAATCTTCCATTAATATTCAGGCCAATTTAAGGAGCATCAATGCTACACAATTAACTGTGTAAATGTCAGCAAGAGAACTAAACAGATTAATCATCTGTCTTGTTTTGCCTACCTGTCAATGCTACTAATTTCCCTGGGGGGAGGGGTTGGCTGGGGGCAAAGGTAAAACTTCACCTTTGAAGTACAGATTTTTAATCACAGTCACAGGAAGATACAGCAAATCACCAGAAGGTGTAATTTACACTTAATTTGCACTCTCATTATTACCGTAGTCTATATCATTCAATTTGCACATTTCCTTGACAGATTCTCTATAATTTCAAAACTAGTCCATTGAAAATGCTAAGAGTCCTGCACAGTAGATTAATGAAAAGGCATCATGGTTCCACAAGGCAAAACAAACATTTACTAACGTTTTTCTTTCTTTTCTCTCTTTCACTTCAAATTTTAAATCAAATAATGATTTGTTCATATTTCTGCTTTGCAACTAATGCACCTTTCAGGGCGGGTCTGCCATACATACGCATTAAGGAAATAATGACACCCACCTGTTTGTCATTCCAAGCAATGTGCAAATTCATTAATTAATGGCCTAGTTTGCACATAAGGTACAAATAAAGGTACCCCTGACCGTTAGGTCCAGTCGCGGACGACTCTGGGGTTGTGGCGCTCATCTCACTCTATAGGCCGAGGAGCCGGCATTTGTCCGCAGGCAGCTTCCGGGTCATGTGGCGAACCAGAGCAGCGCACAGAAATACCGTTTACCTTCCTGCTGGAGCAGTACCTATTTATCTACTTGCACTTTTGACATGCTTTAGAACTGCTAGGCTGGCAGGAGCTGGGACCAAGCAACGGGCACTCACCCCGTCGCGGAGATTCGAACCGCCGACCTTCTGATCGGCAAGCACTAGGCTCAATGGTTTAGACCACAGCGCTACCCGTGTCCCCCACATAATGCTAAGCAATTAATGACTAAGAGCAAACATCTAAGCATGCAGATTCCAGGAGAGCAGACTGCAGCTGCTTTACTCCTTTCCTTGTTGCTCTGGCACTGTGCTGCACAAAACTAAGCCATAGTTTGGTTTAGCATATCATCTGAAGTGAGGCTCACACTTCAGCTTTCTCCAGACTAGTCATGTGTTGTAACCAAGGCTTGTTCTATGGTTTATAGCTCATACGTTGTCTGTGAGAGCAAAAGCATAAGCCTGGGTTCAGAAAACATGCAAAGCCAAATTATGGCACAGCAGCAAAACAACCAGGAAGGAGTAAAGCAGCCACAATCTCCTTTCCTGGATGCCACACATTCACACTAAGCCATGGTTTGGCATCATGCGATGTGCGAACCAGATCAATGCATTTCCTCAATGAAGAGAGAGCAAGCATGGACTACAAAACATTGGTGTACAACATCCATTAATTTCAGGTGGACTCTCACAGGAGACTTGCCCAAGCAGATTCAACTGAATGAACAACATACAGAGCTTTGCTGGTTTCACTCTTGGAATAACTTGATATGGAATGAGCTTTTGATTCCTAAAATATTCCACCTAGGCATGTCAAAGGGAGATGTGAGGTAGCAAGACCCCCTCAACTGGACTGGGTGGGAGCAACTCTCACTTCAATCATTCTCTCCCACAACTTTTACCTGAAGTGATCATTGCTCATGACCTATATGTAACTTCATTATGTAGCAATATGGAAGTTTTGGCACTTGCATTTGCTTATTTTCTCTTCACTGTCCTTTTTGCATTGTGTCTATTAAAAATCAAGTGGACTTAAACTGTAAATCAGCTTGAGTGCTTTGGCACAAAGGTGGCATACAAATGTAGAAGGAAGGAAGGAAGGAAGGAAGGAAGGAAGGAAGGAAGGAAGGAAGGAAGGAAGGAAGGAAAGAAAAAAATTCTATACTGAAATACTTTGAATTAAAGGAAGTCCAACTACATGAGTTTAATTTGAAATGTGTCACCAGCATGGCATACACATTGTAACGGGCAGATCTCCCCTGATGTACTGGTGTAGAAAGACAAGCTTTTCCTTTTATCTTGAATTTTGCTTTTTAAAAAAAAAAAAAAGTTGAACAAAAAGCAAGAGAGAGAAAAAGTAAGGATTTGGGTTATAGTTTTTAATTAGGTGGATTTTATTTCTCATCTGAACAAGTTTAATTATACCATTTAAGTGTGCTATCTGATTGCGATCATATCTTTCAAAAGAAATAGGTTGATTGCTCTATTTTAAATTGAACTGTAACTGCTTCATATTCCATAGGCATGGAAAATGCTCATCTTCCAGTTTTACATGATATGTGAAATACATCTTCCCCCATTATCAGTCAAGAATAATAATAATTATTTGATTTATGCACTGCTCCCCACTAACGAAGTCCTGAAATAACTCACAGCAACTATAGAATGAAAAACCAACAAAACAAAACAATATACCAATTAAAATACCCTTAAAAGTTCACTCATAAAAAATCAGTCACCCCCTCCCCAGAAAGAAGAAGAATCCTTCACCATTCAGCAACAGGATAAATACCCTGTAGTGATAAGAATTCACTCCAAAACTTCGGATAACCCCACTTGGCAGTTTTATGTAATGTTGAACAGCATGGAGGATAAAATTAAAGCTAAAATAAATGCAAAAGCCCACAATGGGGGCTTCATGGGGTCAAATAATACTACACCCAAGTATCATCTTCAGAGTTAACTATCCAAGGACTGGAACCGCTACAAGGCAGCACCGTCCACTCCCAACTCAGACAGTCGCTCCAGAATGATCCCGTGATTAATGGTAACAAAAGCCATGGAGGGATCCAACCAATCCGTGTAGATCTGAGCCACTTTCTCCTGTCACTAATGATGCCTCACAACCCATGCTCAGCTGTATGCTTCTCATGGGTTGGTAATTCAGTCACTGACAGGAAAAAGGGTAAGGCTTATTTAGAAATTGATTGGAATAGACCCCCAAACAGGATGAAAGACTTGGCAGAGATTTGTGAGCATGTCCCAAGAAACAAAGAGTGATCAGTCTCCAGACATGCAGAATTAAATCTTAGATGACATGACACAGCTTGTTCATGGGGACATAACACAAAGGATAAATAATTCAGATGGTCCCTGGGATGTACTCCTGGAAGATTCTACTAGAGACAAAAACAGTTATGAAAATCCAAACTCGAAGAGTATCATAATGCCATTAAAAACAAACAAACCACAAAGCACTGAGTTAGCTTTCACAGAAACTCTTCCTCAGGTTCAGTGTTAAAAGTAAAGAAATGAGGGGGGAAATATTCCTAGTGTCAGGCATAGTAAGTTCTGCTATATATGTAACTGTCTTAAGATGATCAATCAGGAAATTCTTTCCAGAAAGCCTCTAGGGGTGTTTTTTTATTGTTTGCTTTCGTATTCATTAGGAAATTCTTGAGGTTCTAGAAGCTTCCGATAATGTCCTACCAGCCTGAAGCTGGAATGAAGGAATCTGTCTCAATTAACTGCTAAAAGATGCAGTGACCGTGTCTAGTCTAGATGGTTTTAAAAGGGGATTAGACAAATGAGTGGAGGGTAGGTATATCAATGGCCATTAGTAACTATGGCTATATGGTACCTCCAGGTTTAAAGGCAGTATGTCACTGAATACCAGTTACTAGTAAGCCACAGCAATGGGGGGATCTTGTCTTCAAATTTGGCTTTTAGGCTTCCAAGAGAACTCAGGGTGCTAGAATGGTGAAACTTACATCTGATATCAAGCAATGCTTCTGGCGACTTCATCATGCAAAGCATCCACCTTACCTCAGAATATCCACAAAGCTGAAAAGCTTTGTAAGTAACTGGTGAAGAAAACCAGTTCAGAAGATTTAAGAGAAATAACTGGTTTTTAAAAAAAGTTATTCGGAAAGTAAAACCAACAAAATCACATGGTAAATGAAATGTAGTATCCTCTGAAAAAAGAAAGATTATACTGCAAAAGGTGTGTGTGAAGAACTTGAATTTTGAAGAGGATAAAGAATCCTAAAGAACTTTCCATAGTAAAAAAAATATTTTTAAAATGGAACAAGAAATATATCAGGATAGAGCAACTTTTGCAGAAATGTACGAACGTCTGCCTTCTGCAGTACATCATCGGACAGCTTACATTTTCCATTCAGATGTGGATCAATCAGCCACAAAGGTTTTCAGTAGCTCATAAACTTAATTGTGCTTTTTAAAAAAATGTTGCATAGCTATAACTTCGAGTAAAAACTGTTTGCCCCACTCGAGCAGTTAGATCACCTCCTGATAGGGCAGAGCAGAGCAGTTAGATCACCTCCTGATTATGAGAGTTTCCTAATAGATTACCAGTTGCCCCCAAAACAATCTACAGGGATGCCCAAACATTTTGTGAAGACTGCAAAGAATTCACTGTGGGACGCAGACATTAATACTAAATAAAGAAATATCATTATTGAGATGAACCTGAAGTGTCTAGACTCAAGAGGCTCAGGACAAAGATTGGTCCTGTTAAAGACAAGGGCTTCCCTTAGGGCAAGTTTGTCTTTCTCTTTTCTCCATAGGGAGAGCAAAGTTTATCGTAGGAAACCTACTGCATTTATGATCTTTCCCTGAGCCTGAATGTTCATCAACTCAAACCGCACTACCAAGGCTGCTTCATCAGAAGGTAATTGTTTTTCCAATGCAACCAGCCCTTCTAAGAGATGTGTCTTGAAGGGGAAAGTGGATTTTGCTTCCCTCTGCAGCTTCACCCCACTAATCCTCTGGTAAGCCATCAATACTTCTGGGAGGTTGTTTAGATTAAACAGTATATCCTCTTGTTTGGAAATTGGCATCTACTGGAAATGTTTCAGCAGCTCCACACCTGTCCCTACCTGTAGGCTGTTTTCCAACTTCTCTGCCAAAGGAAAAGCAACAAATCAGGGACAGCAATTCACCAAGGACAAGTACCAGAAATAAAAGAACTATCTCTGGAAAATTGGAGAGTTGGAGATTATATTGGTATTTTAGTCACCGTACTTCAGTCCTCATCTGAGCTCCATCCCAGAAGTGGTAACTGTTAGTGTTAGGGCTGCAGTGCAGCTGTGGGCAAGTGTTGGTGGCAGTGATGACAAAAGAGCCTGGTTGGTGGTAAAGTACCTGGTAAAGGCCCATTGCCATAGACAGCTGTCTAGTCAACTGATTTTACCCTGAAGAGGCTGGCAATTGTACAGCAGAGATTCAGAAATGCTACTACACAACAGCTTGTCAACGTTGACTTGTAATCATAGTTGCTCAACAGCTTAAGGCTCAATTATGCCATTTTTTCTGGTAAGTGTATATAAAGAAGGCATCAAAAATGCATCAAAATTATATACATCAAAAATGTATATAAAGAAGGCATCAAGAAGTTAAAAGTTGCCAACTGAATTGAAAATTATACATGCTTCAACTTATACATCTTCTGGAGACTAGAAACCGATCTGACAATAAAGGTGCAACTAGTCCATTAAACAGATTTATTTGCTTCATTACATACTTATTTTATTTCAAGAGAACACAATCAATTGTTTAAAATAAATAAATAAATCCCAGCAGAAAGAGGAACAGTCGATGAAAAAGGAAGAGGTGACAAGCAGTGTGCTTGCTTGCTTTATTTATCTGCAATATTTATAGACAATCCTAAAACCAAGTTCTCAAGGTGGCTCTCACCTGTTAAAAGAGAGAGCAGTCTTTGGAAAAGAACAATACTCTTACCATGGCCAAAAGAGCAGAGAAGGGGAAAGGAGAGATGCACTGAGGGGATCAAAATAACAATCCCTGGAAAAAGAATAGAGCAGAGACAAGTGTCGCTCTTGAAGATTACACATGGGGCTTGATGTAAACTGCTTACCAAATTTTGTTTTTAATTATATGTGATGAAAAAGTTAAAGTCTCCTGAAACATGTGCCTAAATGTCAATTAACTTCATGCAGCCTAAGGAAAATTCAAACTAAATGAGAACGGCACAAGCACTTCCTGGACAGCTTTTGTTATGATTCTATATTCTTTCAAGCAGCATAGGATTTTACTTCATTATTTCCTCATATACTTAACATTGTTTGATGCCACTTTATACAACAAGGACTTTATTTTGTTTTATGTGCTTAAGAAATATCATCCAGGATCTTAAGTTTGATACCAACTTTAAAATGATGGTTTTTCTCCCAACAAAACAAAGATGTTATGACAGAGATCCTGAAGATTCAACATCTCTACAGCAAGATGTTCCTTTCATGCAAGCCTTTCAGGCTTCACCTCTAGCAGGAAGGATAATCCACAAAAGTGCATTGATTACACAGATGTAATAACCATCTTCCTGAAAGTGAGGAAAATGTGAATCATGTTTATAAAATCAATAAGGGATAAATTAAGGAATGGAGCATTGATTTTTTTTCTACCTGCCTATTCTCCCTTTGCTTCAACACTGTCATCCTTAGTTCCTTTGACAACTTCATAAACTCCATTATTTTGATACTTTGCCGTATCTGTTTTTGCACATGCACACATATTCCCTTCTTCTGTATACAATTTTTTTTTCTTATTCTTCTACTAATATTGTGTCACTTACTATATACACATAGACATAAATCTTTTCTCAGAGAGAGAGAGAGAATCGCAGGGGCTTGATATACTAATCCCTATTAAATATGATATTTCTACTAAACTATGTAAGGCCAAATATATACAACCTGCCCAACTACATTTATAGGAAACAATGAGATTTCACTTCATCTTGGACCAAGAGGACTATCAAACAGCAGCAGTAGCCATTCCACTATTTCATACTGTGCAATTATTACATGAGCAGAACTCCTTCTTCCACAGAAAAGCATCAATGCATTGCAAACAGTGAAAAGACTAGCACCACATGAAATCTTCTGCACACTTAAACCAAAGTAAGTCCCATCAAAATCAATACAACCATCTTCACAGCAAGGACACAATGAATTGTAACCTAATAAACTTATCCTCTGGGGGAGGCCACAGGCAGAACACTGCAGCCGTGCTTCACATGAGATGAATTAAAGGTACGGTTTTAACTTATAATACCTTTAAAGGCTTTGATGCCACATACTAATAAGAACACCTCCATCTCTGTCCTGATTTCCAAAATCAAAACAGCACTACCTTCTGAAGTCTATTCACCAAGTTAGGATAGCAGAGAGGCTATTCTTATTAGCTCTACTACCAAAGCCCAGGCATGCTTTGAAAGCATTATACAGCTCAATTCACAGAACTGCTGGGCATGTAATAGCCCCTTGAAATTCCTGTACGTGTCAGCTCCAACACTCATAACCAATCAATCACATGCAACAGCAGCTACCTGCGGAAACAAGTTCTTTCCCCACATGTTGGCAAGTGCTAAAAGACAATGGCTTGGATTCTAAGTTTCTATGAGCAGAGTTCTGCTGATGGGATGCTTCTTCTGATGAAAGATGTTGCAATTTATTTATTTTTGCCAACTCCCCCTTTCCCTGCATCCCCCTGTGCAACCTGAAAATTTGCTCAGGGGGGGGTTGGGGGGGCATGAGTACAAGAGGCTGCACTGGGAAGCGGAAATCAACACAAATCACCACCCACAACTACTGCCAGCAGTAGCTTCTGCTGGATCAGAGTCCAACCCATGCATGGAAGGTACCCATCTGTTCATGGAAGGGCAACTCAAGATCTTTGTGGTGATACGAAACAACAACAGCAACCCTACAACACCCATAATCTTAGGCAATGGTTGTGGTGGTTGGAGCTAGTACAAGCTATAGTCTAAAACACCTGGAGGTCACAGCAAGTTGTGGAAGGTTGATGTGCAGCTGTGCACAATCAATTAGCAATCAACAGGGGAAATTCAAATGGGTGCTAGAGGTTCAGTTATAATATAAATTGGTCCTACTGTGTATTATTTAGACTAGCTTTTGTTATATGATGTAATGGCAGAATCATATGAATAACCCATAAGTGTCTAGATTCAGGTACGTAGCCGTGTTGGTCTGACGCAGTCAAAATAAATAAATAAATAAATGGTCCAGTAGCACCTTAGAGACCAACTAAGTTTGTTCTGGGTATAAGCTTTTGTGTGCATGCACACTTCTTCAGATACACTGAAACAGAAGTCACCAGACCCTTATATATAGTGGGATGGTCAGGTGGGGTTTTTCTCAGAAGGGTAGTAGGAGATGGGTGATTGACTCAATGGGTATGGTAAACGTGTTGACGACTGTTAACCACTGCCATAAGTGTCCAATGCGCCTTGTTCCTTAGTAGGTGTTTTTAGCATTGCCGCCTAAGTCACTCGTGGTGATCAGAGTTTTGACATATATTGTGACTTGGGTCAGAAACTAACAAAACCTTCACCCCTTTCCCACCAATTTCTCCCCCCCCCCCACAGCACTTTATTACCTATATCCATCCCAAGTCATTCTTCTGCCAGCAGAGAGAATGGAGTGGGAAAGTTGCATTGAACAAGAATCCTTTCCCTCTCCGGAAGCCTATTTATTTCATCAGATTCATATACTGCCTTTTAATGTGAAAGTACTAGGGCAGTTTACAAATGTTAGAAAAATGAGGCAGTAGTTATACAATAAGCATCAACAAAAGATTGCAAGGTAATGGCAGCGGTAAAAATCAAGACAATGATAATAGACATGGAAATTAAACAGGACTTTAGGGGCAAGTCAAGCCTCCCTGAAGAGAGAGCTTGACAAATGGTGCCACAACAGAAAGGCCCTCTTCCCACTCATTTCATCTTTCTCCTTCATCCAGAGCAGGTCTGCTTCTTAAGTCCTAATTCAGATCCATCTTAAAAGAAACAGAAGTACCTCCACTCATGGTGACCGCGTTGGAGTTTCTGATACGTGCAGTGCTATGCACTATGCGTCCCACATTCCATTGGAGGGAGAGGCAGTTATTGGAAGAGCTGCGAGTGAAAGCTCTCCCCCCGGACCATGGGGGGGGGCTTACAAGGATAATTACTCCCAGATTATCCTTAATTAACTGCATGGATGGCATCCGCTATCGTGGGATCTGCTGTTTGCCATGGCAGCAGTGCCAGATGTCCCAGGCAAACTTTTCAGAGGCAGACCCATGTACAACACATTGCTAATGTGTTAATCTAAAAATGACCAAAGGGTGAATAACCATGGCCAGGAAGACTCGCAAACAGTGCCAAGGGCTCAGCTGGTGAAAGATAATCCAACCTACACCTGGACCCCAAATGACAAGTTGAAGTACAACCCCATCTGTAACAGGTTAAGTACCACCTCATGTAGATGACCCACTAAGAAAAAGTGTCTGTCTTGTCAGGATTAAATTCATCCAGTCTATGGTGGATCCCAATCAAGGATATAGCACTTCCATAACCATGTGTGATATGTGTGTGAATACAACCCTAAGCTTTTGTGGATGGAGCTGATATATTAACACAAGCCATTGTTGGATAGAACTGCAGTCCCAAACACATACAGGCCACCAGATTGATCTAAAGAATATACACAGGTTATGGTGACACCAACAGCACAATCCTCTATAAGTCTGCTAAAAAGTAAGCCTCAGTAACCTTGCTTAAATTGTTTCAAGGTAAATGTACGGAGGTATGCAGCTCAAGGTATACTTAGCCCCAGCAACATCAACACTTCAAAAAGTAGGAGGAGGGAGCAGGAGAGAGAAGGAGCTGACAAACTTGGCCAGGTTAAGAAATTATTTAATGATTCAGGCATGTAACCTGAAACAATTTAATTTGTCCCTTCCCCCTTAATTACTGTTGCAATTTACATATTTTGGCGTTTAACACAATTTAGCATTATATGAAACTGCTATCAATATCTAAATATATGGTGGAGAACAACAAAGCTTGTTTTTACGACCTACTGCTGAGAATTAAGTACTTGATAAATGAGGATTGTGTTAATTTGTGATTAACTTGTTTCCCCTTGGTGATTAAACATCTGGCTAGATCATTTACACCTAGATGCTCTATAAACAAAGCACAATACTAAGCAAATGTAGCATGGATTTTCAAACTCACATTACTGGAAAACAAAAAGATAATAGCAGCTGGAGAGGAAAGGAGAAATATATTTGGGAAACAAAGCAAAAGATCGCCACATAACTTTTTGGGGGGAGGGGATGCATTTTGAAGAGCTATGTAAGCTATCTAGAATAAATGTGAAAAAAGACAAAAGATAAGGCGGTGACATATCCACCTTGCTGTGAATGGAACGGAAGACAGTTTAGCTAACAGCCAACTGAACTGCATCCAGCAGAGCACTGGCTCAGCTTAAACCAATCTGCCAGAATACAGCAGGCCACCTGACTATATGTATTAGAACAAGAACGGATGAAAACCCACATCTAAACACTGCAATTGAAATGGAAGGGGAAGGACAGGATGGGCAAACATCTCAAAAAGGCTTACAGAACTGTAGGCATTTACACACAGTCCCAATGAGCCAAATGGGGCATACTTCTGGCTAGGTTTTCCAGACTATGGATGAGAGCCAAAGTTTGTGTAAGATTGTTTATGCAATCTCCCCCTCCCCATACTCCCCAGCCCCTTGAAAAGCCTCAGAAAGATTGAGAGGTCTCCCCCTGAACCATGTTGGCTGTGCTGCAGCAGGGGGCATTGAAAGGGGGGTAAGAAAAAGGAGGGAGACGTTTCTCTCTGCTCTGCCCTCTCAACTCATTGCACCCATCAAAATTATAACATTAAGAGAGAAACCAGGACAAATAATCAACCAATTGCCTAGTAAAACAGGCCTTTTAAAAAACAGCAGCCTAAAGCAATAACGGGGCCTGATTCACTTCCATGGGCTGTAGACCACTGTAGCCCTAGGCTGTGGTTACCACCAACCATGCTTAACAGGATTGAGGGATCTACAGCAGAACCTCACATGAGAATTGGAACATACAGGTGGAAAAGATATGGAAGAAAGCAGTCAGTAAGGTGATGCCTTGGTGATGTCCCAATACCCTACTATAATTAAACTCAAGTATAACTTAAATAACCGCATATTCGTTTCCTGTTTACATGCTTCTCACCATTTCCCTCCTATTCTTCTTTTGAATCCTATGGGTTGAATCAAATAGTGCCCTTCTGTTTGCGGAAGGGGGGAGGCAATATTAACCAATTCCCCCCTCTCCCACCAATCCCCACCAATCCCAAAAATCTGCTTCTGTGAGTTGGGGGATTATCCAGAACAGTATGGAATGTGACATGGAGGGCAGCAGAGGAAATCCTTGAAAATTGCCTCCTGCTCTCATTAGTGGAGACCGCAGCTCAGTCAAAGAAAAGCAAAACTGGATGCCACCCTATCTTTACATTTTAAGCCCTTTGAGGTAGGGACCTGCTATTAGTAAAATGCCATTTATATATTTAATTTATATACTGCCCTTCATCAGAGTATCACATGTATACAGTACTATGTATATAGATGGTGCTAAATAATAATCTGTAATGCTGCTGCTATTCTTCTAGAACTAATTTCTGAAGTTCCTCCACGTTTAAAACAGAAATGCAGGTTGCCCCCATCAATTCTGAGGACCAAATAAATCCAGCTATGGACGCTGCGTCTTTACCTGTGCACAGTTTCTTTGGGTGATAGTCCAAGAATGGAATCAAGAAACAGAATCATTCAACTTAATGATACTTTGTCATTGACTTTAATAGAAAGCAAGACTGCAATGCCATCCTATGGTATAGACCAGTATAGTCTATAGCAGCATTTCCCAACCTTGGGCCTCCAGCTGTTTTTGGACTACAACTCCCATAATCCTCAGGTAGCAAGACCAGTGGTCAGGGATGATGGGAATTGTAGTTCGAAAACAGCTGGAGGCCCAAGGTTGGGAAACACTGGTCTATAGTATAGATCCTAAGCATAGTATGCAAAACCCTTGGGAGGATGTGAAGGTGTTTCAAAGGCACATGGCAGAATTTGCTCCAGTAAATAAAACAGCATTATTAAAACCATTCCCCAAATTATCTTCACCCCCAAAGGGGTACACCAGTAAAACTGAACTCTCAAAAGGGATATGCAGTTATTGAAGGCTTGGGAGACACTGCTAAAGACAAATTGAATCCCCTGAAAATTGTGACTCCCATCTGACTACAATATTCCGCAATATTTGAAGACTCAGCAAGCTTTGGCTTTAAAATTAGCAGCCAACTGTGCAACCAATACTCACCGTCATTAACTCAGTACAGCAAACTGATGAAAGTGAAGATTAGCATTCAAAAGAGAAATGATGAAAGGGTGGCATCTATGCCATTCCAAAATAAATAAAATTCAATAAAAGGAAGCTCCATATGACACCAGTCTACCAAACTAGATGTAGCTGTCCAGCATGAGATGTCAATAGCCAGGGGCTGGCAGAGGCAACAATCACGATGCTACTATCACTGCCAACCAAACAGGTACAGCTGGTCAACTAAACAGGCAGAGCAGATGGGGGGAAAACAGCAATTCTGTACATAAACCACTTCAAAAATTGCACGTCTTCACACTTCAAAAGAAGTGACAGAAAGAAAACACCAAAAGGAAAACTTTATCCAATGAATGCAAAGGGCAAACGGTGTAACATACTGCAAATCAATGAGATGAAATGCCTTCCTTCTGCTCCCTTCATAGGAATGATGTTATGATGCCATAAAAGCCAACCTGCCCATAGGAAAACTGTGGATCTGCTCCATGTGTACTTGGCCCTGCAAAGAGCACCAGATAGCACATTACACAGCATCCCCTTCTGGCGCTGGTTGCTATGCTGCCTATCCAAGGGCCTGTGTCTGTCAGAATCCTGTATACATACTGTAGTTGCTCAGCAAACATGTTAACATGTTCCTGCAACACTGTCCCTACCCACCTATAGGCCAAATAATGGCAGGGAAAGGGGAGAGTGTCACCTATGTGGGTACTTTCACTCTACATTTAGCAGAACATCACAAAAGACAAGCAGTAAAAGTATCTTTAGGGTTGTATCCATGTGTGTAATGGAAATGCAAGTGATATTTCATAAAGCAAGCTTTGCACTTTGCAAACAGCTAAGCCTTAATCCTTATTGTCCATATATGTGCACAATTTGTAGAAGCGCACAATCCCGTTAATATATGATAATGTTTATACTGGCCAAGTTATGTTTGTAAGATAACAAACAGGGCATGGGGATGTCTAAATTATATCAGTCTCACCACTATTCATGAAGTTATACTTCTGTAGATTGCCTGATTCCTATTTACAGCCAGCTTTAGCTTGTAGAGCTGTGTGTGTGTGTGTGTGTGTGTGTGTGTGTGTGTGTGCGCGCGCGCGCGCGCATGCATACCTACACACGTGTTTATTGTTCTTGGGTTTTTCCCCTCCAAAATAAACCTCCCAAATATCAAGAAAGTAAAAACCAAAAGTGAATTTTTAAAACGGGTGGTAATATAACTGCATGAGAATAATGCCAGTGGAACTGGATTGAAAATACTGAATGAAATAGACACAATTTTAGCATTAAAACAAGTCCTGTTTGGGTATGCTGCCTTGAGTAGATAGAGAGGCAGAAGATAAAGGTTTGGAGTGAATGAAATAAATATTTTATGGTAAACCATTAACTATGGTTTACTTAGAAGTGCAAACTGGGCCAGTTTCCTAGAGAAAAATCTTTGTTTTATCACCTGGAAGCTTCTGGCTGAAAAGCTGGATGCACTATGCCTCCAATATTTTTTTCTGTCTTGTGGTTAAAAAGAAATGCTATTTTTCCGAAGCTGCCCACCTCTTCCTCTAAGCCTTAGTGGCCTTAACTTCTTCGTTTCCATTGCAATTCTTGCCCCCTTGCTACATCCCTGCCACTAATTTGTTAATCTGAGTTTCTTCTACTCTAACTTTAATGGAGATTGTAAGTCACCTTAGTTGACACTGCAGCCTGTTCCACCAGTATTTCCTATAAAGCAAAACCTATCACTTAGGCTTATATCACCTAGTTACAGCAATAATACTGAAGTTCATGGATTATAAAACAAATTTACACAAGGGAAATGTGGTATGCATTGTTAAGGAATGCAGTTAATGGGTTAATGAGATTATTATTAATAATAATCTCAATGAGATTATTCATTCCCCACAATGCACCTACCTGGCATCTTCTGACTCTCTTATCTGGGTTACTGGGCAGATTTAGCAAGCAAGTTTGTGCATAAAAGGGTCAGGTTACAGCACATGGTGTGGCTCACAGTAGGAGATTGTAGGAATTGTTGAAGGCTATCTGTTGGAACCGTGAATTTGAGTGAAGGCTTTTAAAATATTTTTTATGAGAAAGAAGTTGGGAAATTGCCAGACTTCAGAACTCATATAACTCTATTAGTTGCAAGATCTTGTAGCAGCCAAATTTAGGATTTGACTGTGAACTTTAAAATAGCAAGGACTTTGGAAAAATGAATCCTCTCTGGGCTCTGAGAGAGAAGACTACTTGTAACATCTGTAAATAGTGTGACGTGCTCTGGTCCATGGGGTCACGAAGAGTCGGACACGACTAAACGACTAAACAACAACAACAACAATGTATAGTGGTGTTTGTTGGTGTTGGCTTATTAAAGACAACTCTGCTAAATGCTTCTTTTTGTGTTGGTGAGCATAACCACTTCAATGAGCTTTCATGGCACATCCACCCAACACCCTAATATGCATGGCCTTATTTTCTGCTAAAATAAAATAAAATAAGTTTCTATCTCTGTTTCTGTACAGAGAGAGTAGTAGAAAGAAACCTTAAGTGGAGAAGCACAGGAAAGGTACGGTACATATACACATTAAAATTGCCTTTTCCTTGTTAGTGTCGCACAAGGTTGTTACAATTTATCACCTTCTTATTCCACACCACTGCATTGTACAGAATCATTCTCTCTCTCTCTCATATATATATACAAATCTGAATCAATTCCTGCAATGCTCCTATTCCCAAGTGGGTAATTTTATTGTAATACCCATAGGCCTTATCGCTCTGTAATTTCTTTGGGTACCTATATCAAGTTAGCATCTCTTGAGCTGTCAGTCACATAAGATTTGTAATCTTAAGGATTTGTGTCACCATTTTGTAGCACTGGAATCATAGAGACTATAGATGAGAAAGACCTATTAGGTCATCTATCCAATCTCCAGGCAAAATCCTCTATTGAACATTTAATAGCATTTTGTTCGCTGTAGTTCTAAATGTCACAAGCAATGGGGTTTTCCATCATTTCCTTTGGAAGACTGTTCTATAGGGTATTAGCCTTAAAGATCCAGTGCTCTGCTTCATAACATGCTTTCTTAAAGAGATCCTGACAGATATACAAATGCACATGCTTCCAATAATGTCAAATGCTCTGCAAATAACGCACAGAATGTGCTAAATCACAATTAATTTCCAATTGAGTTTATAAAACGTTACTTCCTTTTGAAGATTCTTACACCGTTATTAAGTTTTGCACACTGAAAGCGAGAGTTTATAAGGGAAGGGTGTAGGCTCTATGTAAACAGAATGTAGAGATCACGCCACTCTTCCCCTAGTGTGAGCAGGAACAACAAATCTCAAACCAGGGGTTGTGGTTTGGGTCACTCAAACAATCTATGATGGGTAAAACCAACCGTAAACTTTGATTTTACATTGTGGTTGGGAGCAAAACAAGCCACACTCCCCTCCGGAAAGGGCCATGACTCAGTGATAAGATATGACACATTTTTTGCAAAAGGTTCAGTCCCTGGCATGTCCAGGAATGGTTGGCAAAAACTTCCCACCTGAAAACCTGGAGAGTTGCTGTTAGTGTGTGGACAATACTGGGCTAGTTGGATCAGTGCTCTGAGTTGGTATAAGACAGCTTCCTTTGATCCCAGTTTGGCTATGATGCTAAGCAATGCAACAATTTTTGTTTTTTATTTGTTTTGCACTGGCTCATACTAGGGGAAGAGTAAAGCAGAAGACATTAACTATAGTTTACCATGATGTGAAACAGAGCCATTTCCTCATTTTTTAAAAAACTGATGTGTATGGTCAGAATGGTAGGAAACAGAGAGAAGTTCAATGAACTGAAGAATTTGTGTATATAGAGGTACAGCAAAACAAGTCCCAGGGCAAAGGCACAGCCTGACAAATAGGAATGCTTTAGAATACTTCTAATTTCACATTTTTTGTAGAGTGTTGGCTGTATTAAATCCTAATACAGTTCAATATTAAAAGAGGCAACAGCTAAAAACCGCACGTTAAGAGCCCACCAAAACAGGAACATCTTCCGTAGAAGACACCAAAACAAGAGTAGTAGTAGTAGTAGAAAATATAATAATAATAATAATAATAATAATAATAATAATAATAATAATAATAATAATAATAATAATAATTTATTTACACCCCACCCAACTGGCTGGGTTTCCCCAGCCACTCTGGGCGGCTCCCAAGAGAATATTAAAAACATGATAAAAGATCAAACATTAAATCTTCCCTAAACAGGGTTGCTTTCAGATGTCTTCTAAAATTCAGGTAGTTGTTTATTTCCTTGGCATCTGATGGGAGGTTCTTCCACAGGGCAGGTGCCACTACCGAGAAGTCCCTCTGCCTGGTTCCCTATAACCTCACTTCTCGCAGGGAGGGAACTGCCAGAAGGCCCTTGGAGCTGGACCTTCTCAGTGTCTGGGTTGCACGATGGAGGTGGAGATACTCATGTGGGATTGCAGGTTGTTCCGGAGCAGTAAGACCACCATAACAGGGAATCCTTTTCTCTCATGCTCACCCAGCAGACACAAAAGGGGGGAACACGAGCAGCTCAAGCAGTTCAGGAGAAACACTGGAAGACTCAAAAGGGGAATGAGGGCCAAGATGAGGCCCCTACATTTGGTGAAAGGAAATATTGTGTATTGTTTCAATAGTGTGGGGCAGTTACAGGAAAAGGTAAAGGGACCCCTGACCATTAGGTCCAGTCGTGACTGACTCTGGGGTTGCGGCGCTCATCTCGCTTTATTGGCCGAGGGAGCCGGAGTACAGCTTCCAGGTCATGTGGCCAGCATGACTAAGCCACTTCTGGCGAACCAGAGCAGCGCACGGAAACACCATTTACCTTCCCGCCAGAGCGGTACCTATTTATCTACTTGCACTCTGACGTGCTTTCGAACTGCTAGGTTGGCAGGAGCAGGGACCGAGCAACGGGAGCTCACCCCATCGCAGGGATTCGAACCGCCGACCTTCTGATTGGCAAGTCCTAGGCTCTGTGGTTTAACCCACAGCGCCACCCGCGTCCCATTAGAGTGGGGCAGTTAGAGGACATAAAAACAGGAGGAAGGAGAGCAGGAGGCAGAGAAATGAGGGGGAAGAGAGAATTAAAAAGACTAAAGCAAGTGGGGTCCACAGTACATGTCATGAGGCTGACAGTATATATGGCAGACACAAGAGAAATTGAAAATGCAGCTTAGAAGGTGCTGAACCATACATGGAGGAAGTGAAAGAGAACCTGCCATTTGCAGGATCCTTCTGCAGTGCTTCTGTTGCATTTTTAGGGTATGAATTCTGCAGTGAGGCTCAATCCACAACTGAAGCTTTGCTTTGGCATTTCATTCACATTAGTTTATGGTGGGCGGGCAGGAGGGGCTTAATCAAGCAATGAAGTTTCTGAGGGTGAGGCTGGGGGCTGTGCAATGTGAAGGGTGAGTGGGAGGGAGGCTTGGAGCAAGTCTGGGCAGAGCTTGATTTAAAGTGGAGTCCAAAATAAAGACTAAAACAAAACCTTTGTAAATCCAGGATCTTTCACACTCTAACACACAAATCCAATTTGAAAGCAACTCATTTCTTTAAGAAAGGCATTGCAATGACTATTGCAGGCCACTGACTGAGAATATGGCTTAATTTCAGTAGCCTTTTGATACTACACTGCTTTCCTTTGCTTGCAACCTGATACTCCAGTGAGCCAGTTGCACTGTGTTAGAAGCTTAATCCTGAAGAATGAATCCAGATCAACGTGCGAAACTCCCATTGTTCTAGGTGCATTTTGCGACAGAGAATTTCATTAGTGCAAGCAGTTTCTGAGCTCTGGGTGCAATACTGCGCCTAAGATTTCAGATTAAAACTGCAGAGTGGAAAGGAAGACCTTTTTCTGCCTCCCCACTTCCAACTACTCTGAAGACTGGAGAGGAAACCCTCTTAAGAATATTAGGGAGGTGGGCAGGGGAAGCAAGGCTTTGTTTTTTGCAGTCTTCAGATGAGGACTAGACCATGTGAAAAATGAATGTAAGATTTTAGCTGCAGTTCATTCATTTTCAGCTTTGTATTCTTGTTATAAAAAAGCACGCCTAGATATTCCATTGTTGTGCCAATAACCTAGGTTAAAGGAGCCATTTAGTCCCTAGCTTTCATATCTCAGTTTCTAACACTCATCCAGATTTGACACAGCAAGTGCTCAGCCTATTGTTTAAATATTTCCAGACTAGGCTGTTTTGAACACTTTCCTACAACAAATGAATGCATCACTTTTTAAACTGACATTTAAAAGCACAGAGGGGTGCAATGAGTGAGAGCTAAAACTGTTGTGTCTCAAATATAAGTTGAAGGATGTATACCTCTTTTAGACAAGTTTTGTGAAAAGCTCAATACATTTACCCTTGTCAGCATGCACGCGTGTGTGTGTGTGTCAGAATTCTTTTACTGTAATATATAGTTGCAGTTTCTTATTTGATATTGATTATAATAGCTATGGGATTCTTTAAAAGGGTTCCTTTTATGCAGCAATTTGACTTAAAAAGAACTTGATTCCTGCTGATTATAACGAAAGTGTGATAGAAGTATCACTTCATGGCATTTACAAAAACCCTCTCCAGGTGTTCAAAGAACATGAGGGGATAAATTGTGTGCTGGCCCTGCCCAGATCTCTCCATGTGCCAGCCTAGACAGCTTCACACACACACACACACACACACACACACACACACACACACACACACACACGATAAATCAGATCATTAACATTACTCAGTAAAATAAAAATCTCATTTTTTTCAGAATGCCTCTGTTGAGCAGGATGAGCACACAGAAACCTTCCCCAGACCTCTCACTTGCACTGTGTTTTGGAAAAAGTAATAAAAAGAAAATATCAGGCTGCTTGGAAGATACTCCCACTGTTTCTTACATTCTCCAAACTACAGAACAAATGGTAAGAGATCCCTGTTTCCAAAGCTCTCCCATGCAAAGCGATTCATAGGAGAGGGCAGCATTTGCAGAATCCTGCCTACTGTATAGTATACCTAACATAATAGTTTATCCAGCCCT
Organism: Podarcis bocagei; assembly: GCF_964188305.1. Taxonomy (NCBI): domain Eukaryota; kingdom Metazoa; phylum Chordata; class Lepidosauria; order Squamata; family Lacertidae; genus Podarcis; species Podarcis bocagei. Next base: position 784,246 of record NC_138127.1, on the reverse strand, counting down.
GTAGGGAAAAATACAATTACCATATATCATGTGTAGTGAACATTTGGCCCTCTAGATGTTGCTACTACAACTCATAGCATTCCGGGCCATTGGCTGTACTTACTGGGGCTGATGGGATTCATTGTTCAGCAACATCAAGAGGGCCACAGGTTCCTCACATCTGCCATATATAAACAGACATTTCAAAGGCATTAGGAGGGCTTATTCCTGAGAACTGAGCAATTTCTAACACTGCTAGAGCTATTTCCGTGCACACTTTTCAAGGAACAACATCACCATATTGCAAGGAAAATTAGCTGTTGTCGAGCCACAGAGAGTTGTACTGAGCCATTCAGACCTGGGTTGTATTAGCAGCATCAAATTTATGTCTGACACACAGTCCAACAATAAATTAAAAAAACCAAGCACATCACAGATGTCTTTTTAATTTCAAGCAGGTTTCCAACTTTATCCTGCTTTTCACAACTTTTTCTAGCACTTCGTTTGTTTTGGCACCATATATATCTGTTAATTAAACCAAGTACACCCCAGAACCACATATTCTATTATAGACATTCCATATTCTTCCCTCCTTTCTTTACACATAATTCACACTGCATATAAACAACTTCTAATTAATGAACATTTAGCAGTGACAGAGAGAAATTGCTTAAAAGCAAAAGCAAACGCAAGGATCGTACAGAGTTAAAACTTTTTTTTGCAGTTATTCTACAAGAGTTAAATTCTCCCATTTGGTTTCCACTAGGCACATCACTGTATCCTGTTCAGACGTTACAACATCACTTATACAGTCATACCTTGTGTTGCGTTAGGTTCATGTTGCATCTTTTCAGCTTGTGTATACTTCCAGGTACCCCGGAACAGATTGTGTCCGCAACTAGAGGTACCACTGTATCTTGAACTGGAGGGTGTGCAAATTATGCCCCTACTAAAGTAACCCAGAATAAGTCTCACCACTCCAGCTTTCTCCTGCTATCCTGGTCCCAGTGGGAGGGGAAGGGTTTTCAACCAGGATTCAAGAACCATGGGTAAATTTCTCATGGCTCCTGCCAGCAAGGAATCTTCGAGGACCTTTCAAAGCCTGTTGTAAAACCACCCTACCAGAAAATCCAATATAGCAGCTTCTGCAAGAGTTCATCCTGGATCCATTTAGATTTGGGTTCTAGGTGAGAAAACACATCCTGTATCACTCTTCAAGCAGATGCACCAGCTCCTGGGTCCAAATCCCACATTTTTTGGCTTCACACTTAAAGATTGATAGTCACTAATCAACTCTTACTTCTGTAAACAAAACCATTAAATCTCAAATGCAACTGAGGAAGAAATTAGGAAGAAGCTGCATGTTTTTCATGTAACTGAAACAGACATTTACAAAATATACGCATCAGCCCAAACTTAACAAACTTGCAAATTTTACTGCCACTGTACCCTCAAATACTGAGTGCTTTGTTGCCTTACCTGTCTGCTTAGCTGGCTGAAGTTTCTAGAATCAAATCAGAATTCCCAAACTCAGTTAATAGCATGGGCATAGCTAAAAATTTTGTGGGGGGGGGGGGCAAGCCTTTTGTTAAGGGGGCAAAACCTCTGTTTGCTATGTATTTTATTGATTTTTATTGATTTAGGGGGGTAGCTGCAATGTCCATGGTTAATAGTATTAGGTAGCCACCAGTGAAGTAGTTTAAAAATTCTACTTGTAAGAATGCTACTTTAATATGTTGGTTTTCAGAAATCCTAATACAACAAAATTTGATTTTTAATTCTCTTGTGTGTGGGGGGGGATACATTAAAATTGTACTTTGTTTCTTCCTGAATTGGTTCTCTCTCTCTCTCTCTCTCTCTCTCTCTCTCTCTCTCTCTCTCTCTCTTTTAACTACAAGATATCTGCTATTCATATCTCTATTCCCATGTGAAAAGTGGCTTACTTCAGAAGCTTAAAGCACTATGAACATTTAATTTAAACTCACTGCCATCAACTTATGAGACTGCTATCATACAATGCAAATGCATACATTTTTATCTATTAGAAGAAGATAATGTTTTTCAATCACTGAGGATGTATAGCAAGTTAATATAATTCAGCTGTATTTTTCACTTAACCAGCTGATTTGTAGTGCTTCATGTTCCATTCTCTAAATACTTAAAAGTAATAAAGTGACAATTGGTGCCAAGAATAATACAACTTAAAGAATGGACTGTAAATGTAACAGTAATTAAGCCATACAGCCTCTATTATACATATACCATATCTCAAATGATGTCTAGTAATTAGATTTCCTAAAATCTGAGTTAAAACTAATTACTGTAGTCACTAATTCAAAACAGGCCATGCTTAATCTACTCTTTATTAAAATATGCTTTTAAAAATTCAATTTGTTGACATTTTGTTTTTCTCATTATAAGGATAATTTTATCCAAGCAGTCACTGATGCTGTCTTAGAATGGAAATGCAGACGCCATCAATGTTTTCAACCTGAAATTATAAGCTATTACATTTGGAAAGTGTCCTCATTAATTCTTTGAAATAAACATTCTGCTAAGAAAACAACTAAGTCTGCTGCTTGCTTTTCAGCAGAGCTGCCAGTTTGGACAAGGGTTTGTGACCTATACAAACTGTGTGTTTAAGTAAATTAAATTTGTATGTTGTTGTTTTTTTGTTTTCAATAACTTTGATGCAGTTCTTACTATTTCGCATAAATAGTTGCAGGAGAACTATTTATAGAGGCAAGAACTGGGCAAGACACTGAAGCTCCATCTCTGGGCCAACCAAGGTTTCTGACATTCATGAGTGCTACGTCATGATCTAAGGATGCTTCACATGTTATACAGTGGAACCTCTACTTACCACCATAGTCCATTCTGGCAGCCTGTCCTTTAGGCGAAACGGGTCACTGGTAGAAGCACCATTGTGCACATGTGCAGACAGCGGCACCGCTTCTGCATGTGCGCGAATCAAGGCAAACCTGGTATTTACTTCTGGGTTTGCCGCGGTCACGACTTGCATCGGGCCCCAGTAGAGGCGGTCGTAGGTAGAGGTTCTACTGTAGTAGAATTGTCACTGACACGAGGTAGATTCCATTTGATGGTGACACCATGTGGATACAATTTAGCAGTGGCAGACTTTGGGCTTTAATTTCACTGGTGCCATGTGCAATGTCCCTCTCAAGTCAACACCCAGTGCAGGTGAACCAGTTGCACTCCTCTAAATCTGCCTCTGAATATAGGCTGAATCTGCATGATGATTCCCTTCCATGTCTTACAGCAGTCTGCAAGTGATCTTCAGCTGCAGCCAGACCACTCATTTAATACTTACTAAGTAGTCCATGTATAAAACAAGGATAGTTCTACAACAATATTCACTCATGTCCTGCTACTAGACCAGGAGAAATAGTGAAAAGGTAACAGTGGGAAAGCCTAATATCTGTTGGCATAGATAGCAATCCTCAGGTGTTGTGAAAATGTTAGCAGAAGAGACAGAATTTACCATTGACATCACATACTTTATTGCTACCAGTCTGGAGACACCCAAATGCAAGCATGGAAGAAATCCCTACATTGTTGTGAGGGGAATGAGCCTGAATGACACATGGGTTCATGTACTCTTCCCTACTGACTACAGTCCAAACCCAAAGCTGTAGTTAATCTTAAACTATGATTCATTGAAACAAGCCAACTTCATAAAACAAGGTTGGAATTTGGATTATTTATTTTAAGCAATGTTAAGACCAATCAGAATCATTTGGGTTCAGACACATCATTAATTGTGGTTTGTCAAAAACAGAAGCAAAAGCTTCTGATCTGTTTTTAGCCACATTGGAAAACAGAAGGCTAGGTGTCACATGGGTTCATTCTTGTAACAATAAATCATAGCTTACTGTTTTGTCTGGACACAGCCACCATCTCTAGACTTTCATAAAACTTGGGGTGGGTGGAGGTAAGGAGGAGCAACTTCCACGCCCAAGATAGCACACGTTCTCCTACCAGGTAGCTTCCCACATACACTGAACTTTATAGCAATAATCTCATTACAGAGAGGCCTTCCAAACTGCAGTTTCTACTCACATGTAGAAAGCGACAAGAATATATTTATACAAGTGGAAATATGGAAGTGCAGCATTAACACTGTGGCAATCATCACATTAATGTGCTAAATGTAAGATTTGTTCCATGGAATATGAAACAATTTTTTTGACAATGTGATAATATAACAGATTCTTCCCTTCTATGTAAGACAAAACATGTTGTATGCATGCCTGACATCTTTGTTTTCCACTGTCAAAATATTATGTTATTCTATAAAGTTACAAAGGAGATGTTACTAAGCAGAATAGCACTAAGTTGTCAACATATTTCCATAAATGCAAAGGATATGCATATCACTGTAATTTATCCTAAAATATAACAATTTATATTTAGAAGTAAGTTCCATTTAGTTCAAGGGGATATCCTTCCATGTAGATGTACATAAGATTTCAGTCAACTCTCCTTACTGAAAAGTGATGTTATATTTTGGAGAAAATCTCATTTAAGACAAAAGCAGAGGGTCTTTGAGTGCTTTTTTTGGATTATAAAAAGAGATGCAGCATTGTATTGCTACAGTTGCATTCACTTGAGAAAGATTTGTGTGGGGTGTTTTTAAAAGCTTCTCAATATAAACAGAGACAAATTTAAAAAGTGGGTGAGACAAGTAATTAAGATAAATTAGAAATACTTTCATGCGCTTTTGACATCACAAATACCTCATGAATGGCTTCCAGTGACCCCAAAAAATGATTGAACTATGATAAAGGCCAGTGTCACAGAGACTAAAGACAGAGAGATGCAAGCTTTGTCTGAGTTCATCCAGAGAACGTCAGCAAATTGCCATGTCACACAATTTTATACTTCCCCTGTGGTAAATGTGGCCCTTTGCCCTTTCACCCTGACAGATTACTGCAAACATCAGTGAGCAGAATCTTAACTACAAAACAACATCTCCAAAAAATCATCACTGCTCTCATTTTAAATAAATAAAATGGCTATTTATTTATTTACATTTCCAACCCCCAATCTTTTGTTCCAAAATTTTTGGAAATGACAAAAACAATATAAAAACATATCAAAAATTAAAAGCGTGTCAAGTGCAATACATTCTTTAAAAATTGATTTATAATTGAAGATTTTATTGTTGTATACACCAGCCCCCCAGCCCCATGACCCTTTGGTGAAAAGCAGGTAAGGAATCTAAACAAACAGCTTCTCATTAGTTTTGATGGCGGGGGGAGTTTGTTGCTACCAATCATAATTTTGCTAACAGATCTGGCCACCATTTATTTCCCCCACTGTCCTAGATCTACCACTATTCCCAGGCACTGAGGTGGAAATGGTGACCACTGCAAAGAAAAAAATGGTGGCGAATACTCTGCAAAATTCTTTAAAAGTGCTTTCTTTCTCCAGGAAGATGAGAGAAATAAAAATCTCGCCAAGTTTCTCAAAAAAAATATAATGTATTCTGATACATTTTGCTTTACTCTAATTAAAACAGGACTCTAGTACAGTGGTACCTCGGGTTAAGTACTTAATTCGTTCCGGAGGTGCGTTCTTAACCTGAAACTGTTCTTAACCTGAAGCACCACTTTAGCTAATGGGGCCTCCTGCTGCCACTGCGCAGGAGCACGATTTCTGTTCTCATCCTGAAGCAAAGTTCTTAACCTGAAGCACTATTTCTGGGTTAGCGGAGTCTGTAACCTGAAGCGTATGTACCTGAGGTACCACTGTACTCCAAACCTCTTATATTCCATGCACAAACTGGGGGCAGCGGGATGTGGGGGGGGGGGAATCATTGCACAGCTCTTTGGATCCTGGCATATAGCAATTTATCTTCATATTTGAAGGTACCGCTGCTATCCGGGTGCCCCTGCCATCTGAAGAAAGGGATGAAGGCATTCCGACCTGCAGTTCCCCATTTATGGACTTCTCTCTCATTTATGCAATTCTTATTTCACATACTGCTTCACAACTTTTTTATGGGAATCACCCTAGAATTTTGCCCTACTTGTTGAAGGGCAAAATACAAACGACAACACACCCCAATCAGAAACCCTTTCATCTGAACTTGCAACCATTAGCTGACATCCAGTCTACAACTATTTACTCAAATGATTTGAGTATTACTTAAGAGAGGCCAATCATTTCGTACTTGTTCCAAAAATGGAATCTAGCTAGGAACACTATGCACAAACAGGCTTCCCCACATGGATTCCTAGCTGGATGGAGAAAGGCATACACAAAGTGACTCCCACATGGACGGTCCAAGTATTAGCATTCAAAAATGCTAAAATTATACCAATGAGCTCTTCGGGAGAGGGCTGGAGTTACTCAATTCTGCCACTTGCCATTCCCTGTCAAAAAGCTGATCAATGCAATTTTTAGTGGGTTCTCTTTGTGTAAACCTGGCTACTCCACACTTGTTTTTCAGGACATGTTCCTGTTCCAGACAGATGCCTCATTACCTCTGCGTGTGACACTCCAGACGGAAGTCATTTATTTGTCACATTTCATCATCAATTAGCCGGCACTGAGCTACAGAGAAGGAATGCCAAGCCATGATCCTGGAGAGGGCTTTATGAAGTTTAGACTACTTTTTTGCATTGTGTTACTAGGCCTAGTCACTATGATCTTCCCCTAAGCAACATAGTACTGTTTCACGCGGGGCGTCCCTGGTTGATCGCATGATCCTGATCGATCACCAAGCAGAACAAAAAAAACCTCAACAACTTTGGTGAATAATCCCCCCCAAAAAGCTCAACAACTTTGGTCAATCCAATGGGTAGATCATTGCCAGTTTTTTTTTATAGTGGGAGTAGATCGCAGACTCTTGGGAGTTGGACATGCCTGCTGTAGGAGATAAGCACCTGAAAGAAGTTCAGCAGGACTCAAAAGGAAGTGGAGAAACAATTATCTGCTGCACTTGTAAAAAAATAGGGGCCCCTGTCTTCTTTAACCTCTTCCCCATAAGCAGAGCTTTTCATAGTTCGCTGGCCTACTGAACTCAGTAGGGCTTAGTTCTGAATAAAACTGCTGTGGACTGAACCATAGTGTAAAATTCACCCACAGTCTAGAGCACAGCATACCTCTGTTCTAGGAAACTAGAATAGGTCAGCACTTTTTGTTTTTGTTTTTACTTCTTCCTCTTAAAACAGCAGACCTCTATGACATATCACAAATTGTGTTAGAAATTCCTCCATGACTGAGTAATAGATTTTTTAAAATATTACAACTTCAACAACATCATCGTCATCATCTAACTGATGGAGGTATTAAAAATGTTTTTCTCAGATAACTTGGTATATCCAAATTTAAAATTATAAATGCCTCAATCCTGCTCTCCCCCCCCCCCGAAACACTAAGACAAGGGTTAAGGATTAATTGTTTATGTAAATTAAAACTTTGGTATGACAACAAGGCAAGGCAAAATCCCTCAGATGCATAATTAGCATGGCTCGATAGTATAATGAAAAGAAGTTTTAAGTGACTGATAAATACTGAGAAATAATTTGAAAACAGACTAGAAGTATCACAGTTCATAGTGAAAAACATCACACATTCGTATGCAAAGCCATGAAGGCAAGTATTTTTTTAAATGTGCAAACTCCATTCAATTAAAAATAAAATAAAATTGGTGCACACTTACAAGATATATTGTCAGACTTCATTTTCATCCATTTAATTACCAAATAAACAAGGCTTCATATAACAACGTCTCTAAGGAGTGATGAATGGAGAATAGCTTTGTTTTTATTTCTTTATTTAGAGCTCTCCTTTGCATTTTCTGACATAGATAAATTGACCGCCAAGTTAACTATACTAACATCAACATACTATAAAAACTTTGGAAATTATCAGATGCTACCCAATTGTAAGGCTATTACTAGATTGTAATTAAGGGGGCACTGAATAATGAAGGGCTAAATCTTAGCTCTTACATTCGACTGAAGCAGGTGATTGGATTGTGCATTTGGAAAGGAAACCAGTAGTTAATTTATAAACTGATGTGTTGGAAGATATCAAACTTTGCTCCAATCGAATGTGTTAAGATAAATAGTGAAGAAAATGCAATCTGCATATGCTCAGAAGTATTCTTTTCCAAAAACAGGTATCTAGCATTTAGAAGTGGAATCTAGAATTTATGGGGCTAAATTCTCTGAACCTATCACTCAGATTTAATCCTGTTATAGCTCAGCTGGAAAAGCTAGAAGAGAGAAAATAAACATACATACATTTAAAAAATAAATTAAGGTTTTCAATATCAGATAGGATATTCATAAGTCATGGGTTGCTTTCTTTGCCTTCAGTATTTTCAATCCATCTCCCACCATCTTAACAACATTCTCACCTTTCTAATCTAAATGATCAACTTTTCTACTAAAAGTTCCTTCATAAGCTTTAGAAAAAATAATGAGGAAAAGTGTCAACAACCAGATTTTTATTAAATTGTACTTACTCCCTAGGCAATGCAGTAAAGAAGGCTGACATCAGTATTTTTCTATAATGTCCATGGGAGTTTGTTCATTGATTGTCTTTCCTGTCTATACGATTAGTCAACAGTCTGATAAGTTAATCACAACTATCTCAGTATCAAAGACTATAAATATATATTGCTATGGCATTGGCACATGCTTGTAAATTGAAATTTGTATGAACTCCAGTTTTTTCAACGTTACCCAAGCACATAGCATTTTTCCCTTACTGAAATGTAAACTTAATTTCTCAGTTTCTCAAAACACCACCCAACCAAGTCAACATGATCCCATGCAAAAGTTTCCTCACCTTTGGAGTTTCCTATCTTCCTTTCACATTAGGTTCTAAAGCAGCCAACTGTTGATACTGTATCCTAGGCCTAGACAACCTCAAACATTCCTTTCTTGTCAAATGTTCAAGGATACTTGGTTGATAATCCAAGAAACGTTCCAACCCAAATACATCTGTAACGTAGGGATATCAAGAGCGACATTTTCATGTTTAATGTGGTGAAGGAAACAGTTTTTAAAAATGATTCTCATTTTCACCTCCATTCACAATTGAGCAGGTTCATCAAATCCAGATACCGTATGTTAGAAAAAAACAGTACAGTGGTTTTATAAACAAAAATGCAATACGTTATATGATGGGTTATAGCTCATTTAATACAATTAAAAGAATAGAGTTGTCAATGAAACTAATTTCACAATGAAAATTACATACATTTCTGTGGTCAGGCACACCATAATGAAAAACATATTACTGTCTTTAGATGGAAACTACTGGTTTTGTTTTGGAAACTGTCATCATTATTTCCCCGCACCTAGCATTAAGCCTTAAATTAAACTAAATTATAGTAACTATGAAAAGGGTTATTACCTTCCAGCTTGCCTCCTATTGTTAGGCAATTAATTGACTAATGTAAGGAGCACAAGTTGCCTCTAAGAGCATTCTGATACATTCAGACACTATTTTGGGGGACAGGTAGTAGTTTAAGGCTAATAAAGTATTTCTTAAAGCACACAGTGATTCTGATTTTTTGGGGCGGGAAAATAGACCATTAAGCCTCTAGCCAAACAATTGAAATCTGAATTCACTGTAGAAAAATCATAGTTCCTGTGTTAACAAATATGGCTGATCTAGCCAAACAATTGAAATCTGAATTCATTGTAGAAAAATCATAGTTAACAAATATGTGTTAACAAATATGGCTGGATTGTTTTATTAACATGCACTTACAAGAATCAGCCAGCCTTCCCAACACATTCTGACCAAACAATGTTCAGTCACCATGCCTGTCCAAATTGATATCACTTTCAGTGCGAAGAAGAGAGAGAGGTCTTGTCTTGATCACAGTTGTGAGCTCATCTTGAAGCAGAGAAAAAGAACTGAAATGTATTGTTATGAGTTTGGGGTGTTAAAAGGGGTGCCAGACTCCTCTAAGCCCTGAATCCAGCAAGTGTTGAAAACTGATCAAGGCTTCTAATTTTTTGAATAGCCAGGCTAGCCTCCTTGTGAGGTGTAAGAAGAACAAAGGAAGCAGTACGGTGGGAGACGGTAAATGAGGGAGGCCCCTCCTTCAACTCACAGATATTGAGAAGGACAAAAGCCAAGTTGGGAGTTCAGAGGAGTGATGTGGCCTGGGAAGGAAGGCAGCAAGCTGGAGGGAAAACAGCAAGGTTAGAGAACAATGTTTTAAATCAAGGATGCTGCTATAGGAGAAACATGACCCTTTGAAGTTGTTAATGTTGTGATCCCCTCCATCACAGGCTCAGGTTGTGTATATATACATATATACATATATACATATATACATATATACATATATACATATATACATATACATATACATATACATATACATAGGGTAAAGGGACCCCCTGACCATTAGGTCCAGTCATGGCCGACTCTGAGGTTGCGGTGCTCATCTCGCTTTATTGGCCAAGGGAGCCGGCATACAGCTTCCAGGTCATGTGGCCAGCATGACTAAGCCGCTTCTGGTGAACCAGAGCAGCGCATGGAAACGCCGTTTACCTTCCTGCCAGAGTGGTACCTATTTATCTACTTGCACTTTGACGTGCTTTCGAACTGCTAGGTTGGCAGGAGCAGGGACCGAGCAACGGGAGCTCACCCCATCGCGGGGATTCAAACCGCTGACCTTCTGATCGGCAAGCCCTAGGCTCTGTGGTTTAACCCACAGTGCCAACCGCGTCCCTACATATACATATACATATACATATACATATCTAGATATAGATATAGATATAGATATAGATATAGATATAGATATAGATATAGATGATATAGATATAGATATAGATATAGATATAGATATAGATATAGATATACCAGGAAGCCCTGGAATCTTGCACTGCTTGGAGATTGGGATGACATACAACAGAGTAATAAAAAAACTTTAATCTCACATTTTAAAAGAACAGTTGCATTCCTATATAGGTGTAGATATACTATGAGGGTAGTTATTCCCTTGGTCAGATGTGGATTTTTTTCCACCATAGTATTTCAGTATACATCTTCCTTTCTTTACAGGCAGAGGGCCTTTTGGGTAGTCACGCCCACCCTGTGGAACACCCTCTGAGCAGATGTCAAACAGATAAACCGCTATGTAATTTTTAAAAGACATCTGAAGGCAGACCTATTTAGAGAAGTTTTTAGTGTTTGATGTTGCAGTGTGTTTTTACTATTTTATGTTGGGAGCTGCCAAGAATGGCTGGGGCAATCCAGTCAGATTGGTAATATATAAATATTATTATTACTATTAAAGGTAAAGATAAATGGTAAAGGACCCTGGACGGTTAGGTCTAGTCAAAGGTGACCATGGGGTTGCTCATCTCACTTACAGGCCAAGAGAGCTGGCATTTGTCCACAGACAGCTTTCCGGGTCATGTGGCCAGCATGACTATACCGCTTCTGGTGCAATGGAACACCGTGATGGAGACCAGGGAGCACAGAAACGCTGTTTACCTTCCCACCAAAGTGGTAACTATTTATCTACTTGCACTGGTGTGCTTTCGAACTGCTAGGTTGGCAGAAGCTAGGACAGAGCAACGGGAGCTCACCCTGTTGCACAGATTTGAACCACCAACCAAGAGGCTCAGTGGTTTAGACCACAGTGCCACCCTCGTCCCATACTACTACTACAGATGCCACTCAACCCTTTACCAAGTATTGCCAACCCCTTCTTTCCTGATATACTACAACAGATATTCACTGCTAATGTGGTGGCTACAAGAGCAGGGTCCCTTTCCCTGGTGGTGCCCAGATGTGGAATACTTCCCTATGACACCAACTATTATCTTTTCCATGCCAAGTAAAATAAAATTCATTTTCCAAGTTGCTTAACAATTTTAGTATCTGTTGAATTTGGCTTTATGCTGACTTTGTATGCAATTTATCATAGTTCTGATACTGATAGACAAATTACAACCAGTAAAAGCACATGTGTTGTAAAGCTACCATGGAAAAACATTTTTGAATGGCAGGATCCAATTTATTTAATAAATTAACCGCAGAAACATAATTTCAGGTCTCCTCAATTATGAATTCTTACAGTTAATATGGAATATACAAACATGTCTACACTCCTCAAACATATACTATTTTTTAATAAGCATGCTATTAATAGCTGCAGTGAGAGAAATGCCCTCTCAGCATCACAGTGTGAAGAGGGCTTTGTACTAGATAAAAATAATATATTTTCAAATACAAGTTCCAAGTTGAAACCCCCTCTTTAAAATGTATCTAAGTCAACTACATAATCATTACTCTTCCAGACTGTCTCATCCAAAATTAGCCTTGTAATCTTAATGGAAAAGAACAAAGTTAAAATATTGGTATAAGTATGACTCAAAGGGGTCAATTTTCAATGTGATATTTGGGAGAGACATACACAAATCCCTTCACTAAATAATGGGATTAGTCAACATCACCTAGATACTGCTTTGAAAATTTACCACACAGAGCTCTGTCAATTTGAGATGCGGGAACTACAGCAGCTGAAAGAATCTGGTCTTAAAAAGAAGATTACAGGTTCCCTAGAGATATCATTTTGCATCTATAAATGACAACATGCAAAGGAGGGGTGGTCTGAACAAAAGAATCAAAAGAGGTGGTCTGAACAAGAGAATCAAACTATTATTTTTTACTTTCTTTTCAGATACAGTACCAATGCAGGAAGAGACTTCTCTAGGTTTTGTTTTTACAAAAAAATGTTTGGGAGAATGGGGAGAGAGATTGAGTAATGATTTAAAGTGCATTCTCAAACAAAACAAAACAAAAATAAAATCCAGTAACAAGGACCCTCTTATTCTTGAAGTATATATTTACAAGGAAACATAAAGAAAAGATTGCGGACTTCTTGAAGATTTTTCAGTTAGTAAGAAAAGTGTGCCTTTAAGGTAGTTTCTTTTAAATCTGTCTATGTTAATTGTACTTATAAACCTACATATACCTTAAGAAAAATTTCAAATAAAGGAAATTCCAATACAAATCTTTTTCAAATTGCAATAATTATTCACAAGGGTAATTTTCTATGGGCAAACAAGGCAACTGCTGTTATAACTATGCTGAGTGCCTTCTACACATCTGCTGGAACCCTGCATAATAAAACCATCTATCTTCCTATCTAATCTAAGCATGTAATTACTTGACAAGTCAATCAGCACTCATTTCATTCTACCACAAAATGAAACAAATTTATTCCAGGGTCCCTAAGCACCTGTGGCTAGAAACCCAAGTCAGCTTGCCCATAATTCCGTCTTCTTTTAGGATTGCTCAGCTTGCCTTGCCCTTTTGTTGGCAAAATGAGGGTAGTCATGGGAGAAGAGCAAGTGCATCAATTCAAGAAATCCCCCGTAGAGTTCCCACTGCTAGTGCTGCTTCGACACTTTATTTTATGACTAAGGCCCCCACCCTGCTTCAGAGTTGGTTGGGAAGTTTTACATTCTGATAGTCGTGAGCCCAGAAAGCTTTGCTGCCTTGTTTCCTGAGAGCTCTTGCCTCAAGCAACACTAAGACAACATGAGCGATCACATGGCGCCTCTCTGTAAGGAAAAGGTCTGTTTCATTTGCACAGCAGGAACAGCATTCTTCTTGCCCTGCACTGTCTGGCGGTTACGCTAAAATAAAAGATTTGCCTCATTCATGAGCTAAGTCAGGCTAGAGAGTCCACTAGCAGTCCACTCGTAGAGAAAGCACAAGACCGGGCTGGGGAGGCAGAATCATCACATTTTATTTATAATATTGATCAAGAGGACAACAGTTCTGACCTGGTTACACCTTCACTTAAAAGGCTATTAAATCAAATGGTATGCATCTGAATGCTTGCATGGGAAACGCTGCATTGCATATTTTCCCAAGAAGCAACTAAAAGACTAGATGGACCCCAGGACGGATCCAATAGAGCACTTTTTATTTCTCTCCAACTTCAACTTTCATTTTACAAGTTCAGTTATATATAGAGTTCTGTATTAGTGTTGCCTATATGGACTGCTCTCACTAAACAGTTCTAAGACTGTTGCAACTCCAGCTTCATTTATCTTCTTCCCAGAGAAGACTGTATACTTTGTTTTGGTTCTTACTCCAGTTGCTTGAACATATGTCTAGTATGATTTGGGGATCGTTCACTCCTGCTTAAGACACATTTTGAGCTTACAGAAACACTGCAAACTTGAGAGGAAAGGAAGGTCATGGCAGATCCTCTAGAGACAGTGAATGCTTCATCCTGGAAGATTTAGCAGAACTCTACAGCTGTCAGTCTACATGCTTTGCAATAAAAGCATCAAGTTTTGTGATATCTTGCCTCCACTCACAGAGCCAGGACATCTCTTGCTGCATCTTCCATTTAAATAAAGAGCCTTAGGATCAGGAGATGTGATCACGGATCTTCAGCATCTTGACCGATATACACTGAGGCTACAATCCTATATACACTTACCAAGTAGTTAGTCTCATTGATAATTACAGGACATTCTTCTAAGTAGACATATAAAGGACTGCACTGTTAAAGAGGGCAATCTATGAATAAATGCTTCCCCATCTTAAGTTTTCACTAGTTTTCCAGTGCTGACCATATATTATGATCTATATTATTAAAATGCAGGATCATTAGTTCTTAACCCAATATCTTGTTTTAATTTTTCTGTTGTCTTTTGTTTAGAGAAATCTATAGATTTCAATACATATTGAAAATGATCGATTTTATTAAAGACAAGTTAGTTTAAAAAAGAAAGAAAAAAGAAAGTGACCAGGAGAAAATAGATCAGGAGCTACTGAGTTACTAAATGTGCATCTACAAATTAGCACCAATTTGCATCCTCTGTCTGTGGATGAAAATATACAATGTGATATTCACATGTGAGCATTCTCAGCCTAATAGGGAAGCAGTTTAATTCTTACAGTGTAATGGAGAGGAAAATTTAATTAAAAATAAATTTAGGATGGAATCCAATGTAGCGCTGCATCCCTTATTCTGTCAGCGCAAGGATTTCTCATTGGCAACAGAATGTTCTCCCCCTAAATCTGTTTTAGGGATTCCCCCAATCCTCTGGAGCAGATTTAGGGCATGTGCGGGATGAATAGAGCAGGGGAAGTCCTGACATAGTGACATCAGCTGGACAGCCCCCAAAGGGGTGGGTCTTGTCCCTATCACTGCAATAAAGGAATTGTTAACCCATGGGAGTTGGAGTTCATGTTAGCCATAGGTTCCCCAATGCTGTTCTACAGGACCAAGTATGATGTTCTTAATCTTCACAGGAAATACACAGCTTGGCAAAACTTAGAACTTTTGACAGATTGATAGGCATGGTAGCATTTTCTCTTGAACCAATATTATCTACATACCTTAATATCATACCCAGTGCTATTTTTCCAGAAAAAGAGGTGCCAAAGCTCAGCATGAACTTCTCCCTTGTTCTCTTAGAATGGCAATGGCACCCACCTGAGAGGTACCAGAGCTAAGCTCTGGTGAGTGCCGGCTGGGGAAAAAGCGCTGATTACACCTTAATATCATTCATAGGTACATACCTTTAGTTTTGATTCATTCATTCAGCATTGTGCTTGGGGAGCAACTGCTGAAAAGAAAACTAACTATTTAGGCTTGTTTTTAAAATGGCTAAGTATGCTGCTTCCCTAATAGCAAGTGTCATTGAAATAAAAGCAAACAAACAAACCAAAGCACCTTGGCTTATATTAATTCAGCCTGGTCACTGTTAGCTAGTACGAATGAACCTTGAGAGTTATGAAAATTTTATCTGAAGTTTCCATTAATTATGTAGCAATCCAGGTGGTGTGCTAGTGGGGACTAAGGCATAAACTAAATGAATGGCATAATGAGGAATTTTCAATGACACAGTAGTCGGCTGTCAAGCAGGTCACTGACCATGACAAAATTGATTTCCCATTGAAGATGAAAGGGAGTGTAAGGCTGAAATCACACATGCGTTTTAAAGCACTTTAATTATCACTTGGGAACCTTACCCTGCTTCAGTTAATACACATTACCACTATTCAAAAGTTTTGCTTTCCCCCTCTCTAAATGTCACCGCACACACCTCCAACTAGAGTTTGAGAAGACAACACTCCCACTTCCTTATCGTATATGTTGGCCAACGAACGCTTCCCTGTGCCCAGAGTCAGATGCAATTCTATAGTACTCCACAGGTATTCTCCTACATCCAGTAATGAGATTCACTTGAAATTGTTTGCAACGCATATGGGGGCTTTCATCTGGCAGTAGGAATGCTTCCCATTAAGAATTCTCCTATCCAATTTTTATCGTTTCCATTAAGGTTCATTTAGCAATGTACAGTTTAATTACAATCAAGACTAAAAGTGCAATCTAACAGAGATCGCAATCTAATAGAGATGGTAACTCCACCTCTAGCAGAGGGAACGATTCCCTATTTTCCATACTACATTACACTGTACTGGATACTGTCAGCACTTACACACAGAAAAATAATAAAACAGGGATCCGATGACATAAAATTACTCCTTACAAAGTTCAAAGCAGGCTGCTGTAACTGCTGATCAGATGCATTTTCAGCGCTGATCAGAAGATTGGTGCTGGGATTGAGTTTTCAAAGAGGCTCCTTGTAACCACCAATCTAGAAAATGGAGTATTTTCACCTCTGTGAAGAAAGCATTTAAATAAGCCCCCTTTTCTTTCAGCAGAAAGCAGTTTGTGCTCAAAGTGCTGGAGGAAGCCCTTTAGCTGCATATCAGCCAAATTCAGCTGGTTATTGGGGATTCAGCTGTGCAGGGCTCTCCTCAAACCCTAACACCAGCTGGTTGTCAGTGCCTACAGAAAGCCCTGCGCTCTGCTTTAAAGTCTTGACAATCAGCTGTCCCACACCAGGCGTCATATACAGTACATCAGGTACAGAGCAGGTAGGTTTGACCTCATCACATTGGCCTGGTGGGTCTAATTGGGCCCACAGGCTAAGGGTTACACACCCATATATTAAAACTTGATAATATCTGATGTTTTCAAAGCTTACTGTGTTTCACCATATCTGTTTCTGTTCCCGAAGTGCCCTTTTGATGAAATAGTGTCTAAGCATATGATGCTGTAATCAATTGATGTATATTTCATTTGCGGTATTCAAGTTGTTCAGTGGGAACACACGGCTTTGATGCAACACATAATCAGGTTAGTTAAAAGCACACCTTTAAAAGTGGAAGCCTCTGAACACATTTGTGAAATGGCATCCAAAAGGGTGGAGTTTGAAACTGGAACTTGCAAGTGGAAGAAAAAGGCCAAACATGAAATACTGAATCTTAAAACAAGGGGGGATGTGCTCTAAAATACTTTAAAGTATCTATTCAAAGCAAGTAGTAGATTCAGATTCCTTGGCTCTTTGAATTCAAGAAAAAGGCAACAGATGGCGAAAGTCTAATACTACAAAAAAAGTGTCAGACCTTGGTCATGAAGACATAAGCTACAGGTGACTTACTGTACATGTGACTTTTAAACATATATCTGTACAGTAAGATGTCATCCCCAGCAATAACTTGTTCTAACATGACCTAATGAATGGAGGGCATGTATGGATTTAGCACTGTATATATAAAATGTACTATTTTATTGCATGAGTTCAAATCGGAGTCATTCCGTTTGCAATTGACAATGATAGGTCCATAAATATAGAGATGGCTTAATTAGTTATGAAGTACTTTAGAGTATAGAAGACATAATCTTGGCTGCACTGTGAAACCACCCTTTGCCATTTAGTTCCTATGATCACTGTATTTAAATTTAGGCATATTTTTCCACATATCAGACAAGTTGAATATCCTGGTTTTTTACCTTGTTTGAGAGAGGCTGGGCAAGAAATCATTGGAATATCTACCATCTTCTATCTTATTTGGTGAGGAACTAATTCACCTGTCAGATTCAAATAATATTGCCAAAACAAATATAAAAATGGATATATGAGCAATCTTGTCCCTGAGAAATGTGCATCAAACCTAAATATGGGTATTTTATTATGCAAGTCATATAATCTGGAAGACTATTCCAAAGCATAGGCTCACTGCATGACTTTACAGAAATATTTGTTAGGGAAATTTGAGTAAAGTTTGCCCTTTGCCAATACTTCAAGATAAATTTGCTCTTTCTTTTAAAAGTGTTGTGTTATCAGTCCAACACAATATAATGTTAAACAAGAACACCCAGGCAAAATGTTCTTGAATAAGCTCCATATGCTTACCATTCACTACAAATTAACAATTCTACACACTGGAACTGATTACTACATCTGGGGGCTTCTTAATGCCAGCTAAGCAATTAGACTATTTAGTGCTGGCTCTTGACATTCTGTGGAACTAAGTGCCTTCCACAGAAAAGAGAAAAATAAATAGTACATAACATCATGGAACAGAGTCAACCACTGAGATAGTCCATAGTTACCCTATGTGAAAGTATAGACTGGACTCTTAGTTCATGCTGCAGAGAATATCTGGTGTATCACTATTAACCATATTAAAAGTGAACATTAAGAACATAAACTACATTTGAAGAACATGTTCATGACACTTTTGAGTAAGAGAATTTGTATGAGTTCACTGTATTAAGTTGTGAGCCTGACTCAATGGTGCCAGTTGCTAAGATTTAATTTTCAACATTAATTACATGTACATCCAACAGACCCTTTTTTGGATGGATAAGGGTAGGGTCCAGAAATTCAGAAAATTTTGTCTTACCTGACTGGCTTTCCAGGTTAACAGACAGCCCTTCCAATGTACATCTAACCCTACCCGAGTGACAGAAGCAATTGATGAAGAGTAAGAGAAAAAGGATACTTGCAAATAATTTTTAAAAGGTGAGGAGAGATGTAGGTATGCAGTAGGAAGTAGGAAGAAGAGATCTAATATGTGGTAGAAGCTCCTTCTCTTGCCTTTCAGGTGTCAAGTGAAATGGACAGTGACTGTTGAACCACAATGCCATTCCTCATTCACTCTTACTATTTCCACTCCACATCCCATGCACATCTTTTAAAGGTGTACAAGTTTTATTGCAGGACAAAGACCAAGAGGGGAGAATGGTTATCCATTGATATTAGCTCATCCTGTCCATGTTAGTTTAGCTGCAAAAAGTGTGAAATGGCTATAAGAGGGCATCTGCACCTGTGCTTTCCATTTTTATTAAAGCAGGAGTGGCTAACCTTTTCAGCCTAATGGCCACATTCACCCTTGCCCAGCCCTTCAACTGGTCACATACCACTGGTGGAGATGGCCATACACGTACACCCCATTTACTCACTCACTATCTCACAAAGACACACATACAACTTGTGGAAGGCATATAGAAGGCCACCTATAGTCACTGAGGTTCCCTACCACAATTTACGGTTCTAAACCGTATAACAACCCTCTATAAGTACAGCAGACTGGAGGATAAGACAAACGGCAGATTAGCCAGTCAGATAATGTAATGGAAAAGAGCCAAATGAAAAGATCAGGCAAGAGCATATATTTAAGTTGTTCATTAGCCTGACAAACATAGAACAAATTGTCCACCATTTTAGGACACATTTGGACTCTTAAGCAAGTGCCATGGGCACAAAACCCTCTGGTCACATCTCTTCATTTCTTCCAAGCAAGTGCACATGCGCACACACACACACACACACACACACACACCTCTTTTATGAGGGTTCTGCATAAAAGTTGGATCCAGTAGAATTATTCTGAGCCTCCAAAAGGAAGTGTGAAAAGGTGGAGCTTTGTGGGTACCAGGGAAGACCTGAAGGGTGCTACTGTGTCCATGGGAATCACTGTGACCTCTGGCATGTTATTATACATACTGAATCAAGAAAGTGTTGTTCTCCTGATAGGCAGTAAACTGCTGTGTGGTCTTTTCATAGCCATAATCTTTACTTGCCAGCATGTTGCTGTTTCTCCTGCTGTATTTATCTGTATTTTCCACTTTGTCTTTCAAATCAGGGAAGGAATCTATGCATTTCTGCATTTTTATTATTACCAATTGTTAGATAGTGCTTACTAATCCTATTACAGTTAATACGAAAATAGCAGCATCCTCTTTCCTGAGCAGTCTGCTCAACTGAACAGCTGAATTTTTAACTGCTGTAAAGCTAATCTCCTTTGGTGATTTCAATCATCTTAAAAATAAGACCTCATGATGTTTATTTAGACTATGGTGAAGTATTTCTAACTATGCTTTAAACACTATGGAACAACACCGAATAGATAAATGTGGAAGATCTAGGGCAATTGTGTCCCATCCTCATTCTCCTCCCGAAGAAAATAATAAAACGACAAATTATCTTATGGATAGGACAAAAGTTAATGGATCCCTTTCATAATGGAAGGAAGTGAACAGCAGGGATCTGTACAGGAATGGGAGCTATTTAACTTGATCTGAAGTTAGCGGCCAATGGACGGAATAGTCAATAAAAAGGAAAATGCTGGGAAAGTCTCTCATTTAGATTCAAGCTGTGAGGAAAGACTAGAAGTTGCAACTTTTTTTGCCTGGCAATAACCTTTTAATTTTATTAAACTTTATTTAGCATATCTTTCATTCCTATATTAACTATAAATCAGGAAACTTCCTTAAGTAAATATGAAATTTAACAACAATAAAGACACACACCCTAAGGTCTATTGAAACCAACAGCAAAAGTACATAGTTAGGGAACAGTAATTTCTCTGAATTGCAGCCACTTAAAGTGGTGAAAGGTATCCCAATGAAATTATGATATGGATGAAATGCAGGTGCAGCCAAAAAACAAGAATATGAGTCTACACATGAATAAATAGATGTGATTTTGATGTATGCTGACTTGATATCCTTGCTAACCTTTTTCAGTGTCTGCACAACAGTTAGCGAGACTGAAAAAGTATATGTCACACTCTTCATATGAGCATCTGCAATGTCACTGTTTCAGAGATCATTGCTATAGTATATAACTAGAGCGATGTACTCAAAAGTGATTGGCTATATCATCACCTATCAATTTACATGCAATAAACATGTGTGGAGAGGTATACAGACAACAGAAAATATATAATATGTAAACAAAATAAACATGTTACCTCTGAACAGCTAAATTAAATACCTTTTATTCAATGGTACTTTTTGGATTGAAATTATGAATTCAGTTCTTAAAGATCAGCTCTCAAGGGCAAAAGTAGCTGACATTAATATGAAATTTGAACTCTAATTAAATGCCCATTGCCTATATGTAATTTGCTGATATGTAATTTGAACAATTATACTATGTTTGCAGTTTTCTAATAATAATGTATGAGGACTGTCACAATAAAAGTTTTATCAGCAAACCTCTTCCAATTTGTGTATCCAAATTTGTGTATCTATCAGCTGTTCTAAGAAAGGATTTTATTTATATAAAAAAAAATCCAGAATACTTACATTTTATTAGGGTGCATTTTCTCAGTCTTTAGATGTATGATTAGCTATGATACTATGTACATGATCATCATCATATCATTAATATATTACAATGCAATCTTATTTTTGTTTCACTTTAGTATTATGCTCTCCTTCACTACAAGCAAAGCAACGGTAGCTGAACTACACAGCTTGCTACAAAAAAAGCACAATCAGGACAAAATGCAGTATTAATCGGAAAAGTAGTTACTTGCATCTTCTTCTAGTACCGCACCACAATTCAAAAGTACTTTTCATTAACCAGTTACTAATACAGAAGTATATTAAGTATAATTTTATTACTTAATGCCCTGAAGCAAATCTACCAAATTCTTCTTGACAAATGATGCAACTCCTGAAATATGGCTATCGACAAACAAGTCACACATAAATGCAATCTGTTAGTTTTCTTTTTTTAACATTAGTTTCCAAACTTTTACACTGCAATAGCATACAGTGTTCCCATCTTTCCTGATACAGATGGGGAGTAATTTGTTTAAAGTCGCAGCAACACTCATTGTTTGGCGTTGCAGCAACACTCATGACCTAGGTGACTGAAGAATGAAAAGCACACCTTGAAACATGTACCAGAACAATCAGTAAAGAGATTTCACTTCCAGAAAGTGATGAGAGGAAAGCAAGCATGCAGGAGACTCCATTAGATACAGCTGCAAAATATCCAGAGATGCCAACAGAAGACAAATTCATGAGTTATCTGAAAGAAATACATTGTTTCCTGCCTACAACACATCAAAGGGAAATTTAATAGCTCTCTTTGTTAGTGATTTCATTATAGGAAGCAACATGTCCAAGAGTCCTACCATGTAATCAGCAAGAAGACAAAACTCTCATAGTCCAAGAGCCCATGTCAAAATACCTACATTGTAAGGTACAAAAAGGTTGGATAGTTAGACATCTTACAAAAGTTGTGGCATTTTCAAAAGTGCCAGTTTTACAACTGCTGGAGTATTTATGGGGTGACTGTCCCCCAAAATCCATCCATTTCCAATAATGTTCAAAGGTACATGGATAAAAAAGTACCTGTTGGGGAACAGTATGTAGGTCTGACTGACTTTGATGGGAGCTTGGGGGTTGAAGCAGGAGAGAGGAATAGAGATTTTCTGTTTGGATTTTCTAGGGGTTTTATGTTATTTTTAAAGATGTTTTCATAACTGATAAAAATATATTAAAATTCCTAAAGTAAAAAATACTTGTTTACTTTGACATTGCTAAGGTGATATATAACTTCTGAACTGATGTTCATAGTTCCAATTTACTGCAAAGGAGATTGTTATGGTTTGGGCCAAATTAAATGGTCTGATTTGGGATTGGTTTTATCTGAAAGAGGCAGGTTGGATATTTTAAGAAGCAGAAAGGTGATCTGCATAAGTGAGACCAGTTTCAACCATATGCTGGAGTGATCAGAAAAGGTATAAATCAGGCACCCCCAAACTCGGACCTCCAGATGTTTTGGGACTACAACTCCCATCATCCCTAGCTAACAGGACCAGTGGTCAGGGATGATGGGAGTTGTAGTCCCAAAACATCTGAAGGGCTGAGTTTGGGGATACCTGGTATAAATCTAAACAAAGTCAAGTCAGCCTGGAGTGTCTGGAATAGGGTTGCCATATTTCAAAAAGTAAAAACCAGGACTGCCGCCCCCCGAATTGTTGAGCTTTTTATTTTGCTTTTTTTTTTTTAGGAAACCCCCTGACATCAGTTGGGAAAATCCGGGTGGATGGCAGCCCAAATGTACAATTCACTATCAAATACCACCTGTTTCATACGGGTATCTCGTGATGCTATTATTCTCAGAAAGGGGTTTGTAGGAACTGCTACATGCTAAACATAACATTGGCAGTTTTAGAAATACCATCCATCTTGTAAGATTTCAATATATCCATGCCTTCTGTTTCATATAATGGATATTATAATGGAAATATGAAGGCTGCTAGTCAGCTAAAGCTAAACACTTAGTTCTTTCATTTTTGCCAATGATTTTAGTTATTGGCTTTGGGTGGCTCACATGTGACATAGACATATGTGCATTAATCATGTAATGGTGAACACCAGTGAACGCTAAGTTACCAACAAAGAAATGATATTCATTTGTGAAATAACTCTCATTTTCTCCTACAAGGACTCTTTACAAGACAGACTGAAAATGGGTCAAGTAACAGCACCTCTCACTGCAATGCCAGATTTGCAAGATTTGACTCATCCCCAGAAGGAACATATCTGTCTTACAAAGATTTAGGGAAGAATGTTGTATGACTGCCCTAAACAACTTATTCCATGAGAGTGATCTATAAAATAAATGAATTAATCTAATCTCAGTTTATTATTAAATAGGTTTATTAAACCAGAATGTTATCACACAAAAGAGGTTCTCACTTCCCCAGAATTTTGGGTAGAACTGTCTATGTAAAATGCAAGGAAGAAGTTTCTCTTAGAACCAATTTAGGTAGTCTATCTGCAAGGCACAGGCTCAGTTGCACAAACAACTGCTCAAGTGAAATGCCTGATTGTGAGTGCAGTGCAATCTCACAAATGAGCTAATGGACAGACTGTCTCAATTATGGTAGATTTCCAGATATTTTCATTGTATTGTGTTCTTATGAGACTATATGAAAGGCCTAAGGGACCTCCTCAAAACCTAGGGAAAGAACAGTCTACAATTCCACTCTGTCGGATATGTATTCCTGGGATTTCTGACAAAAAATGTAAGTGTAATTTGCTGCACGGTTCATAAGGTTTACCCTTAGGGGAAATTTCAGTTATCTGCTTTGTCCTCAGGCAGGTAATAAAGCTTATCAAAGGACCCCTGGCAGATGTCTGATTTCTTCTGTGCCACACTGACAAACTTTAGCAGCCATGTCAAGTCACAGGAGGAGAAAAAATGCCCCCAGGTCAAATATTTTATGCAGTCAATTCATTTTTAGCAACAGTCTGTGTCTAGGCAATACACTCGTACCTACCAGCAAAAAGAAAGCAAGAAAGAAACATCGAGACACTTAATTGATGGATATAATGAAATTAATTAAGATCTGAAAAGTGAAATACGAAGAATACTAATCAATTCTTTTAAAAAATTGTTTCCCAAACTTCTCCTTAATAAAGCATTCAAATTATAAATTACCAAAATAATGGCTTTCAGAACACAGCTGGTATTATGACTCTATTCTGGAGATTGCTAAAATATAGAACTGGACTGGGACACCTCTCACAAGAGGTAGTGGTGGCCACCAACTTGAATGGTGTGGCGTTCGTATGGAGCCCCCAGTCGTCTCACGAACTATTGACCTGTACACCACTAATCCGCTGCCACCAACCAGGTCCTCCCCCGTAAATCACTTAGTCTCAGTCAGGTTCTTAAGTGAACAAACAAGAGTGTAGTTTATTGCAGACACAAATAGATTTTAACTGCATTCAAAACGTTGTTACTCTTTACCTTCTTTGTCTTATTTTATCCTGTCTCTAACTCTTCTACCTCCCCTCACACAAGAACCAACTGTACTGTCTCTCTGTTTCCAACTGTCTGCCAACTGCTTTCCCAACTGCCTTTCCCAACCAACCCACTAAAACCAACCAACAACTACACCCAAACCTCGGGCTAAGCCCTTTTATAAACAGGTAGGCTCCACCTCTGGCTTTTCAACTGGTCTACCTGTTAACCCTTTCTCTCCCCCTGTACAGACATTTTCAAACGAACGGGCAAACGCCATAGATGGCTATAAAAAGGATTAGACAAATTCATTGAGGATAAGATTATCAGTGGCTCCCACCTATTATGGCTATATTTTACCTCCACTGTCAGAGGAAATATGGGAATCACTATTAGAGAGAGTAGTGTTACGCTCATGCCCTGGTCTCATTGTCTTAACAAGCTTATTAAGTATCCAAATAATGATAGGAGTCAAGTTTAAAGTGGAGACATATGGATCATGACCTAGTCAAAACTTATGTCCCACTGATCTCAATCAGAGGATTAAGCATGTTCTTAAATCTCTGGTATTGAAATCAATAGGACTTCAAACTGATTAGCTTTGGTATATTGTTGTGTCCATATTGTTTAATTCTTTGGATATGAAAAGGTTTGGGGTGGGGAGTAAGCATAGCTAGGAGAAAGGTATTCTGCCTCTGCTTTTAACTGGCAGGAAATGGTTACAATACCTCTAGAAAAAACAACTGCTGTTAAACCAGGAAAATGTGACAAAAAGCCTTCCTGTCAATCTGAAGTAAAAATGATCAGCGTTTGTGGGTAATGACTGAAGTGCTCTTTAGCAAGATGAAAGTACCAAGTACCTATGCAAATCCAATCCAAGCTCTCTGAGGAATAAAATTCATCTCATCTCACTTATTGTAAGAATGAGGAGCATCACACAATTACCCCAAAGGTAGGAATAAATGTTTAAAAATATTAGATATAAATAAATACTGTGTAGCCTACCAGAATTAATCTGAGCTTTCTGGTCTTTTGAGTCAAATTTGTTATTACACTTTCTTTGCCCCTCATTAGTTCTCACATACTTTCAAATTGCAACACCATTAGAACCAAAAGGACCACATGGCAGATATAGTCTGGCAAATATCTTACATAGCATTTGATAATGCTGTGAGATATATGGCACATTTAAAACAGAGACTTTCCCAACATCACATGTTTCTGCTACATCCTGAACTGTCAAAACTCAGAGCATATCAAAAGCTGCTTCCAGAGGCAGCTTCAGGGCTGCAGGGACCGAAAGCATTGCATTTGGCACGCTCTCCCTGGTCCCATAATAAAAGTAATAGTCACCTCATCCACAAATAAGGTAAGGTTTGTACCTAAAATATTATTTCCATCTCCATGATGCAACAAATGCATTTGAAAACCAAACCAGCACATATTGATCTCAAAATGGTCAATCTTCAATGCTTTCAACCATACAAGTACAATGCTTAGAATGATTCCAACACTAAAAGCATCAAAGGGCCTTCAGCTTTTAAAATGGTTTCCCCCTTTCCATCTGCAGAAGATCATCAGACCCTTATAACTATAGCCAAGACAGAAGCTTAGAAAATGTGACTACTGCTTTAGTATTTATAACATATCTATCAGAGACTTTCTGTTTCCTCCATATCCCACCCCCCACGTTCCACACCCATAGGAGCATAATTTCCCCTCCACACCTCAAAAAAACTGTTATATACACTTTGCAAAGCTTTTAATACAAAAAGCAAGATAAGGGAAAGGAAGTGGAGAGGTATATGTTAGAATTTCTCTAAGCATTAAGAGAAATGGCATTATCATGTGTCAAGTTATTTTGCCTCTCACCAGTTCAGAGCAAGTAAAGCACAAAAAACCCTTAAGTATCAGTTGAGATTCTTCTTGAAATAATTTACAATACATCTAAAACAGAAACAACCACTGATGGCAAATTATTCACAAGCCCAACACTCCTACCTACTGCCCCTTCAACTTCTTCTTCCCCAAACTGAATTCTTCCAATATGAAATGAACCTTCAACAAAGTAGGCATTTTGCATTTATGTTGGGGATTAGTCAGATTATAGTGATACCAACCTATGAGTTATTTTACATAATTACCATACTCAAAAACAACTCCTAGCCTCTGCTAGACAGGATGTATAGTGATTATCTGTATTGTAAAAATTGAAGATGTTTAAATTTATAGCATGTGGTCAAATTCTTGCCTGTTTATTCAGTCTAGATGTTCTGTTGATTGAGTTTTATTTCAAAAAAATACTTTTTGTTTCTTGCAACACTTAGGAGAAAAGAGGCCAAACTTACCACCGCCACCTCCGAGAAGACTTGAATTAGCTGTGGAAGAACAAGAGAACCAAGAATTACATCAGAGCAAGATTTGTGTGTTGTTTTTTTTAAATATTCTCTAAAATACAAAAACAAAAATAAAGCCAGTCCACCTTCTCTGTTAACACAAGGACTTTAGGCAAAGTTTAAATTAAACATTACATACAAAACAATATGCAGCTTCTATTTCTATGTAGATGAAAATGAAATAACAGTACAGTCACAGATTTAGTTGTCAAGACAAGGCCCATGAACCTGTGTGGGGAAGAATGCGTAGAGTGCCATTTCTTGCATAAGTAAAGACCTATCCAGATCTTTCCCACTGTTGCTAGAATCCCCCAGTGCCTGTGCCGAGTCTGGCATTGTAACCTTCAAGTGTAAAGTTAAACCTTGAGTGAACCTCCTGGAAGAATTCTGAGCATTTGGCTTTAATGCTCAGGAGGCACAGTTGATTTTGTGGGTGAGCACAAGGCTACTTACCCACCTCTAAATTAAACTCGAGGTAAATTTTCCATATCACCTATTTCTCAGCAGGAGTTCAGAGCGTCACAGTTAATCACCAGAAGAAATACTCTATCCATGACATCTGAAGAGACAGATTTATCCGTGCTGCCCCCTCTACCTCCATTACATTCTGACTTGATATTTATTGTGAAATTGTAATCTATTTGTTGTAAGTTGCCTAGAGCGATTGGGCATGCGTCAGAAAGGGTAAAAATTATCGTTACATAAATAAACAATCAAGCAAATATAATGTTTACTGCTGATAAGCCTATTAAAGATTTCTACTTTAAGTAATGCATGTAAAATCATATCCATGAGCACACAAACAAACCAAAATCCACATTACTAGCACAGCAGATGTATTTGTTAAGATATCACTTTCACCTCTGTATAATCAATCAACATTTGTTTAAACATTACAACAGAAGAAAACTAGAAACCAAAGGAGGAGAGTACTAAATCCCCCCCCCCCAATGTCATCTAAATCCATCATTCTGCTAATGCAGTATATCTCCCACAAGTGTATGGGAGTTTTTGCTTATTTCATCTCAAACTCTAGTCCTTGAAATCAGCTCACAAAACCTCTCACACCGAGACCAAACTGCCAATTTTAAAATGTGACAACAGAGAAGCACACAGGGTGTCCTTGCACATTATCTTGCCCTCAAAATTTTGTACCTATGATTTTGTACATATGAATTTTGTACATATGAACATGTACATATATCTCTGTTACACGTTCACTAGGCATTTTACATATATCAAAGACTAAAAAATTTAACTTCAGATTTAATGAACCCAAAATAGTAACTACCTCCTACTTACATAGTGATAACCTCCAATGCATAACACAAGAAGTATCACAGAATAAAAGCACTCTTTCTTCATGCACAAGCAACAGTTAGTTGTAGGAGAAAAGAGGCTTTTAAATGCTTAAAGGCATGAATTGAACCCAGAAAGGTATGCCTGCTCTTGCATCAGGGAGGATCACCACGGAAAAGTAAGAATGTGCTTCAGGTAACACTTGTTCCCGCCCTCCCACAATCATCTTTTTTGAGGAAAGCATCTGAATCATGATTAAGTGATATCCACATGCACAGATGTAAAAGGTAAAGAGGTAAAGGACCCCTGGGCAGTTAAGTCCAGTCAAAAGCGACTATAGGGTTGCGGTGCTCATCTCACTTTCAGGCCGAGGGAGCCAGTGTTTGTCCACAGACAGCTTTCCGGGTCATGTGGCCAGCATGACTAAACCACTTCGAGCGCAGTGGGACACCGTGGTGGAAACCAGAGCGCACGGAAACGCTATTTACCTTCCCACCACAATGAGGAGCAGATGGGGCTCATGAACCTGAGAAGGTAAGCTACTTAGCAAAAGGAAAACTCTGGTCCTAAACCTCCATTGCCTTGCAGAATATCTTCGGGAGAAGTATAGGCTAAGGAGTAAACCCTACACAAATCCAGAGTGAATGGCTGGATGGCGCCTTGTACACCTCCTTCCATCAACTCCTGCAGCTGAGTTGGTGCCAACCGTATTGGTCCGCTTTCCTTTGGACCACCTCAGCGAAGTTTCTTGTCATCTGGACAGCCCAGGACCTCCATACACACTGCTGAGGTTTGCACCCTGGGGAGGTCACTTCGGTGTTGCTAACGTGGCTGTTTGATTTCACCCCCAGAGGCGTACTCCATTGTCTCTTGAGACAGACGATGCCAACAAAAAAAAACCACTGAAATCTTAACAGTGTAAAATGAGGTATATAAACGTTTTAAATAAAAAATACATACTAAAAATAAATATAACAGGTGGAAACTAGCCTGCTGGTTTGCATTAAGGGGGGCATTTAAATCTATGTACAAACCATTAATTAACATGATGTAGCTGTGAAAATGCCTATAGGAGAAAGTTTCAGTAAAGAGACTGACAGCATAGTCCAATTCCAATGAGAAAATCAATTTTATTATTTGGGATAGCAAAGTCAGTAGAGCCTGAGACTCAATCTCGGGATTATGGGTTCAAGACCCACATTGGGGAAAAGATTCCTCCATTGCAGGGGGTTGGACTAGATGACTCTCATGATCTCTTCCAACTCTGATTCTATGAATTTCATTCTCCTAAGGGAGGGGGAATTATTGGTGGCTGGAGGTGTAAACTCTTGTGCAAGCTAGCTGGGTATAGGAGGCATTAAGAATGGGGGTGTGCACTGTATACCTAATCCCACTGAAAATCAGGGTTCAATATGGGATATATATTTGGATGCACACCCAGATTAGCAACCCACTGAAAGTAGCAAGCAGCATCTGCATTTGGGGGCCCATCAGATTTACAACTGCAGTTCCTAAAAGCAAGGATTTCAGTTTACAGTTATTTTGAGATCATGGGGCAGAAAAAGTAGGAAATTCCACAGAAATAAAGGGGTGTTCTGCATATGCCTAGGTAATAAGAGCACAAGGGAAGGAGACAGGGGTTAGTAGCAAGCACTAGGATTTCAGCTGCTGGGAGCCTAAAAGGACTGAAATAGACTCCTGTCAGCCTTACAAAAGCCACTGCCTTAAGCAGAATTCAAGCTACAATTCTTCATATACACATGCATATACACATGCCAATTCTTCACTTCGCTATTAGCTAATATATGTGAGCTGAATATTTTAATTCTGAATTGCTTCAAACACTGGATTGCTGCTTGATTGCATGACACTGTCTGGAAAGATGGGAATGAACATCAAACAGATAGCGAATTTAGAAGTCTCTCACTATGGAAAACTCCATCAGTTAAATGATTTGGTTCAAAAGTTTCCAAATTCCATATTCACAATCACATCTTTTGCATTAGATATGTGGAGAATAAAAATCATTATTCTAAAATGTACATAAAACTTTCTCACAATAAAATGCAACTTGCCAATATTGTGTGGTTTGTTTAGTGTGAAGCACTCTATTTCTACAGCATCTCTAGAGATAACATGTTTGTAACATTGTAAACAATTTAAATGAGAGGCATTGATGACATTCTCTGAAAAACAGACATTTATCCACTTTAAAAATGCTAATTTTTTTCTGGATCATCTATTCAGCAGGCAATAATGGGTTTGATGAAGAACAAAAAACCCTGTTATGTCATGCAGCTGAGCATCTGTTGCTATAATAAAATATACTTTAACACTCAGTTCACATTTTTGTATTGATCTGAGTGCCACATACTGAAAAACAAATATTTTGTTTATATTGGTTAACTGCAAAATACACACACAGATACACATCTCTCTCTCTCTCTCTCTCTCTCTCTCTCTCTCTCTCTCTCTCTCACACACACACACACACACACACACACACACACTTTCAACCCTTAAATCTGGAATTAGTTGAGAGAAGGAAGGCATTCTTTAACCAGGGACACTTTTCTTTTCATCAATAAAACATCACAGAAGGTGACAGCTGG
The DNA here is from genome assembly GCF_964188305.1 of Podarcis bocagei. Classification (NCBI taxonomy): domain Eukaryota; kingdom Metazoa; phylum Chordata; class Lepidosauria; order Squamata; family Lacertidae; genus Podarcis; species Podarcis bocagei. The sequence goes on along the minus strand of NC_138127.1, from coordinate 753,067 downwards.
TGAGAAGGGTACCAGCAATTTACAATACAGGCAGCTACATTGCTTCTCACATGTTTCAGGAGATGTCTTTACCTGCCAATGCTATTTTGTTTGATCTTCTGCTCTCATACACACACACACAGACACACACACACACACAAACAAATCGAGAACAAGGTAGCACTGATGAGAGCAAGGAGCTCTTCTGAGTGCTGCATAATGATAGAAGTCAAAATAGTTTACATGAACTTTAACCATATTTCATAAATATAGTTTGATCAATGTCATTTTCATATACATTTAACTGCATTCCTTAGCACCTCCACCTTTTTATATTTTTTGTTTTCACCATCTCTCTCTCTCTCTCTCTCTCTCTCTCTCTCTCTCTCTCTCTCCCTCCCCCCCCCCACACACAGAGGAAAAAATAGAGTCAGTCAGTCCTGCCAATAACCTGAGTGAGGTCTCCTTGGAGGAGAGGGGGGGGCACAGAAGTACCCATCAGATCTACACACTGCCAGTGGCCTTGAAGAACCATGGGATCCAGACATCCCTGTCCCAACACCAGAGGTCTCCACACCAGCTTTCTAGCTATCTCTCAAATCTAAAGTCCCACCTCCCCCAGGGCCACAAGAGCAGAGAAGATGTCAAGCCAGACATGAGTTTCAGGGGAGCTGCTAATGTACCTGGCTCACTGCTCTTGAGACAACTTGGGAAGAGGGAGAGGCACATGGAAGCACCTGTCTGAATCAAGGTCTGGCTGGGGGGCAGAGTGCATTGCCAAGTCACATGACATGATGTGCAAATATGGGTGAACCAAATTCTCTTTCATGGTGGCAATTAAACAGGGCTGAAAAACACCCTGTGCGTGCACATGTGTTGTTGTTTTTTAATACTCTATAAAAGTAATGTTCCTAGAATCATAGAATCATAGAATCATAGAGTTGGAAGAGACCACAAGGGCCATCGAGTCCAACCCCCTGCCAAGCAGGAAACACCATCAGAGCACTCCTGACATATGGTTGTCAAGCCTCTGCTTAAAGACCTCCAAAGTAGGAGACCACCACACTCCTTGGCAGCAAATTCCACTGTCGAACAGCTCTTACTGTCAGGAAGTTCTTCCTAATGTTTAGGTGGAATCTTCTTTCTTGTAGTTTGGCTCTATTGCTCCGTGTCCGCTTCTCTGGAGCAGCAGAAAACAACCTTTCTCCCTCCTCTATGTGACATCCTTTTATATATTTGAACATGGCTATCATATCACCCCTTAACCTCCTCTTCTCCAGGCTAAACATGCCCAGCTCCCTTAGCCGTTCCTCATAAGGCATCGTTTCCAGGCCTTTGACCATTTTGGTTGCCCTCCTCTGGACACGTTCCAGTTTGTCCGTGTCCTTCTTGAATTGTGGTGCCCAGAACTGGACACAGTACTCCAGGTGTGGTCTGACCAGAGCAGAATACAGTGGCACTATTACTTCCCTTGATCTAGATGCTATACTCCTATTGATGCAGCCCAGAATTGCATTGGCTTTTTTAGCTGCCGCGTCACACTGTTGGCTCATGTCAAGTTTGTGGTCAACCAAGACTCCTAGATCCTTTTCACATGTACTGCTCTCAAGCCAGGTGTCACCCATCTTGTATTTGTGCCTCTCATTTTTTTTGCCCAAGTGCAATACTTTACATTTCTCCCTGTTAAAATTCATTTTGTTTGTTTTTGCCCAGTTCTCTAATCTGTCAAGGTCGTTTTGAAGTGTGATCCTGTCCTCTGGGGTGTTAGCCACCCCTCCCAGTTTGGTGTCATCTGCAAATTTGATCAGGATGCCCTTGAGTCCATCACCCAAGTCGTTGATAAAGATGTTGAATAAGACCGGGCCCAAGACAGAACCCTGTGGCACCCCACTAGTCACTCTTCTCCAGGATGAAGAGGAACCATTGATGAGCACCCTTTGGGGGGAACCACCAGAAGGCCCTTGGTGCTGGACATCAGTGTCTGGGCAGAATGATGGGCGTGGAGATGCTCCTTCAGGTATACTGCATCGAGGCCGTTTAGGGCTTTAAAGGTCAGCACCAACACTTTGAATTGTGCTCAGAAATGTACTGGGAGCCAATGTAAGTCTTTCAGGACATGTGTTATATGGTCTTGGTGGCCACTCCCAGTCACCAGACTAGCTGCTGCGTTCTGGATTAGTTGTAGTTTCTGGGTCACCTTCAAAGGTAGCCCCACGTAGAGGACATTGCAGTAGTCCAAGCGGAAGATAACAAGAGCATGCACCACTCTAGTGAGGCAGTCTCCGGGCAGGTAGGGTCTCAGCCTGCGTACCAGATGGAGCTGGTAGACAGCTGCCCTGGATACAGAATTGACCTGTGCGTCCATGGACAGCTGTGAGTCCAAAATGACTCCCAGGCTGTGCACCTGGCCCTTCAGGGGCACAGTTACCCCATTCTGGACCAGGGAGTCCTTCACACCAGCCCACCCCCTGTCTCCCAAGAACAGAACTTACCAATCTTCACACACCTTTGCAAATACCCTAAAAGCATTTACTATATACACATCAGTTCCCAAACATGGAATATTGGAATGCCCATCTGTACATTCATTATGAATAAAATGTGTTGAGCAGAAAGCTGGGCTCAAGAATTAAAAGGAAATCATCAATCATAGACACTGACTAAGCACTGAACACTGATTAACCATGTACCTGATGCATAACCCTCCTAAATTATGCTGTACACAGACAATACCTCATGCTGACTCTCTGATGAGACTAGGTGACATTGTCAGCAATTCTATGTGAACTCTCTCTTCTCTTCAGGATGTGTCCCATTGTTCACAACTATTGCATGGCTCTATTCATTCCCATATTATGACTTTGCATGTAAATATTTCTATGGCTTGTTCCACAAAAGCAAGATTACTGACATTTCCTCAGCAGGGACATTGCTTGGGTACATAATAATGTGCATTTTATTATATTTCCAAACACTATCAGAAATGTTGAGTTTATATAGTGCTCTTGCATGCTCAAAGTACTTCGCACAGAATACCTTGTTGCTATTATTTTAACAACTCTGCAAGATAGGGTCAGTATTATCAGCTGCAGATTATAATTGGGGAGGGGGAGCGTGAGGCCAAGGAAACAGTGGCTTTCTTAAGGCTACCTAGTGAGTGCAAGGCTCATGAGATGAGATTTGAACTAAGCAGTTCTTGATTCACATCTTGATTCTTAGCAAAGATGTTCGTAATAGCAAGATATATGCCATCATGTACTATTTTCCATTACTTATAAATGGTACATCCAACGAAGTCAAATGCTTTGAACCCAATGTTTGATGGGTAAACAAGTCCAATATTCATTTATTCACTTATAACGGAGAGTTACCATAATCTTCTTTACATTCCTGCAGATAAAACGATGGCAGATACTTGGGATATGGCCAGGGTTGGCCCAATACATTTTGCTGCAGTACCAGATGGTGCCCGCGTGATTCTTAATACAAAAGCCAACCAGACTGATTGATGAACGTTACTTCAATGCTTGTAGGGGAAGCAGGCTCATTTGGGAGTTTTGTCCTCCAACACTATGCTACTATCTCATACTTCACAGCAGTGCTTTCTCTCTCTCTCTCTCTCTCTCTCTCTCTCTCTCTCCCTAATGATAGGACCAGTCCTGGGCAGTACTGCTAAAAGCCAACAGCTCCCATACCTTGCATTTAGCAATGCATAAATATTTGAAACAATGTCATTAAGAAAATGCAGATGCAGCCATGGCGACATTTATGGAAAGGGTTCATAAAAATGACAGACAGAAAACTCATCAGAAGTGACAGGTATAGAAACAATATACAGAGACAATTAGTCATCAGCTTTGGCAGAACCTAACACTTGGCTAGACAGACCTTCCAACTAGAACATGTCAATTCTAAAGTCTTTGCCTGACACGGCAATCCAATTTCTTGGAAGTAATTATGAGGAAGTTCAACTGTGTAACATGCAACAACCAAGCCCAAACACATGAGTAATAGTTTGGGTTAAGAATATGCTGACCAGCATAGGATGGAAAAAATCAACAGCAGCTACTGTTGAGACGTGTCCCCCAATGAACTAAAACACCTGAGTGAAGGTTTAAAACAAAACAAAGCCCCAGGAGAAAACATGACGCCTCCAGAGCTCTTCATGACTCCTTCGGAATTGTGATTGGTACCTATTTTGGCCAGGCTATTTATACATATAAAGAACATGTCGGAAATCAAGCCTTTATCAGGAGAAACTGGCAACTCTCCCAGGCACCCGGCTTGGTCTCCTTTTGACCTCCCTGTCTGCTTTCCCGGCAAGATCCAGGCAGAGGTCGCGATAGGCGATCCTTCTCAGCGTGAGAAGAACACACCCCTCTTTCCTGCCCCCCCCCCCGGGCAGGGGAAAGAGATAGACAGAAACGTATTTACATGCCTTTATTTCTGTCTTTGCAGTGTTACAGAAAACATGACTGCTCTCTTCATACTCCTGCAGTCAAGAGTGTAAAAACACTTCCTGTCCAGCTCATATTACACTCTGAGCTAATTCCGGTGCCCTCTGCACTGTGAATTGACTGTCCCTCTGTTTCCCACGGAACAGTCCCAACATTCCCATTATGTTTTGTTTTCAAGCTACCAGCACGCGGCTGCATTGCTTCAATATCGTAACAGAACATAGCTGGAAGACAAACATCATTGTTCCAATCTTCAAGAAAAGGGGACAGATCTCTACCACAATATTACCACCCATCAGCCTGTGAGATATCCCTTCAAAATTATACTCTCAGCATTTCCAAATAAAGTTAACTGACTGGCTACATACAAATAACATTCTGCAAGGAGAACAAGCAGTGTTTAGAGAAGGATTCAGCACCATCAACCGATGCTTCCTGCTAAATCATATCATCAGAAAGTATACTAGAATTAAAAAGCGTAAGTTAGTTGTTTGCCTTTGATTCCATAGCAGATTGTGGAAGAAACTCCTAAACACCAATATAGAACACAGACTCCTCCTGTTGATCCGAGAGCTCTCCAGCGATTACCAACACGATGATTCACAAAAGGTGGGAAACCCACCTTTAGCCCGCACTAAAATATCTGGCAGTAAAGGGATCTCTCAGATGCTTTATGGTGTTAAGGATGAGAGTGCTATTAAAGGGTTAGAAATGGTGCAAAACTAATTTCTCAAGAGACTGTTTTCCTTACCCAAGAGAACAGCAGCTGCAGTCTTACACATGGAAGCTCAATGGCCAACGTTAACTGCAGGAGGTGACTGTACCAGATTTAATTACCTGGAAAGATGGCCCTCCATGCTATGCGAGTGCTTGCCAGCCCTGCGTTGTGCAGAATTGGAGAACAGCTGATGGTGGAAATCTAACATCCAGTGTTACTTGAACTCTTATTTTTTCCACAAGCTAGAGGAGATTATATCCACAAGTAAAAAAGTAAAGGACCCCGACAGTTAAGTCCAGTCATGAACGACTCTGGGGTTGCAGCGCTCATCTCACTTTACTGGCCAGGGGAGCCGTCGTTCGTCTGCAGGCAGTTTTTCCGGGTCATGTGGCCAGCATGACTAAGCCACTTCTGGCAAAACCAGAGCAGCGCATGAAAATGCCGTTTACCTTCCTGCCAGAGCGGTACCTATTTGTCTACTTGCACTTCGTGCTTTTGAACTGCTAGGTTGGCAGGAGCTGGGACCGAGCAGCAGGAGCTCACCCCTTCGCAGGGATTCAAACAGCTGCCCTTCTGATCGGCAAGCCCTAGGCTCAGTGGTTTAGACCACAGCGCCACCCGCGTCCACAGACAAACACCAATTAAGGGATTGATGTCACTGGACAGAATTACTACATGATCTGCAAGTGATCAAATCCTCCAAACACTCTTCGTGGTTCCCTGTTCTAAAAACAATCCATTTTAGAGCCAGTTATCTGTCGAATCTCTGGCCAGCTTTTACTGAGCTGCATTTTCAAGCTATGCCCTCTACCATCCTAGAAAGACAATATAACAGGGTACCACACAAAGACAAACTCTGTATACATGGGCAACTGCAAGTGAAATACATCTTGAACTATTCACTATATTGCCCACTATACACTGGACCCAGGAGGTGATTTCTCACCCTACCATCCATACAGGAAAGATGTCTCTCCTCAGCAGAGAAGGTCCTATGGCTTCTTAGCAATGTAAATGCTTCAGTGACTCAAAAAGTGGCCCTTTTTGTTTTGGTGGCCAAAAAGATCAGAAAGAAGACCCTGGACAATATAGCAGTGAACTTTAAGGGAGACTCAGAGATCTAAATAGAGACTATTTGTGGCGTGGCATCCCTTTTTCTTGCATTTATTTTTGATACAGATTTGTCATGGTCAATGGCTAGCACAATAAAGTTATTTGGAACCTTGGCATTAACAAACAATGCTGAGATCCATTTCTAAGAACTGGAAAAAAAGATCCATAGTGGGTGTTTTCTAAGTCGGGGCAGTCCAACATGCAGCCTCAGCAATATTTGTTCCTTGGGGTTCCGTGTTGAAGTACTCTTGCAGCCCACTTGATATGAAAAGTTGGACTACCCTGATCTAAGTAGTAAAAAGTATCTCCTTTCAGATAAAAGATCTCATTTTAGCTAAATTAGAACAGTGAACATTCTCTGATCCAGTAAAGGTAAAGCTGAATGATGATAAAATGATAAAAAGAGAAACTGGCATAACTAATCAAAGTAAATATATAAGGAACCATACAGCAAAGTGCAATGTTCCCCACAGAGTAAGTCTATAGAAGGAAAAACTTTTTAATGGCAAACATATCCAGTGTAGAAATAAGCAATAGTTATCTTACAAAACAGCAACAACAACAAATAAACACAGACGATAAAAGATATGCAATAGACCAATTTATCAGTAACTCTTCTCACTCAGGTACTTTTGGCATGAATGGGATCTCTCCAAGAACAAGGACAACTCCTATCAATTTCAGTGAAGCTTGCACAGAAGATGTACCCAAAGGATGGGACCAGTAATGACTTCATATTCTCAGGGTTTTTCATACAGCTTCTTAATCACAAAAGATGACTTAAGTCAATCATGTTTATGTTTAATGGAAAATAAATAAGTATGATGTCTTCCAGACAAAGGCACAAAGAGGGCAGAGGGGGAAAACAAGGGCAAAATATCAAATTTGCTCAATGATGCTCATATAAATATAAAAAGACATGAATAAAAAGTTAACACCAGAATTTCTTATAACCTCTTTTAAAAATTCATAAATGACTGAAAATTGCATTTACACATATATCAGAAGACATTTAGAACAGAAATACCTTTAAAAGTAACATATATGCCACTGATAAATTATAGAGGGGCCAATATGCTATAGTGAAACTGTCTTCTCATTATCATTTTACAGCAGTTGATCTTCGGCTTGAAAAGTTAAAGCCAACATGTCATACTTTCACCTGAGCTTATAGTAATCTATTTTCTATCATGATTATACCTGATAGTGTTTGTTATATAAAATGAAACTAATAAGCATAAAACGAATATACAACAAACAAACCAACTCAATTGTGTCCCACTTAATGTTCAATAAATTCTAAATAATTTTGAAACTTTAGATACCGTGGAAACAGTGACATGAAGGTGAACATTAGTTCTACATTCTTTCTTCAAGATTCATGGGGAAAAAGACTCAAAAGAATATTTCAAAAGCTTTGAAGATAAAAGAAACGACAAGCAATCAAATAGATGAAAGTGTACAGATTATTCGGGAAGGAGAAGAAGCAGGCTGCAATAGTCAAGGTAGAAGCGCTTTCTGATGGTGTGGGACAAAGCCTTTATTTGCCAGGTTGTTTTTTATCTATCAAATTGTAGGTGATTTGTTCACAAGACATCTCACTAAGTTTGTTCCTGAAGCTTATTATTGAGAAGCTTGGTTCAGCAGGAACTCTATACACATACCAAGACCACATGTGCAATTTGGCTTGGCTCTGAGCGACAGGAAAGGCACCAGGGTGAACCAGGGAATGTCTCTAGCGTGCAAACCAGCACTGATTGCAGCATGATTGCAGCATGTGCCAACCACAGGCATATTACTATGGCGAACCATGGACAGCTTTTTCACCCGTGTCTTTTGTTATGTTACGGCACTTGTGTCAAGTCTGAAAATCGCTTTTTGCATTCAGTCTGAGATTCCCTGCTAGTTTCCCTATAACAGGGTGCATGCCCACAATCTGCTCTATTTTGGTGAGCACAACAGAAAACCGCTGTACTCTGCTGTTTTTCAGATGTTTTGCAGAAGGGCTGCAGTAAGTTGCCTCTGCCTTTCTCCCCCTGTACAAACTTCACCTAGATCCCTTCTTTGTCTTCTCTTTTCCCTGTTCACCTTGCCGCTGAACCATGTATGCTGTTTCTTCAGGTTTAGTTAGGATTCCTTGCAGAAAGGCATATATCTGCCAACGTCTTTTTAAAGAAACAACTCTCTCACATATTTTGAATCGAACTGTGAGTTTGGGAAATTCAGAGTTTGGGAATTCACACAGCCATTGTTTATCTGATTACTAATGATGGGCCTTTTATTTTGACAGGTGGGAGGATAATTAGAAACAATAAAAACCCTGTCAAAGCTTTCAATCCAAGCTGTGGCCCCCTACCTACAGCTACAGTGGAGACTGCAATTTAGTGTTTTTCTTTCACTAGTAGGACAGGTAACCATAGTGTTTCAACACTCTCATTCCTCTCCAGCATCTGCAATTCCTTATCTCTCTGCCATCTTTGACTCTTGAAAGACAGGGAAAGTACATTTGAACTTGTCCTCTTCTTGGACCTTTCTGTCCCTCTAGTGCTATACTGTGTTCTTAAGACTCTGCCTCCTATTTTCATATAAGGCAACTCTCAGTCTCTAGCTTCTTCTCTATCTCCACAACAGTAACTAAGCATATGGTCCAGGCAATTTATGGTGTGACCCATGTAATGTACTGTATATATATTTTTCCTCTGTATATACCTGTGGCATTAGTTTTACTTTTAAACCATTTAAATCCATTTTAATGTTACAAATCAACATTACAACTGCAGCCCCAGTGCAGTCATTGTAGTTCCCCAGAGCAACCACACTGACATTAGTTTTTTATTGATGAGTGCTAAATTCTCTAAAATAAGAAAGGCATTCATAGCCAGCGCAATTCTGTATGTACAGAAACAGTATATTGCAAATAAATGGTCAAGCAATAATGTATTAATCCAAGGTTTCTCAAATGCAACCAGTGTGTCAGCATGCAGCAAACAAGGGCTGGTTTGTTTCACATATTTGTATGGGTCCAGGACACAACATATCAGGAATCAAAGGTGTTGTAGACCTGTAAACATCTGCTAAATGCTGACCATTAAAATTGATGTAGTGGGATGGTTGCTGACTTATGGAAGAGATTGATTACACATTTAGAAATAACAAATTGGACAGTCAGTAAAATATTCATTATTTTAGTCAGTCATGCACTCTTTCAGGATATTTTTTATCATTTGTTGTTGTTGTTGTTGTTCTTTTCCACTCAGCATTCCATGGTTACTGAACACGTCCTGTCCTCAGTGGTCTGTTTGGGGGTTTTCTCCTCCTGTAGGGTTCACCCCTCTCCCCAGGTGTTCTTGCACTTCTGAAAACTTGTACCTTCCTCTTCCTCACATGTGGCTACATGAGAATCAACACTCACAGATAGCAAATGCGGTGCCCTACAGATGTTACTGCATCTGCCCCAGCCAGCACAGCCAGTGGTCAAGGATGCAGTTCTTCACCATCTAGAAAGCATCACATTGCCTACCCCTATTGTATAGGATTCAGTATATTTTATTATGCAACCACTCAGTTTTGGAATCACCCAGCATGTAAAACACCTTTCTATCCATAGGTCATTATTTAGTGCTAGATTTTATAACACTAATGAATTTATTTGAAGGACAACTGTTATTCCATCCTTTCTCTGTCAACTTCTTGGTTTTTCTTCAGAATGATGCTTAAAATTCTACATTAGAATATCTGGGGGGAAATGGCTCACAGTTACAGGCAAAATTGATGGAACTTGTGTTCCTTACTAGGATAAAAACTTGACCTCTTGCAAATAAACTTCAAATTTTAGTCAATCTGCACTTGGGCAAAATTCCAGAAGTCTTTGGTTGCCTCAAAAGATAATTCCTCCATAAAGGGTATAGGACTAGGTAAAAAGGTAAAGATAAAGGGATCCCTGACCATTAGGTCTAGTCACGGACGACCCTGGGGTTGCAGCGCTCATCTCACTTTACTGGCTGAGGGAGCCAGCGTACAGCTTCCAGGTCATGTGGCCAGCATGACTAAACCACTTCTGGCGAACCAGAGCAGCACACGGAAATGCCATTTACCTTCCCGCCAGAGTGGTACCTATTTATCTACTTGCACTTCATGCTTTTGAACTGCTAGGTTGGCAGGAGCAGGGACTGAGCAACGGGAGCTCACCCCATCGCGGGGATTCGAACCGCCAACCTTCTGATTGGCAAGCCCTAGGCTCAATGGTTTAACCCACATTGCCACCCTCATCCGTAGGTATCAAAAGATTAAATCAGAAAAATGACAGGTATCTCACCATGCACAAAAGACAATAATGTAAGACTGAGACTGCCACAAATGCACACCTCCAGGGAATGAAATCTGCAGCTAGGTAATTTTCTTTATACAGTAACTGAATGTAGTAACAGATCTTCACTGGACTAGAGAATAAGTACAGCTATGTTATCTTTTCAATGCCCAGCTGTACCATTTGTTAAGGGAATTGGAATGGCCTCTTTCAATCCAAATATAAAATGCATCATGCTTTATCCTGAAGTTCTGGAACTCCTCATCACTGCAGAAGACCTTTTTACACTTGCACACAGTAGCTATCAATAAGTGGAAAGTTCAACTTATACGAATATGAATTTGGCTTTATTGTCTGCTCTGCACGTATCTAGCATGAATGAATCACAGAATCATAGAATTGTAGAGTTGGAAAGGACCTCAAGGGTCATCAGACCTCTGCAATACAGGAATCTCAACTACCGGTATGTCATACATGACAGATGGCCACCCAGCCTCTCTGCTTAAAAACCTCCAACGAAGGAGAGTCCACCAACTCTCATGAGAGTCTGTTCCACTGTCAAACAGCTCTTACTGACAGAAAGTTCTTCCTGATGTTTAGTCAGAATCTCATTTCTTATAACTTGAATCCTTTGGTTTGGACCCTAGCCTCTGGAACAGGAGTAAACAAGCTTGCTCCATCCTCCATGTGACAGTTCTTTAGATATTGGAAGATGTCTATCATATCTCTCTTTTTTTACCAATTAATTTTTATTGATTTTCCGAATTTTTAACAATGGCTATCATATCTCCTCTTAGTTTTCACTTTACCAGGCTAAACATACTCAATTCCCTCAAATAATAATAGAACAGCATTAGATTTTTTGCTGCTACATCACACTGTTGACTCATATTAAAGCTAGTGCTCTACCAACTTAATGGTGTAACGTTGGAAAATGTCAATCACTTTTGCCACCTGGGCTGTTATCTTTCCACAATGTGAGAGGCTGGGGGCCAGTGATGTTTATTTTGCCACATACGTACATAGTGGGAAGCCAATCTCCAAAACAGACACATAAACTTAAGATACTTACATGGATTATATCCAAAGTAGTGTTAAGTACAGTGGTACCTCGGGTTAAGTACTTAATTCGGTCTGGAGGTCCGTACTTAACCTGAAACTGTTCTTAACCTGAAGCACCACTTTAGCTAATGGGGCCTCCTGCTGCTGCCGCGCCGCCAGAGCACGATTTCTGTTCTCATCCTGAAGCAAAGTTCTTAACCTGAAGCACTATTTCTGGGTTAGCGGAGTCTGTAATCTGAAGCGTATGTAACCTGGGGTACCACTGTAACTTCCTGCTCAAGTGGAATGATTTCTGCTTGTGCAATGGGACTCCCCTTCCCTGGATGCCCCCTAAATCTGTTCTCCAAGCCTACAGAGCATGGGGCAAATGTAGAGAGGAAAATTCCATTGCTCAAGGAGAAGATGCGCTGCTCACATCACACAATTATTTTAAAAAGCATGCTTTTTAAAAAAACAACCCTGGAAAGTTCATCTCATATGGAAGTGCACTGAATGGAATATTTCCCCAACCAAATGCTGAAATATGCATCCACCAGACATCTGAGTATCAACAAAGCTTTGCCATTGTTTAGATAGGTGCCAATTTAATTGGCTAAGGAGCTTTCATCAATTTGAATGTATTTATTGATTTTGATCTGCTTTTCAACATTATCTTTATTGTTTTAATGGCTTGCAACTATCTGGTACAAACGCGAAAACAATGCATGTGAACATAGTGCTCTGACTTAATAAATTATTTGACAAAATTATTAGAATGAACAATGGACAGCATAAAATTGAAATGCATAATACAGTTTACTCTAGGGACATATTTTGCCAAACCAGGAACAAAAGCCTTCTCAATATTGGCAAATGCAGAGTTTCAAAAGCGTACTTAAATAAAAGCTGCTCTAATAGTAGGGATATAATAAGTTACTAAACAAAGGACATATTTAGAAAATGTTCACACTGAATGAGTAACAGCAGAAAACTGTACATATTTAATTGGTATTTTGCCCATATTATCAAGATTCAACACAGTTTATTTCTCTAAGCTTGAGCTCTGCAAATTATAATTAAAAAGACATAATAAATCCTCCACCTCAAACTACTGTCAATCTCAAAAATAGATTGCAAAACCTTCTTTTGTTTCAAAGATGTAAAGCTGTATTTTTTGTAAGTATCTCCTAATTACTGAAGATTATGTTAACTCTTTAATTTTCAGTGCGCTCAAATTAAATAGCCTAGACAAAATAAATGAAATATCCATGTCATGCTTTATTTATCTTCCTTTCTGCTTACAATATTGCCGTTGTTTTTTTAATTAAACAAAAAGCAGCAGTTGCAGGAAAAGGAAGACAAAAAATAATTACACATCATTTGATTATCTAATGTAGCTAGTGCGGAATACCACAGCAAGGCTTCCGGTGGCTGTCTCTGTCCAAACACTTTTATACACTAGCCTTGAAAGATTTTCTAGTTGCCAGTTTGCTTCCAAGCCCAATTTAGGACATTAATGTTGATATATTAAGCCCTAAATCTCTAAAGGAGTGCCTCCTCCCACACTGACTTGTCCTGAGACCCTGCTGGCAGTGCAGCCACTGTCTGTGGTACAAGGGACAGTGGTGCACGAGGGCCTTATTTCTGCTGTTCCCAGATTATGGAATGACCTTCCCTCTGAGACACATTCTGCACCATCACTATATACTTTGCAATGATTGGTCACGATGCATCTCTTTACCCAGGCCTTTGGTTGAATGAGTATCTTCCCTCCTCCTGTATTGCATTGATATTGTCCTTTCGCAAGGCTGATTTCACCTTTTCCCAGACCAAAAAAGTCTAACTGCAGTTTATGAAGTTGGGTTGTTTCCCTAAACCATAGTTAAGATGAAACAGTTTAGAGTTTGTGATAAGCTGTGGTTAACTGAAAGTAGAAGGAAACACTTATCATTTGCTCCTCATGGCTGCACTGAGTGGGCCTCTGCCTTTGTGATGTGTCTCTTCAGAGGCTGTGTTTACTCATCAGAATTAACACACTCAGTGTTTACCCAACTACAGCTACCTATGTCTGTGATCCAAAGAACATGTGCACATGTATGAGAGCCAGTGTGGTGTGGTGTAATGGTTAATGTGTTGCACTAGGACCTGGAAAAGCTTGAATGCTCACTCAGCCATGAAGCTCACTGGGTGACCATGGGCCAGTTATTGCTTCTCAGCCTAACCTACCACACAGGGGTGTTGTGGGGATTAGACAATGATTGGGGGGGGTCCATGTATGCCACCTTAAAGAGGAATGTAAATGCAATAAACAAATACACTGCAAACAAATCTAAAACCATCCCTGAGGCTTTGCCTCACTCCTCTGCTGCAGCTCCCACTGCTGCTAAGTCCCACTTGCTGCCTTTTTCCATTTTACTATTTAATTCAGAATATTGTTATGAGTTTGTGGGTGCCAGACCTCAATAATCCCTGGATCCAGCAAATTTTAAATTCTAATCAAGCCAGGCTAACTTCCTTAACCCCTGGGTCCAGCAAGTGTTAAAATATAAGGTAAGCTAGTGAGTTAATCCTCTGTGTGATGGGGCATTAAGAGAACAAAGGGGGCTCTGTTTAAGATAGCAAGTGGGTGGGGACCCTCCCTCAACTCCCAGATAGTGAGAAGGACAAAAACCAGAACTTAGTTGAGTTTGGCTGTGATGTGACCTGGAAGTAAAGCAGCAAACTGGAAAGCCATAGAGGCAGAGCACGATGTTTGATTCCTGTGTGAATCCAAAGCTATGGATATTGGACAAAAGAGACCTTTTTAGGGTGTTGCTGCTATGTCCATTGTAGGCTCAGGTTGTATATATGAGTAAATAAACCATATACCATAAAGACACCATAGTCTCTGCTGTGCCTCATTCCCAAAAGGAAATACAAACCCTGGATGGAACCCCTGAAATCTCACACTGCTCAAATATTAGGATAGCATGCAACAATGTATTTGCAGAAAATTGCATCTAGATGTAGCAAAATGGGAGTGAAGATAGCATAAAATAGCAGCAGGAGGAACAAAGGGCACAAGATGAGCACTATGCAGAAAGCAGCCGTTCTTCTCCCGCCTCCTCACACATACACTGGAAATCCTGAATCCTAGAAATCAAATCATGTTCCTATGCAGAGTGCTAGATTAAAATAGCTTGTTCAGGAAAGCCCTCCCTCAATCATCCACTATTTTTGAATTGTACTGTATCAGTTTTGAACGCCCTGTCCTTCCCTCCTTTGGTGATGAGGATAGGAAATGCAGCCAAACACAATTTGTCCTGAAAAACAGATGACTAGAAAGAGCAGCATTCAATGTGTTCCTAAAAAACACTGAGTTCTAGTAAAAGAAACTTTCCACATGGTACGATGGCTGAGGAGGGATTCTTTTAAGCATCAAATCCCTTATCTATCACTTCAAACCGAATCACATTCACAATGTTAACAAATCATCATTGTGTGTATACAGTACATGTTATTTTCTGCAACTTTGTATTTACGTTTATAAAAGTAAACTTAACAGAATGCCAAAGGTTTTTTTAAAAAATACATACTTTTGTATTAATTTTTTTCACACGGTCCTATGTTGTTTTAAAAGAATTGATGCTTTTGAATTATGGTGCTGGAGGAGACTCTTGAGAGTCCCATGGACTGCAAGAAGATCAAACGTATCCATTCTTAAGGAAATCAGCCCTGAGTGCTCACTGGAAGGACAGATCGTGAAGCTGAGGCTTCAATACTTTGGCCACCTCATGAGAAGAGAAGACTCCCTGAAAAAGACCCTGATGTTGGGAAATATTGAGGGCACAAGAAGAAGGGGACAACAGAGGACGAGATGGTTGGATGGTGTTCTCGAAGCTACAAACATGAGTCTGACTAAACTGCGGGAGGCAGTGGAAGACAGGAGTGCCTGGCGTGCTCTGGTCCATGGGGTTACGAAGAGTCGGGCACGACTAAACGACTAAACAACAACAACAAATGTTGTTTCTGATGCTGTTTAACATATTTATAAAGCAATTGGGTGTGGTAACTGGGGCCTGGATGCAGTGGTTGGCTACATACACTGAGTCTGAATGTTGGCAAGATAGTGGGTGGGGGGCTTCCAGGTCCAGGAAATCAGTCAGTTGTTTGCCTTAGGTGGGCATGCACTCCCAGGTGTGTAGTCTTGCAGCGCTCCCAGATCTAGCTCAGTCAATGGAGGTGCAGGTATCCTCAGTGGCTAGGAGTGCCTTTTACCAGTGTTGACTGATAAAACAGGGACATTCTTGGATTTGGATAGTTTGACCACAGCTGCCCATGCATTGGCAACCTCAAGGTTGGACTATAGCTGTTGGACTACGGCTTCTGAAGATGCAGCTATTCCTTTGATCTCCTGATTATTTACCTGCTTTAATTTCTATGTTTTTAAAACAAGATTGGATGTTAGTTTTTGCACATTTTAATCATGATTGTTTGTTTTAATGAAATTATTTTATTGTGGATTTTTAATTATAAGTCGTACCTTGGTTGATGAACACCTTGTGACTTGAACGTTTTGGCTCCCAAACGCCGCAAAGTGTTCCGGTTTGTGAACGTTCTTTGGAACATGAACGTCCGACGTGGCTTCCGCAGCTTCCAGTTGGCTGCAGGAGCTTCCTGCAGCCAATCAGAAGCCACACCTTGGTTTCTGAACATATTGGAAGTTGAACAGACTTCCAGAATGGATTCCGTTCAACTTCCGAGGTACGACTGTAGTTTAAGATGTTCTACAAGAAATGGTAGTTCACAAAACATTACCACTGTAATGTATTCTAACAATGTTGTGCAATTGGTTTTTATGTTTTACAAACTGATTAAAAACTATCTGGGCATTACACTACCTGGGCATTAAGCAGTATATAAATAAATTAATTAATAAATAATTATTAAAAATAATTTCTGGAGAGTTTCCTTCTCCGAAATTGTTACACATATAAACCTTTGAATACTGTATTCAAAAATCAATTTGGAGATTTGATGCAAAATGCCACTTGGGCACACTACTATTTTCTCCTGATATTCCCTTTATAATGTTCTCAGTGCACTAAGCAACCATCATAATACGCCATCTGTTCAGACACTATCAAGGGTTTTGCAGTTATCATGCCATCTTAAGAGTTCAAAGATAATAATGAGAAAGTTTCACAAGAGGGTTTACTGATAGGCATTTTAATTTTTCAAACATTTGGTCATAATTGTGCACGTTAAAATAGATTATGGATTGATTAATACATGGAAATAATTTACTAATGTGTGAAACTTGGGGTACTAGCATAAAGCAAGCGGCATGCTTTCAGCAGAGTATCTCATTCTGCTTTCTTGCTTGACAGAAAATTACTTTGAGGCACAAGTGGATTGCAATTTTTTAAACATATTCATAATAGATGAAGACACTGGGGAAACATAAAAAGCTTGCATTGCTATACATATTGCCAATTAAGAATGCTCATCCTGTACAGCATTCGTACCACAATTAACAATGCAAGGACATTCAATAGGTAACACTGCATTTGGGAAAATAAAGTCATATGATGACTTTTAATCGCATTCTCAGATCTACAGTGAATTATGCAATTTTGCTTATCAAAGTATTCATACACACGTACCACCCACACCTATTTTCTAACAGGTCTTCCTGATTGCCAATACATTTCTTTGTTAATAAACATGTGTAAAGTTTCCATTTTTATTTCTATTTTCATGTTCCAATGCAATGACAACTCTTTTTAATGGGCTCCTTCAGAATGGCAGGATATAAATTCAATAAATAATAATAGTAATAATAATAGTTATTCATATGAAGCTGTTTCCCTAGTTATACTATACCCGTGGCATTAGCTTCTCTAGCCCATTAATATGCCTATTCAGGTTCTATCATAAAAAACACTTTATCCAGATAAAGCAAAAATTCCATGTTCACAGGCAACAGTATTATCACTCACTACCAGATGTTAGGAGATAGGGAGATATGGCCTAATAGCCACAGGAGAAGGAAACAGTGTTGGAGTAGATGGGCCAAAGCCTGATTCAACGAATTCTTTATTTTTTAATAGGAGAAGAACAGACATTTCAAAAGCCCTATTTTTATTAAGGGACATCAGTGGCAATCATATTCTGAATACTGGATGGAGAAGCATTTGCCTTGAAATCTGAATTTCCCCTGGTCTTGGCTCTGACTTTGGATGTTCAAATGACAGCTGCGGCTGAGGGGGAACAGTGGGATTTCCAAGCTTAGACTCGTATGTCAGCTAGATCAGTTTCTGGACAGGGCAGATTTGGCTATGGTAACATAGGCCTTAATTACATCACAACAACTGCAATGTGGTCAGAAGGCACATGAAGCCGCGACTTTGATGATGTTAAGGAGGTTTGGTCAGTACCTGGATGTGTGACTACCTGGGAATCACATGCTCATTGTGTTGAGTTTCATGACAGAATAAGGGTGGAACAGAAACAAAATGAAAATATAATAAACAAGGGTTTGGAAACTTCTGCTTGGTCAAAATGTGGTAGCTTGGAGCAAGAATTGAGGGGGGAAATCGCACATGCCCTATTTGTTTCCAGACACAGTGTTAGTTTTGACTTTCAAAGGACTATATCAATGAAACCTGAGGCTCTTTCCAGATTGTGCTCCCCCTGGACCATACCCCTCATTGCCACTGTTCAACACCTTCATTTAGTGCTTTTGCCTGGCTGGAGTATGTCCTTAAACATGATTATGCAGAATACTTCATCTCAATTTGCTACATTGCCTGTAGTGCTCACTGATTGGAACTTTGGAAATTCTACATTTTTAATGTTGCTGTCTTAACTATTTGGTTATTGTGGTTTTCAGTTTTATTTATGGTTCTTTTTTTAAAAAAAATCTTTTGCGTTTCTGATATAATTCTAAGTCAACAAAATATGAACAAAAATAATATGTATGATTCTTTTTTATAAGCTACCTTGAACTATAGGTTGCATGTGGAAGGAGAGGAATACAAGTTATTTGAAACAAGGATGCACACAAATGGAAGCTAACAATTAAATAATATGCATGTGAAAAAGCCTGATAGTGAAATATGATGAACTCTAGGCTTTAAAGTGATTTTCTTTCTTTCTTTCTTTCTTTCTTTCTTTCTTTCTTTCTTTCTTTCTTTCTTTCTTTCTCTTTAAAGTAATGACATTTTATCTACAATGTCCCCCTACAATGCAGGAATCTTTGCCCAACATGGGGCTGGAACCCATCACCTTGAGATTAAGAAGCTCAGTCTCTACCAAGTGAGCTCATGCAACACTGTCAACTTTATTACTACTTGCTGATGTAGAAAACAAGGTTTCGGTTCTCACTTAGCCAATCTCCAGACAAAGCTGATTTGTCAACATCCATTGTATTTCACCCTCAATGCCCCCCCCCAAACTATTTACATTAGCTTCCTTGCCTGGATGTGAGAGACTGAATGTTTATCATCCATTCAGATTGGCTCCATAATTATTACAGATTCCTGGATGCCTATGTGCTCCTCTTCCACACTTTCACAACAATAGCTGCTTTGTAAGAAAAAGCAACCCACATCACCTGCTCATTGTGTGGGAGAGACTTGTTCCCTGTCTACAGCCCAAAGAGAGACAACACAACCTATGCCCTAAGGTGGCTCATTCAGACTCTTGTCTCTTTATTTAAAAAGAGAGAGAGAGACAGTAAACCAGTGGTCTAATAATGACTAAAGCCTATCTGTCTGACTGGCAGAGCTTGAATTGCACACCAGGCCTACTGTTTTGGTCTGGCAAGGGTTTTGGAACTTACTCCCTTGCACTGTGCTGAACGCATGAACAACACACACTCACCTAAATAAAAGATATCAAGATAATTTCCTTATTTGTGATTGCTCAAATAGTTCAGTTCATGATTCATGGTTATTTCAATGTTTGATTCAGAAAAATGAACATCTGCTTACACTAATGTGAGGTGGGGGGAGTAGTGTCTCACCAATGTACTTTAAATCTGAGGGGAATGAGCCCCTGAGTGTGAACTATGAAGTGGAACCACAACACACACACACACTTAATGCCATGTACAGAAAAAAACCTAGCTTTGGAATTTCAGTTATGACAAGTAACACACTAACTACTTTGTACTGCCTGCTTTCTCTTGGCTGAGTTTGAGGAAGAGCTTCCCAAAGATTTTCTAAATTGAAAAAGTGTGGGGTTTGAGGTATCTGCCTGATATCATATTAGCTGACACTCTCTTCCTTCTCACCAAAACTAGAATATGTTCTCCTGCCACTCCAAAATAAGGATACTGTACCTCGGTGGTGGAAAGGGCTCTATAAAGTAGACCTGCAACTTACACAAATTTAACTTGTACGCATTCAGTTTTACACATTTGACAAAAAAATTAAAAAGGGAGTGGAAAGGAGGCAAGAATACGGGGAAAGCTTTAGCAATCCCACCCACCATTGTACCCAGTGTATTTTGTCTATACACAATTCGGGCATTATGCGTGATCACCAGAACGTAAGTTGCAATTCTACCCCATATAATATGTAGTTATTCCTTCACATTTAGACTGAGCCACAGCGCTGAAAATATATTTTAATGCTAAACTCAAGTGAGCCCTGACTGAAGTTAAACTATTATTTTTGCCTATGTGGCATAATTAAATAGTCCTTTCCCTTTCAGAAAATGAAAAGGTTTAATTTCTGGAAAAGGGTGAATGTGGTTTTGAATTTAACTGAATTTAACTGAGGCAAGTGTTCCCTTGCCTCACAAATATACAATCCTTGGGTGGGTTGATTGTTCGTGCTTACCGCAGCTCTTTAGTACAAAACAACCTCACTAGCAACATTAAGGGCTTATCCACATTTACCTTTCCTCTGTTCTTTCCAGGCATGATCAATGCTTTAAAGCTCCACATCCAAGCACCATTTTTTCTCTCTCCCGAGCTTTCCCTGCAAAAACCTGCTGTTTAAACCTCAATCAGAGCAAACAGCAATCTGCAGAAGACCCAAATTGATGTTTGCTCCGATTGAACGCTAAAGAAAGCATTTTTTCAGGGAAGGCTCCAGGGCAAAAAAGTGGCTTGGACATGGAGCTTTTAAGAGTGGACCTGTGCCTGGAAAGAGAAGGGCAAAAGGTAAGAGTGGATACACCCTAAGTCACCTAACAGACACAAAAACTCAGAACAGGCCCTGCAAGAAATCTTGACACCATCTCAATCCCCATAACTAAACAGGCATGGCTACTCCAAAAACATCAATCATAATATCAAGGGCAGATTCCCTTGCGCAGAATATGCTATCACTGTTGCATTCATAGGACAAATAGGTGAGTCCTGTGCACAAGAATGGACATACATCTGACATAAAAACGGCAACAGTTTGCAGCCAGAGGAAGATTATTTCAGTCCCGAGTAATGCCCAGCTATTGATCTCAAAGTCATATTCTTCAACAAAAAGACTTCAAAGAGAGGCTTCAGCATGTAATTGCTAAACAGGAAATTATCAGCAAATCTGATTCTGTTCTGTTCTAATTTAACTGAGTATAGGTTTCTGTCACACTAGAAAAATACCATTATCACAGTGACTGCACTATTAGTATATGTATGGGCTCTGCAAATAAATGTCATCTGCTCACAGATTTCATAGTGTTTTAGCCCAAACACGGTGTTCTTGTATGTGCACACATATGTGCACAATTTGCCAAAATTCACATGAATGTGTGTGCACATAGCAACAATCCATGAAACTGGTTATGCTGTATATAGTCCACATCCACAAAAGCTGATTACCACAATAAATCAGGTTGTCTTTAAATCTCTTTGCAAATAAAATTCCTTGACTATTTTGACTTGCCAATATGTAGTATAAAACAAAGAAGGGATCGATGTAATCATAACACCGTGTGAAAATTTAAACAGATAATTGATGCAGATACAAACACACCAAAAAAACTTGTACTGTAATGTGGGATGCAGAAATAATCTATGCAACTTTTCAGAGAAAGGTTGGTGAAGTATATAAATGCATGGCAGAAATCTGCTCATCTGTACAACTTCAAAGTAATGAAATGCCAAATAGTTTGAATACCAAATTGTCGCAGGCTATATGATGTATCTGACATAAATGATTTTTCATCACAACATTATATGAGATGTTGTGTTTCAGCTGACTATAAGACTGTGACAGTAGAACTTAAGTCACTAAAAATGCATGGCTTCTTAATAATATACAATTTAATAATCCTGTTTTCTTATTTTGTAATTTTACTCCTTTTTATGACAGCTATGGTCTGGCTGGCTTACTAGCCTGTTTCTTTATGGAAATGTTTGCAAAGTAATATTATGCAGTTGCAGTAAGAATATCTACTGCTGCTTAAAGCAAAATGTAACAAGCATACGAAAAGGCGAATTCATTCACTGGAGGTAAGACGAAAAGAAGTCAAATCTAATGGTTCTTCCTGTTGTCAACAGAGTTTGCAAACAGCTTTGGGGAACAGGATAGGATTGTTGACTATAAACTGGCTTGGTTTTTCATAACTATCATAAACTGTTTGCAGATTGTGGCCAAAGCTCACTACAGATCACCGTCCTTATTTGTGTGTACTGTAACATTAAGCCAAGTCACAAACTGGTGCAAGTGAACAAACATGCAGGCTCCTAGAGAGAAGACTGCATCCACTTTGCTCCTCTGTGATGTACTGTGCTATGCCATAGTTTGGCTTAGTGTGTCATCCAAACCTGGGTTCATGGTTTAGCTCTCTCCAGACAAGCCACACGGCAAACCTTGGTTACACTTAGTGATTGTCTTGAGTGAGGTAAACCATGATTCTGAGTTCATATTGTGTTTCCACAACTAAAGACTAAGGCGTGAACTGGAAATGAAGAGGGATATTTCATGGTGCTGAACCTCTAAAACAAATGGGGGTTCACATAATATTTAGCAATTTTATACACCAAAGAAAAATATTTTTCTTACGCTGAAGGTCCAATCAACATTATTCCAGCAGCATTGAGATGGCAACAAAAGATCCATGTTCTGACCCCCTTTTCCAATACGTATGAAAGCTAGTCATTTTAAAATCTAGTCATTTTAAAAGTTAGTCATTGTAAAATCTTATCTACCTCCACATTCATTTAGAAAAATGCTACCACATGTAAAGGCTAGACAATACTCAGCTTCCAGGAATGTACCTACAGTTTGGAAACAGGCCTCGGGCCTCTGCACTTATTCATCCATCATCCTAAATTCTTCCTCTGCTCACCTTGCCACTTATACAATGTAAAGACTGGATTTGAATCTTTTATCTGTCTGTGATTCAACATAGGATTTTCCTAGTTCCGTTCCATAAAACCTACACAAGAGGGGGAATTCGGATGATCTTGCATTCAAATAATTGTGGGGTTTTCGCAGTCAAGTCATGGTGATACTTTGCATTTATGACGACAGGATAAAGAATGGGAAGAACTGCATCCAACTCCCAGACTCACAACAGGTACCATACCAGAGGCAACACAGCCCTCATTTTGATTGAGTCCAACCATTTTTATGTGAAGTGCTACAAAACATTTCTTCCTTCCTAAACAAAGCTACTGGAAATTAAGATGCATTGCAGGAACTGTTTTTGATCAAAGCACATTGTAGGCTCTCAGTCCTCTACAAGTGAATGAAAAGACCACCTGTGAAATCTGTGCTGCTAGAGCAAAATAGTTACTTGGGCAACTTAATCTATTTTAAAGTTTAAACAAGATAAGCAGGATAGCTTTGTAAGTCATCAGATGCTAAATCAGAGTCTACAAACAATTCAAATCATGAGCAGATACGTAATCTAATTCTGGACTATGTGTCTTTGCTGATTGAAAATCATCTGCACAATGGCTTTGCCTTCTTAGTGAGCAACTTAAACATAATGGGTGCCACATCCCAAGCCTAGCCAATTTTCGTGCTATCATAAACCAGACCCTTAGTACAGTGGTGCCCCGCAAGACGAAAAACTCGCTAGACGAAAGGGTTTTTCGGTTTTGCGTTGCTTCGCTAAACGAATTTCCCTATGGGCTTGCTTCGCAAGACGAAAACGTCTTGCGCTTTTTTCTTAAAGCCGCTTGAAGAGGCGCAGTTGCGACGGACTGTGCTTCGAAAGACGAAAAACATCGCAAGATGAAAATACTCGCGGAACGAATTATTTTCGTCTTGCGAGGCACCACTGTAGAGCGGCAGCTTTGCATTAAGAAGATCCCAGGTTCTGTCCCTAGCATATCTAGTGCTGCAAAAGGTGCCTGCCTTAAATACTGGACAGCCACTGCCTATCAATGGAGACAACACTGAGCTAGATGGACTAAGGGTCTCACTCAGTACAATGCAGCTTCTTTTGCTCCTATATATGTGGAGCCAGTGTGGTGTAGTGGTTAAGAGCGGTAGTCTCATAATCTGGGGAACCGGGTTCGCTTCCCCGCTCCTCCACATGCAGCTGCTGGGTGACCTTGGGCCAGTCACACTTCTCTGAAGTCTCTCAGCCCCACTCACCTCACAGAGTGTTTGTTGTGGGGGAGGAAGGGAAAGGAGAATGTTAGCCGCTTTGAGACTCCTTCGGGTAGTGATAAAGCGGGATATCAAATCCAAACTCTTCTATATATGTCAAGCAAATTACTTTATGTCCGGGCTTCTTGAGATCAAGAAGCAAGCATGACCAGCATTATCATGATTAGCAACAGATATTTTTTTAAAAAAATATATCCCGTATATTTCGCTCCATAAGACGCACCTTTTCCCTCCTAAAATGGGGAAATGTCTTTTTGGGTTTTTTGCCATATCAGTTTTATTAATTTTCCAATAATGCTTTCCATTACAATCTCTCCTTTTATATTATACAATTTGGCTTTTTAGGGCCATGACTTCCTTCAAACCTTCCTTATGATTTTCTATCTTTCATTTCAAATTTCTGCATTTTCACTACTTAACCATTGCTTTCAAATCAAAAACATCAAAGCATCATTTTTTCTTATTCTTCTCTGCAGTGATTTTTATACCTTTCCTTACAAAGCTTCTTGCAATCCTACCAACATGTTTGATTGACTACAATTGTCTTTAAAATAATTTACAAATTTAGTCAGTCCTTGATGAACTTCTGGTCCTGCTGTTCTCAGATTCTTCCTGTCATTTTGGCCAGTTCCGCATACTCCATTAACTTCAATTGCCATTCTTCCTTTGTCAGTAATTCCTTGTTTCCACTTCTGTGCTAATAAAATTCTTGCTGCTTGTTGCATATAGGAAAAGCTTAGTATCTTGTCTGTTAATGTCTGTACCTACAATTCCCAGTAGAAAAGCTTCCGGTTTTTTAATATATGTATATTTCAACATTTTCTTAATTTCATCATATATCATATTCCAAAAGCATTTCACTTTCTTCCATTTCCACCGCCTATGAGAAAGGGTACCTTCAGAAAGTAAGGGGAAATGTCTGTGCGTCTTATGGAGCAAATGGATGGTCCCTGGAGCCGAATCGCCCGAGTGTGGCACGCGCCATTGCCCCACCCTCCCGGGTTGCTGGCAGCCTCCCCTTTCCCCTGAAGCACCAGGAAGGTTTGGGAGCGGCGGGCAGGCTGTGCGACGTTGCCTCACACTCCCGGGCTGCTCTCTTTGAGAGAGGCTTTGCCGATGGCCTCCACTTTCCCCTAATGGCTCCGGAGATGTTGACCGGAGGATGGCGAGAAGAGGCAGCTACCGAGAGAGGGGAGGAAGAGGATGTAGAGGAGGGGGACCGAGAAGCGGGGCGAAGGGAGAGGAGGTAGGTTGCCGCGAGTGGCGAGTCATGGTAGAGGACAAAGGAGAAGCGGCAGCGAAGGGGAGAAATTGCAGACGTTGCCTGAGGAGTTTGGATAAAAAGGACGGAGAGGAGGAGGCTGGAAAAGGGGCCTGTGCTGCTTGGTGGAGAGGGGGAGAAAAAAGTAGGGCCTCCAAGCCTCCGCGGGAGGAGAGCGATCCTTGCAGAGGCTTGGGAGGGAAGCTGCGGCCCGCCAACCATATGGCTGGCTGGCGTGCAGCTTCCCTCCCAAGCCTCTGCCGGGATTGCTCTCCTCCCAAGGAAGCTGAGATTCAGAATATTTTTTTCTTGTTTTCCTCCTCTAAAAACTAGGTGAGTCTTACGGAGCAAAAAATACAGTAACAAGAAATCAAAGAAACAGACTTATTTTGTGTTGTCGTTTTTAAGTTGGATTCTTCTGCACATTGGGAAATCTGCCCCACCTTGTTCTTGTTCATATCAGACTAGTTAGCTAAGCCTCCTACACTAAGCTCCTAGCACTGAGCTTTGCCAACAAACAACAGCTGCTGGGTCCAGAGCAGTGCCAGCTGTTCCTCCCTGACCCTTTGTATCACTCTCTTATCTCATATCACTGGCATAAAAATTATGCCACTTCAGGGGGCATCAGTGAATTTGGGTGAAAGAGGGCAGGTAAATTGATCCTCCAAAAATAGCTACAACAGCAATCTGTGAATATATTCTTAGCATATTTCCTCAAGCTTTCGAAAAAGAGAAATTTAAAAATCTATAGAGGATACATAAGACCTGTTATGAGATGCATTAGCAGAACTTAAATGCATACAGTGGTACCTCGGGTTAAGTACTTAATTCGTTCCTGAGGTCCGTTCTTAACCTGAAAGTGTTCTTAACCTGAAGCACCACTTTAGCTAATGGGGTCTCCTGCTGCCGCCGTCGCGCCACCAGAGCACGATTTCTGTTCTTTTCTTGAAGCAAAGTTCTTAAAATGAAGCACTATTTCTGGTTTAGCGGAGTGTGTAACCTGAAGCATTTGTAACCTGAAGCGTATGTAACCCGAGGTACCACTGTATCCATAATTTAACAAAAACCTGCTTTTTAGTTACCGGTCAGAATCTTGATAGATTCACTTTAAAAAAACAAAAAAAACAAACCTAGACTCTTAAGGAATATACCTGAGTAATATACTTGATTTCAGACAGAAGTCATTCCCAGGAATGCCATATGTTGGGGAACTGAGACCTTTTGCATGCAAAACAGATGCTCTACTTATGAAGCTATGACCCTGCCCCCTAGGGTTCCCTCTCCTTAAAATGGCACTAGCTGGGTAAGAGCAATAATAATGCTAACACCATTTTTAGAGATAAAATCCTATTATCAAAAATAAGTCAAAATAAGTCAATTTGGAGAGCTGCTCCTGCATGAAATAATTGGTTGATTAATTCCCGGGCATAAGTTTTAGCCATACAAAATATAATGTTGGAGTGAAAAGGGTAAAACTGTGATCAAATCTTCATTTTTGCAAGGCTGCTTTGAAAGGGCTAATAAATATAATCTGATCCAAAAGTTCTTAAAGCGTTACAAAATTTCTTTGGTGCCTATTAAGATTCCAGTTTTATCCACTTTACTGCAGCGTTCCTCAACTTGAGTCCACCAGATGTTTTGGACTACAAATCCTTACCAGCCCCAGACAGCATGAACAATGGCTAGAAAAAATGGAAGCTGTGGTCCAAAACATCTGGAAGACACAATTTTGGAGATGGCTGCTCTAAATATATTAGTACAGTAGAGTGTACTATTTGCATATCTATGTCTAAATCAAGGGTGATAAACCTACCTGCCCTATAAAGGAGGACCGCATTCCCTCTCAGAAAACTGTTGAGGGACTGAATTAAGGCAGTGGGTAAGGCCAAAGCATGCACACATACGCAAAGCTCATTCCCACATGCAGATTATTAATATAGCTAGACTCCAGATGTATGTTAATACTGTTTAGGTGTAAGCACATGTCTATTTGTGAGACCACAAAAACATAAAGTGGCATAATTGTTTCTGGGGGGTAACACTTGCAGGTATAATTGTAACTACATCTAATGACTTCCAATTATAATAATTAGATGAAAGATTAAATGAAGGTCTGGTAACAGAACTGCTTGTTGCAAATGATGTCAGTTTTATGTACAGTGGTACCTTGGGTTACATATGCTTCAGGTTACAAACACTTCAGGTTACAAACTCCACTAACCCAGAAATAGTACCTCGGGTTGAGAACTTTGCTTCAGGATGAGAACAGAAATCGTGCAGTGGCGGCGCAGCGGCAGCGGGAGGCCCCATTAGCTAAAGTGGTGCTTCAGGTTAAGAACAGTTTCGGGTTAAGAACAGACCTCCGGAACGAATTAAGTTCAGTGGTACCCAAGGTACCACTGTATTTCCATTTCTTTCTCTGTTGTGGAGGTGAATGACCTTCCACTGTAGCAGAAGGCTACTTTCTTGGACTTCCTAGGCCTAGAACCTTGTTTTGTAAACTATGCAATTAGTATAAAGCCTTAATCTCATGAGGGATAAGAACTGAAGACAAACGTTTATGTCTTGTCTTTCTCTCTCGTTCTTTCTTTCTTTCTTTCTTTCTTTCTTTCTTTCCTGCTGTGCACTGGTTGGAAATTGTTTCATTTGTGGCCTATGGATGTCCATGCAAACATACACAACTGCTACATAATAGCAATCTTACATGAAGGCAAAAAAATCACCCCCTAGAAATTCTGAGATGCTATGTGATTTTAAAAACCTAAAACTGAAACTGAAAGGAAACCTAGGCGAGAACTTGCTCTGAATGGACTGCACTTTACACACCAATTTCCTAGTTCCTGTACGTGATTTCAATCCATAGGGTTATTTTTCCTGAGAAATTTAGCTTCAGATATGGCACTATATCAAATTAAGCTATTGCTTAAGCCTTTGGAACATTCAGTATATTTTTACGAAGTATCTCCCTCCTCCATGCAAAATCTTCCTATTCTTTATCTGTTAGGTCAGTCTGCCAGTCTAATGAATATCTTCCACATTAAATAGTGGAAGTGAACAGCTGGCTTCGCAAATGGTATAAACAGGAACGGTTTGGATTCTTAGATCACGGACTGCAATTTATTGAAGATGGAATTCTGGCAAGCGATGGGCTGCACCTCACAATGGTTGGGAGGAATGTTTTTGCCAAAAATCTCAGAAACCTCATCAGGAGGGCTTTAAACTGACTAATGTGGGAGAGGGAGACAGTGCTCCTGAAGGTAGGAGTCTATCAATTGATGAAGATGATCATCCAAATATCATAGACCAAATGGAGCAAACAGCACGCAGACCTAGTGGTGGGAGGAAAAAATCCTTAAATAAGAGACACGGGGGAATGATTAATGGACTTCAATGTCTGTACACTAATGCACAAAGCATGGGAAATAAACAAGATGAGCTTGAGCTCTTGGTACAGCAAACTAAATATGACATAATAAGCATCACTGAAACCTGGTGGGATAAGTCCCACGATTGGAATGTAATAATGGAGGGATACAATCTATTTCAGAGAAACAGAACAAACAAGAAAGGAGGAGGAGTGGCGTTATATGTCAGGGATGTGTATACCTGTGAAGAGATCCAAGATTTAGAACCTCAAAGCCAAAGTGAGAGCATTTGGGTCAAAATTAAGGGAGAGAAGAATAACAGAGACCTCACTGTGGGAGTTTACTATAGATCCCCAAGCCAAACGGAGGACATAGATGATGCCTTCCTGGAACAGATGGCCAAGCATGCAAAAGGAAAAGAGATAGTAGTAATGGGGGACTTCAATTACCCGGATATTTGTTGGATGTCAAACTCAGCCAAGAGCATAAGGTCAAACAGATTCCTCACTGGCCTTGCAGACAACTTCATTGTCCAGAAAGTGGGAGAAGCAACAAGAGGAACAGCCATTTTAGATCTGGTCCTAACCAATGTTGATGACCTGGTTAGTGGGGTAGAAGTGGAAGGATCATTAGGCGCGAGTGATCATGCTCTTCTGAAGTTTACTATACAGCGGAAAGGAGCAGCCAAGCATACTAGGACTCAATTTCTTGACTTTAAGAAAGCCGACTTCATAAAACTTAGGGAAGTGCTGGGTGAGATCCCATGGACAGTAATACTAAAAGGAAAGGGAGTTCATGATGGCTGGGAGTTTGTTAAGAGGGAGATAGTAAAAGCACAACTTCAGGCAATACCAATGAGACGGAAACATGGAAGGTGCCTAAAGAAACCAGGGTGGCTATCTAAAGAACTTTTAACTGAGTTAAGATTAAAAAAGGATGTGTACAAAAAAATGGAAAAGGGGGGAAACCACCAAAGAGGAATTCAAACAAATAGCCAGCACATGTAGACACAAAGTCAGAAAAGCTAAAGCACAGAATGAACTCAGGCTTGCTAGAGAGGTTAAAAGCAACAAAAAAGGCTTTTATGGCTATGTTCGTAGCAAAAGGAAAAACAAAGAAACAGTGGGGTCACTCAGAGGAGAAGATGGTGAAATGCAAACAGGGGACACAGAAAGGGCTGAACTCCTCAATGCCTTCTTTGCCTCAGTCTTCTCTGATAAAGAAAACAATGCCCGACCTGAAGAATTTGGAGCAAATGATTCAGCAGAGGAAACACAGCCCAGAATAACTAAGGAGATAGTACAAGAATACTTGGCTAGTTTAGATGTATTGAAGTCTCCAGGGCCAGATGAACTGCATCCAAGAGTATTAAAAGAACTGGCAGATGTGATCTCAGAACCACTGGCAGTCATCTTTGAGAATTCCTGGAGAACAAGGCAAAGTCCCGGCAGACTGGAGGAGGGCAAATGTTGTCCCTATTTTCAAAAGGGGGAAAAGAGAGGACCCAAATAATTATCGCCCAGTCAGTCTGACATCAATACCAGGGAAGATTCTGGAGCAGATCATTAAGCAAACAGTCTGTGAGCACCTAGAAAGGAATGCTGTGATCACCAATAGTCAGCATGGATTTCTGAAAAATAAGTCATGTCAGACTAACCTGATCTCGTTTTTTGACAGAATTACAAGCCTGGTAGATGAAGGGAACGCAGTGGATGTAGCCTACCTTGATTTCAGTAAGGCATTCGACAAGGTGCCCCATGATATTCTTGTAAAGAAGCTGGTAAAATGCGGTCTTGACTATGCTACCACTCAGTGGATTTGTAACTGGCTGACTGACCGAACCCAAAGGGTGCTCATCAATGGTTCCTCTTCACCCTGGAGAAGAGTGACTAGTGGGGTGCCACAGGGTTCTGTCTTGGGCCCGGTCTTATTCAACATCTTTATCAACGACTTGGATGATGGACTCAAGGGCATCCTGATCAAATTTGCAGATGACACCAAACTGGGAGGGGTGGCTAACACCCCAGAGGACAGGATCACACTTCAAAACGACCTTGACAGATTAGAGAACTGGGCCAAAACAAACAAGATGAACTTTAACAGGGAGAAATGTAAAGTATTGCACTTGGGCAAAAAAAATGAGAGGCACAAATACAAGATGGGTGACACCTGGCTTGAAAGCAGTACATGTGAAAAGGATCTAGGAGTCTTGGTTGACCACAAACTTGACATGAGCCAACAGTGTGACGTGGCAGCTAAAAAAGCCAATGCAATTCTGGGCTGCATCAATAGGAGTATAGCATCTAGAGCAAGGGAAGTAATAGTGCCACTGTATTCTGCTCTGGTCATCCAGTTCTGGGCACCACAGTTCAAGAAGGACACTGACAAACTGGAACGTGTCCAGAGGAGGGCAACCAAAATGGTCAAAGGCCTGGAAACGATGCCTTATGAGCAACGGCTAAGGGAGCTGGGCATGTTTAACCTAGAGAAGAGGACGTTAAGGGGTGATATGATAGCCATGTTCAAATATATAAAAGGATGTCATATAGAGGAGGGAGAAAGGTTGTTTTCTGCTGCTCCAGAGAAGCGGACACGGAGCAATGGATCCAAACTACAAGAAAGAAGATTCCACCTAAACATTAGGAAGAACTTCCTGACAGTAAGAGCTGTTCGACAGTGGAATTTGCTGCCAAGGAGTGTGGTGGAGTCTCCTTTTTTGGAGGTCTTTAAGCCAGTGTTTCCCAACCGGTGTTCCCCGGCACACGAGTGTGCCGTGAGACACCGGCTGGTGTGCCGCGAGATGCCTGGAGGGAGGCGGGCGAGTCGGGCGGCGAGAGGCGGGGCGGGGGCGGCGAGGAGAGGCCGCGCCTCCTGCTGCTGCCTGGCGCTCCTCCTCGCAGCCGGCAGCGCTGCCTGGGCGCCTCCGCGCGACTCTGTCTCGCTGGGTTTGGTCTCCCAGCAGAGACGGGTCACACGCGCCCCTCCCTCCCTCCCTCAGCCTGCGCGGAGGCGGATTGAGCGCAGCTGAGAGGAGCTGCCGAGGGAAAAAACGTTCACTTTTGTGCGTCCCTCCCGGCGTGACGCTGCGCGCTGACGTCACGGGGCGGGGCTTTAATGGTGGTGTGCCGCGAGATTTTTTTTTAGTACACAGGTGTGCCGTTGCCCAAAAACGTTTGGGAAACACTGCTTTAAGCAGAGGCTTGACAACCATATGTCAGGAGTGCTCTGATGGTGTTTCCTGCTTGGCAGGGGGTTGGACTTGATGGCCCATGTGGTCTATTCCAACTCTATGATTCTATGATTCTATCTTAAAGGTGTGACTTTCCTATGTGTGTGTGTGTGTGTGTGTGTAACTGCATTTAACTTTTTTATCTGCTACAGCCACCAAGACATGCACTGATGTTTACTTGACACTTATTCAGAAACTGTAGTTATTTTAATGTTGCTCATGCACAGTGCCTTGGGGCACTTGCTCCACAGACGTTTTAAAAAAGTGAATTCAATTGGTCACAAGGCTTAATTGTTGGGTAACTGTAAAATGTTTTCTGGCCTTGGGCCACTATTTGAGCAGCCCAAACACACTGTAAGACAGAGATAACTTAATGCTTTAAGTATTCATAATAACAAAATATGCCTAGCTGCTCATTTGTACTGTTGTTATACATATTTATCAATGCTTCCCTCAATAACTATGCACAGCTGTATGGTATAAATATAGATGAGATGATTAAGAAAGAAGTCTTACAAATATGTTTTCATTAACTTCTGTAAAGACAGAAGATTCTGCTGATTAAATACAGTTGTATAATTAGTGCCTGTAATGGGAAGCATGCACCTCTGGTCAAAAGCTGGAGAACTATATGTGCTTTTTCTTTATTTCCCTAAAGGTACACAGGATGTGAAGTGCTGAGTAGAAAAAGGGAGCAACAGCATGCAGGGAAAGGTATAGCATTTGAATTGAAAGAAGCCATCGAAGCTGAGCAGACTGCTATCTCATTGTTTCACATGTTGGGGGAAGAAGGAGCTCTGTCTACAAACTATGGGGAGGTGGACATTGTGAGTGACTTGAATCTCCTTTCATTTGTTCGCTCAACTCTTTGGGTGAGAAAAGAGAAAGGTTTTCTTAAAACACTTTAGCTGTGGCCAGATAAAGGGATCAGTACCACACAAGCTGGGATGGTGCCTGAATCTGGGTAGTCATCTCCCACCATGGCACCAAACAAACAAAACAGATCAGAATCCTTTCTAGGATGACCGTTTTCAGCTAAGATTAAAGTACATGTTAATGAAAGCTATTAACTGCTGGAGTGACAATTCTCTCTCCCCCTGTCGCCAACAGACTGTGTAGTTGTACAACACAAAAATCTGAAGTTTAGGAGAAATCTCCATTATACAATTTTAAAACAGAAAGCTAACAAGTGCTGGCAAACAAACGCACTCATAGCTGGGGAGGAATAATGAAAGCTCAGCACAACCTAAAAACATAAAAAATGTTTTCATTATGTGCCAGAAAACCAACAAGGATTGAGCCAGCTGGACTGGCTGGAGAAACGAGTGCCAGAAGGCAGCACTTGAAAGGCCTTGTCCTGCCTCTCTGCCAATCAATCAATCAATCAATCACTCAATCACTCACTCACTCACTCACTCAATCAATCAATCAACTCAAGTCAAAGGAACATGTGTCAAGACCTCAGATAACAACTGCAGAGGGTGGACACGTTAAAAGAGGATAAAGTGGTACCTCAAGTAACCAGGTCATAACCATTTAGGGCTTTGTAGGTAATAGCTAACATACTGAATTCACAGTGTCAGGAACCACCAGAGCTGATGGTTCTTAAGAAGTGAAGCAGGATCCTGTGGCATCCAGTGAGTACCCCAGATGGAACTCTGAGGACTCCATACCACCTGAGGTCCAGCCAGAAGGGTGTTTTCCCGGGTGACATCCTATCCAAGGGAGTTCTGATAGCAGGAGGCTTATTTGCAACTATGTCCTGGATGTTTGCATGTCTGATGTCATATGATGTCCAGTGTATGACACCTGGGCATTGTTTACTCAAAATGGCCTTGTGGGTCGCATCAAGAGGGCTGGCAAGCCTATTTAGGCACACAGACCGCAGGTTCCCCGCCACTAAACTATGGAACTATTTAACTTTAAACTATATACAATGTAACAAAGCTCTAAGCAATTGAAACTGAAGCTGACTAGAATTCATCAGGAAAAAACTATGTACAGTTGTACTTTTCACATATAGAGATCAACTGAAGCATAAAAACTTGAGAATGTTTTTTGTTGTTTTTTTAAAGGCAAAAAGTGTTTCTGCAATTAAAGACTGTAAATCAACTGACTGGACCAAGAGGAGCCCAGCAAATCCCTTACTCTGGCAAGCTGCCCACAAAAAAGCTGCAGGTGGTAAGACTGAAAGAAGTCTGTATCCAGACCAGAAACTTAACTGCTCTGAAACCCAATGCCTCAATTATTAAGCTTTATTTTATGATGACAAAAGTGTAAATGACATCTTATAATGTGAAAAGTAAAATGAATCATTCACAATGAATTGCTTTTCATCTCTTATTGTTCCCTATACATTATTGTTCCTTAATATTACTTAACAACAGCAGTAGTAATAGTTGCAAATGATTAAAACTGGAATGACACATATTCAAATAATTTAACAAGAAAAGAAAAAAGAAAGGAATTGCACTCTAATACAAAAACATGGGCAATCAAAATAATTGTTTGCCTTGCTGTTCCAGAGGGCAAGGGGATCAATTGCTGTTTCTCTTATTCCTTTTGTGGACACTTGCAAATTGCATTTCCTTTGTTCCCTAATCTCCCCTGAAGTAGGACAATCCTTGACTAAGATTTGCATTCCAGATCCAGCAACTCCTCAAACATCCTGGAATTTCAGTTTCTAGGAGAAGAAAGAAGCAAGTCGCACATAACCAGGTTCCATTTACCTCAGTCTTATCTTAGGGAAAGATGGAAGAGTCCCAGGCTCCATACAGTGCATTTGC
The DNA here is from genome assembly GCF_964188305.1 of Podarcis bocagei. Taxonomy (NCBI): domain Eukaryota; kingdom Metazoa; phylum Chordata; class Lepidosauria; order Squamata; family Lacertidae; genus Podarcis; species Podarcis bocagei. The sequence goes on along the minus strand of NC_138127.1, from coordinate 718,258 downwards.
TGTGTTTACATAAAAATGCGCAAACCAGTGCACAAAATTTAATGCTTAATTTAAAAAAAAGTAACACCAAGTGCCTCTTTTTTTAAATAATAAGTTTAATACTAAATCTGAAGCTTATTTTTATATTGCCTTAAAATTGAATCAATCACATCTATTAATCACATTGGCTTGGATCCAGAGACACTGTGAGTAGCATTCACTCATGCTGGTGGAAGGGAACAGAGATTTTCACTAAATCCATAGGCTCCATCCTGTATCTTATTCCAATAATGCACCAAATCTAGCTGAGTGGTCTTAATAGACTGTCCTCTATATCTTGAATGATCCGATCACAGCTTATTGAGATTTAGTTATGCATGATCCTTTCCCTGCACACGCAGCCTCATTGTTTTCCCCTTCATATAAACCACAATTAAATCAGGAAGACTTATGAACAACAATTTCCCATTTCATCTGAAAAAGGAAACTCTGGCTACCAATTTTGGAGTAAGTCAGGATATTACACCACAGTTGAAGCTGGTTTAATATCCCGACTAGTTCCAAAGTTAATAACCATAGCTCCCTAGTATGGGTAAAAAATGGAAACTATGATTAAACAGTGACTAGTTCCTAGTTTGATTTGCTGTGTTCTTCAAAGATTGAGGGCACAAGGAGAAGGGGACGACAGAGGACGAGATGGTTGGACAGTGTTCTCAAAGCTACAAACATGAGTTTGACCAAACTGCGGGAGGCAGTGGAAGACAGGCCAATTATAGATTACTAAAAATAATATACCGTATTTTTCGCACTATTGGACGCACCGGTCCATAGGACGCACCTAGATTTTTTTGGGGGGGGAAATAAAGGCAAAAAAAATTTATTCCCCCCCCCCCGCCAGGCGCGGGGCTGGGGCGGGGGAAGCCCGAGCTTCCCCCTCCCCCAGAACGGGACCCAGAGCCATGCCGAAGCTGCGCGCAGCTTTGGCATCGCTCTGGGAGCTTGCGGGGCTGGGGGAGGAGGAAGCCCTCTGCCAGCCTCCAAACCATGTCGGGAGACAGCGGGATGGCGCGCTGCGCCTCTCCCGCTGTCCCCCGAGTTTGCGGGGCTGGGCCAGCCTTCTAACCAAGTCGGGGGACAGTGGGAAGGGCGCGCTGCGCCCCTGCCGCTGTCTCCCGAGTTTGCGGGGCTGGCGACAGGGAGGAGCAGGCTTCTCCCCCCCCCCCGCCAGCCTTCTAGCCAAGTTGGGGGACAGCAGGAAGGGCGCGCTGCGCCTCTCCCGCTGTCTCCCGAGTTTGCGGGGCTGGCGACGGGGAGGAGCAGGCTCCCCCCCCGCCAGCCTTCTAACCAAGTCGGGGGACAGCGGGAATGGCGCGCTGCGCCTCTCCCGCTGTCCCCCGAGCTTGTGGGGCTGGCGGTGGGGCTCTCCTGAAGCCTGGAGAGCGAGAGGGGTCAGTGCGCACCGACCCCTCTCGCTCTCCAGGCTTCAGCGAAAGCCTGCATTCGCACCATAGGACGCGCACACATTTCCCCTTCATTTTTGGAGGGGAAAAAGTGCGTCCTATAGTGCGAAAAATACGGTAACGATTTTATCTATTTACAGGTGATGAGTGCCTGGCACTGCCTAGGAATTTGTAGAAACCCAAAAATATTGTGAATTTTAAATGGATAGGGCAATTTGTGAGTTTGGACCTGTCATGCAGGCAAAGTCCCACCAAAGCCACATTTTGGCTTTGTCATAGAATAATAGAATTGAAAAGTTGGAAGGACCCATGGATCATCTAGTCCATCCCCCTGGAATGCAGGCATCCTGCACACAACCATCCCTGGGTGGGTTCAAACCACCAACCTTCTGGTTACAGCCAGATGCACTGACCCATTGAACCATGGAGACTTATAAATGTAGAATATATTATTGTGGGTAAATAAATGACCACTACAGTGCCTTTCCTCCCATGCCAGCTTCAGATCACCTTCTCAGACTCCTGTTTCTCTTTATTGACCTTCCAAAGGAATTGCAAAACACATCTCTTCCACTTGACCACTTGTTCTGGCTAATTTTACTGGTGGGAGGAATCATTCTCTACACAGTATCTTTCACAGCCACCTCGGTGTATTCTGAGGTCGGCAACTGCTGTCCTAGCTCCTCTGACCCATAACTGGTGTCCAATGTGACAGCATGGAATTGATTTTGCAGCTCAAAAGATACAGCGTGGATCCTTACAGTCCTACTTCTGTGTGTCATGTTCCTCCAGGGGTTTGTCTCTTGCAACGGGTAATCTTCCTTCTCTCTAGGGGCACACTATCTATGTTGGTCTTCCAGCACGGTCCATTCAGCTCTGTCAAAAAAAACCTCTGCATCTTGTCCTTGTTGAACTACTCATCAGATAAGAACCGTGGACAATGCATTTTGCATTCACAGTTCACAGTTTTCATGTAACATATTGTTATGAGGCACAGTGGAGGCTGTGGTGTCTTTATAATATATGGTTTATTTATATATACACCACCCGCACCTACAGTGGCAGGATACCTGGCATTCACACCCCAAGAGGTTCTGGATTCTCTCATAGATGCAGCAGTATCATTGCTCTCTGGCTCTCTCTCCAGCCCATTGCTTCCTAACTCCTCTGAGTAACTCCTAATTGCAGTCCCTAAACACTCCCCTAAAAAACTAGCATTGTCTTTTAAACTAAACTATCAGTTGAGAGAGGGAGGAAGCCCATGCATTGCAAATGAGATTCACCTATGATCCTTTGTAAATGGCTTGTCCCCAGACTAACACCTCAAAAGGAAATTATCTGAATTAGCTGTTAGCGGATGTTCATTTCCTAAGATATGTTGCTGTTGTTTAGTCGTGTCCGACTCTTTGTGACTCCATGGACCAGAGCACACTAGGCACTTCTGTCTTCCACTGCCTCCCGCAGTTTGGTCAAACTCATGCTGGTAGCTTCGAGAACACTGTCCAGCCATCTTGTCCTCTGTCATCCCCTTCTCCTTGTGCCCTCCATCTTTTCCAACATCTGGGTCTTTTCTAGGGAGTCTTCTCTTCTCATGAGGTGGCCAAAGTATTGGAGCCTCAGCTTCACAATCTGTCCTTCCAGTGAGCACTCAGGGCTGATTTCCTTCAGAATGGAGAGGTTTGATCTTCTTGGAGTCCACGGGACTCTCAAGAGTCTCCTCCAGCAATTCAAAAGCATCAATTCTTCGGCGATCAGCCTTCTTTATGGTCCAGCTCTCACTTCCATACATCACTACTGGGAAAACCATAGCTTTTACTACACGGACCTTTGTTGGCAAGGTGATGTCTCTACTTTTTAAGATGCTGTCTAGGTTTGTCATTGCCTTTCTCCCAAGAAGCAGGCGTCTTTTAATTTTGTGGCTGCTGTCACCATCTGCAGTGATCATGGAGCTCAAGAAAGTAAAATCTCTCACTGCCTCCATTTCTTCCCCTTCTATTTGCCAGGAGGTGATGGGACCAGTGGCCATGATCTTCATTTTTTTGATGTTGAGCTTCTATATCCTAAGATATAGAAGTGTTGGATACACAGTTTAGGAAGTTTGCCAGATGTAATTAGCTTTTGACACGTGCTGATTCCAGAGAATTAAAAACCTCTAACACATAGCTCAAAACACACATGAGTCTAGCTATCACCTCACACAGGTGACTAACCTATCTTAATTAGCTTCTGATGTCCTAAGCCTTAATTAAATTCTAGCACATACAAACCCATAACAATATATAACACTCTAACCCACCTCTGAGTAATCTAAACCATGAGGAACTCTCTTGATAGATGCTTTTAAAAAAAAAAGGGACAGGAGAAAGATTGCATTCACTTTCCTTCTTAGTCTCTACAACAGAAGATTTACACTAAATGAAAAGCAGGAGGATTTAAGCTCTTACATGCCTTCTGGTATTCCTCCTTGGAATGTAATGCTAACCTAACAACATCCACAAGGACAAAAGTTCTAAATTAGTCTAGATCAATAAGAGCATAATTATAGAAAAGTTAACTAGTGCTCTACCAAAACATGGGTGCTTTTCATGAGCTTAAAAACATCTTGACTCCATCTAGCACAGAGGTTTCCAAACTTTTCATGTTGGCGACACACTTTTTGACTTGCATCACTTTGCAACACAGTAATTCAGTTTTACTAGCAAACCTGAGGTTAAACTAACCCCTTTCCAGCCCCAGGAGGAGCATGGGGAGCATTCGCATGACACACCTACACATTGCACAATACACACACAGTTTGGAAAGCTCTAGTCTAGTATATACTTCTCCTTTGACAACACCTCAAGCAAATGCATGAAAAACACTAAAATTTATCAATAATGCTTTCTTTTTCCATATAGAGTAGTCTCTGTGTGCACTACTTTCTCTTCTTCAAAATCATAAAAAGGATATTTCTACAATATTTTCCACCTAATTCTGTAGAATCTATTTCCATGGGTATTTATGCTGGAGCAGAAAGAAACTATATTCCATTTTCCTCCCTTTCAATGTGCATTTTAGTTTTCCCTTTGCAAACACATCTGTTAAGGCTAAAGGTTCTAACTCAATGATTCAGTACAAAGAACCAATAACAAGGATTAGTTCTTTGGGGAGTGTAAACAGGATTAAATGGTGATTTTTAATGTCTTAGAAACTGCAAAACAACAGGGAAAGGCCAATTGTCCTCCTAAATGAACTGTTGCGATAAGTGCCAGCTGAAATGCTGCACCGAAAAGTAGAACTGCTTGCTCTTTTTTGAATAACATAGGTGCATACTTAACTAGATAATCATCCATTGACTTGAGTGAATAAGGACTGCAACTGTCTGTGGAATTATCAGTCACTTTCTTGCAGCTTAATATATATTAAAACAGAAATCATTTATTTTTTAATATACACCTTGTGTGCTCCCCACTTTCAGTCCCACCATTATCAAAAGGCAGAATTAGTGATTGAAATTTTCATTACACCAATACTGCTATCTGGGTGTTTTTCTCCTACATATTTCTTGCCATCATCTTAGAAGCCATCATCTCATGCCCTGCCTACTAAATATCCTAATTTGGACTATGCTTTGTCAGAGTGGTGAATACACCTTCACAGTTGCTGGTGTGGCCTATTCACCTTTTTGCAAGGACCTGAAGTTGATGCTGAATGTATTTCCTCAGGGTCCTAACTCAGATTCCCAGACTTTCAGCAATAAGGTTCCTATTCTTCCAGCACTCCAACCAAGCCTGAAGTCGGCTGTAGCACTGCAAAACATCTGGCTACTTTCTATGCCAGCACTGCACTGACTTGGGCAGTGTTGGCTTCACCTACCTGATCTGCTTCAACCAAACGTTACTGAAGCAGCATGAAAACTGCCACACTGCAGCAATTCCTATGATGCTGCTGGTAGAATATGAGTTGGGCTTTGGAACATTTATTTTTAAACTCTGTAAACATAGTTCTCTACTATACTGCCCCTCACTTTTCTCCACTGATGTTCTTTACTTAGCTCCCCTGACTCCAATGTACTTCTATCTTCCATTACACTGCATATTATTTAACCTCCTTATTGAGGTTCAGCCATAAGTCAGACTTTATTTCTCTCCCTCCTCCACCCTCACTCTCTCTTTATGGATTTTGAGAGAGTTCCTAATGGATTATTTTCAGCCCACTTATTAAATGTGCAGTTTGCCTCCTATGCTTGATTGGTTATAAAACCAAAATTATAATCGCACGATACCCACAGCACCCAAATTAAACCACATATGGTCTATTTATCCCTATTTTCCATATTGGGTGACACTGGAACATGCTGGTCAATAACCACACAGTTTGAAGTTGGAGTTAACTCTTCATTTGCAAAAGCATGGTCTCCACAGACTTGGTTGAGTATCATGTCTAGCAGAGCAGCTCATTCCTGCTGGTCTTACTCCATGAAAATCAGTTGCCAAAACTGAAAGACCCCACCTCCTCCCAGCAGTCTAACTCACCTCCTCTCCAGGGCTTTCCCCAAGCAGTCCGAGACAGTGTCTGTGTCCAGCCAACCTCTCCTCCACCCTTTTCATGCCTCCTCTGGTTCTGGAAGTCAAGTGGGGAGGGGAGCTTGTCGCAGCAGGAGGGGGAGACACCTGAGGCTCTTCACCAGCCTGACTCATCTCTGCCTCTTGACCTCCCTTCTCCCACTGTCCTGGTTTAACTTTTGCCACTGGTTCTGAACTTTTTGTTGCCACAGACTCACTAGGCCCTGTTACCTATTCCATTTCTGACACCTCCTCCTCCTAATCTTCTCCTTCTGACCACTTATCACTGTCCCACCACCACTCCATGGGCTCTGAGACTTCTTCCCTTAGTGGTTCCCCAGCTAGTTTGTCCTGCCATTCCTCTGCATCCAAACAGTCCATGACATTGGGTCCCTATTTTCTTGGGGCTGTTTGTGCTTAAAACACTAGTAACCATATTTGGCCTTCTGGGGATAAATTCAAGATACGTTTTTGAAAAATTGTTAGCATGTGCATACATGCACTGCAGTTCCTTGGGTGTTTGACTCCACCATAGGTTATCTGTAAGCTAAATTTCTGTGAGTGGGAGAGAGACACTGATTGTATAGCAGAGGCATGCAAATACAAACACATGGACACAAAGCCAGTACTTTGCTTACTATTCCCTTCCAGCTGCTCTATATGTTTAATTTCCAGAAGTTCTATCATAAGTACCAAGTTACAGGCTGAAAGATTAAACATTCTATTAACTTTAGTTGAATACCACCAAAGTTTTACTCAGAACAGACCTACTGAAATTAATGAACATGTCTAGGTTCATTAATTTCAAATGGTATACTACGAGTAAAATTTTGTTTAATATCACCCATTTATTTTTTAATACCCCCCGTTTCAGAAACCACTATGTAATGAACTACTACAGAGTAAATCAATACAACCCTATAGTAGCAGCACCAGAAGAATCTTCAGGAATGTGTAAATCAGGCAGAGGGAGAACAGGTCTTACAAATATACCTTTCCCTATTGTGATCCAAGGAAGGTCGGAAAGTATGCAAAGTCTCCCCAGTTTCCAGCATTTTCATTTCCTGTACTGTAATTTTTCTACATCTTTCATATTTCTTTATTTTTTACTTTATATCCAAAGAGCTCAAGGTAGCGTACATAATTTTCCTCCTATCCACATAACTACTGTGGGAGGTAGGTTAGGTGGATTGTGAGTAACTGACTCAAGGTCACCCAGTGAGCTTTTTGACTGAGTGGAGATTTGAATCCTGGTGTCTGAGGTCTACTCCAACACTCTAACCACTACACCACACCAGCTATGTCTATGACACAAAACATCATGTAATAAATATTTTATTTCCCTTCTTCTCTCTCGCACTCAGAGTATATGTCTCTATCCAATTAGAAAAGCTTTTCAAGCAGCTAATAGAGGACTCTGGCCGACAAAAGCATGTGCCAAAATAAATCTATTAGCCTTCAACATGCCACTGTATTCATGTTGTTTCATGTTGCTTCATGTTGTTTCCATCTTAATTTATTTGCACTTAGGTTCCACTAAAAATCCATGTGAAAATAAGTCAAGACTTAATTCTCGTTAATTTCAATGGAAACTAACTGCAAATACCTTCACATGGATCCAATGCTTTGTTGTTTTGAGCAAAGGCAAAGACGGCTACTCTCCATATTCACATTGTGCTGTAGAAGGCAAGCAATATAAAACATGCTTTAGATATATTCATTGAAGTCTACCTTCCATTAACCTCCACCTATATATTTTTTCAGTCACTTTCTTCTTTTGAAAAAATTACATTGCTCACTGCTCTAGAATCTTCTTCACAAACATCCCCTTCCATTTGTCTCTACCGATAAGAGTTAAATTATTGAACTCACTAGTATTTCACTTCACTTTGATATTTCTCAGGTGGGGCGATGCAGGTCTGGCTTTCAGAAAATCTTCAGAAGCTTTGTTAGCATGGTAATTGCTGCTTCTGCTTCCTAATTACCAATTGCCATTTTCCTCTCTCATTATATACTAATTAAGTTCTAATCTTGACCGTCACCAATCATTCCACAGCCTTGGGCAAATTGCAATGTTTCTTCATTTTAGCACAACCTAAATAATGTTAACAAAAAATTATTTGTTGGGACTCAGTCAGATTTTCACTTAATGAATTTTGAAAAGTGAAAGCGAAGTAGCAATAATATGTGAGTTGAATAAGTATGGTTTCTGTTATGGTGGGCTACTATCACTAGGTATTTAATCAAAAGTAATCCTACTACTAGAATAGAGCAGGAAGCGGGTGGTACTGTGGTCTAAATCACAGAGCCTAGGGCTTGCCGATTAGAAGGTTGGCGGTTTGAATCCCCACAACGGGGTGAGCTCCTGTTGTTCGGTCCCAGCTCCTGCCCACCTAACAGTTCAAAAGCACGTCATAGTGCAAGCAGATAAATAGGTACCGCTCTGGTGGGAAGGTAAACAGCATTTCCGTGCGCTGCTCTGGTTCGCCAGAAGCGGTTTAGTCATGTTGGCCACATGACCCAGAAGCTGTCTGCGGACAAACGCCGGCTCCCTCAGCCTATAGAGCGAGATGAGCACGCAATCCCAGAGTCATCCACGACTGGACCTAATTGTCAGGGGTACCTTTACCTTTACAATCCTACTGAACACTGGATTGCTCCATGTTAAGGTGGCTGTGGATTGCTTCAAAGTTTCTTTCTTAAAAAGGTAACCCCTTTTGCTTTCTTTAGCTTATTGTGCACCCTACAAGCAAAATAGCAGCAATTCTAAAGCTCAAATATTTACTTCAAAGCAATACATTTTCAACACGTTTGCTATTTAAAAGCTGTGAACAATACTGCATCTTGTAATGTAGCTCTGAATCCAAGTTAAATGGCATGTAATACATGTAATAATGTCTTACATTCTTGTTGCAAAGCAACAGCTCACTTCAAGTTTGTATAGAGCAGAGAGATTTACTATACAGTGGTGCCTCGCAAGACGAAATTAATTCGTTCTGCGAGTTTTGTCGTCTTGCGATTTTTTTCGTCTTGCGAAGCACGTGTCGGAAAAGTTTTGGAAAAGCTTCAAAAATCACCAAAGTCTTCAAAAACCTCAAAAAAGGCTACCACACCGCATGCTATGAGTTGTTCCTCGAAGTCAAGTCGCAACTGTATTAACGGTGTTAAGAAAAAGGAAACAAACTTGCAAGACGTTTCCGTCTTGCGAAGCAAGCCCATAGGGAAAAATCGTCTTGCGAAGCAGCTCAAAAAACAAAAAACCCTTTCGTTTTGCGAGTTTTCCGTCTTGCGAGGCATTCGTCTTGCGAGGTACCAGTGTAATTTCAATATCTCTCTGCTGTGCCTCATCCCCCACCCCCCAATGTCACAGTGGTGTCAATACGATGATGTATAATCAACAGCGTGCACTGCATTGCCAGAGAACAGAGTTCTGCCACTATTTTGTACCCCCCCCCACCATGGAGTACTTTGTCTCAAATAATTTTATTTGCTACATCTGAACATGAGCTAGAAGGGATGTAGCTTCATGGGGCAGATCAAGTTGTAAGCTTCCTACTGAAATCTATTGACATAGACAAGGAAGTGGCCTCACCTACTATGCAATAAGCATAGAACTTTCCAAGATCATTAACAGAAAACTGTGGGAGATTTATGCAGCTAAACATAACTGCATAATTGCCAGTAAGTAAGGGGTTAAGGAACACAGAGTTCTTAATTACTAGAGAAGGCTCACCCACAGAGAGAAAAGAAGTGAATGTTGCATGAGTGAGACCTCTGATTACTGTAAGTAAAACATTTTAACCTTACTTAAGGTGGTAGTCTATTCAGGTGGTAGAGGCAGAGAGCACAATTGTGAGCTCTTAATACTGGGACATTTAAAGGTTTAATAACCTATACAGTGGTGCCTCGCAAGACGAAATTAATCCGTTCTGCAAGTCTCTTCGTCTTGCGAGTTTTTCGTCTTGCGATGCACGGTTTCCCATAGGAATGCATTGAAAATCAATTAATGCGTTCCTATGGAAACCGCCTTCAGACCAGGTCCGGGGACAGTCTGTCCCCGACCTCTTCTGAAGGCTGGGGGGGGGGCAAGGGCTTTTCTTCCCACCCCCAGCATTTTAAAAAACCCCGGGACAGCGGAAGACTTCTCCGCTGTCCGGGGCGATCTTAAAATGCTGGCGGGCGGCATTTTAAAATCGCCCCGGGACAGCGGAGGACTTCTCCGCTGTCCGGGGCGATTTAAAAGCCCCTGAGAAGGCAGGCAGGGGGGACAAAGACTTTTGCCCCCCGCCAGCCTTCAGAAGAGGTCCAGGACCTCTTCTGAAGGCGGGCGGGGGGCGAAAGTCTTTGCTCCCCCCCTGCCTTCAAAAGCTGTCCTGGGCAGGCTTCGCGGACCTCTCCCGCTGCTTGCGGAGAGTTGCCAGCATGCCGAAGCCTGCGCGCGCTGAGATCAGCGCGCCCAGGCTTCGCGGCCCCGCCGCCCGGCTTCGGAGCATCGTTCCGAAGCCGGGCGGCGAGAGGAGGTGTTCCCTCCCCGCCGCCCGGCTTCGGAGCATCGTTCCGAAGCTGGGCGGCGGCGGGAGGTGTTCCCGCCCCGCCGCCCGGCTTCGGAGGAGCCTTCCAAAGCCCGGCGGCGGGTGGAGGTGTTCCCGCCCCACCGCCCGGCTTCGGAGGAGCCTTCCGAAGCCCGCCGGCGGCGGGAGGAGGTGTCCCCGCCCCGCCGCCAGGCTTCGGAGGAGGTCCGAGGACAGTGGGGAAGACGTGCTGCGCTTCCCCGCTGTCCCGGAGATTTCCCTATGGGCTGTCGTCTTGCGAAGCAAGCCCATAGGGAAATTCGTTTTGCAAAGCGCCTCCAAAACGGAAAACCCTTTCGTCTAGCGGGTTTTCCGTCTTGCGAGGCGTTCGTCTTGCGGGGTACCACTGTATTTCCCATGTTTTGCAAATGCTGCATGCATTTCTATTTTAAACTCTTTCAACTAGAGAGTGTGTTAAGCCCCATATGCTTTTTGAATTCAGGCAGTCAACTGTTTTTCTTTTGCAGTTTCCCACACATGTGGGACTTCATTTCCCAACACAAACCTCCTTCCATTTCTAATCTAATCATAACCTCAGTTTGCCACCCATTACCTATCTATGTGAACCCTGATATTTCAAATGCCTTCTCCAAGACATCCCATAAATCCCACTGGAACTAGACATATTTCTTATGTTAAACAAAGACACCTGAAAATTGCCTTTCCAGTGTCATCCTTTTATGCATCCAAATCTTTCTGTACTCAAATTTATAACATTGCTGGCATGCCAGAATTTACCTGAGTTTGAAAGTTCCAGAGTTTTTGTCCTTTGTTCCTTCCTTTTCCTGAGGTTCCTGCCTCTCCTTTAATTTCTGAGCCTCGATCCCTTCTTCTTTTTCATCCCCTCCCAAAGTTAATGTTTTCCTATCTGTTGCCCATCCTCACATCTCTTCAGTGGAGTTTCCTATCCTTGAGTTCCAACCCTAAAGGTAAAGGTAAAGGGACCCCTGACCATTAGGTCCAGTCGCGGACCACTCTCGGGTTGCAGCGCTCATCTCGCTTTACTGGCTGAGGGAGCCGGTGTACAGCTTCTGGGTCATGTGGCCAGCATGACTAAGCCATTTCTGGCGAACCAGAGCAGCGCACGGAAACACCGTTTACCTTCCCGCCAGAGCGGTACCTATTTATCTACATGCACTTCATGCTTTCAAACTGATAGGTTAGCAGAAGCAGGGACCAAGCAACGGGAGCTCACCCCGTCGCGGGGATTCAAACCGCCGACCTTCTGATCAGCAAGCCCTAGGCTCAGTAGTTTAGACCACAGCACCACCCTACTTCACCCAAATTTTCCCTACCATGGTGTTCTCAACAGAACCCAAAAAACCTTCCATAATAATTATCGCCTCTCCCTTCCCCTTCTCCTCAGCAGCAGAAGTTACTGTACATCACTGAGTCTTGCCACCATTTCACTCTCTCCTTCTTCTCCCTTCCTGGGAGGCTTTCAATGGTTAACAAGAAATAATTATACAAGAAATAATGGGATAGCTCTTGTACCACTAGAGTTACTGTTTCAGAGAGTGCATAGCCAAAAGCAAATTAGTGTTTGTTGAAACAATAAGTGGCCATCCACAGTTCTAATGTATGTTACAAATCTATGAATCAGCAAAGGGAGCACTCTATTAAACACTCACAAACAAATTAAATGCCTACCATTTAAAAATTCAATATGTGATAAGCAACATATAATTTATGGGTTATATTAGCCAGGATTAAAACTAATGGGCAAAATGAACGCAGCTATCTGATGAGTATATACTTATTTTAGATTTGAGAATGATGAAAGTAATTTACAGTACTCATTTTAAAGTTTCAGCCAACACAACCAAAGTTAATGAAATTTAGTATCAACACAATCTGAACTGGAAAAGAGAGTGTGTGTGTGTGTGTGTGTGTGTGCGCGCGCACACACACACACACACACACACACTCAGTGCTTTCATAGTTCTTCAAATTTGATAGCATGACTCACTTTGTGCTGAGGGGGAAAACACATGATGGGTACTTTTTAATCATTTTTCTCTATGTTGAGAATTTATTCAAAACAGGGTACAACTAAGAATTTGTGGCAACCAGCTTACATTAAGGTCAATCATCCAAATCAACTTTTAGAAAATAATTAATATTTTTATCTCCATCTTTGAATGCTCTTTATAAAAACAAAAAAGTGGGGTTAGATAAAACAACTTTCAAAACTGAACAACAAGTCACCTCTACAGCTATAAGACCTTGCGCTCAGTTCTCAGGGCCAGCATTTGTTATCAGCATGGATAGGCACCTGCCAACAGCCTGTGGAGTTCAGAAGGGTCCATCACAAGATGCCCGCCTAACACTCCTTCTGCCCCCTGACTTCCCAGAGGTCACTTACCTCCTCCCTCTGCCCCCAGATAGTATTACTCCAGACACAGCTCTTGTTATGGATGCAGAGCCACCAATGGCTACTTTTGCAGCTGATGGGCAAGCAGGCATCACAAGATGCAATGCCCAACGTCAATTTAAAAGTACCTGTAGATATCTAAGAGATGGAAGTTCCACTGGGCTACCATGCAGCCAATTTTAGATGTTACTTCATACAGTCTTTTACAAGGCTCTACTATCTTTATGTTTAAAAAAACTGACTAAGGGAGGCTAAGCTCTTTGGAAGTTCATCAGGTTTATGTAGCTGCTTAAAAGCTTTATGTGCCAAATGCCAAAACATTTCAAGTCAATGCTAGTAGCAAGCTCAACTCTTGTCAGAGCAGCATGTTACCATAAATCAGTCTAGTTTATTTCCTAGAACTATAATGTTTGAAAACTAAACAAGTGCCAAATGTACACTCAAGCTACCACCGAACATGTCTGTCCAAAGAAAATCTTTAATATCCTCATACGGCTCTGACAAGTGTCAACTTAAACACAGCACACACTAAAGGTAAATATTTATCAATGGGGACTGTAACAGTTCCCATATATTTTTAATGCAATTAAATAATTATCGATTTGAAGGAAATAGAAAAGTAGTGTTTATTTATTATAACCAAGTGTTCTTGGTAGAAGTTAAAACATACATTATATGTCAAACAAAGATACAACCAACACAAGAACACTGAGGAGTCCATAGAATGTGCTGTGGTATGTATAGGTTAATCAATTAATTTAAAAGGTCTTTAGAAATAACTTTTTGGCAGCGGGCAACCTAATCCTGATCTGGCCCCACAACCACTGAGTGAGTGGTAGAAGGCACAAAATAAATAAACAATTTCTCTAATTTTTGTATGACTGTCATATGTTATCAGTATTATAGAGTACTGCTTAAAATTCAATAAAATTGACTGTAGGAACTGTTGATTAGAAGGATTTTGAAACATTAGTAAACAAACACAATTCACTGGCATTAGCTTCATAGGAAAGCACTACAGGCTTCTTGATTGTTTTAAATGATTTAATATGGCCTAAAATAAATTGTCCAATCTGTGTCTTGAGGAACAGGCACAGATGCCAGCTGGGTTGAAAGGCTCTTGCTTTAGCCTAGTGTGTGGTTGTTGGCAGTGTTGTGGCTTGTCCCTCAGTAATCTTCTGTGTTTCATGAGAATTGGGGCTAAAGCTGCCAAACATGAAGCTATAAAATATAAACGGTGGACATTGACAAGCAAGAGGATCTGTCACTATTCCATTCATCAAAATGTTCCCCTGGGCAGTGATACTGCAAACAATCTCATTTGTTGGAAAATTGTATTATATGGAGTAAACTGTTTGTAGGTCGTGGAAGGCTTAAAGTCATGCCAACTGCAGTGTTGGAAAGACAGACTCTACCAGACAGACTGTGATATTCACTTGTGCATTTGTGACTCAGAGGAGGCAGAAGACCCATCTTGCCATATTTTGAAATGGAGTTAAATAGCCAGAAAGCTATATGGGCCCATCTTTGTAGGGCAGATTGAATATGTTATCCATATGTTGCCCAGCTATCTTTGCTGTGCCGCTCTTGAAGGTGGTTGGAATAACAGAAACTTGGGAGGGCATAGGATGTCATCATTATATATTTTGGTGTCATTGTTTGAATCACATAAATTTATAAATACATTTATGTGATTAATAGACAAGGAATGATGTTCACCATCCAGTTAGAGACATACTGAATAGTAATAGGTTGAGCCAAATTAAAAGATACTTTACAAGGAGTCAGATGAAAACTCAAGCTCCCCACACAACTCAGCTGAGCAGCATTTTGGCCGCCACTTTACAAGGTGCTAGAAATAAGATGCTACTCTATATAGTGTTCAATAGTAGACCAATTGTACTGCCATAATTCCAGCTATTTTCCCCATGGACTACAGTACGCTTTAAAAATATTTCAATACGTCTATGAGTGGGGGTGGTGGGAGCATTTGTTTTTACTAGGAAAAATGCAGTCATATGAGCTCAACTATCGGATGCCATTTTGCCTGTAACAGCTTCTTTCCTCATTTTCATGGTCGAAGTAGAACAGCCATAGGAGCCAACTCCTAGGGGTCGAGGTCCCTTTGCCTCACCCCCCCCCAGCAATAAAATGTCATGTGATCAATTATGTGGGGCGGGGCTTACCTGGCCCCACTCAGTATTTTATTCAAATTGGCACCCCTGAGCACAGCCATGTTACATCCAGTGTGTATGAGGAACTGTCCCTAATGTGGCTGTTGACTGAGACCCTTCTTGCATGGGAGTTTAGTACACGCAGCATCAGAATGACTATGGGCAAACCTGGACAGACTCGTGTTAGACATTTTTTGTGATGGAAGTGTTCACGCATAGAACCAGGACTCTTTGTCACTATTCAGTCACTGGAAAACAACAGCTTTTATAAAAGAAAAATACAGTCTTTATGGAGAAAAGTACAGAGCTATTTCAGCAATGTATAGAATGCGGCAGAAAAATCAGAGCTTCCAGTGACCTGGGAGCAAAGACATCAGTGTCCAGCCTAGTTCTTGTTATCTCCCCACCATGATTATTCTTCCTCAGGTTACTTTCTCCACTCCACTCCTATTTCTTTTCTTACTCTTGGCTATGCTTCTATTTGCAAACTGCATCTTAACAATCATTAGCAGACTAAACTCTTCAAAGCATAATTACACAGATAAATGAGATCCATTTTTCTGCACCTAAGTACATGTAAAATATAACCCCCCTGTTAAGTATATGTTTAAATATGATATGCATTGAAAAAAAAGTTTGAATGACAATTTTTAAATGTTAGTTTAAGACTTCCATCACACTCTGCTTCAGAACCAGCAGCCTGGCAAATGAAAGACCAAGCCTAGTGCAGTATCTTCCTCCAACTTTCTCTGCCCCTTTTTTGTGGCTGTCAGCCAAATAGAATGAACACTGGACAAAGGACTCAGATAACCAGAAAGAAAGAGGGCAGTGATAGTGCAAGCCCTTTAGCCAGTACAGCAATCAACTTATGGCAGTTTGAATTGAAGCAGCTCACTGCTGATGCCCACTATTGCTTAATATTGAACATTTCCGCACAAAGGAAAAGTCTATTCTGTCAGATGTCTCCAACGATCCTCCTATTAGCAAGACTTAAGGAGGCCTTTGTCATATCAAATATGCTCAGCTGCTTACTGCATGGTGAAGTAGTGTTAGAACCATTTAAAGACGTGTCTGACATCATTAATCTATTTGCCCTTTGACCCAGAGATCTAAATTGTAGCTATGGTGACCAAAGCTTGACCTTGCAATTCTGAGAAACTTTCAAGCTCTGCATTATTTTAAGTCACATTGTTCAATTGGACAAAGGAGCAAAGGAGAAATGTGACAGTGTCTTAGGAGTTAAGGTCAACAGGTCAATTGCACAAATTGCTTATTGTTATATGATAAGCATGACTACAAAAATTAGTTTTCACTCTTTTTGGCTTAAATACTCTGTGCTAGCCCTGTAATGCAAAGTAACTATAAAATAAGATGAATCTAATGTTTTCAACTACCTCATTTTTCGTGTATGTTCGTTAAAGAAAGGAAATGTTGTATACAGTACAAAGAATTGTTCACATCCTCTAAGATGCAACAGTAAACTATTATATTAACGCAGAAGTAACTGTTGCTTGTTACATCTCAGAACAATATAGTTTCAGAAGGAAGTTAACTGGGAGATTTGGCTGGCTATTCTTGAGGTGTTGGTGGCTCACTGTAAAAACATGCATTCTAGAGCTGAGCTGTATTGGCTTGATGGAATTCACCTGACTGATGTAGGTATTAACACTTTTCTATGTGACCTGCAGGTATGACTGTGAGTTATTGTTCTCAGTAGGGGGGGAGGGACAAAATTGAGAGTAGTGTCTCTTTGGTGGCAGGTAGGTTTGGGAAGAGAAACAGGTATGGTCAGCTAGGGAAACCCCCTCTAAGCTCTTATTGCTCCCCTCTTGCTTTTGCTATCTGTAGGAATAGCTGTAGGAATCTGTAGAGGAATAATTATCCAAAAGGCTGAAACATGAAAAGCATGTTTACCTAGAAGTAAGCTTCAACAACAGGAGTGAAACTTAGTTCAAAAGTAAAGGTAATGGAAAGAGCAATTAAATCCAGAACAAAACCAAAAAGTAATTTTAAAAAAAATCAACGCAATGCAAGAATAAATAAAAGCAGGGGGACAGTACTAATCCCACAATATTAGTATTTTTACATGTATTTAGCTTGAAAACAGAACAGAATTACAAACACTGTACCTAACCAAAATATCTTTCTAAAAATTGACTGCACAGAACCTTGTTTATATATTACAACAGCCATGGCCTTGTGGACTATAACATAATTAAATTTGTTAAGTAGCTAAAAAGACATTCTTAGCAAAGCTGAAGGCAGGGAGGGGGGAGAGTACAGCTTTTAACCTTCAGGAGGAAATGACATCTTAAAATCCTGTATTTAAGTTACACTGACATAGTGACAGAGGGGGATAAAAGTCAGGAAATTCAAAGTTAAAGCTGAATTCCCTTTCCTTAGCCCACATCATTGTCCTTTATCCCTTAACATTTAATTAAAACCTAGTTCTGACCAGTTGGTAATAAGCTGTACAGAAAACTGATTGTGGGAGTTGCTCCACTTCACAGTCTATTGTGTTAGACTTCCTCTCTCTTAAATTCCAAGACTGTCTGTACACCCCCTCTCTGAATGTGAAAAGGGGAAGGAGAGAACCTGGAAGAAACTTTTCTTACCAATGTCCAAATTAATGGGAAAATATTACAAAACAAGCATCAAACAAAGCATCTTTGTACAAAGGGGAACAAAATAAAGGTTTTCATTAAAATAATGCAATAATTTTCTTGTTCTTGGGTCTATTTTTGTTTGCAGTTATTAATAGGAAAATGTCTATAACCTTCTCTTTTTAAATACTTGTTTATAGCCTGGTTCCCTACAGAAGCAGAACTCTTTGTGCATATGTTCAGCTATATTACTATACTTCTACATGTATTATTGCACAGCTCCCATCATAGAATCTCTTTTTCATCATTACCTCTCAGATCCTGCAATGCTCTTAATGAAGCACAGTTCTGTGGATCATCACCCCTGCAAAAGGGTTCTGGGAACTTATTGGAATTGCATGGCTTCGAGATGTTGTTGGACTACGACTCTCCTCATCCTTCACAATGTGGCCATGATGGTGGAGGCTAAGGAGGTTGGCGTACAACATCTGGAGACCCTCAGTTTCTCCATATGACACTGTCTGCTTATGCCTTGTTCCCTCACCACACCTGGGGCATTCATGCCAGGTAATTACAGGGAATTCACAGCCTTCTCCTGGCTCCCATATCTCCATCTAGCACTCCCCACTGCTAAAACACTTCAGCTTGGAGCCCGCATTCCTGGAAGAAATGGAAGACACATAGAGGTGGCCCATTACTGTAACCTCCTGATGTGATGTAAAGTAAAGGTAAAGGTACCCCTGACTGTTAGGTCCAGTCATGGACGATTCTGGGGTTGTGCGCTCATCTCGCGCTATAGGCCGAGGTAGCCGGCGTTTGTCCACAGACAGCTTCCGGGTCATGTGGCGAGCATGACTAAGCCACTTCTGGCTAACTAGAGCAGTGCACGGAAACGGCGTTTACCTTCCCACCAGAGAAGTACCTATTTATCTACTTGCACTTTGACATGCTTTCAAACTGCTAGGTGGGCAGGAGCTGGGACCGAACAACAGGAGCTAGCTCACCCCGTCACGGGGATTTGAACCGCCAACCTTCTGATAGGCAAGCCCTAGGCCCCACGTCCCCCTGCTGTGATGTATTCCCCATTAACTCCCATTACCCCCTCCCACACACACCCCTGAACATGCAGCCACTGTGCCCATGATATATCAAATTGAGACTAGCATCTGTTTTGCACTATAGGATGAGTGAACGGTTTTCTAACCATTGAGAATTGTGAGCCTTCACATAAAGCATGGGAGGTCATCATTTTAGGAGCAAAAACCTGATTCCAAAAGTCTCATTAGCCACTGTTTGAACAAGGATGCTGGGTGGACTTTTGGTCTGATCCAGCAAGGCCCTCTTTATGGTTCTTGCTAGGTAGTTCTCACAGCCAAGTGGAACATCAAGATTTAGTGGTGGTAAACCCATGAATACCCCTTGCTATTGGACAAACCAAAGGGGGCTCCCTGTTCTAGAATTTGACCAGAAGTCTGTTTTGTATTATGCCATCTCCTACTACACTGCTAAATTCATGAATAGGAGCTTTCTTCATGATGGAAATAGCAGACATATAGAGCTTGATCCTGATCAAGACCACCAGTGGCGTAGCGTGGGGGTGCAGGGGGGCTGGCCGCACCGGGCGCAACATCTGGGGGGGGGCACGCTCGCACTCGCAGCTCTCTGCCCCTACTAAAATCCACAGGTTAGGGGGCGCAAATTACTTGCCTTGCCCCGGGTGCTGACAACCCACGCTACGCCACTGAAGACCACATATTGGGGAAAGATAAAGCACTCATCTCCCCCTGGCCAGCATTGTCTCAACCCAGATTCAACCTCCTGCACACACTATTTAAAAACAAACAAGCTTTCACACACTTGTTTATTAGGCAACTAATGCCATCTCTCTTTTGGCTCTCACAAAGCCATGCTCACGTGCAGAAGAAACTGTGCTCTAACATCCCATTTGTATCTGGTTTAAAATAAGTTAAAACACAATTGTGTTATCTGCAGAGCTCCAGAGCCAGCTGCCTGACCTATTGCCATGTTAATCAGAAGTCTCCTATTTCAGTGTTTCCCAAACGTTTTTGGGCAACGGCACACCTGTGTACTAAAAAAAAATCTCGCGGCACACCACCATTAAAGCCCCGCCCCGTGACGTCAGCGCGCAGCGTCACGCCGGGAGGGACGCACAAAAGTGAACGTTTTTTCCCTCGGCAGCTCCTCTCAGCTGCGCTCAATCCGCCTCCGCGCAGGCTGAGGGAGGGAGGGAGGGGCGCGTGTGACCCGTCTCTGCTGGGAGACCAAACCCAGCGAGACAGAGTCGCGCGGAGGCGCCCAGGCAGCGCTGCCGGCTGCGAGGAGGAGCGCCAGGCAGCAGCAGGAGGCGCGGCCTCTCCTCGCCGCCCCCGCCCCGCCTCTCGCCGCCCGACTCGCCCGCCTCCCTCCAGGCATCTCGCGGCACACCAGCCGGTGTCTCACGGCACACTCGTGTGCCGGGGAACACCGGTTGGGAAACACTGTCCTATTTGCATCCAAGGATTACTGTCTGAGTCCACTTCCCAATTTATATATTACTGAAGTCTTTACTCAACCATTGGTAAATACACTATTTCAAAAGCCAATAAAGTATTTGTACTTTGTATTCGTACTTTATATTATGCTAGAAAAACATAATTGTTCTGACAATCTGTTCAAAGTGAGTTACATCAACATATAAAAAAGTAGGTTGTGGCAGCACCTTAACATATGTGAAGTATGTTTGCATTTGCATACATCTATCCTACCCTCACTTGGTTCCAAACTAGGTAAGATTGAACATAGCATTGCCTATCTAGATTCTGAAAGCAGAGCCTTTACAGTGGTAGCCTGATATCTTTGGCAGGCTTTCCCCAAATAAATATATATGATCCCATCTTTGTCAGGGTGGGGTTCTTTTTTCTTTCTTTCTTTTGAAACAGATCTTTAAAATATATTTGTTTCTGCATTTTATTTTGACTATTATGAGGTAGGCTTTAAAGGACTTTTTCTTGCTCCAGCTTTAGTCTTTTATTAGATTTTCTTACCCCCAAATGTGTTGGTTTTTAATTGTGTTTTGTAAGCTGCAAGGGGGTGGGGGCCCTGAAAGGTATAGCTTTTAAATAAATGAAAAAGCTCTCTCTTTTTCAAACCACATGCTAACTAAGCCATTCTTTTTCATTGTCCATTTTCTCCCTTTACCACTCTTGCCACTAGCAGCACATTCAGTCACACAATGTAGAAGCACATTTCCTCAATGGAGTAAGTGTCCAGGACCACATGACACCTCCATTACTCTGGCTGATTTATAGGTCTTAGTTTGCTGACACGCCAAACTTTAAACTTAAAGAGTTTCCACTTCTAAGAGACCAGCTGCATATGCTTTCTTCTTCCACCCTTGTCTCGCAAATTATGGACTATTTTATTTACACATATCAAGTCCTTCAAATGCTTTTACATATTCTAAGTTCACCACAGCCATCTGGATTTTAGAGTTAAGTGTGGTTAAGTAATATTCCAATCTTTAATTCATTATATAACCAAAACTCAATGCATTTCAAAAGGATTCTCAGTGATTACAGAGCTGCTAGTTAATACTTGTATTGTCTGATAGAAAAGGATAAGCAGTGCTAGTGTCAACCCCAAGTGGAATATTTTTATCAATTAAATGCAACATGATCTGTTCCAGACCACAGCTCAAATTGTGGAAGGGAAAGGCTTTGGGTCAAATGCACAAAACCTACCCTAAGACTCCACCCCAAAATTTTGAGAACAATCCTTCCTCTCAAAACAGGGGCTAAGGAAACAATAATAAAAACTAAGGGTGGGGGAGTTCCCTCAGATGCTGTTTCATGCTTGCTTGAGGGACAAACAACACCCAATTGATGAGACCATGCTATAGTAGTAAACTGATTCTGCAGTCTGGCATTAGCACCTATAGTGGCTTCTCAATTTCAGGTTTTAAGCACTATAAACTTGAATCATGAGTAATTTTCTCACCCAACTGAACTGTGATTCAGTTTACAGTATTCAAAAAAAGTAAATAAATAAAGTCCCTTGTTTTCCTTGTAATGAAAAGGAAATATATTGCTATGGAAAGGACACTAGAAGTTGTGATCTAACCCTGGATCAAACAGAAAGAAAAGGAAAGCACTGGAAAGAATAAAAGGTTAGGAAAAGTTATTTTAAAAAGTATTTAGGGCCATTCTATTTTTGAGACAGTGAGTGGCAAGGAAGGAAATGTATTCTGCTACACTGTGCTCCATAACAAAATTGGTGCCTTCCAGTAAGGGCTTCACATTCAGACATATACAAATTTGTATATTAGCATCCAAGTCCAGCAGAGAACTGTTAAAGTTAGTGTTCAACCACTCTGTTTCTTAAACCTTTTTCTTTACATTGCTAATGAAACTGTGCACACATTTTAACATACTACTGTTGGACACCAACCCAATATCCGAGCAGTGTGACATATCCAGTTCCAGTGTGACATTCCAGGAGTTCCATGAACCCAGGGTTCATGTTTCTTTTTGGGAATGAGGCACAGCAGAGACTGTGGTGCCTTTATGATATATGGTTTATTTATACATATATACAACCTGTGATGGAGGGGTTCACAGCTTCAACACCCCAAAAGCCGCAGCCTTAGATTCAAACAGAAATCAAACATTGCTCTTAAATGTTGCTCTGATGCTCTCTCCAACTTGCTGCTTTACTTCCAGCTCATATCACTGCAACTCAACTCCAAATTCTGGCTTCGTCCTTCTAATTAACATGAGCTAAGGGAATGGCTCCACCCATTTGCAGTCTCACACAGAGCCTCTTACCTTTGTTTCTATTAATGACCCATCACCTCAACACAGGAAGCTAGCCTGGCTTATATTTTTGCACTTGCTGGATCCAGGGGTTAGAAGGGTCTCATATACATCTTACTTCCTCCCCCCTCCCCATTTTTTAAAAAACTCTTGTTAAATTTGATAGAGCTTTCAGGAGCAGCTGCTCCAGAAATAATATCTGAACCATAGACCACCAGTTGGTATCCCTATTCTAGACAGGTAGCCAACCCGAACAAGGACTACAAAACACACAATGCAGAGGACTCAGCCACATCTCTTGCTAGTCCCTTGCTATATTCAGTACCTATGTTTAATAATAGCAATCTAAAAGCAGCAGCAACCACAAATCAGGGTCTCAATACTATGAAAAAAGAACATCAATCCTTGATTCTGGTCAATACTAACTGGAATCTGGGGAAGGATAAGGGAATGCACACACATACACACACCAAGACAGTCATGCTGAGGCATGGACTTCTCTGGATGAAGTCTCTCTGCTCATGCACGGATAAATAACCTCCCCTTTCTCTGCTCCCCTCTAAGATTTAATCCCAATAGGGGAGCAGTAATCCCTCTCCTTTCCAGCCATTCCCCCTCTCACAGCTACTGCTTTAGCTGATCATTCTTTAGAACTGTCAGGTAGTTCCAAGCAGTGAATCTCACACTTAAACAACAACAAATTAAAACCTAGTTCTCTTGCAGCTGGAAGAAAGCAGGGGTAATATTAAAATGATTCTATTCAAAATGTGAAAATGAGAACAAGCAGAAGCTAAAACCATTACATCAGGACTGCCATAGTCCATTATCTAAACAGTTCTGTTTTGCAAATAGTTGGAGAGCTCGTTGATCCACAAAATAAAATTCAATATGCAGAACACGGGTCCTGACATGCTCAATGCAAGACAGTTTTTAGAAAATGTAGACAGATGTAGATAAATGTAGATGTAGAGGAACATTTTCCAAGCAGAGAAGGTAAAAACACACAACAGCAGCAGCAGCAGCAGCAACAACACACTAGTGGGTGGCCTGAAGGACTCCTCCTTGACTGATAGAAAGAGCTTTCCTCCAAGGGGAAAGAATCCAGGAAAGCAAGGAAGGTGATGGGGGCAGGCAGAGAGAAACTAAGGTGGTCAGGTCCTGACAAGGCTGAAGAGAAATGCTTTAACGGATCCTTAAAACAAAGGATGGAATCCTAGCAGAGGAAAGGAGGAACAAGGAAAACAAAAGGATTTGTCACTGCTTTTGCAGGAACTGCAGCAGTAGATATCCTGCTGTGGAGTACTTTTTTTCCTGGGCTTATATAGTTGAATTCACTTAAGTTAAATGATGTGACCCCACTATATTACAATTTTCCTTGATGGAGGAAACAATTGCATGTGAAGCAGCTTTAAGCTGGGTTGGTTAGGAAGAGACAACAATCATGAGCAAACTAGCACATAACGTGTAGAAAGTATAATTAACAAAAGGCAATATGGAAGGCAAAAACTCTTATGGAAGGTACAAAATGCAAAGAAGTATTACAGAAAGACAACTGAATCAGGTGTGAAGGAACCTTTGGCTCTGTTGATCTTGCTGAGCTATAACTCCCATCCTTCCTGGCCATTGAATATACAGTGGTACCTCAGGTTAAGTACTTAATTTGTTCCGGAGGTCCGTACTTAACCTGAAACTGTTCTTAACCTGAAGCACCACTTTAGCTCATGGGGCCTCCTGCTGCTGCCGCGCTGCCGGAGCACGATTTCTGTTCTCATCCTGAAGCAAAGTTCTTAACCTGAAACACTATTTCTGGGTTAGCGGAGTCCGTAACATGAAGCGTATGTAACCTGAAGCGTATGTAAACCCGAGGTACCACTGTACTTGCTGGGGCTGATGGGAACTGCACTTCAGCAAAAACTGGGGGGGCAACCGTTTCCCCACACCACCTCTAAATTAATCGAAAGGTATGTCAAAATAAGGTGCATCACTATTCCATCTAATTAGTGAGAGTATGGTAGGAAATGAGATAACTTTCTAAATCAATTATTCAGATATACCTACGACAGTACTGCATATAGATGTTCTTTTGATTTCTAAGGCAACCTACTAAGAAATAGCAGTAGGAAGGCCATAGCTATACCAGCAGGCACTGCTGCTTTCACAGTTGCTTTCTGGAGTGCCAGGCATATTCAAAGCAAAAATAAACACAGTCTTCAAATCAGCAGGAATCTCTGACATGTATTGTCACAGTCTGTTACTCAGGGAGACAACTTGGTCTTTGCCAGGTGATCCATTTTTAAAAAATATTTCCACAGAAAAACAGTTTCATACAATAACTGAATAGTAAAAGTACTCCAGGGGCTTTTCTGTTTCTAAAAATGCACACACAGGGAAGTGAAACACAAGATGTCAACTGTGGGTTATTCAGATCCCAAAGAGTAAGTTTACTATATGCTTGGATTTAGCCACAAGACACAACAAGCTCACAAAAAATAAAGCAATAGTTACAAGTTGGTTCTGTGTCTTTTTCTCAAACACAGATTACAGTATGAAATATGACAGGCTATATTTATATCACAATCACACACCCACATACAGTGCAAACAAGAGTAAAAACACTTGTAGTTATCCCTTTAGATATGGTCACACCTAAAGATTAATACTACTTATAGAATTATAAAAATCTGCTCAAGCATTCTACTTTTAAGGCCTGTATGTGTTTTCCAGTATCTAGTATGCTTGGCAGATGTATGTTTTTGACTGAACAGGATCCATTACTGCCTTTTGTTTATTTATTTAAGTAAACAGTTTGAAGGTATTGTGGCATGGTCAAATTTTAGGCAATTGTTTTGCAAAACCAAAGCCCAAAGCTTGGCTTCCTTATTTAATTATGTTCTCTGCCAGGAGGTGGACACTAAAATAGTAATTATTTGGTAATAATTAAGGAAGAAGAAAAAAGCAGCAGTATTATGAGGACATTTAATTGTGTGAAAGTAACAATGTTTAGAATTTATTATAAAATGCTGATCTAATTAGAAATATAGACAGTGCCAACTTTAATCAGAACAACCTATTCTAAGAGAATCACTGATAATGGCAAGCAGCCTTTGATTTATTAGAAGACAAAATTCTTTGAATACCTGTCTAACTTGTTTGCCTAAGAAGAGCACAAGCAACACCAACATTTTGATCAAGGTTTGTAATTTTAGACTGGCCTTGCTAGTCAAGCCAATGGGAAATTTTGTTTTGCTACAGCTGGTTTTATTAGTGGATGGAAAACTTTGGTTGTATTGTGATGTATCTTAATATTTCATCATGAAATCTGCCTTCATGGTGTTTTAACTCCTAAAGGTGGCCTACGTATGTTCTAAATAAATGCCCTTACAGGGCTGTACCCAACAAAAAAGCAATTTGAATTTTCATCACAGCTACTGATATGTAAACAATAAGTACACATTTTCCTACAATGCAGAAGCTTGCCTCCATTGAGTGGCACTGCATTCACTTGACTCTTGTTACAGATAGGTAGCCGTGTTGGTCTGCCATAGTCAAAATAAAAAATAAAAAAAATCCTTCCAGTAGCACCTTAAAGACCAACTAAGTTAGTTCTTGGTATGAGCTTTCGTGTGCATGCACACTTCTTCAGATACACTGAAACAGAAGTATAGAAGGGTCTGGCAACTTCTGTTTCAGTGTATCTGAAGAAGTGTGCATGCATACGAAAGCTCATACCAAGGACTAACTTAGTTGGTCTTTAAGGTGCTACTGGAAGGATTTTTTTAATTTTTTATTTTGACTTGACTCTTGGTCAGAGATTCCATACATAACCATTTTTCTACATGGAATTAACATCCTTTCAGTACACCTAGCAACAGCAGGTGGTGAAGGGTGAGAGTTCACATAGGCTCACCTATGTCTATTTTCTATAGCAAATGCAGAAGCTGGTATAGAAAAGTGGAACTTTCCATGGAAAATAGATGCAACTCATCTAACATTAAAAATTTTATGCATAGAAAGCAAGATCAGATGCATCCCTCGGTTTGGCAAGTGTTTGGTATTTTGAAAAGCTGCTAGATCCTCTTGATTTTCAAGTGCTAAAATCTCAAAGGTGAAGTTAACACTTGGCTGTTGATTAGAAGCCCTCCTCCAGCTCAGATTTTTTTTTAAATGCAAAAGGTTTGTTTATTTGCCACCATCTTACCTAATGGAAAATAAAGTCCTATTGCCTAGAAACTGTTAGTCATTGAGGATTAATGATCTGAAGACTTTCTCATCCTCTTTCTCTATCAAATCCTGAGCTCAGCTCTTTGACTTGTTTGGGTATCTTGCATTGTAAAGTGTAACCATTTTATTACATACAAGGAGAACTTTCCCCTCAAGGAGCAACTGCTCTATGGTCATTTGACATAATAGAATCATGTTTTGTTTTTCCTCAAAACAGTGTTTTGTAAAGAATCAAGACTAGTAGTCCTTGCATACTTGGAAGGTGCCAATTCACTTGAAATAAGAGAGAAATGTCAAGATCAAAGGAGGAGTTTTCAGGGGGAGCAGTGGGGAGGAAGGTCTGAGTGATCAAAGAAGTGGTGTGATGCATACTGGAAGTAAAAGGGATCCCACCTCCTCATATTAATTGACTTGACAGGGGCATGTAAAACATACCCCATGAGTAAAACATAGAATACTCATAAACTAACAAGGGATCCTCAGCTTCACTCTATCCAATAATCCAGAAACAGGAACGACTAGATCTGAAGATGTTTTGGTTTTAAGTTGCTTTCTGTTTTTGGGTTGTATGGAAAATAAATAAATAAAATAATTAAATCAAGATAGACAAGCTATTAATTTCCCACTCCTCTGAGTTTATTGAGAAATCAAAGCACAAATGTTCCAACCTTACTTAAAAATGTAGCTTATGCATGGCTATTTCATGCAAGATATGAATAGAGATGCATATTTCAATGTGCACTGTCTGAATGCAATGCAGATAGAGAGCACCCCAGTAAGATGTGCATTCCCACACATGTTTGCAACATCCTATTTATATCATAGTTCCCAATTCAGCAGCTGATATAATGCACAGAAAACGTAAACCATTATTCTCTTACAAACAAGCAGTATATAAAAAGGTAAAGGTACCCCTGCCCGTATGGGCCAGTCTTGCCAGACTCTAGGGTTGTGCACTCATCTCACTCTATAGGCCGGGAGCCAGCGCTGTCCGCAGACACTTCCGGGTCACGTGGCCAGCGTGACAAGCTGCATCTGGTGAGCCAGCGCAGCACACGGAACGCCATTTATCTTCCCGCTGGTAAGCGGTCCCTATTTATCTACTTGCACCTGGGGGTGCTTTCGAACTGCTAGGTTGGCAGGCGCTGGGACCGAACGCCGGGAGCGCACCCCGCCGCGGGGAATCGATCCGCCGACCATGCGATCGGCAAGTCCTAGGCGCTGAAGCTTTACCCACAGCGCCACCCGCGTCCCAAGCAGTATATAAATTTTGTTAAATAAAATACAGTTATATGGATGCAACCTGAGTGCTGATTTGCTTCCCAGACAAAGAAGCTATTGATTGTAGATGTGTAGACACATTTGTCGCATTTACTGTTCCCTGCCCTTTCAAAAGGTTCTTTTCCTAGGCCAGAAGAAGCAGTCCAACCCACCTAAATCTCCTAGCCTTTGAAGAACAGGAGAAGCTTCCATGTTAAAGTGGCAGTGTTCCTTTTTCATCAGGGAAAAAGAATGTCAAAGTGCACTCAGAGTAATGGATGCAACAATGCTATGATATAGTTCAGACTGGAGGAGTTGCATGCACAGCCATGACAGTGTTGCAAAACTCTTTCCAGTGGTACACTAAGTCCTCAATCTTGGCTGCCTCACTTGACCTTTAAAAGACTGAAACAGATGTTGCAATACTATCATGTGGCCTTACCTGGCATAAGGCTCTGTACTTCAGAAAGTTTGGTGTCATCTGAAGTAAGAAGAACGATCTCTGATGAGCAAAAAACCCACCCTATTCTGGATTAATAAGTGTACATAGGTTTGGAGCCGTAGCCCAATAAAACTAAAAAATATACAGGAAGGTGACATGGAAGTAAAACTGTATTGGTATGCTTTAGTGTTGAGGCATGCACAGAGTGCCCATCCTAATGCCAGCGGAGTGTGCCAAAATAACAGAGAAACACCCGTTATAGGAAGAGTCAGTTGTTTTACTGACAGTATAATACAGTTTCAGTTACATACAGCTGTAGATACAGTCTTCCCAGCAGCATAGATTATGCTCTGGCCAAGGGTGGGAGCCAAGAGCAAACTTGCCTTAAATGCAACAGAATTTATACTGAGAGCCAGTGTACTATTGTGGTTAAGAATGCTGGACTAGGACTTGGGAGACCAGGGTTCAAATTCCCACTTGGCCATGAAGCTCACTGGGTGACCTTGGGCCAGTCATTGCCTCTCAGCCCTACCTAGCTCACAGGGTTGTTGTGGGATCAAATGGGGGACGGGGAGAGAAGCATGTATGCCACCTTAAGTTCCCTGGAGAAAAGGTGGGATATAAATGAAATAAATACATAATCTGAACCTTTAAAAAACCTGTAGCTTGTGCTAGGTCATTCTCACATATTTAACAAGCTGCAGGTGCAGGACCAAACACACCCAAATTAAACAGCACATTGAAATTAACCCTTTCTTGTCCTTTTTCTCTGCATGCATAAATCCTTATACATTAACATGTGCTGTAGCAGTTAAGATTGTTGGACTAAGACCTGGGAGAAAAAAGGGTTCAGATCCTCACTTGGGCGAACCGTGTACATCACCACAAGCTCCTTTGAGGAAATGTGGAATATAAATAAAATAAATATTCCATTGGTCCAGGGGTAACTTCAACCATTCCAGTACAACCTTTTTTTGGTGTGATGGTCCAGTACAGACATCCCCAAACTTGGCCTCCAGATGTTTTGGGACTACAACTCCCATCATCCATAGCTAACAGGACCAGTGGTCAGGGATAGTGGGAACTGTACTCCCAAAACATCTGGAGGGCCGAGTTTGGGGATGCCTGGTCCAGTACATGGGCATGGTTGAAGTTAGCCTAATTATGTCCATGGTCACTTCATAAATAACTTCCAACGTGAAATGTGTTTGGAGTGTATTTAGCTCCCGTCTGATCATGGGTGTCTATACCACCATTAGTTTTGTTATAATAAAGAATGATCTCTGGATTGGATTTCTGATTTGAGATGCAATTGCAGTATCATTACGAATTGGAGAAAGAAGAATGCAGTCAAGTTACGGAAATAAATAATTTGTCTTTTATGAAAACAGATGAAATATTGCTTTTTCACCCTCTATATTCCTTTCTCATGGGTGCATCAAAAGCACTTCTAGACATGATATTTTAACAGCATTAGGCAGGTTCAATTTAACGCCTATCACATTACATATATCAATTTTTTGTTCTTATCCCGACAGGTATAGATTTGACCCCCCCCCAAAAAAAAGAATAAAACCACAGATTTTTCACTAAATTACATGGTACTTTACACCTTATCATGGTTAAGGACTACCTGTAGTATGGAGTAGTAGAAGACTGACAGAAAGTATCATGAATTTTCTTCAGTGTTGAGGTACATATGACCCCCACCCCATGTCAACATGGTGGCTTCATGGCAAACAGGGTTTGACTTTATTTATTAAACAGTGTATTATAGATAACATACTAGTATCATTTGGATCACAAAAGAAAAATAGTTGTACTACAACTACCGAAGTCTTATAATTAGAAATCCATTCGGCTAATCAAACTACAGTTCTGATTCATACACCAATCTGTCACCAGGGAAATCATTATCTACTAACATTAAATATCAATATAAGTCACTTACAACAACTAACTCCATTTTTTGTGGCAACCAATATCTCCTGCAATGTTCAGTAAACAAAATCCTATCTACAACCCTTTTTGTTACTTTTTAATTGGATAGAGAAATTTGTTGCTTTTCTAGCACACACTGTCCTTACACTACATTATGCAGTGGAACAAGTGATATAACACTTTGTTTTAGTAATAGCCATATCCTCAACCTACACCTTGTTCTGGCAAATAACCCACCTTTCAGCACACAGATGAACAGCAGGCACCTATGGAGTCTAAATAGTAAAGGCAACACAAGGGGAATCTGATGTAGCATTTTCAAAAACCTTTTAGTATTCTGTGGCAGTTGTGACCTGGTAAAATCTAATTATTTCTCTAGGGCCCTTTGGAATTGTTCAAGAAGATTTGTTACAGTTTCTAGCTGATGCATTAAGCACTTGGCTAAGCTTCACAGGCTAAGATAGCTGAATGTGCATTCTACATATCTTTTATGAACTTTCCACTGCTACATGTAGAGGTATAACATGCACTACTACAATATGTTGATTTCAGTGGACTAAACTTCAGAGATTTATAAAAAAAAATGGGGGAGGAAGGTTTTTGCAGAACAAAGAAATGCCTCAAACAACTACTGAACAATATTCTGCACTGAACTTCCATTAATCCAAAACACAGACATGTAATCTGTCTGCTCCTTTAAGCAAATGTATAATGACACTCTAGAAAAGTACAGGGTTAAATGTTTCCACCTTTTTTATCCCCCCAGTTTCTTAGATTACTAATGATTTCCATAGCCATGGTGCTTTAAATGACTAGATCTCTTGTGAACTTAATTAAGCTTGGCCTTTCTGTCTTCAGATCTCAACAAAAAGTGCAATCAATTAACAAAGGAGATCAGCACACAGTTCTTATGTGCTTACTGTGTGGGACATCTTTGGAAGAAAAGGCTAAGGAGTAAACCCTACACAAATCACAAGGAGAGCCCTTAAGGTGGGAGGGTGGTGTTTTGTATGCCTCCTTCCAGCAACTCCAAGCTGGTGCCAAATGTATTGCTTTCCTTTGGACCACATGAGTGAGGCCAAGAGGCAGGTTGTGTTATCTGGGCAGCCCAGGACTTCCATACACAATGGCCTGGATTGCACCCCAGAAAGGTCAATCTGATAGCATCCAGTCTCGTTGTTGAGCACACTGTGCTTGCTCTACCACAGAGATAAAGAAAATGGATCTAATGAAGAAAATGCAACTAAATGCTTGACATAGTCTACAACTGAATGGATTCAGAGGCAACTCATATACTGGAAGGAAACATAGACATTGGGAAATGCCAATTGCAGGAACCAAACTCCAGTTAATAAACAACTAGTGAAAGACAGCTAAATTGCAATGTAAGATACCAAGTATATTCAAATATGCTTGTGAGATAGCACAAATAAATAAATGAGATAACAGACATGAATATCTGCAATGGTTTATCTCCCTGTCCCCCCCCGCCCCCCTGAGTTTCCTAACACCCAATTTGTAATCTGCAGTCTCCTCATTCCAAGGAACAGCACTGGCTTCCAGGGTGTAAGCATATAGTATTGATGCCTGTCACCACCAAAATAAGCTATGCGTAACACTGACACACATCTTATTACTGATTCACAATTCCTAAAACTAACTTTCTCTCAATAATCTCTGAGGCAGTTTTCTACTTTTTTTATATAACAAAAAAAACAAAACAGCCTTGCAAGAAACTCCACCCCTTTGCTACAGTTGAAGGTAAATACTGAATATTAGCACTTCTAAATTATCTAGCCTTACCATTATGAGCATTAAAATAACACATTTGTTTTTTCATTAAAAATGTCTCCAGAAAGGGATTATCACCAGAGGAGTTATTTAAAAGTTTTTGCTGAGGACCCTCTAGTAGTAGTTTAATTATGGTTGGTCCTCCAACTTGTAACTTAAAGCATTAGCTAGGTCCATGTAAGGATCAAATAATGAATGTATTGTCAATACATTTCACTGTGGCAATTCCCAACTATTTTAAGTGAAAACTGTAAAAGTTCACAAATGTATTAAAGCTGCATATCTGCATGCTGACGGAAAAAAATACTCGATTTGGAGATGACTGAAATGTTTTTGGCACGTATCTAAAGCTGGTGAACTGTAATATAGCACAGCTCTGGTTTTGGCATGCAATCCTGGATTTTCCTTCTCCGGCGCCCTCTGGTGTCTGTAATGTAATCTTTTGACAGCCTGCTTATCCAGTTGCCTGACTGAAGCAGAGCCAAAGACCTGCCCATTTATGACATCACCTCTTTATTCAACCACTGTTAGGTGAAAGCTTTAACTTCAGACTTCGGAGGTGGGCTGTGTGCACGTAACTGGAATGCTTCCCCCCTCACTCCTTCTCAGTGAGGGAGAAGTGATTTGACATAGCGAGAGCTCATACAATAGCTGCTGCTGCTGCTGTTGCTGCTGCTTCTTTTTGTCTGTGGAATCTGAAACTGAGGGTTTTATAACCGTTACTGGAATTATTGCTATTCTGCAGTTATAAATGGAATTTCTTTATAGATATATATTTTCTACTTCATCCTACTGGTAAGTAATTCCTTCTAATTTGCACTCAAGTTTGATTTTTCCCACCCAGGCATTATAAAATTCAGCATAGCAGAAGGAGTTAGAAGGGAGATTGAAGAAAACTGCTTTTAAACTACAATGCTAAGCAAAAGTAGGGTTTGCAACTGTATATAATTCAAGGTTTCTTTCAGGGTGGGGTGAGGGGGGCTATGTGTCTGATGGTTGGAAACAATTGTTCAGTCTAGCTCTTTACAAGCGTTCCAATCTAAATCATCAAATGGAAGACTTTACAAATGTGTTTTAACTAAGAGCTACAGAGCACACCAAAATTCAAGCTGCATGTTTTCCAATGTGGCCAATGCTGCATATGTGGCGTGTTCTCTTAATACTAGTTTCACAGCTATGGAAAGAGATAATCAAAAATTCATCACAGAAAATGAGTGCTCTGTCCAGGAGCAAATGTCTTCGTCTACTTGGAGGAACTTTTATAATCTTTGGTAAAGGGTAAACAGCTACACCTAGGTTTTAAAGCCTGCATTACTGTTTCCCAAATCCATAGTGCTAAAGCCATATATTGCTTGATACAATTTAGCACGTAAGCCCACCACTCACACTCACCGTATGATATTCTTTCCTCAATGTATTGCAAAAGCCATTGCATGATCAAATACAGTATGTGACGTGCATAATAAGCCAATAAATCTAGTCAGACAAATTAACAGACCTAAGCTTTTGAACAGAGGCTCATGCAAACAGTGGGACAGAAACTGCCATATTGAATTTTTAAAAGAATCTTTTTTGGCTATATCAAACATGAAGTTTTTAGAATATCATAGTCCTCTGAAAATCTATTGTCTCCACATGTTAAGCTCATGTTGCCTCCATATTTTAAGCTTGTCTGTGGCCATCTATTTTTTTTAACTACAGCATAAGTAAAACACTGCAATTGATATATATAAGGAAACTCAAGGGTATGCATGTGAAACGAAATGGTTTCAAATAGTTTAAGAATGCAACAGGCCTGTCTCAAAAAGGATCAAGGTAAGCAAAACCTATCATAGCAGCATAACCCTAATTCCTAACAGAAACTGTAAAATTATCCATGTTGGTTGGTTAAGTTAGCATCCATAACATATCAGCCTATATCCCTTTTGATATACAATTAACTATTAAAAAGTTGTTAAACAAGGCCTAATGAACAAAATTAATTGAGTATCATTTTACACTTTGACTGTTGCATGTGCATGTAAATTGCTATTTTAGTTTATTTTTCTTCTGCAGTACTTTGCTTGGATCTGCCCAAGAGCTGTGGTTTACAGAAGTAATATGGAAAATGTATTAAAAACCAATAGAAAGCACCGTCCACTTAACAAAGCTTCATGCTTTCCATGTAATTTATCTTTCTTTTTTCAGTTTCAAAACCTAAAATTCAGTAAGCAATTTAATAAGTGAATTACATGATTTATTTAAGCTGTAACTTTGAAACTGCAGGAATCACTACAGTCACAAAGTTGGTGGAAGTAATGCAAAGACGATTCACTGTTATGCACAGAACTAAATGAATACTACAATCAGTGGGCAATTGCTACAGAGAGGGAGGGAGGGAGGGGTAGAGGTAGAGGTTAATTCTCTACTTTTTAAAAAGAGTTTATAGAAAGGGACTGCCATGTACAAGTTGAAGTCTTACACCAACTTGTTCCTATAAAATGTGACATCACTGGACAATTAAAATTGCTTCCACAATGGGATCACGCTAGGTAGTGTTGAGGATGAAGCATTCACAAGCTATTATTTTATAGTCAATGACAGTTATTTCCTATCAAGTGAAACAAGTTGGGGAAAGTTTAATTGAAATTTAGGGTCTGTCAGGCTTTGGAAGATTATTAATTATCACTTGCTCTGTTTCCTATGGGAAGCTATACTCTCCAAGCAATAAGAAGTTCAAGCTATGTTTATAGTACTACTTCTTATATACAGGAAGCTTTTACAAATTTATTATCTGGATTAAAACTGAAGAGTTTGAGGGAAAGCTACAGTTTGTGCCACTGAAGTCAGGCTGCACTGTATTTTTATTGTTAATGTTTATTTACCTATGTCTAGCGAGGTAAACAAACATAAATTATGATATTTAATATACTAGATTAAAGTGCACAAGATTCCCAGGATTAGAATTTTAGTCTGACATCCAATTCTCTCCCAGTGACTGTTCAAATTTCCAGAATTATTTACCATTATAATTACCTTCCACTCAAAGTTTTCCCCCCAGCTCTATGTCTTTTCCTTTAAGTAGCTATGGCCACCTTCCTAGCATCAAACCTGATTTACATTATTGAAGAAAACTTCAAATGATATTAAGTTTTAGAGCTCATTCTCCTGGGCAAATGAATTTAACTGATTAATATTGCCATTAGAAGTATTGTAAATGCTTTTTGCACCCCACCCCCTTAGAATCCTTCAGTGTTCTCTCTCCAGAAGCCTTTGTGATTAAAACAGAGAAACTGGACAACAGCATTGGGGGGGAAAGGCAGACTTGCAGCCGCTGAAAAGAGATTTCTTGCAGTGTATGCTACCCCCCAGTGGGCAAAATTGCTGCACTAAAGTCACAGAAATCAGAGCCTTGAGTAAAAAAGAGCCCTGACTTAAAGGAAAAAAAGTAATCATTTTCTGTATCTATATTTATCTTTATTTGTATTTTGGTATTTTTTTCTGAATTTGAAAGAGGCAAGATAGAGTATGAGTGTGTACTTTCCGTGTTATTTTTTAAAAGCTATATATAGATATAATGTGTATTAGATGCCAACAATGCATATTTCTCCTCTGGGTTGAAGGTGCAAATCCTGACATTTATTTCAGTTGAATCAGGATGTGAGTTAATATTTATGACACCCCAATCACATGGAAATATGTTCAACTGATTTCAGTGGAATATGCTTACATCTAAGTGTGCTTAAGAATCATAAGTAAACAGACAATAAATACATTGCAATGTTAAAAACTGATGTTAGCAAAACAAGGCAGTAATTTATTTTCAAATATCAGCATTAGAATAGTTCAATATAAATCTAGTAGTATTAAAGTAAAATACATCACTTGGAAGTGTAAAAGCAGTTCCTACCCAACAACACATAAGCTATCAGAAAGTAAGGAAGACAAGAAATATTAAAGTATGAGGTGTGCTTGAGCTTGAGGTGTGCCAAGAATTTGTTGAGGCCTACTCCAAGTACCACTTTGGCAAAATATATGAAAGCAAAGATTGGTCCAAAAATTTTAAACAAGTCAAAGCAATTGTTCTCTAATTGTGACTAGGTGAGTTTAGCAGCTTTCTAAAGGTAAGCTACAAGCTACAGCTGACAAACACTGCAATCCTAAATACAGTTACTTGGCAGTAAGTCCCATTAAACTGAGAGGGACTTACTTACTGAGTAAAAATGCAGAGGTCAACATTGTAAGGCTGCATACCTAAACCTACTGATGTGCAAGCAAGCACCACTGAAATCAGTGGCTCTTCCTGCCAAATGAGGATGGCTAGGGCCAGGATTGCAAAGTGCTATTTATTGTTCCCTACTGCAATTTATGAACAAATAAGAGTTCATGCTTTTCGGGAGGGGGTGGGCAGTTCCTTACACTTCTCACGTTTAAAAGTTAGGGATAATCTATATCTTCTCAATGGGAGTTACTTTTTTAAAAGTTGTATTTTCATGGAATAAGCATAATCATATTTATGTTCACAGCAAATAATGGTGGCCTTCATATATACTACGAAAATGCAAATTTACTACCAGCTTTAGCATGGGAAGGGCTAAGATAGGTGATCATACCAACTCAACATTAGTTTCGTTTTACAGAACCTTAATTTAAAACTTATGGGGAAACTGTTTACTCCAATGATCATGCTTAATGTAACGAATAACACGTGGAAATGATGTGATATTTCAATGTGATACAATTGTTAAATATGGTTATTTCCATAAGCCAAAGAAAATGTTGCTAAAAGAAAGTAAAGACTCAGAAGCCCAACTTCTCAACAAAGCTTGACATTCTTTAGCCCTCACAAGGATATTTTAAGCTTCTTCTGCTTGCCTAACTTTAAACAAAAGATGAGGGTCCCCATGTTCATGAAACAGGGTGCTAAGAAAATATTTTGCTGTCACTACTAACCAACCCTGAGTAGTACACCTAAGAAAACATGTTGCACACTTCATTTTCAATACAACTGAGTAATGTTTAACCAAATTAACATTATAACAAGCAAAGCTTGTTGAAAATATCCCTGCTTTTGAATGGCTGATAGAAGTCCAAAGCAATAATCTCAATGCACTTGAGCACATTATATATAGGAGCAGACACTTTCTTTAATCCACAGAGGGCACTGTGAAATAAATCAAATGGCTATGCAAAACCAAAATCGCTGAACAATCACTTTTGTACAGCAAAGCTGAATTAATTCTGGTTGTCATGCTGTTGACATTTATAGCCTAAAGAGATATATCTGAATCTTCAGAACACTGCTGTGGATAGTTGCTAGAATGAAAGCATAGCCTTTCACATCAGTATATCATAAATGAAGACACAAATTCACATATTCTAACTACTTTTTTAAAGTTTTAGGATAGGTAGTTGACCCACATCATAGCATAAAGTACTAAAACCAGAGTTTTGGTTATAAATATATTTATGTTACCTTTAATATTTAGAGTAAAAAGGCTCTTTTGTGAGGGCTGCCTTTGACACACTATAGTTTCTCAGGTCTGAATAGCTAAATGTTTTAATTACCAACTGATTGAACAAATAAATTGGGCACCACAGGAATTTATCACCACAGTTTTTCAAGCATGGTACTAATATATTGAGAAGTGGTAGAGTTAAAAACTAGTACTGTACATCTTTCTGTTTTTTAAAAAAACGTTTGTGCACCAGGATTTCTTCCATTTTCTTTTTGTTTTGTTCAAAATTAATGTTCTCTTTCAAAACCATGGGCCCATGAAGCTCACAATTTGATGTTGTGAAAACCTGGCCACAGTGTCTCTGAACAGTGGGGGGCATTTCTCTTTTCATCCTGCAAACTCAGCTATAATGACTTGATGTCAGGGAATATGTAAGGACAGCTCTAGAAAAGAGAGGGCTGAGCAAGGCAGCAGGATTCCCTTCTGTAGAGACAGATCATTGCTGCCTTTATTATGCAAACACATTGTTTTCAGCACTAGCTTGGAATATAAAAGCGAAGTGCAAGATATCAAATTAAATAAAAACTAAAGAAAACTGTTCCCTTCTAGCTGAAAGAAGGGGTAGGGGGGCTGGAAGCT
The DNA here is from genome assembly GCF_964188305.1 of Podarcis bocagei. Taxonomy (NCBI): domain Eukaryota; kingdom Metazoa; phylum Chordata; class Lepidosauria; order Squamata; family Lacertidae; genus Podarcis; species Podarcis bocagei. Next base: position 680,010 of record NC_138127.1, on the reverse strand, counting down.
TAATCCACATTTTTGAAACAGTCTTTTTCCCCCTCCAATGAAACTTGCTTTATTTTATCCTTTTGTTTTGATGTAATTTTGAGAGTAGGGATTTTAAAAACCCAAGAACTTAATGAGCTTTAGTGCTTTCATTTTAATCCAACATTGCTGCTAATACGATAGGGGCAATAAGTGAGGGCTTGAATAGCAAACAGTCCAAAAGGGAATGCATTTGAAACATTTGGTAAGTGAAATAAAAGTTTTTGATTCCCAGGAACAAGTACATTCTTTGCTCTAGGTAAGGTATCCAAACAAACTCTTCAAGCAATTTAAGTTTGATATCCATTTCCCAAGAACAATACTACTTAAAATCCACTATCTTTAATTAATCACTTAGGTAGTTTAACATTTAATTCCTACACACAGTATATGTCTTCTGCTAAATAAATTATTCTCCGTTTCTTGAAACTACTTTCCTATTACTCAGTCTTACTATAAAAAACCTATAGTAATTTCTCCTTTGCTGGTTAACCAAAGTGGATTATGAAGTTCAAAAACAGATTATAAACTTTAGAACCTCATAGTATCCTCAGTATTTAGACAGCTGAACAAATAAGGCTACTTGCTAATTGAGCAATGTCCTCCAAGGTATTTATCAGGCTTCAGTTGTTGTTTTACATTTCATTTCAAGGTAATGGTGCTATGCAGAATCTAAGTCTGCTATGCAGAATCTAAGTCTTTTATCACTAATCACTTCAGAAAATTTCATTTTGTTTCAGTACCGTATTTTTAATATATCCACATCTCTTAAGAACTGATGGTGATGATGACTGTTACATTCTGAAATCCATAGGTAAACACCAAACATTTAACAATGTTGCATATCACAACAGAAACGCTTTACATTAATTTTGAACAAATGTCGCATTATACTTTGGCTGTACCAATAGTCTTGGTGGCACAGGAAGACAAGTGTTTACACGACTGAGTTGCACAAGGTAGAGAAAGGAAACTGAACGCTTGTACTATTTCACATACATTGGAAATGTGTACATTACCTAGCAATAGTCTAAAAGATGTTTTGGTGTGTACTAATGAGTACTTTAGAAACTCATTTCTAATTAGAACTGATACAGTGCAAAAGGTGAAGCAGATTTCAGTGTGCATGGCAAACGTAAGGATGCACATGCATTTTTAGTCCTGCTGTATTCTGTGTACTTTATTAGCATAGGAAGCCTTGCTACCCCCTCCTCCCCTCTTAAAGAGAGTTAGCTCAATGGCCGATCTATCTCAGTATCATCTATACTGGGGGTGAGGAACGTGTGAGGAACTACCACTCCAATAATCCCTGACCACTGGCCTTGCTGGTTAGGGCTGATTGGCGACAAGTTCGTCACCCCATGGTCTAGTCACTGGCAGTGGGACTGAACTTAGGGTTTTTCACATAGAAAATATATCCTCAGCTACTGAGCTATGCTACTTGCCCTTCTTAGAATTGCAGCCATATTTGGTGGGTTTAAATTTCCAGATGAGAAGGAAAGGTTACCCACAAGCAGATATTAAAACCATTTAAATGACGTTTTACATTACAACATAGCATTCTTCTTGCCTGTGTAGAACAATCTAGCCTGGCAATGCATCAGTCTGCAGGACTGGTCCGAAAGGATCCTTGTGTTGTCAAAATATAGTTAATACAATATTATAGTTTCAATTTTCAATCTTACTGTACACTTTAGAAATCTTCAGCACTGTAATTAACTACCTCCTCCTGGAGAATAAACTCGGAACTACAGTCACTAAGACAGACACCTGAGCATTAGAAATTGTTATTATACCTTTGCTGATTTACATTTTAAACTATCGGCAACTGTCTTGCCTCCTGAATGCAGAAGACCATGAACAGTAGTATGCATGCCATCCACTGCACCTAGGCCTCTATTTGTAATCTAAAGAGTCATGTGTCACATTTGCAAAGCAGTTTCTCTTTGGTCCGTTGATCAAAGCTGACTTCCATTGCTGTTTTGTTTAGACCAATTTCTTCCAATGCTGAACTTAGCTGTGTATCTGATTCAAGAAATTCAAATTTTTGCTCTATTAGTATTCCCATAATGAGGCTTTATTATTATAAAAATGCTAAGTCAAGAAAAGTTTGCACAAGGCAATTCATCATCACTTTTGGATAACAAGTTGCTTTTTCCTTACTTTTACAGGCACCAACTGAATGAAATTTTAGAAAGGAAACCCTGTCACTGGTATTAGCATGTTTTGGTTTCCCCAAGAAAATTAAAACAAAAACCATCTGAAGTGAGCACCTGGCATTTTCAGACAGAATGAGGAAATATGCTGAGCTGGAAATTCTGATCAAGCACTAAGTGAATGGTGCAGCCCAGCAGGCATGGATTTATCAGGACACATCAACATTCAAAGTTTATAGTTGGATGGTTGTGGACAGAAAAAAAGAAGCTATCATGATTCAAGCCTTAACATCACGAATTGTTTTGATCACATAGAGCTGAAGTTACCATCTCTAGCCACAACATTATGAAAAGAACTTCTAAGCATTCGAGAATTTTTTTGTTAAAGAAGTTGTTCACACACACTTGGGGGTAAAAGGAGAGAGAAACCTCTTCCCTCTTCTTCAAAGTCTCATTCCTGCAGAGTAACAGAAACTGAAGCTTTTATCTTCAACAGCCTGATGTGCTTATTTACCATGATGAAACTTTATTGGAATGTTCATTGAACATAGTGGAGCTCACCAGGAAAGATATTATACTCACAAGCATCATTTAAGTAAGTACTGTGAAGGAAATACAGCTGCGTGAACTAAACTATAAATTTCTCCAAGCCAACTTGGTTTCTAGAAAATCGTATGCCAACTGGATTCTAGCAAGCACAAAAGGTTCCCTCGCATCTTTAAATAAGGTAGGTTCCATAACAAAATATTATTTTAGAAAGTGGAACAATTAAGTTCCACAGGTCACGAAAGTAAACCATTGCAATGATCACATTCTACAGGTAAAAGAGAACTAACAGTTAACAACACAGAAGCAAGCACTGCCAAAGAAATATTTTTAAAAATGGGTTAGTAAGTATGACAAATTAATTAAATAGACAGTGGCAAAGCTAAGGAAACTATGCATCTTTAAAGTATTGTCAAATATCAGGTATTAAAACGTATGTTTAATGAGTTACTCCTCTAATTACCTCAACCGGTATTGCTTCAACAGCAAGATAAGTTTTTCATTGGACACCAGTTCATTTTGTTGGCAAACAAAATAGTTTCAAAAACTTGTTTTGTTTCTTTTTAATTTTACAGAGCAATAGAAAAAATAATCCTTGATATAAAATATAGATATTCCATACCTTATTTTATTTTATATGACTAAGGAAAATCATTAGTATCCTAAGGCTGCAATCCTATTCCCACCTACCTGGAATTTACCTGAGTATGCATGGTTAGGATTTCAGCCTAATCCATGAAGTAAAATACAAGCAATATTGAAATAACTGATTATATCACATGTTTCAAGAGGTTTATGCAAGCTTTCATGTCTCTAGTATTACTAAGTTGACAATTCTGTTTAAAATGAAAATTTTGTCACTATGCCATCTACTTGAGGCAGAAATAAAGAGAAATCTGTTCTATATTTAAGCTTCCACTTAGGTTTAACACCTTTATTGTACTTCCAATGGAATAGTTGGAGACAGGGAACACATTTCATCACTGTTCATTATTAGTTACCATGCAGTGTGCCCTAATTATTCACTCAGTATTCATACTTCAGCAAAAAACAGTGGTCTAAGGAGAGTTTGAATACCTAAAGATGAATTTCAGTATCATAATGTGGTAAAGTAGTGAATTTAGGTTCCATTGTGCCCGCATCTTATGAGTACAAGGCAGCTGCACAAAACGATTGTGGGGTGAACTGTGTACATGCAGAAGGTTACTGAAGTTTCTTTTTTAAAAAAAAAGTTTCTATGCCAGCACAGCAAGCTACTACCATCTATGGTGTAGCGCAACAAAAAGAGGAGGGGACCTGGGGAAACAAACTCCTTAGGGAGCTCTTTGGGTGGGGATGCCAAATAATGCCTTCTTATGCAGGAAATAGATTTGGATAAATATTATTGACAAATACTTCTCTCACTCAAACCTCATTTAAGACTCATGCCTACGTGTAATTGTAAATTCTTGGCAGGAATTTTAGGTGGCGATCCCATACACATGTATAAGCAAGCAATCCCCATTTAACACACTATGACTTATCTTCAATTAAACATACATAGGACTATGCTGTTAGATGTGTTGTTTTCATTTCAAAGTGATACTTCACTGTACTCTACTATTAATCTGATTTTTTTTTCTAGATTGCTGAAAACCAAACACTAGTCTCTGGGCAAACCTCATTGCAACTTGACCATGATCAGTGCAACCTGGAATTTCATCCTAATTTGGACAAAGATAGGGCTTTTGCTCAAAATGGCACCTCACTCTGTCAGTGCCAAGTCCTGCCCTTCAGCATGCCGCTGTGATGCAGGATTCATTTACTGCAATGATCGTGACTTAACATCAATTCCTACTGGGATTCCAGAGGACGCTACAACCCTTTACCTTCAGAACAATCAAATCAATAATGCTGGAATTCCTTCTGAGCTAAAAACCTTGATCAAAGTGGAGAGAATTTATTTATACCACAACAGCTTGGATGAATTCCCTACCAACCTCCCAAAGTACATCAAAGAATTGCATTTGCAGGAAAATAACATAAGGACAATTACTTATGATTCACTTTCACAAATTCCTTATCTGGAAGAATTACATTTGGATGATAACTCTGTTTCTGCAGTTAGTATTGAAGATGGAGCATTCCGGGATAATATCTATCTTAGACTTCTTTTTCTTTCTCGAAATCACCTTAGCACCATTCCCTGGGGCTTGCCTAAAACAATAGAAGAACTGCGCTTGGATGATAATCGCATTTCCACAATTTCGGAGCTGTCCCTTCAAGACCTTACAAATCTAAAACGTCTAGTTTTAGATGGAAATCTCTTAAGCAATCATGGATTAGGCGAGAAAGTCTTTACAAATCTAGTCAATTTAACAGAACTCTCATTGGTCCGTAATTCCCTTACAGCAGCTCCAATAAATTTGCCAGGAACAAATCTGAGAAAGCTTTATCTACAAGAAAACCATATAAATCATGTATCAGCTAATGCTTTTGCGTACCTACGACAGTTGTATCGGCTAGATATGTCCAATAATAATCTCAGTAATTTACCTCAGGGTGTCTTTGATGATCTGGACAATATAACCCAATTGTTTCTTCGCAACAACCCTTGGCACTGCGGGTGCAAAATGAAATGGGTTCGTGACTGGTTGCAAATGCTGCCTCTCAGAGTTAATGTACGTGGACTGATGTGTCAAGCCCCAGAGAAAGTTCGTGGGATGGCTATCAAAGACCTCAATTCAGAGCTATTTGATTGCAAAGATGAGGATATTGTAAGCACTATCCAAATTACTGCTTCAGTACCAAACACTTTATACCCTGTGCAAGGACACTGGCCAGTTTCTGTGACCAAATCACCTGAAATGAAGACTCCTAATCCACATAAAAACTACAGAACAACCGCTACCCCAGTGCAGGAAATCATTACCATTGTTGTAAAGGCTGTAAGCACCGAGACTATTCATATTTCTTGGAAAGTTGCACTACCCATGACTGCTTTAAGACTTAGTTGGCTCAAGATGGGTCACAGTCCTGCCTTTGGATCTATAACTGAAACCATTGTTACAGGAGACCGGAATGACTATCTGCTTACAGCACTTGAGCCAGACTCACCATACCGTGTATGCATGGTTCCCATGGAAACCAGTAACATCTATCTGTCTGATGAAACCCCTGTTTGTATAGAGACTGAAACTGCACCCCTTAAAATGTACAATCCTACAACCACCCTAAACCATGAACAAGAAAAAGAACCGTACAAAAATTCTAGCTTGCCCTTGGCTGCCATCATAGGGGGTGCAGTGGCACTAGTAGCTATAGCTCTGCTGGCTTTAGTCTGCTGGTATGTCCATAGGAATGGGTCCTTGTTCTCGAGAAACTGTACGTACAGCAAAGGACGTAGGAGGAAAGATGATTATGCTGAAGCTGGAACGAAGAAGGACAATTCTATCTTAGAAATCAGGGAGACTTCTTTTCAGATGATATCTCTGAACAATGAACAAGTGTCCAAGGAGGAATTTGTAATACATACCATATTCCCACCTAATGGGATGAATCTATACAAAAACAACCACAGTGAAAGCAGCAGTAACAGAAGCTACAGAGACAGTGGTATACCTGATTCAGATCACTCACACTCATGATACTAAAGGAAATTAAAGACTTGTGGTGGTTTCTTTTTTCCCTTCTCACAAAGAATGGCAACTTGAAAAGGTTGCTGGCCTACTGCAGAACACTGGATTAAAAGACTGAATAAGCAATGTATTGTACATTTGCCATATAATTTATATTTAAGAACTTTTTATTAAAAGTTTCAAATTTCAGGTGACTGCTGCGATTAATGTAGCAAGGATGCCTGAAAACAATTCTATATTTTAGTATTTTTTAGTAATTTGTACTGTATTTTCCTTGCTAATATTGAAATTACAGACCATTTAACTTTTGTGTTCTACTGAGTAAGATGACTTGTTGACTGTGAAAGTGAATTTTCTTGCTGTGTTGAACAATCAGGACTTTGCATACATTTGAGATCCTTGTAAGTATAAGCACAGGCCATTTTCACTTTGGTATTCGTAACTGGCAAACTGAAAATGTTCAGAAGTGACTGCGAAATTGATCAAAATACAATCTTGGGTATCTGAAATACATAAAACAACTAAAAACCTAATGTGAAAAGTAGTGGGCAATACCAGCTACTTAGCTATAACCAGATTTGTAAGTAATAGGATACTGCAACAGATAGCTGTTGTCTAGGTAGGGCAGATGAAACAAGAATAAAGCACATATTACTGATCTAAATGCATAAAAGCAGGGTCAGCTCTTATTTTTATGAAAAATAAAATCTAAGACTACCCTAAACATATAAATGTCCAAACCTAAATTTATTCATCATTCTATAAGAGAACTTGTATAATTGCTAACTGCAGTTCTTCTGATGTCATGAAAGCATATACTATATATGCAATTAAATGTATACTATACATATTTCAACTGCCATTGAGAATATTGCCCATTGCTATCACAGTTATCTGAATATTAACAAACACACAAGTGAAGATACTTTGATCTGGCTTTCTACTTAGTTGTGATCTATTTAATGTTTAATACCCAAGACATTTTGTTGCCATAACTATTATTCCCCAAATGAAAACCAAAGTGCATTGAACGCCCTTTGGCCAGTCTTGTATGTGCCTTGATCGAAAGTTATATGTGTTCCGCTTTTAACTGGGAACAAACGTTTCACACACATACACTTAATTATGGAAAGATATTGGTCTCAATGCTGAATAAAATATAAAATGAAGTATCATAAACTAAGTGCTCTTCTTAACCTCATTAGACAAACACACACACAGCGTTACACCAATTGAATATTTAGAATGTTTCTGCACTAACTCCATCTGGGAGGTAAAACCTGAATTTCTTCCTAGTTCAACCAAACATGATAGGATATAACAAGTTCTTTTCTCCTGCCACAGCTAGAATATTACAGAATAGAAGGAGGGAAGTTAAAATTGATACAACTAGGTCATTTAAGTACAAGGAGACAGTTTTCTCAGGAATTCTTTTCCTAGGGTGATGAATGGCTATAGATATGGGACAGCATTGATCTTGAAATTATTGAAATTGTTAACTGGATTATCTTCTACATTTACATGATGTTTCTGCAATGATTTTGAAGTGTGTGATTTGGGGGAGGTAAGACAACATGTCTGTATTTTTGGCAGAGCCAGGCGAGCCATAGAGGCAGACTTGGTAGTCTCCCAGGACAGCACATTTAAAAGAGGGCAAACCATGTCACAACAGCAGATTGACCCTGAGACCACATTATGTTTCTAGTGTATCTGCATCCCAGCATGAACCGAAAGTCCACAATGAAGTCCTCCATAACATGGGAATCTAGGGAACATACTTGCTTCACGTGGAGAAGTCCTTGTCCTGCCTCCCCAAGGACAGAAAAAAATTAAGATCTGGGCTGCCCCATTCCTGCAATTGTTCTACAAATATGTTGTGCCAATAATCTGACTTCATATATTTTTGAGCTCCAGTGCTTTAAAACCATTGCCTTAAAACACCAAATTGTTGTATTTCTAGTTGTTGTTAATCGATTGGACATGATAATTCTTACATCATCCACCTCACTTCATATATTACACAGACAAGTGGACACGGACACGGACACACACACACACACACACACAAGTTAAGGGTACTTTAAGCTATTGTTCATGGTAATTGATCTTTAATAGAAAAGTGCAGAGTATATATCACGCTGTGTACTCTTACCTTAAGTAAAGCTATGTTTCATCCCATTAGGATGAATTGTTGAAAGAAAACCATTATGACAAAATTTTAGTAGATAGGTTTACGTTTTTCTAAAATTTCCTAGAGTCAAATAATTGGCAAAACAAAAATTTATTGCCAAATGCATGGCACAGCGCTTGCATGTCCCATCAATCAGTCCCTAAAACCTTCCAAGTAGAGCCTGTATTTATGACACTAACCTTATTCAGCTGCAAAAAAGGAACTAGTAGCTGAAGAGACCATCTGTAAGTGAGAGAAATGTCTCTCAAACATTTCTCTTTTCCACACATTAACAGACAATAATCTTATTCCCATAAATCAATAGCCAAATATGGCAGTAGTTAATGATGAAGTCCATTTGTCAATTTCTATATAATTAATTATAAAAAGAAGATAATATTTGATCATTTCTCAAAAGCTAAAACTTTGAAGCAGGAGGAGTGATTTTGATGTTATGCAGAAAAATCCAGAAAGGAGGGGTTTTGGCTCCTGCAGGGAACTAATAAATTGTTTAGGGCATGCACAAAACATGTGACTGCAGAAACAAGTAGCTAGTGTGCGTTCACATGGACCTAATCCAAAAGTCACACAGAAAGCAGGCAAAAATATATTTCTGAAGATAGCGTAGATCTTTTCCCCATCAACCAATCCACGCCAGTTGATTAGCCTATTCCATTAACTCTCACTTTAACTTCTCAGCATAATAAGGTCACCTTATTAAAATTTACATTGTTGATATGCTGTGCAAACGCATCTTAATGCAGGAATGGGAAACCTGTGACCCTTCAGAGATGGGTTGCTGGCCTACAGTTCCCAATTACCCCATACTGTCTGGGGCTGATGGGAGCTAAAGTCCAACAGCATTTGCAGAGCCATGAGTCATCATTCCCTACCCATTTTAAATACATTAGTAACAGGAGATTGGCTAGGAAGGCAGTTGGACCCTTTGACAAGGGAGTCAAATGTGTGCTAAAGGAGGATAGGGAGATTGCAGAGAACCCAAAACTGTCTGAATCTGGAGCAATCAGGGGGAAAGAAAATGGCAGCTGTACTGCCCCCAGAATAAAATATTTTTTAAAATGAAAAATGGAAGATTCCCAATGGTACTCCTAAAGATTAGCAGTTGCCCTGAATTTCACCATCCTCCCAAAAATGCACAAGAAATCATACTTCAAATGAGATGCCTGTAAATGGAGCCACAAATTTGGAGCAACATTTGGTTAATCCCTGCTTAGGATACATTTTTAGATAAATTTGTATGGAGACCATATACATTTTCACTGTCAGCTAAAACATGTGCTGACATTATTGCAGAAACCAGCCATGGACAGTCAGGTCACAGGCTACATTCCACATGTTCAGCATACACACAATCCCTCCACCCACACCCACCATCAATAATGGTACCTTTGTATAGTCTTTAAAACTGAGCAGGGGAGAAAGTAATCTATTATGTTAGCCTTTGGCAATGAAAAGCCAGGTTTATTTCAGTAACAACAATTAAATATATATATATATATTTAAATAGGTGGGCAATACTCAACTGTTTTTCCTCTTTTAAAAGCCAAGGCAGAAAACACTGCGATATCTTTCATAGTGCCCACCCCACAAATGTCAGAATATATCAGAGTATTACATTAAAATGTAAGACATTCATATCCACAAAGACGTGAACCCAAATGATCCTACTTGTTGCCAGTTACATAATGGATCTAGTCCTGCAAAAGCAGTCACAGAGTTGGGTGCTCTCCTTCCATTTCTCTGGGCCTCTAGAGTCAGTTGCTGCATGTACCATCAATATCTGACAACTGTCACTGCTGGAAGCAATCCCACGGAGAGCGGCTTGTCTTGTGTACTCCCTTCACATTTGTCTATCACCCAGTAAGACAAATCTGAGCTTTTTAGAGACAGTCATATCAAATTGAAAATCTGCACACTAAAAGGCTTTTTAGACTACTACTACTACTACTACTACTACTACTACTACTACTACTACTAGAGAGCTACACGATGAAAGGGAAAATTTAGAAGCCTTTACAGCAGCTTCAGTTTCTTCTGTTTGAAGATGGTGAGTACTACTAAACTAGATCCCTGCCTTAACCTCCCATCGCACAAGTGCCCAACAGAAGACTGCATCTGAAAAAGGTTGGGGAGAGCACCATCTCTCTTACTTCATGCCATCTTTTTGCATCCTGTTATCATGGGGCTCTGAGATGGTGCTCATTAGAGTATGACACACAGGTGCAATAGCATGGTTAGGTAATTTTATGCTCTGGATTTAATTGTTTTACAAGAGGGCTACATTTGAGGGCCTTCCTGTTCATTATGCCCCAAAGTACTGCCCTGCTAGTACTATTTCACAGATGTAGTTTGCAGAACCTTCCTGTATCTTTAAATAAATATGTTTATTTTCATAAATAAAGCTTATAGTAAAATTAAGTATCCTCCAATACTGCCATTCGTATGTGTCTACTATCCACTATATGCAGCACCTTGAAACAAGATTTTGATAGTGAAAACATACTGATGAGGTCTCTAGCTGGTTAACAGTATTTAAATTGGTATGAGTTAAATTGTTGTTTCAGAGAAGCAAAATCACTGGGGTAAAACCTATAAAATAGAATAATATTTTACATTATCATAAAATTTTATTGGGTACTGCTATATGTAGTCCATGAATCTTGCAGCATAAATGATGCATGCTATTTCTGGGGGTGGGGGAATTATATATCTATAGTGAATTTCTTGTCAAATTGTGCTGATTATGGCAGCTTGCCCAAAGCTAAATTCATTGTAATAAAACTCCTGGACTGGAACATGGTGCCATTTACGTTATTCACCACCTGAATTGTTTTTGTAGTATATAAACCCAAAGCAAACAGCTGTCAGTTTGAAAACCTCTGAAGAGCTCTGTCGCTAGGCACTGCTGGGCTTTCTTGCTTCGATGCTTTGAAGAACTTGTCAGCTGGTCCCTCGCAACTAGCTGTGGAGGCTGGATCTTAAGCAGCTGAAAGCACTGGATTAGAACAGCTTACATCTTTTGACTTTGTACCGGATCATTGGATTGAAATCACTTTGATAGATGCTTTTGGAGGATTTTGTGTTTTTCTGAAGTCCACAGAATTATATGCTACGTTTCTTCCCTTTTCGTTTTCAGCTTACTCTAGCAACCAGTGTAGGAGTTGCATTGAAGAAAGAAAACCTAGATCTACTGTATCAGCAGAGTGTTTTCTCCTGTCCCTCCAAATCAACAAGGCTCGGGATGCAGCTATTCAGTATGTCTCACAAAAACAGAATGCTCCTACAAATCAAACTGTTTAAAGTTGGTGTCATAGGCATTTTTTCTATAGGTGAGAAAAAGTGATGACTATGCTTTGCTTGTATTAAAAAAGCACAACATGTGGAGGACAGATGTGGGCTCATATTGTATGAATGGCCTGTGCAACTTCCTGACTTGAATGGTCTGGATCAAACCTAAACCTAGCATAAGCCTGTCACAAAAGGCTTAGCCTGAAGCTACAGTTTTTATCCAGCTTGTAAGATTTATTCATTTCATTTATATCCTGTCTTTCAAGGCACTGAAGGTGGCATACATGATTCTCCCTCTTCCTCCCCATCCCAACTTTGAAGTTTGTTTGGCCACCCTGTGATGTACAGAAGGCTAAAAGATAGTGGGTAGCCCAAGGACACCCAATTAACTTCATGCCAGGGAGTTCAAACCCTGGGTCTCCTCAGTCCAACAACTACAGCAACACTGGCTTTCAAATACAAAGTTCCCATGCATAAAGTTCACATTTACTGAAGATAAAAAAGGTAAAGGACCCCTGACAGTTAAGTCCAGTCACGAATGACTCTGGGGTTGTGGCGCTCATCTCGCTTTACTGGCCAAGGGAGCTGATGTTTGTCTGCAGACAATTTTTCTGGGTCATGTGGCCAGCATGACTAAGCCGCTTCTGGAGAAACCAGAGCAGCGCACGGAAACGCCGTTTACCTTTCCGCCGGAGCGGTACCTATTTATCTACTTGCACTTTGACATGCTTTTGAACTGCTAGGTTTGAAGAAGCTGGGACTGAACAACAGGAGCTCACCCCGTCGCGGGGATTCGAACCGCCAACCTTCTGATCAGCAAGCCCTAGGCTCTGTGGTTCTAAAAAGATTTTATTTTTGCTATTCATTCTAATGCTCCTCTTGTAAAAGAACTAAAAATATATATTCCTCAGATCATGCTCTAATATACATAGGTGTAAACAACAAGAAGCTTGACTATTTCTGTAAATATAATATTATACTTAATGAAAGAGGTGAGGATTCTCCAACTACATCCTAAAGTGTATCCACATTAAGGTACAGAACATCATAAAACATTGTTTAGACCAGGCATAGGCAAACTTGGCCCTTCAGATGTTTTAGGACTACAACTCCCATCATCCCTGACCACTGGTCCTGCTAGCTAGGGATGATGGGAGTTGTAGTCCCAAAACATCTGGAGGACTGAGTTTGCCTATGCCAGGTTTAGGCTTCTCAAGAATATGTGTCCTTGCCTATTACTGTTCCCCAAGTTGTTTGTTTCCTGCAGGGACAGAGATGAAATCTTGATATATAGCCTGAAACCAGCTCTGTGTTACAAACATGTCTGCAAACAGGAAGGCTGGCAACATCAACCCTGCTTTTTGGGAATTCTTTGCAGATGACCGCAGTGCCTGAAGACAGACAGACAGGTCGTGGATCCACAGCAGTGACCAGTGGGGGAATGACTGCTGGGAAAAGTGCAGAGAGAAGAAATGCCATGGTGCATCTGTAACAGCTGCAATGAAACATGTCTCTCCCATACTGCAGCAGTCACTGCAACCTTCCAACAGTTTGACTTCACCCCCTTCATTGTCTCTCAAGACACACAGATGCCCACAATGTAGTTCTTTAATGATAAACTTAAGCTATCCTGAACATACTCCAAGGCAGGGCTTTTTTTCAGTTGGAACTCAGTTCCAGCACCTCTCAGGTGGGCGGCATTACCATTATAAGAGAAGTGTTTGTGCTGAGTTCCGGCACCACTTTTTCTAGAAAATAGCACTGCTTCAAGGCACTTTAATTTCTCAAGTATTTCTTTCTGAAATTCCTAGGAAGCCAAGATATCAATCCAGCTTAAAACTATGGTTTAATACGCTGGCCTGTTCCAAAGCTGGTAAATAGACTTTCCTAGTTTGGACAAAATGGCAAAATATTATTAGTGATAAACTTCCTGGTTTAATTGTGACAACTGATAAAAGGATGAGCAAAGGGGGTACCTGTGCGAGCAAAAGGCTTGTGTATATCCCAATATATGATAATCTAAATACAGCCTTGGAAGAACCTCATTTACAATATGGATATATTTTATCATGTGGGATAGATTTGATGAATACACCTTGTTTTTTCTTCATGGGAATACTTCCATCCTCATTGTGCCTCTGCATGCGCTCATGAGAACACATCAATCATCTGTTATTTTTCTTTCTTTAATTATATGCCTGCCTAGAGACAATATTTATTGGCATAGATAAAGCATCAAGGAGCAAATGGATTTTTTGTTTCCCTTATTTCTTCTTCTAGCTGGTAACATACATTGCTACTAGGTCTCCTTCACTCAGGTGAGTAAAGCTCACTTCACCTAGTCATCAAGTTGCTGAGCCTGTGAGAATCAGTATTAGCGAAATGCAACTGATCTGACATCAATTCCACACAAATAATAGTTTTGTTGTAAACCAGTTATCACAGCCTTTTTGCACATCCTTCAAAAACTGTTTATGGATATATGCTGGCAATTGGTAACATAATTCCCCACTCCCTAAAAAAATATAAAAAGAATAAAGAAACCTCCAGTATCAGAACAAAGCTCAGTACGTAGTTCTGCAGTATTTTCAAAACGAAGCATTTACTGTATGGATATCCATGCATTTTGGTCATTAAATGAGATGAATTTAAGGCAAGAGAGAACCTTGGCAATAGTAAGGAAAGTTGTGCATGGGGCTACAGATAGAGGGGAAAACCTTCAGAAATGCCGCTCCCCATGTGAACAGAAGAGCAACTTAGTTTTCAAGCCAATACATATCAATTTTATATCTACTTTTAAAAGCTATTTTCATTTGTAGTTGTCTTTTTAAAGCAGAGATATAAAGATAAGGTTGATAATTAAAGAATAAGAGTGAAACATTTTACTTCCTCAGACCGTGTATTTATTATGATTTCCTTATATGTAAAAATCTAACACAATGCGTGAAAATGATGTGTTTCTTTTCATTAAACACTTATATTTAGCAGAACAAAGCTTGGGCTTCTAGAGACACTCAAATTCTTTACAATTAAACTTATTCTTTCCTGGTTTCACAGGGCTTGTAGAAGAGTGAAAAATAAAGACCTACTTGTAAAAGTTAATCAGGCAAGAAAGATTTGAGTTTTAAAAGCCTAATAAAAGTTCAAAGATTCCAAGAAACTGCAGAAAGAAAATGGCACTTTAAACCCATACCCTTTACAAATACAGTGGTACCTCTGGTTACGACCTTAATTCGTTCTGGAGGTCCGTTCTTAACCTGAAACTGTTCTTAACCTGAAGCACCACTTTAGCTAATGGGGCCTCCTGCTGCCGCCGCACGATTTCTGTTCTCATCCTGAAGCAAAGTCCTTAACCCGAGGTACTATTTCTGGGTTAGCGGAGTCTGTAACCTGAATTGTATGTAACCTGAAGCATATGTAACCCGAGGTACCACTGTAGTTGAATAGACACTAAGAGCAAACTACCCCGTGTTCCCCTTATGATGCAGGGGACAGAGGGTATTTGCAGAAAAGCACTGGTAGGCAAGAAGAGGGTACCTAATCTTTTCCCTAACCACTAATTCTCCCAACCAAATACCTCCTCCAGACACCAAAATTTAAAGCAATGCCAGCTGGGAGGAAACAGCCAGAGGGAGGACAGATGCACTGCAGGATGTAGGAGGATTAAGCAACCCTCTCACTCATCAATTCTCCTCAGTAACTGGGCCTCCTACCCACACATTACCTATTATCTTGGCAAACTTGAAACAGGAACCCCACATTTGTTGAAAGTAATAACTCATTTTAAAACGTTGTATCTCTCACACACCCCACTCAGCAAAACCAAAAACTTGAAATGTAATCAGAGCTTTTGTTTTGCAGAAATTCTAGCAAAACAAAACACACACCTTCTTAGAAAACCACAAAAAGTAGTAGGTTGCGGGTTATTATTTTTTTAAAAAGAGATTCAGTAAGCACCATGCGTATGTCCAATATTTAAATAATTATTCAGGTTCTTTTAAATATAAACTGAACAAATACATTTCTGTTTACACAAAAAGAATTATAGTTCATGGATCAACACTATTTCTTCTGTTCCACTATATGGGCAAAGCTTTTTAAAAATTCATTTCATTGAGGGAAATAAAACAACTCTGAGACTATGCCAGGAGTGAGGAACCTGTGGTCCTCCAGATGTCATTGGATTCTGTATGTAGACAAAGTAGCACCAAACTCCAACTATGACAAGGGAGTGCATTGTATCCCGCTACCTTTTGTCCATGCTTCCTATCAAGACTACATCAAGAATATATGTCCTGCAAAATGTGTTGGCCTGATGACCATTTGAAACAGCACCATGGTTGTCATGAAGCCCATGAAGCCCTGTGCTGGCCCAATGGCAGCCTCCACATGAATGTTGAAGTCACACTGAACTATCATCCAGCGGTTCTCCAATCCCAAGCCAGAGACCACTCCGGACAGTTTGGTCAGGGATGCTGCTGGGCAGCAGGGCAGTTGACAGACCAGCATCAGCAGTCTACCAAGTTTTGGCTCTGTTTTGATGTCATTACACTTGTGCAGACTCAAGCATAGTTTTCTTTCTTATTACAAATGCAAAAATCATGCTCTAACGTACTGATAAAATCCTGCTCTCACATCACAAATACCACAGACACTTCCACAACTTGATTCTCTTCCAAGAGGAAGAGATTAATGGGAGATATAGTAATTACAACACAAATGCCACAATGAAGCTGCTTCCTCCATCTAAAAAAAAAATACGCGGTGTCAAGCAAAATTCTTCCGTTTATTCTATCAGTGCCAAAGGCAAGTTGTGTCAAGTTTTTAAAAGAGCCAGTATAATTATGAAATTGCATAAACTGCAATGTTGTAACTGATTGTATCTGATCACTGAATGATGGCATTTATTTTTTAACATGAACATAACATAAACATAAACTCTCTTATTAGTGAAAGCAACAGAACTTGCTCCAAATGTAGAAACAATCATATCATGCATAAAGCTAACAAAATATACAAGAGCAAGAAATGTAGTGCTTTTCTATCTTTTTCTTTCTTTTTTTATTTACATATATTTATTTATACCTTTACGAAGTATAACAACAGATGACACATGAAATAAAAGTAGAAAGATATCTCTAGAGCTAAAGATAAAGGAACAAATTGTAATACCACAGTTGAATATAACAAATTAATATCACAGGTTCCAAGTAACATAAACGAGTTTACATTATCCTGTACCTTATTACACAAGTACATTATTAAAAGACTCAATTTGTCAATCCTATCTGATTCTTACCATATATGTATGCCTAACCATACATACTATGTCCCAGATTTTAGTTATCCATTCTCTCAAGGATGGTGTTCTCATTTTCTTTTCCAATTCCAACAAATAATATTTCTTTCAGCAGTTAAGAGATGTTGCATTAATTCTCCATCCACTGTTAGTAAAGTTTAAGAATTAGCGGGCCCCATGGGTAAAGTATAACCAGTGATTACTTCAATTGTCTTTAATCTGTCTTCCCCAAATTTTCTGATTTTAGGACATGCCCCAAATATATGCCATACCCCAGCATTTGAAGATCTATACCTCCAACAGGTACCACTGACTATTGTGTATGTCGGGCTAAGACGCTGCGGCGTTCAGCACCAACAGAATATAGCACTTATCAATCAATCAATCTCATTATCAATCAACATTCAATTTACACACACACACACCATGACTTTTCCATAGCCCATAGCATGAAAAAGTCACTTGTCTCAATTCAGTCCACAACTGCCATTACCATCTTGCGTGTTTTGTGTATGTGATGGTGTTTGCTGGGAGAGTGTTTTCATTATCAGGAGATGATATGCTTCTTCAGTTATTGGCAGTTATTGGTGAGAACTGGTGGTGTTTCCAGGGACATGGGTAGGGCTTATCTGCTGATTTTTATGCCATATTTGCATTTTCTACTTGTATCCCTCCTCCTCCTCCTCTCCAGGGCTGAGAATGAATTGAATAGGGTGTGTCTTCCCTCATCCTGGCAGAATAAGAGTACAGGATTGCACTGTTAGCCATTCAATTTGAAAATAATAATAATTAAAGAATTAAACCCTTTTGAGAAATTAATATTGTGATAGAGGGAGAATGGGGGTATATCAAGGAAAGGTATGGCAACACCACTTCCAAAGCCAGTGTTTCTCAGACTTACCTCCAGAAATGGGAGTCAGCTCCACTAAACACAATGGTACATACTTTTTGAGTAGACATATATAGGACTGCACTGCAAGATAGCTCAGTTTGGGTCCCCGTCCCCATAGATGGTATTTGCTCATTTTAGAGCTTCTGGGAGGAAGTAGGATTGTCAACTGTTTTAGACTTGATTTGGCTTTTAAAATGTGCAATTCAAAAAATCTGTAGTATATCACCAAAACCTGAATAGTAATATTGTTTTAATTATATTGGAAGTGCTAGACAAGTTAAAATGTAATAAGCAAAAAGCAGCCACATTGCTAGAAGGAAAGTTTATCTGATTCCTTAATCAATTTAGCCATCAATCACTGACAATATGGATTTTAACTGAGCATTTTGGCCCACCATTTGTAGAAGATAAATAATGAAATATTAAAACAGCTGATAGCTTCAGATACCAGTAGCAAGGACACACTGGTATACTGAAAGGAAGTTTCTAAAAAGAAATAGGCAAGGTGAAGAGGGAGACAGCCTGTCTAAACAGCTTAAATGTTAGCGACCCTGCTGCTATAAGTTGGAGAGAGGGAGGCTTTGAGTTGCTACCTGCAGATTTTTTACCAAGACAGTTTCAGAATTCGAGAGAAATGATAGGGATCCAAACCAACAGCAATTCTGCTTATGTTACTCTGCTCACACACAGGGGCTTTTAAGCTTTCCACTTTAAGTCCCTGATGCACACTGAAAATCCCACCTCATAGGATCAGCCATGACATAAGAATCTGGTGTCAAAAGGAAATTTTGTCCCATCACTCATGCATGAAACTCATTTAATTTTCCACATTAAACATCACATGCAGGTTACCTCATGCCTTGTGTCTTAAATTTGGATAAGCACAGTCCAGAAATGGCTTTCATTGGGACAGTGTTTATCTTGTTAATATTGTTGAGTTCTTTGTTTTTCAGAACAATGCACCCCCCCCCCCCGTTCTCTGCTCAGTGAGTGCAAGATATGAACAAAGTTAAGCATCCTGCTGCTGTTTCATAATTGTAAACAATATAGGTTTTTGTTAATGGGCATGACTTGCACTCAACTACAGATCTACTGAATAAATGCTCTGAATATTCCACCAATATTTAAATTGTAGTGCTCAGAGGAAAGACAGAAGAAGCCCAGGGCAGGCAGAAACTCTTTCTTGCCCTATACTGTACTTTAAGGTTGTAGTCTGTTGTATTTAACAAACATATGTAACAGGAACCTATAAATGAGTCAACACATAATTCTGAAACTCTCCAGATAAGCCTCCGAAGGTGAAAGAAGCAAAGCAAAATTATTCTGATCAGCTAAAACCAGAGTTCCAGGAAAACCTGCTTTATCGGGCATTATATCATCATCATAATAGGAATATGAAAAGGCCAATTGGCCCTGTAGAGTTATTAAACTGATAGAATATATAAATGCTATTATCTCTCAAGTGACTATCACTAGCCTTCGCCATTACTGCATAATGTACATGTATAAAAATCTAATCTTGTATGTAAAATGGGAATTAAACTATTTCAGAAGCTACTGTATATTGAAGGACAATTTGCATTTAACCAAAATGTGCAAAAATAACCTTAAAAGGGTTATCAGCATTAATACAAATATTCTCAGCACCTCAACTATGCATATTGAGCGCCTCCAATATTACCAGAAAAAGGGGCATATTAATACCATCCTATACTAGATCAACCAGTTCTCCCAAACTACAGTGTTTTACCCAGGAACATCCTGAAACCATACTCCTTTTACACTAGCCACACAAAGACAGTGAGTCCAAAACAAAAATGTTAAACCTACTCAAGTAGAAGACAATAAAGTTGAGCTTCACTTGCATCATCATCTCTGATCTTAGAGACCTTCATCAAAGACTTTGGCAGCCTTCCGAAGCTAGCCATCCCTCCTGATGCACAGAACATCTGGAGGGCATCAGCTTGGGGATGCTGGACCAAGGCAATGGGATTGGAGAAGATCTGGTTCTGTGCTTTGTTCATTTGAGAGTTGTATGTTATTACCTTGCTCATGGGGTTGAGGGGGACCCGCTAGCCACTATATTATACAACTGCAGGTTTTTTGGGGGGACATCAGTAGATATGTCTCTCAAATCTACAAAAAGAAAAGTCTAGTCTTCTCTGACATGTTAGTTTTCTGTGTGGGTGGGATTTCTTTTCATATTGAAAAATATTTAATTATTAAAGTTTGTTACTCATAAGAAAAGATGAGGTATTTTATATCTAAAGATGGTTTATAAAGAAGGGGGAGGAACTAACCACCACAGCTAGCCTGACTATACCATAAGCTCAAAAAGTTGCTTATCTTGTAACATGCTTTTTAACATTTTATGGTTTTAAGCTCAACAACTTGTGGGTGTCAGGAATTTTACTTTTTGAAATATGGCAACCCTATGTAAACCACTTAGATTTTTTTATAACACAGCAGTGTGTGTAAACATTTCAGTTGCAAGTGCACTTCAGGATTTTTGCACTGCTGCAGAGGATGCTGCAATGACACTGAATACCCATAGCTGTACCCCAGCATCCTTTTCAACCAGAGCCTGGAACTAAATTGTTTCAGTTGCTATCATACATCAAAATGCAACTTGGATTTATCTAAAACATGGGTGAGCAAACTAAGGCCGGGGGCCGGATCCGGCCCAACCACCTTCTAAATCTGGCCCGTGGACGGTCTGGGAATCAGTGTGTTTTTACATGAGTAGAATGTGTCCTTTTATTAAAAATGCATCTCTGGGTTATTTGTGAGGCCTGCCTGGTGCTTTTAGATGAGTAGAATGTGTGCTTTTCTTTAAAATGCATCTCTGGATTATTTGTGGGGCACAGGAATTCATTCATTTTTTCCCCTTCAAAATATAGTCCAGCCCCCCACAAGATCTGAGGGACAGTGGACTGGCACCCTACTGAAAAAGTTTGCTGACCCCTGATCTAAAATGTATCAAGAATAGCATCTGTGACAACGCAAGGATTATGTGGACCTCTTATTGGAACATGTGGTACAGCTCCTTGAGGTAGTAAAAAGTGTTGTTTCTGCTGCCATTGTTATTCTGGTTATATTAATTCTTCTATGTTTCATTAGAAGATGAGACATCACAGCACTTGCTGCATTTAATTCATGTGCCCATTCTTCTCACTAATGAGAACACTACCAGGACATAACTACGACCACTACCACCATTTAGCAATGAAGAGATTACTAATAACTGAAGCACAGAAAGCCTGATTTTTTCCAGAGACATCCAGGGCTTTAGTGGTAAAAAATCATTTGTAGAATTGGACTCTAGAGAGCAAGACCCTTAATTGCAGATGCCCACCATGGTCAAAAAAACACATTAAAGCAGGCTTGTCTTGCTTCCAGAATTAATCTCTTTTCCAATTAAAACAATTCCCAATATAAGATAATTATGCCTCAAACTATAGGTTCTGCAAAAGCCAAGTATTTAGAAGCTAGTTTACTTTCTTTGCAATAAAAAATAGGATAGCTATTCTCCTGCAAAATTACACTAACCAGAAAGTTGAAGAAAATTCTTCCAGACACCACATTTAAACCAGAAATAGCAACTGTGGTCACTAAACAAACATCTGAGGCAAAACTGCCATCAGTACAAAAAAGAATACACTGCAATGTGTAAGTTTGAAAGTGTTCTCTTATTATTTTCTCCAGTAAAAATTGCTTCTGCTTAAATAATACTGATATTTATGGTACAAAGTTGTTGTCGTTAGTTATCTTTGGCATTCAGAAACAAACATAAATGGTTCTATATTTTGGCTCTGGTTTCGAAACTAACACTGCACATGCAAAATTACCTCCTTTTCCCAAGTGCACACTGCAGGTCACAGGGCCTTGGCACTTTATTTAAGTTCAGTGTATAATTATTTAATCTAAGCACTATTATCTATTGGCATATGAGCATAATTATTGCATATACAAATATTAAATTCAGTAAATCATGTTGGCAGCTTGGGGGGACTAAAAAGACTCCCAATCTCTCAAGTCAGTATAATGTCTGGCAGCAGGAATAGGAAACCCTCCTCCAAGCCAATAATAATAATAAAAATGGAATTTTAAATAATTTAGGGCATAAAGATTTATACACCAGCATAATTTTCTCAAGACTATGTTAACATTAACTTAAGAAAACTATTCCTATTCCTATGTTTGAAACACTGTTTCAATTTACTGTTTAAAAATTAATCTGTGATTTAGCATTTTTAAGCTAGAAAGTATGGACAATTTCCCCAATGTTTTATGTTTATGTTTTATAGATTGTGGACTATGGCACTTTCTTTCCTTGAAGTGCTAGAGGTAAATGTTGTATATATGCACCTGCTGTATAAGATATATATTGTGTCTTGTACTTATTATTACTATAATCAAATGAAATGGTTAGTTATACAGCAACAAGCATTTATAGATATTTCTTTGGCGGATTGATGCCGATTCACAGGCGAAAGCATTTTATGCAGAAGAGCAAAGGACTGTCAGTCACTAAATTTCTTAGTTGAAATATAGTCCGTATTAAAGCACCTCTTTCACATCATAATACTGACACAGCTTGCCCCATCCCTGCCCCAGCTCTCTTTCTCTCTCTCTTTTTTTTTACACATGCAAATTTTTTTTAGTGGATCTGCAACATAATGTTGCCCACTTCATAGCTGCTTAGCTTCCCTGAACAGAACTCCTGTTGTCTACACCTCTGCATCTTAAAATCTAGTTTTATTTCTCACATTTCACACAGGACATTGCCAATAACCCCTTTGCCATTGCCCTCTTCTCTTGGCACCAATATTAAACTACCGCTTCAGAGGTAGATCAATGTGTTTCCTAACATAAAATGGCAAGTCAGGTACATCTAATACAACTTGATACGATCTGTTACAAGTTATGTTCTTCACGTTTCAGTGGTTTGGACAGATTTTTAAATGCACTTGTGTTGCCCTTTAAAGTAAAGAAGATATTTCACAGTAGGTTATGTGGATTCCTTATATCACTATGAGAATACAGAGCATGGTAGAATTCTTTGATGGCGAACAGCATCAATACAAAGTCAAACATTTGTTTTAAGGCATCAATTAGCTGAACTCTATCTAAAACATACACACTTCTCACTTTCTCTTTCAGCATTACTCTTTAAAAAATGCAGCTGTTTGCACCTTTCTATTACTTCAACTCATTTTAAACCACATTCACTATAATAACCATTGCACTATAATTCATAAAACAAAACTGTCAAGCAGTTTTATACGTAGCATCAAGTAATATGTGTCTTGTCATTTGAGTAAGCTGACACAAACCAGCCATCTAAAAGTATGAAAACAGCATTGGGGGGGACGGACATGCTAAATATGATACCATTTTTGCAAGGATACCTTTTTTTTTTTTTTTTGCAATCCCTGGCAAAAGAATACGCTGATCTTAGGCTGCTTCCAACAGTATCATTCAGCTGCTAGTAAGGTTTCCATTAGAGAAATAAGGACAGAAGCAGTTTTTGGTCATCCATTTTGCAGCCCCCACTCTCCAAATCTCATCCAGAAAATGGGGGCATCTTTCAAGGCTGCTTTAAGAAGGCTCGGGGCTGCACATTGAAATCACTGGAAATTGCTTCTCCCCCTACCCCACTAGCAAAAGCTATCCCTTTAGTAAAGAAAGATCATTGACAGCAACCCCTATCATGAAAAGGGAATAAAACTACCACCTGTCCATTCATAACCCTACTTACTTTCATTCTAAAGATGCTTATTACAGAATTATAGAGTTGGAAAGGACTTAAAGGGTCATCTAGATCAACCTTTGCAATGTGTTATAGCATTACACTGCCTACAGTAGGTCCTAAGTGACAATGGGACAGGAGATTTCTTCATTTTACTACCAACATCCAACAATTCACCCACTTAAGTAGAGAAGTCTCTAATGCTTCTCTTAAGGAAATCTATCTTCAATGAAAGTTCTAGCACGGTAAAATATTTTGTCCTAAAGGCATATTCTGTTATGTCATGAACTCTTAGCATTAATTGTACTGTCAGGTCCACATATTTGCAAACCTGAAACATAAAATGTACCATAGGAATTATGGCTGCAATCCAAAATAGT
Organism: Podarcis bocagei; assembly: GCF_964188305.1. Taxonomy (NCBI): domain Eukaryota; kingdom Metazoa; phylum Chordata; class Lepidosauria; order Squamata; family Lacertidae; genus Podarcis; species Podarcis bocagei. The sequence continues at coordinate 655,871 of NC_138127.1, read as the reverse complement.
GGCATAGTTGCTGAAGCAAAGATAACACAAATGCAGCCAAACTTCTCCGTCAGCTGCATCTACAGTCAGAGAAAGGTATTTGCTCATTTTAAAATAGGCCTACAAGCTTTTTTAAAAGGTGGAAGAAATGAAGATGATAGAAATGCCATATTACACTGTGCTATGCTTCTAGCTCATAGTACTTAATTCCTATAGCAATTTTCAGTGTACCAACCACTTCCAATTCTCATCTCATTTATCTTCAAAGCAATCCTGGAGGATATTTGCAAAGCTACCCAATGAACCTCGTGACTATATTGAGTGTTTAAGCTCCTCAATAGCACCATAGCATATAATGGGAGGAATTCGACATCACACTATTAGGATCATTCTGTCAGCGTAAGCATTTCATCTTGCCAGAGGGAACTATCTCCACTCTCCTCCTCTCATACACATACTGTTTGGGAGGGGGGCACGGTGCGTTGGGAGAGGGGGGCAAATGCTCTATTGCCCTAGCAGGACTGATCGGCTAGGGTGCCACTAGTGCAACTGTTTAGTTGAATCTGGGCTTGTGTGTTTGCCTAAATCTAAAGGATGAAATGTTTTCAATAGAATTACTTTTTTTTAAAAAAATCTCTGAACATCAGTGTACTATGTGAAGAGGACTTTGTTTTAAAATATATGGGCTATGAGAAAAAGTCAAACACAACTCAATAATGCAAAACTCTATCCAAGAGTAATATTGTTTATAAAGTAGAAAAGGTAGAGGTTTTTAGATTTCTTGCTGAACTGTGACACTGTGCAATTTCATGAGCCCATTAAGTTTCAGAACTCTAAGCACAGCACATCTTGTAAAACAGGAGAGAAATGTGTTTTCTGATTACTTGGTTAGGTATGACATGATGTAATTAGCTTAGCCCATTAAACCTCAAATGTATAAGCATGAGATTTATGTGTAATAGTGCATCTGTTTTGCATCTGATCTAAACCAAGTACCTGAAGTCTTCAACTTAAAAATATATACCAGGCTTTTTCAGCCAAAACTCACCAGAACTCAGTTCCAGCACCTCTCAGGTGGGCGCCATTGCCATTATAAGAGAACAAGGGAGGCGTTCATGGTGAGTTCTAGAAAATTTCTAGAAAAATAGCACTGTTACTGGCAATATGCAAATAAAAAACTGTACCTGGGAAATCCGTATCTTTGAAAATCAAATGGGGAAAAAGTTTCCCATAGCTTTGCTAATAAAGATGTGTGGTAATAAGAAGCTCTTCCAAACAGAATAATTTGAAACAAGGTACCCCCAGTGGCGGAGCTCCATGCTCCGGCACCGGGGGACAGAGAGCCGGTGCACCGCCCACAGGGGTGTGGCGTGCTGCCCACAGGGGCGTGGCACACCGCCTGAGGGGGCGTGGTGCCCAGCACGGACAGGGAGGCAGCCACGATGGCACCCCACCGGGATCGCGCTGCCAGGGACGGTGCGCTCCCCCCGCACTGCTCTTCCTACGCCACTGGGTACCCAGCATGTTTTTTATCGTTGTGTATGGTGAGCTTGTACATACCACATGATGAAAAACCAATAGCCTATGGAGTATACATGCGTTTATTGCATTATGAATGCATATTCATGTGTGTTGCCTTAGCCTGTTTAAACTAAAATCTGAAATGCATCACTAAAATAAATTTAAACCGTCTTGAGCAATGAGCTATGCCTTGTCTTAAACCATCGTTGAATCATAAATGGGCCTGCCCACCCCCACCATGCAAGCGCCTTCACAGCATGCAGCAAACCAAACAGAAAATCCCTAATTCTCCAGTTTTCTGTTTCATCCAAACCAGGAAATTATCATTGCCAACATCAGAACAAGCCAATATATTAAATGATTTAAGTTGGTGTACTACCCTGGTGTCTTCTCAAATAAAACCACAGGGTTGTATTCAAAACTTATCTGAATACCACCCATAGTTTCCTAATACAGAGAAAACAGGAATTAGCTGATTTAACTCCTTGTGCAAAGAGGTATATGAAGCGGCTGAAAGTGTGTGTGGGAAAGCTAATGCATTTCTCAGTTTAATAAAACAAGCTATGTTCATCCAAATGTAGCTTACTGGGAAGAAATGCAGCTAAACAATAAGAACACATTAACTGAGTGATGCATAGTTTTAGCTGCTGGACTGAAAACAGATTATAACAGAAAGAGAAATAATTATAGTTCATCAAGCAAAACAGAAAAGGGAAAATACTGTAATTAAATAAAACAATCTCATTATATGAAAAACACACACTAATTTTCCCAATATATAAATAGTAAATTAAACTAAAACACACTATATTGGTTTTCCTGTCATTATCTCATTGGCATTTTTACTTATATTCTCTATACATATTTTCACATCTGGCAATTCAGATATGCCACACTTGACAGTAATGTATCCTTTTCAAACAGAAGCATACACAATATCTTTTGATGATATTTTAATTGGTTAAAGACCACACACCATTGTTTGAATACTGAACAGAACTCAAAGCAGCATCTGTATAACACATATCTAACCAATACAAATGACTGTGAAAATGTCTGCTTTTGCATAGACCATTAACTTACCAACAAGCTACTCATTAAAAACCAAATAAGGGTATATTGTAAGCCTCATTTTTTTAATGAAGATAGGTAGTTGTAGTTCAAATATAATTAATTAGAAAAATTGACAAGTGTAACTGCAATAAAATGCTGTGGAACACTGCAATCTTCTAGCGGACACACTCTTATTCAAGGGTGCATCCAACCAGCCTGGCCCTCCTCCAGGATATTCAATTTTACTCCCCATCTACCCCACTTTTATGACTTCCATTTCCAACTCACACTCAAATTTCCATGGCTTCTGTGCATGCTCAGTGCTCATTGAGCCTTGGGGAAGGGTTTATTTGTCCCTCCGCTAACCTCAGAGTTCCCCCAAGAATGCAGATATCCCTCCCTCTTGTTTCTCTCAGTGTTTGCACTTTGGCTCCATTTCTGTCACTGCTTGCCACCTGAGTTCACTATTAGAGAAGTGATGCAGTGCTCAATTATAGACAAGGAATTACTGGATACTATTGCTTGAATAAGAAAGGCAATTGGGATCTCACTTGAGACAGATTCATATGACCGTCATGGGAATGCATTAAGAATATTCAAGCTATTAAGAAATACATTTCTATCCAATATATCACTTGATGTATCAGCTAGTAATCAACACTACTGAACATTAAATTTTATTCATTTTGTAAGATAATATTTGTCTCTAATAGCATGATGCAACAGCTAAAGTATAAATCTGAAATTTAATACAGTCTTGCCTTGCTTTTGGAACAGTTTAGCTCCTGAACATTTTGGCTCCCGAGCGCCGCAAACCCAGAAGTGACTGTTCCGGTTTGCAAACTATTTTTGGAAGCTGAACGTCCGACGGGGCTTCCGCATCCAATCAGAAGTTGCACATTGGTTTTCAAACGTTTTGGAAGTCAAACGGACTTCTGGAACTGATTTCATTTGACTTCCAAGGTATGACTATATAGTGCTTGATTAGAGGCATGGAATTTCTGAAGATAAAGGTAGGGAGCTCCACAGTTGAGGAGATAAACAGGTTAACTGTGGTAGTTTTCAGACAATTGCCTCATCCACATTCTATGCCCATAATGTTAGCAAATCCGAATTCTTTGATCCTGAGAATAAGCCTGCCTACCCACACCCCAGAACAAAAAGTATAACAGAGAGGCTTCCTGCACATGCTATGATAGCACAATATAGTACAGCACAAACTTACCTATTATTATTATTATTACTATATTGAATCAAATGGTACTTTAAACTGAGAGCAAATGACTGACCCAGTATCACCCAATGAGCTTTATGGCTGAGCAGGGATTAGAAACTAGGTCTCCCTAGTCAAAATAGTGTTAGTTTAACTCAGGTGTCACCACCATGGCACTCATGGACTTACGCTTGCCTACAGAGGCCTTCTCTAGCACAGATAGGCATCACTATCCCTGATGAAATTAGGCTTGAATTAACCATTCTACTGCAGTAAATATAATAGGGTGGTGGTGGGGAGTACCTATGACCATTCTGAGTTCCAAATGTGCCCAAGGAACAATAAATGATAGTGTCCAATAACGTAGCATCTGTACAGACTGCTGCTTTCCTCCACTGTTTCATTCCAGATGCATCCACAACTGCACTGCAGCCTAGACCTCCACTTTTTAAATACTTCGTCTGTCCCAGCAATGTCCTGCTCCAGGAAGCTATCAATGATGGACCAGTCCCTAAGCAGTCATCACCACATTGGCTGTGGGGAAGCCTCTGGCATGATTTGGATGTCACATTAAACCATAGTTTAAAATTAACTATTGCTTAACATGAATAAGTAGAGTGCTGGTGTGTGCTGCTTGAAAGTTCCCAATTTGTTTCGCTACCCCCCACCTCCTGCTGTTGCCATGTCAGAGAGGAATCAACCAGGAGTCATATTTGTGCCATGTGTGAACCACCATTCATCATTTGCTTCTCTTCAAACTACAGTGGTGCCTCGCAAGACGAAAAGAATCCGTTCTGTGATTCACTTCGTCTAGCGGTTTTTTCGTCTTACGAAGCAAGCCCATTGACGGATTCGCGGATTAGCGCTATTAGCGGCTTTTAGCGGCTTATCTGCTGGTCAGATCAGCTGATAAGCGGCTTAGCGGCTTAGAAAAAGGGGGGAAGGGAAAAAACCAGCAGGAACTCGCAAGACATTGTCGTCTTGCGAAGCAAGCCCATAGGAGATTCGTTTTGCGAAGCACCTCCAAAACGGAAAACTCTTTCGTCTAGCGAGTTTTCCATCTTGCGAGGCATTCGTCTTGCGGGGCACCACTGTATAAGCAAAAGCCAGCCTCTGCTTTCTTTCTTCCTGGCTGTGGCAACAGCAGGAATGGGGGGGGGGAGTGAAGCAGGGACTTGAGCAGTCTGCACTAGGACATTGCTCATCCACATTAAACCATTGTTTTATTAACTATGGTTTAATGGGACCAGATCTGTGGGGCCTCTCTCTGCTGGCTATGCAGATCTAGTCAGAGTTTTCTCTTCCTAGGGTACAGTAATCATTGCTTATACATAATACTTAACATAATAATAATAATAATTTGTAAGGGTGCATGGATTTTCTCATCTTTACCTAATATTGCAGATTGGTGCTATCCTCTGGTTTCTATTTGTCTTTTCAAAAATTAGTCACACACTATTCCCCTATCTACAAATTTGCTACAGCTAATGACAGAGCATAAGTTAATATTGATCCTTCAGAACTCTGAAAAGAACTGTGAATGCACCATCCAAAACCATTAAATCAGTAATGTAGCTAGTGATGCATGGGGCTCCTGAGCAGAATCAAAGTACTTCATTGCTAGGCTTTAAAATTTCTGTCTGAATACATTAATTCAAACTTAAAATTGTATACTTTCCCAACATTTTGGCGAACCAACAATTTTAATTCTGTAGGAATGACTTTTCCATAGTTACTGAAAACTTAGGATACTGTAACTGTTTGCTCTTTCTCAGGTTCAAGAAACACTAAAATTCAAATGCCAGAGAAATAGGTTTCATTCCCAAACCTCTGTTCTTTTTGGCATATATATGTGTCTGTTGTAAATTGGCTGTTTTTCAGGACAAATGAAGCATCTAAGTACTTAAGCAATGTTTTATGATAGTCAGAAATGGAACCCAGGTGTTAAAGGAAGTCAATATACTTTAATTCCTTTCACACTTACAAGCTACATTTTTCAAATTAGGAACCATGCTTGCCTAAAGTTCATTAATCCTCTGAAGTTGCACTTCTATTGTCTTCTAGTTTAATCATAACACCCAAGAACAAGTAAAGGTCATACACTGGGCTAGAGTTTTAAGATATTTTTGGTGACTTTCTACATTAACTTATTGCCTTAGTTATTAGTAGAATTTTTTTTATTAAACAAAGAAGAAGTGAATCAATGGTTACTCGCTACAATGAGAAATAAAATTATTTATCAGTTAGACAAAATGCATTGAGAGATGATAATGAAGCTTAATAATACGCCACCTTTTCCCCTGATAGGACTCAAGGCATCTTACAGATAAAAACAAGAATTGCTAAAACATAGGGGGAAACTATCATTAAAACAATTAAACATTAACAGAATTAAAACTATATACATATATAGAATCTGTTTAAAACAAATAGCAGTAAAAAACAGCACCAGCCCTTTCATTAAATGCAGTAATTGGAGATTCTTCATAGCAGAGAGAAAGCCTCCTTAAACTGAGTTAGACCACTGGGGTCACCTAGCTCAGTACTGTCTATACTAATTGGCAGTGGCTTCCCAGGGCTTTAGGAATGGTTATTTTCCCAAGCCTATACAGTGGTACCTCAGGTTACAGACGCTTCAGGTTACAGACTCCACTAACCCAGAAATAGTACCTCGGGTTAAGAACTTTGCTTCAGGATGAGAACAGAAATCATGCTCCGGCGGCGCGGTGGCAGTGGGAGGCCCCATTAGCTAAAGTGGTGCTTCAGGTTTCAGGTCAAGAACAGTTTCAGGTTAAGAACAGACCTCCAGAACAAATTAAGTTCTTAACCTGAGGTACCACTGTATAGAGATGCCAATGATTAAACCTGGGGCTTCCCACCAACAAACCACATGTTCTGCCATGGAGCACACATGACTCCCTTCCCTCCCTCTGGTTCCTACAGCAGGCTCCAAAGATTTACGGAGGGGGCTTGCCCCTTATTTTTAGGGTATTTATTTTACTTCCAATAACTGAATCCTAGGAACATCCTTGCAATTTAGGAAAATGCTAAGGAACCAGTAATATGCCGCTGACAGTGCAAAAGCAGTGGTTGATTCATTACCACTAGTGATCACAGGCTTCCCCGTTGTCTTAATTCCCTTCTTCTGGTTTAGCAAAATGATGAAGTTAAAGCCAAATGCCAGCAGTGACAGGTGGAAGGAGAAATGGGGGCAGTAAGCTGTAAAAGGTGTCAGTTCCCACCAAGGTCAAAGGTGTATCCTACACATCACTTTCTTTAGAGAAAGCAAGTGCTATAGAAGCCCAGAATATTTAAGTAAAATGTTATTCTGAAAAGCCCAATATAATTATTTTAATAGAAGAATGCATGTTTTCTCCTCCCAAGTCCCATAATATTAAAGACAATGAAGAAAAATAATGCTGGTGAAGAAAGTATTTTTTGCACAATGCAATTATCTTTTTCCTTATCCAACAGAAATTCCCACCTCAGCAAAGAAGAACTGCTTGACAGAAAGGAAAGTATGATTAATGTGGTCTCCAGATATTAATCACTGTAGAACATGATACAGTGCAAAATATTTGACACTGTATAAAATAGACATGAACTAAAAATATAAAACTATAAACAAGAATTGAATACTAATTATAGCAAAAACAAATTACCATTACATTTTCTCTAGCTATATCACCTATAGAATTCACAGCTAGACTTAAAAGTTAGATAATTTCCTGACATTAAGAAATGTAAATCCAACATTGCTAAGTTGAAGTTTTCCAATTATCTACAATTTATCAATAAAAGAACTAAGGGTTATTCCCATCTATTGTCACAGCAAAGCGTTTTCTAAGCTTGCCAAAGCATTCAGATTGGCTACTCCAAAGTGTTATCTGCTAGCTAACTTGTTTCCCTTCTGTGTCAGTTTGAAAGCAAAGCAATTTGGACCATACAGGCTACCTTGGTACTTGAACGGCTTGGCTCCCAAACAAATTGGCTCCCGAATGCCGCAAACCTGGAAGTAAGTGTTCCGGATTGTGAACATTTTTCAGAAGCCAAACACCCAACACGGCTTCTGCTGCTTCCAATTGAGTGCAGGAAGCTCCTGAAGCCAATCGGAAGCTGCACCTTCGTTTTCAAATGGTTTCGGGAGTCGAACGGACCCTGGAACGGATTAAGTTCGAGAACCAAGGTACCACTGTATTTCCATTAGGAGGAGTTGTAGTGGAATCAGTTAGATGCAGAAATTACAGTTGCCCAGTGTCTTTGCATGTTTTATCACTTCTCAACTGCAGGTTACAGCAGGCTACAGTACTGAAACAAACCCGGGCAGCTGTGTATGATATGAATATACCTTTGCTATATTAATATTGCAGCCGTCTTATCTACAATTAATTGATATCCTGCAGTCCTTTATTCTGAAATGCAGGGGAACATTTTTAACTTACTTCACTTTTTTAACATGACCTTCCTTTGGCTGTCAAGGAAAAGAGGTCATTGCTCATTTTGTTTGCTGACTTACAAACTAATCACTTCCACTCCTGTAACTATTTACAAGGTTTAAAGTAGCACATTGTCAGTTCCAGCTTCAAATAATTCTCACGAGAGTCCATAATCTGCATGGATTTATGTGCTTCCTCCTTGTTTCTTTCATGGTGCCTGGGCAAGTAATATCTGGACCACAGGGTCCCATCATTATTTAGATGTGAGAACTTCAATAACATTGACTATTGAACTCACATGGGGAAGTTGTCAGATGTGTGTGAATGGAATAATGTCTGAATTGGCCCACGGTAGAAGGGAGGGAGGGAGGGAGGAAGGAAGGAAGGAAGATTTCAAAGCTCACACAAAGGTGAAAAATGGTGATGAGCTGAAGAAGAAAATCACACCGTGAGAATTTATAGCAGAATATTCACAAACAAATTATGTCATATGTAGCCTATTCTACTTTTGGAAAGAATGGCCCTTCCAGTATTAATTATAAGGGGTAAAAATCCCTGGAAGGTAATAGAATGACTTTATTAGGATTACAATATTTTTTGAAAAATGAAACACAATGCAGATTATGTTTTTTGGTCAAATAATTTCTTATATAAACAGCATTACTGGAACCAACGGAATGTAGCATTACCTGAACCAATCTGGACACAGGCCATTTCATGTGTTATCTCCAATTAACATCTCCCTCCCTAAATTTTGGCAAACTTTCATTCAGTCTAATAAACATTCTGAGCTTGACCTACAGTTTCAGACACAAGACCTACAAAATGTTGGGCAAAAAAGAAGACATAATAACAAGTGTTGCTTCAGTTAATTATATGGACTGAAATTTAGCCAAATCATCAGAACAACGTGGTACTTTTATGCAGGCTCATTACCTAAGATTTTTGAGGCTAGTCAAGACCTCTGCTTTATTATGTCTCATTCAAGAGAAAAGCACTAAATGCAAATACCTTCCTAGGGTTTTTAAAGCAATTTTCACATGGCTTGTAGTTCAAAGGAAGCAAATAGTTCAGTACACCCTAGAAAGTTCATTATAGTTCTTTAAAGCTTCATATGACTGGGGCAGGGGGAGTGCAATTAATTCTATAATGCAAAAAGGCTGAAAGCAAGTTCATGAAAATAACTAAAAAGAAAAATCCCACAGTTAGAAAATTAAATAAAAAGGTTCATTAATCAACTTGGGCTGTACGATCATAATCTGAGGCACTTATCTACGTGTCTTGTGTCCAAGGGCTGTGAGAGAGGTGGCAATAAAAGAACATGCCGTTTCAGTGGTGGCCCCCTGTGAGATGTTCTTCCCAAGGCAGTTCACATATTTAGTTTTGTAACTTTTGGTTTCAAAAATCCCCCATCCAGGGAAGAAGAATGGAGTCAGGATGAAACCTTGTAGTCACAGGTAGGGACAGCTATTTATTTAAGCACATAGCTTATTTGGCCCCGAGTAAGCTTCCAGCAAAGTTATTTATTACCGTTATCATTATTATTAAATGTATTCACTGCTCTTTACAGAATCTTACAAACATTTAAAAAAAAATAGAACAACAGTAATATTAATAATACTAAAAAAGTTCATGCACTGACAACATAACAAGCCTTCAAGTTATGTGCATTTAACTTGTGTGTATTCAGTTTCATGTACTTGGCAAAAAAATAAATAAGAAGGAGGTGGAAAGGGGCGGGCATCCGGGAGGAGGATTAGCAATCCCACCCACCATTGAGACCAACTGGCCTTAACTATACCAGTGGTGCCTCGCAAGACGAAAAGAATCCGTTCTGTGATTCTCTTTGTCTAGCGGTTTTTTCGTCTTGCGAAGCAAGCCCATTGAAGGATTAGCGGATTAGCGCTATTAGCGGCTTTTAGCGGCTTATCTGCTGATCGGATCAGCTGATAAGCGGCTTAGAAAAAGGGGGGGAACCAGCAGGAACTCGGAAGACATTGTCGTCTTGTGAAGCAAGCCCATAGGAAATTCGTTTTGCGAAGCACCTCCAAAACGGAAAACTCTTTCGTCTAGCAAGTTTTCCGTCTTGCGAGGCAATTGTCTTGCGGGGCACCACTGTACACAATTTTAGCTTTAGGTGTAATCCCCGGAAAGTAACTCTAGCGTAAGTTGGGGGTTTACTCTGTGTATGTATATATATTTCCTTCTCCACCTTACTAAAAGATGAGCAGCAACAAGGTAGAATGGCATAATCTAGAGTTGTTGTTGTTGTTGTTTTTGCCTCACCCAAATGCTAGTTACATGATGGAGATCAGTTACATTACTAGTGAGATCAGTACTGCCCTAGCTACTTTACGGCTACAAACTGCTTTAAAGACCAGTGATATCTAATTTTTAAAACCACCCATTTGGCAGCCCCTGTTGTTTGAAGAAATAAAAGAGGTATCGCTGCATTGTACCATGGCCCTCTTCTGAGACTTTTGGATACTATGCTAACAAGCCTCAGATTTTCATTCATTCACATGAGTACACTGAAGAGCAGGGAAACATGCTGTAACACACAAAGAAAATAACATGGGAACTCAGTCAGTTGCCCAGGTGATAGTGAAGCAACGTGCTGAAAAATTCATGGCCGTGAAGCAGCACCAAAAGCAGACAAAAAATTCATTTGCAGCTAGCTTGATTATGAAAGGCAGACTGATACATGGAATCACAGCACACCCTAGTGACAGCACTATGCCACTTGCCACAACATTTCAGCATTTGAACAGGTAGAAAATATAAGTGTTCTAATTACCTGACCAATCCTTGCATTTATATACACTAATTCAGGAAATTGTTAGTACTGTACAAGCAAAAGCTTAAGTAATGTTCATATGTACTTTGCATTCTATATAAAGCACATTCAGATACAATTCCCATCCAGTATTTAATGCCAGTCAAAACTCTTAAAATTCCTTCCACATAAACTGAATGCAGAACCAGTTATTAGCAAACGATGACCTTCAAACCTGTATTTCTGGTTGGAGTAATTTACAAGGCAAGATTAATGGGTAGGTGCAAGGGGAACTTTTCCTTAGTCCAATGCTCCCCAAAGATACCCCACTACACTAGGATGACTTCTGGTTTCAGGGCCAATCTGAGATAAAAAATTAGAACAGCAAGGGGGTCATTTGCATGAGAGAATTGGTGGGAAGGGTTGGGCACCCTCTCCTCGAGTCCAACAAATATTCCATGCAAGTACCCATTGAAGTACATATCTGAATTACAACACACACACACAAGTTCAGTACCCCATTATTTCAACGCAACATGCAGTTCTGCCCTGAGATAGTAAGATGTGCTTCATTCCACCCAAGTTCGAATATCATGAATATCTCATAGATCGATGCACAAATGTATGAGAGAGAACACTGAAAAATTAAGATTCAGAGGCAGAGCACATGTTTTACCAGAAAAGAGCCCCAGATTTAATCTCCAGGATCCTCAGTTAAAATGGCTCTCATGTAAGAAAGATCTCTGCTTCCGAGACTTATTTCCATTCAGAGTCAATATTGCACTGGGTGGACTATAGTTTCTCTAGCCAGTTTAGGTTAGCAAACCAGGAATGAGTGCTGGGATCATTCACTCCCTACTTCGATCTTACCTTCTGTACTCTTATCTTAAATAGCAGTTCCCACATCAACAACCAAAATGGGGTGATCAGTTAATGCCAGCTTACTAACCAAAAACAAAGAGGGCACCCAACAGGAGGGAGCAAGAGGAAGGGGAGTGGTTCCACTCACCCTTCTTGGCTTGTTAAACTGTGATTTAGCACAGTGGGAAATGTACAGTTGAACAGGGATAGTGTCTAGCATTTCTGCTATTTAACGTTACGTTATTCAAAAGGCTCCGTGCCCATTATTTGGAAAACTTTATCTATATTCTCCAAAGTCTTTTTAAGTCAAATGTTAAACACTTAAGAAAAATGCCATGACAGGCTAGCATAATACAAGGCTGCATGCTTAGCTTATCTAATTATATAACTTGAAGCTTAAAAGTCTCTGTATGGGCCATAGTGCCAAACAATTTCCTGAATATGCTGCATCTCTGGAAACAGGAAATAAATACAGTCAAATTCAATTAGTGCAAAGCAATAAGTTACATTATTTGGATGATTGGCTTTATGTTTCACTGCATTTTATTATCCATTATCTTAATTGATACAATTAACAAAGCATTTTTCTTGCTTCAGCATAAGATGATCCATGAATCATGAAATAAACACAAAACAATAAGCAAAAAGCAAAAAGCAAAAAGCAAACAGAACAGCTACCTTAAAGACTGGATGCTGTGATCACCTCATTTCTTATTTTTAAACAAGTCTACAATCAGTCAGAAAACAAACACTTTCAAGTCACAATTTCCAAACACTCAATAAAAGTTCTGCCACACATAGAATTTTAGCTAAATTGAATCCATATTTAGCATGATAGGTGAGGGTGGGGCGGCAGCCGGACTGCATGCAAGCTCCACGTGGCCCGAAACGGCATCGTGGGGCTTGTATTCGCCTGCCACCTCCCCCTCAGCTGCTCTAGAGCTGAGGGCAAGGTGGTGGGCAGATTCCCTGCAGGCTCCGCGCTGCTCAAAAAAAGCAGTGCAGTGGCTGCAGGTGCCTGAGCCACCGCGTCATTCCCAGATGTGTGACTCAGGCATGGTAAGTGACGCCCCCTGCAGTATGGCGCCCAGTGCCCCCTGATCCCCCCTAGATACACCTCTGTTCCCAGTGATAAATATGTTACATTTAGGAAAGCCCAACTATTATTTTCCTCATCTGTAAAGATGCACAATGATGGCAATCTGAAATACTTGTACCAGGGATGGATCTACTATGAAACTAATGAAGCTTAAGAAGAAGAAGAAGAAGAAGAAGAGTTTGGACTTGATATCCCGCCTTTCACTCCCCTTAAGGAGTCTCAAAGTGGCTAACATTCGCCTTTCCCTTCCTCCCCCACAACAAACACTCTGTGAGGTGAGTGGGGCTGAGAGACTTGAGAGAAGTGTGACTAGCCCAAGGTCACCCAGCAGCTGCATGCGGAGGAGCAGAGAAGCGAACCCGGTTGACCAGATTATAAGTCCACCACTCTTAACCACTACACCACACTTAAGCTTCAGGATCCATGATCCTGGAGGGGCCCCAGAAGTGACTGCTTTAAAAAAATGTGCTAATTTTTTGTTGGATATATTTCAACAATCCCAAAGTTTGAGACTCAGTAGCATAGATGTTGGAAAGGTGGAACATCAAAGTAAGTTGTTCTGCTGTGGCTAATGTAACCCCCCCCCCCCATTTTTAACAGCGGTTAAGACCCTAGAGGAATAACAATGAGATCACAAAAGTACTTAAGTGGATACCAAAACACAAACATCTACAGTTGAAATAAGCTAAGCAAGCACCACTGAAGCCTGCAACATTGCACAAACTGTGAGAGCTCTTTCTAGCAATATTCAACCCACTGCTAACACTTTTGATACAGATGATAATCACAGTGGTCAACATGAAAGTACTGCAGAACAGAGACTAAGCAGAAACATGAACAGGAAGCAAATTCAGGGATTTCAAAGAATACAGTGACCTTGGACACTGGCGCATAACAGTTGATTTCATACAGAACATGGGTTTTTTGCAAAAAAAGAAAGAAAGATGTATATACCAATTTAAGCAGGGTTTACAAGGAGCAAAAAATAAGTTTCTCAAACAAGTATTTTGGAAAAATACTTCAGTCTAAATTAGTGTATAATACCTCAGAGTAAACACTCTGGATGAAGGTAAACTAATGGACCTACCCTGCATATGGTTTTGCTGGATATCATCCTCTGTTTAGGTGGGTTGAACTTGTAGCACCCTATATATACCCTTTTAGGAGCCACCAGCCAATAATAAACCAATGCTTCAACTTTGCACATTAAAAGGCCCAGGAAAGCCTCACCTTCTCAAGAAAAGATGCAATATTTCAGTTATATCCTCCATATGTGAAATAATGTGCTCAAGAACAAAATCATAATAAGGCTGCACACAGTTCTGTTCTCTGCTAATAGCAAGTCACAATTAAAGCTTATTCATAGCAGCTTTCTCCATCCCACCCACACAGTCTTCCAGTCTTCAGCACTGCTGCAAAATACAAATAGGCTGGCTGAACCCAATATTATTGGGCATGCTTCTGAATTAATTCCTCCCAGAAAGCTACAAGAAGAAAATTTTAGCTGTGTGATAAATTAAGTTGCCAAATGAAATGGATTAGCAATCAGCGATGGGCTGTCAGATCAATTTCAGATTTAAATTCCTCCTCTCCCCTCACCTGTTCATTAAGCTACAAATTCATGGCAACCTCAGTGACTGATTATGCATTAACAAGCTGTTCATGTGGGGCGGTGGGGCTCAGTTAGTCAACAGACTATACTAACACGTTCATTTAAACATAATTCATGGCTAATATATTCAGTTCACAATTCCAACATATAAATACCCTACCTCTACCTTGAAGTTTAATTTTTGGCTTGACAAGGCATGAGATGCTTCATAAAATTAAGATGCAGCTAAGCAAACCAGAAAGTCCCTGAAGGTCAACAGAAGCAGTTAGAAGAGTCAAGCAGTAAAACTTCATGCTCTATGTAGTTTAAAACTGTAAGTTGACACTATGCTTTTAAGATGGCGGTGTTTCCTAAACCATTTTCTTTTCTATAAATGATCTTTACAAAGAGCAACTGGAATTATTTTTTCACATGAAACGTAGAGAATACATTTTGCCGTATAGAGTAGATATAGATCTTGTATTCGGTAGGTACTGCAATATGATATGATAGTTGCTTCAAATGTGTTTCTGGCAGCATTCTTAAAATTCTGTACCAGTAACTAATCTGTTTTTACTTCTACATGAGAAATGAATCACCATCAGTTAAGTAAATTAAAAGCTACATTATACTTTTCAACAGATTTACCAGCCACAAAGCCTCATTTCTTGCAAACTCTGTTGCCTAACCATAGCAATTTATCTTTATTGTCTCAGTGAAATGACACCAACACAGAAGCTAGTAAGGAAGCAGGACTAAAATTACTGATGTCCACCCCAAAGTTGAGAAAGTTTAGACAGGTATAAATAAACATGGTCGGGAAAATGTTATTCCTGTTTTTAGGCATGAACTTCCGTCAAGGGACGTACAAGAGAAACATTAGTTCTAGCATGGCACAGTCATACCTCGGGTTACAGATGCTTCAGGTTGCGTTTTTTCGGGTTGCGGACCCCCGAAACCCGGACGTACCGGAATGGGTTACTTCCAGGTTTTGGCGGTCGTGCATGCGCAGAAGCACTAAATCACGCTTTGCGCAGAAGCACCGAATCGCAACCCACGCATGCGCAGATGCAGGTTGCAGACATGCATCCCGCATGGATCATGTTCGCAACCCGAGCGTCCACTGTATTTATAAATTTCATCAGTTTGATACTACCTTACTCTGATACTCAAGGGCAGATCACAGAGCAAGGAATAATTTGTAGCAGAGTCTTACAATTATGTTCACAAAGGCTATTAGTCTGTCACAAACATTTTCTGCTTTCTGAGCTCTGGCAGAGGAGGGATGGAGAGCCAGGGCCAACATCAGCAGCAGGCATCCTGGAGCACCTGCCAAGGAGGACTCAGCACATTGGCAAGACCTACTGCTGATAACTGCCCTACACCCTCCCTACACCCTCCTCTTGCTAGACATTCCAAGCAGCAGCACATGGCAGGATTCAGCAAGCATTGTGATGTTCCATGCACCCCACTGGAGGATTGTGAGAAATTAAGACAGTAGCACACAGCTACCAAGCTCTGCTATTGCCTACCTCCACTGCCAGGTAAGCTCAGTAGCACCATCAACCAGGGAGGGGGCCCATCAGAGAGCACTTTGCCAGGGCTAACTCAAACCTGAAGCCAACATTCTCGAGAGTTTTGTCATTCCTGCTATGGCATGCTGCACTTCTACATAAAGTGTGAAGAAAGGGGGCTTCCCTCATCTGGCAGCCTACTTGCTAGGCACAGAGAACAGTCAACACTACAGCTCTTCTTGGCTCCCTTACTCTCCCACATGCAACTCCTTGTCACCTATGCCCACCAGATGAGTGATTAAATACAAGGATGTTCTAGTACAGTGATATAAGTTAGCAACTGCCCCACCCCGTTCCACTCTATTCCAGGTCCAAAACAACCAGCCTGTTGGTGGGTCAACACCAATTGAACATGTGCAAAATGATCGCTGCCTATACTCAGAATATTCAAGGGAAGACATGATGAGTAGAGGAAATTTACAGCAGGACAAAAACTGTTGTTATTTTTATCAATTAGCAAAAGCAAGCTTTTAGCAAAGCAAGAGGGACCCTACAAAATCATTATTGTCCTCACCCCCCAATTTGCTCCTTTCCCCACAGCATTCTCTTTTCCTTTGTTTCACTCTTTTTAGTGTTACATTGGTTGACCATTTTCAGTTACTGTGAAGTAGGGCCAAACTACATACTGACCAGAGTTACTCCAAAGTCAGCACTAGGGCTGACAACAACAACAACAAAATCTTTATTAGGGTCATAGACCAGCATAAAAGGGTGGGATGCAGTCATTTAAAATCTGAAAAGCGTTTTGGAAAGCTAAAAGGTATTAAAACAGATGGTGAATATAAAAGTCTCTAAGAATTTAAAAGAAGCTAAAAGAAGGGATAGGAGCATTGGGCAGATATGGAAAAGAATAAAAGGTTGATATATAAAAGACTTTAACTATTAATTTATAGAGCACTCTGATATGTTAATTAAATCTAGTTTGTGGCACAGGTCATCCCCCGACAAATTTTGAGCACTGCTATGCAGAATCTAGCAATATTGTATGTTGTAGCAGGATTGGTATCTGAGAGCAACAGGGAGGTATAGAATTGCCCTGCGCTCCCCGGGTACTTATAAAGTAGTGGGGAAATCAGGCTAAGACTAGAACTGAAAATGAGGGTGAGGAAGGAATGCTCATGCAAAAGGGAAGTGAGGGAAGAAAGCAATGCAATATTACATCCTTACTGAACCACTGTGAAGATGCAAGAAAACAAAGTTGAAGCAATTTCAATTCTCCTGTTGGCTTTGGACCTGCTTGTACAATCCCTGCATTGCACATCTTACATGCAAGCAGCAAAATGAAATCTCATTTAAAAGGCCTTATTTATCCAGCATCATCCTATGACCCACCCCCATATACAAAATTTAAATTCCGTTGCAAATAATGTGATCAGAATCAATCATAAGAGATGTACACTACATTAACATTACATTAACAGCTTCAAACAGATATGATTTGCAAGAAATCACAGAAATTGACATCATTTTCTTGCAGGGATTATGTACTCTGTGATTCTACCAAACCCACCCAATACTGTATTGGTGATAGAATTTAGTACCCTGAGAATCTCAACTGTCATTAAAGATCAAACTAGTAAATTTCTAGAGGCTCTATTGATGCAGTAAACCAACAAACCCTTGCTTCATGTTTCAGACCACATGTAATTATTATTACAAAGCAAAAGATTCATACATAAGCCCTCTTCAGAATATTGATAGAAAAAATCATTGGTGGTTCAGTAGTAGAATTCATGCGTGCCATGTGGGAGGCCCAGGTTTCATTCCCACCCAATGCAACAGTGCTTTGATTCCTGCACAGCACCAAATACATGCAGTTCTGCATATTTTGGCCTCCTACACCCCAAAGATTATCCGGATATATTTTACCGGACACTTCTATTTCATAGGTCATATTTAACTTTTTAACATTTAGCACCTACCAGCATTAACTATGGCATCAATCTCAAGCACCGTGATATCACCTCTGTAGAGGGAGACTTTCTCACTCAGATTTTTCTTCTCCAGCAAAGGTTCCTGGGTGTTTTCTTCTGTAAGAAAATGAAAATATCTTAACATACACACCAGTAGCACCACGCACTGAAGAAAAAAACCCCATAGTGTATAGCAGAGGATTAGTATTTTACAACTGTAATTTTAATACTATAAGGATTAAAATTAGATCTACTCATTACCAGCAGCTGTGTTAACACACAACAATGAACCAGACTTCCAAGCTTATCATAGTTTATCACGAACAGACAGCTTCACTCCACCCCTGTCATGAGCAGGATAAAGAAACCTAGAAGCTTTGACCTCACATTACCTCTGAGTCAGGGACTGGGATTTTCTCTTTAACATGGCTTCAGGTTGATTACTGATTGTGATTTGTTAATTTTATGTTTTTAAGTTTCTCATAACTGAGACAGAATCAGTATAATGGCATAAAACAAAGTCAAGTAATGTTTGTTATAAAACAATAAATATTTTATTGTTAAAGTTGGAGGTAACCAATGACAAATAGCCCCAAGAAGCAGATTTCCATCCTTTTTTAAACAGTATTATTAAATGGACACTTAAATGGACACAGGGATAATTGCCCATTCTCGAGATGATACAATATACAGAATTGCACCACTGCAGTCTACTAGCTTTCATCAACTGTCATGCTTATAACTACATCTACATAAAAATGTGTGGAAGAGAGATGTGCTTGAGGGAAATATAACGCCTTCTATATGTAAGCTAGACTTACAGTGTAGAAGCAGATTTTGGAAAGAGCCAATTGCAACCCTACAACAAATCCAAAACAAAAAGAGATTACATCAAAGACAACTCCCAAGACTGGAGACAAACATAATGGAATCAAATGTTCCCAGTTTAAGAAGCATGCTCTTACGTCCATTGGTGTCCTCTTTATTCTCATGAAATGCCTTTTTGCACACCAAAAGGAAATCTATTCATCCTTACACGGGTCTGTGACACATATTATCCTGTATAATGTGCTAGTGAATGTGAGCTGTACAGAGTAAAGAAGCGTTACCAGTGTGAAGTTGTTACCATTTTTTTTACAGCATTTTGTCATGCTCTACTGAATCAGCAAGTGGTAATGTAACCTAGTCATCTGAAAATCTTCACCTACTGATTTATGAAGATTATCTAGCTATTAAAGGCACAAGAACAAGCCAAGAGGTTTGTTGATGAATT
Source organism: Podarcis bocagei (assembly GCF_964188305.1). Taxonomy (NCBI): domain Eukaryota; kingdom Metazoa; phylum Chordata; class Lepidosauria; order Squamata; family Lacertidae; genus Podarcis; species Podarcis bocagei. Next base: position 636,582 of record NC_138127.1, on the reverse strand, counting down.
GGCAGCTGTAGTGTTAACAACTTACACATGACCAGGCTAGCAGATGCAGCAAAAGGTTTAGAAACAAGGAAGTCATTTTTGGAAGACCCCATGAATGGGCTGAAATGTATAATAATAATGCTAATAATAAAAAATTTTATTTATACCCCACCCTCCCAGGCCAGAGCCAGACTCAGGGCAGCTAACACCAGTAAAATTACAACAAAAACATAATGGGGGGGGCAATTTAAAATACAGGTTAAAATGCAACTTAAAATGCAGCCTCATTTTAAAAGTAGCCCATAAATCAAAAGCATAAGAGGAGGGAAACAGAAGGGTCAGACTGAGTCCAAACCAAAGGCCAGGCGGAACTGCTCTGTCTTGCAGGCCCTGTGGAAAGATGTTAAGTCCCACAGGGCCCTAGTCTCTTGTGACAGAGCGTTCCACCAAGTCGGGGCCAGTACTGAAAAGGCCCTGGCCCTAGTTGAGACCAATCTAACCACCTTGAGACCTGGGACCTCCAAAGTGTTGTCATTTGTGGACCTTAAGGTCTTCCGCGGGACATATCAGGAGAGGGTGTAATGCCCAAATTTGCCTGCCTTGACATTGTGATCAGGTTAAGAGAACCATCAGAGAGTGAATGTAGGACTTTGGGTTGCCATATGTGCTCTTTTTCCAGGACACATCCTCTTTTTCAGGTCCAGTTGCCATATGTCCTCTCCCCCCCCCACCCCGGACATATTCTCTTTTTCAGGATCAAAATTTATGTCTGGGCGCATTTTTAAAATTTGGTAAAATATCCAAGATTTTTGTTTTTTGTTTACAGTAACCCAAGAAAATTGTTCTAGTGCATTAAACTCAGATCTAAGGCACCTGGCTAAGCTAGTCTGCAGCAGATAATCACAACAAAGCAGCATCTTAAACTAGCTACATACAGTATAAATTCCTTCTCTTGTGGCTGAACTAAAAGGATGCTGGCTCAGCTGTAAGATCTTGGAGGAGTCTGGGAGGGCAAGAGTTAACATAGCGATCCGTAGTCAAAAGTAGAAGTCGGCAAATATGCCCTCTTTTTTGCTCTTCAAAACATGGCAATTCTAGAGAATGTGCTCTACCAGAACACCAGAACTAATTGGGTACCATAGTCAAGGCTCTTGGACTGCATTGGCCTAAGGAGGGGGAAATTGTGGCAGATCACTAGGCTTGACCAGAAGTAAAAAAGCTATTGATGTGGTTATACAGTGGTACCTCCAGTTACGAACTTAATTCATTCCGGAGGTCCGTTCTTAACCCAAAACTGTTCTTAACCTAAGGCACACTTTTGCTAATGGGGCCACCTGCTGCTGCCGCGCTGCTGGCTTGTGACTTCCGCTCTCATCCCGGGGCAAATTTCACTACCAGGAACATCTACTTCTGGGTTAGTGGAGCTCGTTACCCGAAGCATTCGTAAGGAGGACGGTACGTAACCCGAGGTTCCACTGTACAGTGGTACCTCGGGTTACATATGCTTTAGGTTACATACGCTTCAGGTTACAGACTCCACTAATCCAGAAATAGTACTTCGGGTTAAGAACTTTACCTCAGGATGAGAACAGAAATCGTGCTCCGGCGGTGTAGCAGCAGCAGGAGGCCCCATGAGCTAAAGTGGTGCTTCAGGTTAAGAACAGTTTCAGGTTAAGAACGGACCTCCGGAACGAATTAAGTACTTAACCCGAGGTACCACTGTACTAGATTGATACTACTACAGGAAACTAGTTAGGGATTTGCTCTCTGGAGGTAGAAGCTCATGTTCTAATCCCCATGAGTAAACTATATCTGCAGTTCTCTTTCAAAAGCTCACTGTTTACTGAACACGAATAAATGTTTTGACTTGCTTGGAAAACATCTATTGTGCCTATGTGTCACAGACTGGTTAGCTGCAAGAGGAATGGTGGGAGGAACCAGCTGAGGACCCGCGCCCCCAGGAAAGAAGGCTCAGAGCCAGGGGATTGGTGGTGGGACAACAATGAGTGGTCAGAGGGAGAAGATTGGGGGGAAGTGTATGAAATTGAAAAGGTAATGGGGCTTAGTGAGCGGAAGGAGTCTGTGGCAAAGAGAAGTCCAGAATCAGAAGTAGGAGAGGAGGCAGAGCTAAGCCTGGCTGGCAAGTCGCGCAGGTGTCTCCCCCTCCTGCTGCGACAAGCTCTGCTCCCCTCTAGTCTCCCAGAACTATGAGAGGCATGAAGAGGGTAGAGAAGAAGCTAGCTTCACACAGGTATAGTCTCAGGTTGCTTGGTGGAAATCCAGTAGAGGAGGGGACTTAGGCAGCTATGGGGAGGTGGGGACCTTAAGTCTCAGCAATTGCTTCATGGGGACAAGACCTGGCAGAGATGAGTTCCTATGCTCATTGGGCACTCCTGTGATTTGTTTTTGCTTTATTTTTGCCAATAAAGACTTAACTACAACTTGCTCATTTGTAATTTACTGCTGGCTCGCGCCTATCACCATGTTTGGGGAAAACAATGTTCAGCAGATGTGTGATTTGAACCAATGTCTTCCATGTCCTGGTATAATGCTTTTGTTCACCAGGATAATGCAGCATAGTTGTTGCTGAGCTGCTTTGCTTGTACATCGTTTCTTTTGAAATGAATGCATTTGGGTTCAATAGCTATGTATCTTTATTCTCATAAAACCTTCTGGTTCCAAGCACTGAGCTCCAGTGCCAAGACTTAGAAAGTCTGCGAGACTAATTTTTGCATGTGTGTGAGTGAATTAGAATTGCAGGTGTTGCATGAAAATGTTGATTTGTATATGGTTTTTCTATGATATAATGTATGTTTACGTTTTAAAATGCAAGTTTCTTAGAGGCCTTTTAGGTAACAAACAACTATTAAGTCTGATAGTTAAAACTAATAAAAAAAAAAAGATTTTAATTTTAAAAAGTGAAGATGCCAAAAACTGTTGACCTACTAATTTTAGCATGCTTGAAACCTGTACACATAGATTGATGTGCTTTCTAGAAATATTATGTTTGATTTCTAGATTTTACAAGCAGTTGCTCAATTTAATTTCTCTTTTGGTCATTCATTAATTTTATAAAACAATGCATTTCCAAAAGGAGAAGATTTAACAGAAAATATAGTAAAATAATAATAATAGTAAGGCAGGAAGTAATTTCCCTCACACAACTGCCTGCCACTTAATGTAACCAACAATGCAACATTTTTATCTTAAGTACAAAAGCACCCCAAAGGAAGTTCATTATATTTGCCAGGGGAAGCATGCCACTGGTATTTCAGAAAACTTCATTGTGTTTTCACAGTCCTACACCCTCGATTTCTTAACCAGGTTTGGAAGAACACATGTGATGCACAGGAATGTGTACCACCTTTCCATAGCCCCTCTTCTCTCATGCAAATAATCTTCAACGGTCTTAACCATGGTTAACAGTTATTTGTATATTACAATTAACTGCTGTTAATACCAACCACAGTTTGCTTCATTTATCTATGACTTCAATACATGGTTAATGGCAGTACCAATGTGGTTAAAACCAGTGGAAGGGAATCTGCAAGCCAGAAGAGGAATACTCAGCCCCATAGTCCAACCACCAAATAATGGCAAAAAAAGATTCCAAAATTAGTAGTTGGATGGGCACACTCTGCAGTTTAGTGGTTGGTAGGTTGGGGTGCTCTGCATCTCACAGTCATCCTTATAATTCTTCATTACTTCTTTCTCCATTTTCTTTTATGCTGTTTTGTAATACTTGACCCAGGACTCAGCTAGACTGGTAAAGAAAAAATATAACATTGTGCCACCAGATGGTGACATGAAGTCCTGTTTTTCTTTAGCTGTGATCCCTGTTTAAATTTACGCTTTAAACTGAAACACTTATTTGATGTGTCTAGATCCAGCCCCCTTCTGTTCTCACAATAGGGGTGTGATGTAGATATTCACTGCTGATAGCAGTGCTTTAGGCAAGCTCTAAATCCTGGATGTCAGGGGTTCAGAGACAGAGGCACAGGTGAGGGAGGAGACGGAGAGCGACGAGGAAGAATCCCAGGACAGTGAGGAAGAGGATGACAATGACTTGAGATCTTCCATGAGTCTCTCAAGTGAATCGGAGGATTCTCAGGAGGGGGCGCCCCTAGTCAGGACAAGGGGGGTCACAGGGGGGACCTGCCAGGAGCAGGGAAGCAGCAGGGAAACCCCGAGCGGGAGTGGGAGATCGGGGCCGGCTTCCCAGCAGGAACGAAGGGAAGAGAGGGGGGTTCCCAGTGTGACACACGGAGTGGAGCAGGAAAGAGACAGGGGAAGGAGATCTGGGGAGAACGTCCTGGCGGAAGAGGCGGAGAGTAGTACAGGGAGTAGTGTAAGTGTCAAAAGGAAGGTCAGGGGTAGCGAGCGCGCGCCAAGTTCAAATGTGGAGGCGCGCGGAAATGGAGAAAGCCCGGAGGAGGAGCCCAGCCCCAAAGCACGAAGGAGGGGGGAACAGGCATCTCAGGAATCCGCTTCTGGAGAGAGCAGGAGGGAAGGAACCCAGGGGGGCAGAAAGACCCTGCGGAAAAGGAAAGACAGGAAGAGGTGGTCTAGCACAAGCCTCTTAAGTTGGTGCAGGGGCGGGACCGATTCAGAGGGGACTTCAAATGTCTAACGTTAGAGACTCGGGGCTGCGCGCCTCGGTTGTGGAATCAATAATGAACTGCAATAAACATCCTTGTATATAAGAAGAGCTTGGCGTTGGTCTTTTGTGAGCTGAGACCTGAGGCAGCCTCTGACACTTGTCAATCGTCTATATTTTATTTTCATAACAGTCTCATCTCCCGGAAACCAATCCTGGTAACAGGTATATGGAACATGACTGCAAAGCTGAAAACTTCATAGCGTACAGGTGAGTCTTTAACACATTCTGCACATGCTAACTACTACCCCTTTGAGTGGCTGTGTACCCCATACTGACATGCCTCTGAACTAGGTCATCCACCACCACTCCATACCCCTTGTAAAGGTAAAGGGACCCCTGACCATTAGGTCCAGTCGTGGCCGACTCTGGGGTTGCGGCGCTCATCTCGCTATATTGGTTGAGGGAGCAGACGTACAGCTTCCGGGTCATGTGGCCAGCATGACTAAGCCGCTTCCGGTGAACCGGAGCAGTGCATGGAAACGCCGTTTACCTTCCCGCCAGAGTGGAACCTATTTATCTACTTGCACTTTGATGTGCTTTCGAACTGCTAGGTTGGCAGGAGCTGGGACAGAGCAACGAGAGCTCACCCTGTCGCGGGGATTCGAACTGCCAACCTTCTGATCGGCAAGTCCTAGGCTCTGTGGTTTAACCCACAGGGCCACCCGCGTCCCCTTGTAGAAAGAATCAAAAGTATGAATCTCCTTCAGGGCTTCACTATTTACTGGATAACGTAACATAGGGTGTGAAATATACAAATCAAAGGTATGCAATTCCTTAAAGAATAAGGAATGTTGCAGTTAGTGCCCTTAATGCTGCATACAGAATACGGTGCACAAAATGGCAAGAGACAGTTTTGTGTTCAACTACCATAAAATATTTATTTTGTCTAGATTATAAAATTATCTCCTTTGTATCTGCATAGATCTTTATTAAATGAAAGCACACTGTGGTCAAGGATAGACTTCTAGAACTGTTTGCACATTCTTGTTTTGTTTTTGTATTGTAGAGGTCATTTGATTTTTAGCAATACAGACAAATCTAAAGCCAAAAGGCTATTCTGCTGCAAGACATCAACAAAATGCAAAGGACAGCTTTTTCAGCTGACAAAGCCTCTCATCCATCCTCACCTAATGACCTCTTTATTCATCCTGTGAACACGCACAGACTAATCAGATGGGTGCCTTGCTAGCAAAGCAGCTGACTATTCCAAATTTGCATGTAAAGTGAGAATAAAATCGAAGGGAACTTTTGCAGAAGTCCAAAACATTTTGCTTTAACATATACCACTAGAGGGAGCCTTTGTCAAGAAAATAACATTTGAGAACTAATATTGAATTTTGGCACAATTGTGCTGGTTTAGTTTTATGAATTAAAATAAACATTTACTACTAAGGTTTTCTCCTCAAGATGCTTAGAGCAAATATAGAGTCCTAGAAGTGCATAAATGCACATGATCACAGTCTGCATTCCATTAAAGCATGTCAGTAGAGCATACACCTGGGGCAGGTAACGTAAGGCCCAGGGGCTGGATGCGGCCCAATCACTTTCTCAATCCGACCCACAGACGGTCCGGGAAACAGCATGTTTTTACATGAGTAGAATGTGTCCTTTTATTTAAAATGCATCTCTGGGTTATTTGTGGGGCATAGGAATTCGTTCATTTCCCCCAAAAAATATAGTCCAGCCCCCCACAAGGTCTGAGGGATGGTGGACCAGCCCACAGCTGAAAAAGGTTGCTGACCCCTGGCATACACTTTAGAATCCTAGAATTGCAGGGTTGGAAGATACGCTGCAGAGTCCAACCCTCCCACAACGCAGGAATATGCAGCTGTCCCAAGTGGGGATCAGACCTGCGACCTTGGCATGATCAGCACTATGCTCTAACAAACTGCGCTCAGACTCTTAATCTCAGGGTTGTGGTTTCAAGCCCCACGTTGAGTGAATGATTCCTGCATTGCAGGGAGCTGGACTAGATTACCCTCATGGTCCCTTCCAACTCTACAGTTCTATGATTCTATGACAGCTGCAAGGGCAAGACATTCACACCTTGTTACTTGGATTATTCCAGATTGCATCTTAACTTCACAAAGGTTTCTCAGGTAGATCAAATGTTGTCAAAGAATGAAATCAACTGTTTTTCATTTTAAGGATTCATATATTATGGAGCTTCTGTGTATCAGTTTCTTTCATTTTTTTTATCCAGTACAGAGAAGTTTTGAAAGATCTCTAAGTAACAAAGGTAGCTAAAATTATATTTCTGGTTAATACAAATGCTGATGCAGTAATATCCAGTCTAAGTTATTTTCAACTGTTATAAGTCATTCTAAAAAGTTTTTTGAATGGAGAACTATGTATCATCTAATTATAGTAAACAACTGTTAACTAATTAGCAAACACCAAGCAAAGGTAGTGATTGATACAGCCATGGGCTGTTCTTTGCTGGTGGAAGTGATTCACTATTAAAACAAATTATATCTGGCCCCAAGCAGGGGAACACTCTAGAACAGATCAATAGTCCTTAGCTTGGGTCATTTCTTAAAATGTTTTGGGAAGGGTTTCATACAAAGTCATTAAGGTAGGTATTGTCCAGGGGTCTTTGTGCAAACTAACAATTCAAATATAATTGTCATGGCATGCTAGACACTTAGATAAAATCTGTTCCTTGAGGTACACCTTTCTCTTCAATTACATCCTTTGCTAACATGATACTGTGGCTCTTTTCTTCTTCTGCAGTTGGATCATGGTGTGTGGGGGTGGGGTGGGGTATGTATCTGTGGGTGGGGGTGGGGGGTAGGTGTGTGGGTGTGTGGATTGCCCCAGCCACTCAGGGTGGCTCCCAACGAAAATGAGTAAAAACACAACCCATTTATTATTTAACACATTTTTATATCACCTTTCCTCATTGTTACACCCAGTGAAGGCAACATATAAATCATAAACTGATTTTAACAAAACATTTGCACAAATTAAAAATCAGTATAATCTTTCAAAACTCCTGGACAAATGAAATGTTTTTGCTTGGATCTTAAATAAGAGTAATGTTTATATATTAAAATGTTGTTTATTTTTAACAAAAAATACTTCCCAGCATAGTTTATAGAAACAAACAAAAAACAAAACGAAGACAGTGCTACTCCTCAGACCTACAATGAAAAAAACAAACAAACACAAAAAGAATAGGGAGATAAAAGGAAAAAAGAAAGCTAAAATTCAATGTAGCTTATTGCTTTATATGGATTGTGAGTAGGTTGATAATGGCTATCAGTAATGTAGCATGCTTTCTGAACATAAAGTGTTCAGGACCTGGCAAAGAATTATGAAAGTCAATATATCTCATACACCACTGATCACCACCTGATTTCAACCACTCTGGCTATGTTAAATAATCATATTGCAGCTCAAAAAGCCACAATATGAACAGGCCTCCCTCTGGTCTGGAGCTAGCAATTAAACAATAAAGCATTCCACAAACCACAACCTCTCACATTGTCTAAATCAGAGAATTATGGTGAACTGCCTTTGACTCAGGACACAAAACCAGAGTCTGAAGTTCTTTTAACATCTTGGCTGGTTCCAAAGCTGCCAATCTCAAGCTTCCTGCTTTAGTTTAAATGGGAAATATTGGCCAAGGGAAGACTTCTTGGCCTGCTTTCACTGGTTTACCACAATGATGCTCTCATTGTTCAGAGAGAAGCCAAGCTGCATAAATACTTACAGCACATGTACAGAGCTCAAGCAGAACTGAGCTACTCAAGTAACAGCCCCTCCCTTCTATGATGGAAGGAAGGTGGGATATAAATATAACAAAAAAGTATTTTCTGGAAACTAAGGTTTACAGCAATTAGGAGGGCTGCACACAGTTTATAGAGGAAAGTATGGCAATGCAAAGAGGCTTTATAGCATGGGAAAAACTAATTTAGAAGAGGCATTCTAACTGTCTTTCTACCTGCCAGGTTCTGGTTAGATCTACAGCTCTTACATTTGAGAGAGAAGGACTACCTGGACTGGACTTGGTGCTTACATGAAGTTGCACATTTAGTGAAGATTTGAGGGAAAACATGAGGTTTGAAGCTCAACATCAAAAAACCTAAGATCATGGCCACTGGTCCCATCACCTCCTGGCAAACAGAAGGGGAAGAAATGGAGACAGTGAGAGATTTTACCTTCTTGGGCTCCATGATCACTGCAGATGGTGACAGCAGTAACGAAATTAAAAGATGCCAGGTTCTTGGGAGAAAAGCAACGACAAACCTAGACAGCATCTTAAAAAGCAGAGACATCACCTTGCTGACAAAAGTCTGTATAGTTAAAGCTATGGTTTTCCCAGTAGTGATGTATGGAAGTGAGAGCTGGACCATAAAGAAGGCTGATCGCCGAAGAACTGATGCTTTTGAATTATGGTGCTGGAGGAGACTCTTGGGAGTCCCATGGACTGCAAGAAGATCAAACCTATCCATTCTGAAGGAAATCAGCCCTGAGTGCTGACTGGAAGGACAGATCCTGAAGCTGAGGCTCAACTCCCTGGAAAAGACCCTGATGTTGGGAAAGATTGAGGGCACAAGGAGAAGGGGACGACAGAGGACGAGATGGTTGCACAGTGTTCTCGAAGCTACCAACATGAGTTTAACCAAGCTGCGGGAGGCAGTGGAAGACAGGAGTGCCTGGCGTGCTCTGGTCCATGGGGTCACAAAGAGTCTGACACAACTAAACGACTAAGCAACAACAACAAATGAGGCAAATCTTGTCTCCCAAGATTCCACTGTGTGCCATAATTGCCCCATCTTTTGCCAAATATTCAAATGAACATGCACAAATTCAAAGGAACCCTGCTTGAAGCAAAGCTTGCACATTTCAAGGTGAATGGGATGGGTAGAATGCTCAGTTGGAAGAAAGCCAAAAAGATGAAAGCCAATTCTAAGCCAGCGCCCAGTTGTTTTAATATAAAAGCTTGAGAAGAGTCCCAGAGAACAGGGTTCAACACACCAAACAAAAACTCAAAGAATAAAAAACGCTGTTCAACCTACAGGCACCAAGCACACAGCACTGCAACATATGACTGGAAAGAACAGGAAATTGAAGGGGGAGAGAGAGAAACAGAGGGAGAGAGGGAGAGGAACAGCATGCATAAAGAGGACAGATCCGTGCTGTAAAAAATGTAACATGCAAGATCATATTTCCACATGGAAAAATTATTAATACATGAAAGAAAGTTAAGTGTTAGATCTATAAAATGTTAATAACATTTTAAAGAACATGTAAGTGCACTTTTAGTCCTTTCCTGGCCCCATTGGTCACTGTGTACTATTGATGTCTTGACTGGGAGTAGTAGTAGTAATAGCTCAAAGTTCAGTTGCTAGGTTACCGGCAAATCAACATTTAGATCATCATGGGAGGCTAGAAAAAGAATGCATTTCTGTTTTCACAAGATAACTGAATAATTTAAAGAGAATACTTCCTTCTACCCTAATTTCCATTCTAGCAAAATAGCTATTGAATTTGCAATAGCTATGTAGTCAGTTATGATGACCGACTGAAATGCAGTAAGAAAAAGCTATAAACACAAATTTAGCAAATTATGAAGAAAGGAAAAAATTGAATATGAAGTATAGTTCTGCCTTGTAGTGAGGTTTTAAAAGGTGTTACTGCTGATAATTCATCTTAGAAAGCATTTGCAGCTGCAATACTACTCCATATTCAAGGAAGCAAGCATACGGCTTCTATAACTTTTGGTTATTAGTTCAGATTCCCTACTACATGGCAGCCTATGGGAAACATGTTTGCCTTTTGAAAAATGCTGCTCAAAGTTGATGCCTGCATCAAATTAATAAGTGACATTCTTGAGTTCCGTCCTTTTTAGGAGGAATATCCTCTCATTATCCACTCCCAACATGTTTTAAGATCACTTGGAAGCCCTCCTGAAACTAACAAGACTTTAAGTATACATATTCAGGAGCACAACCTCAGAGGAGAAAATAACTGCAACTTTCAATACAACACTAACTGTGGTCCTAACAGCATCCTTCCCTCAATTTGTTATATTTCAGCAATACTGTATTCTAACACCCTTTTTTAAAATAGACTAAAAACTATGCTTGAAGAATGTCGGTCAATTGATTTGTCAAGTAAACCCTGTGTACATTAGTGTGTGGGCATGGCAATGAGGTTATCTTCAAGTTAAAGACCTACATTGGCTCCCAGTACGGTTCTGAGCACAATTCAAAGAGTCGGTGCTGACCTTTAAAGCCCTAAACGGCCTTGGCCCAGTATACCTGAAGGAGCGTCTCCACCCCCATCATTCAGCCAGGACACTGAGGTCCAGCTCTGGGGGCCTTCTGGCGGTTCCCTCTGTGCAAGAAGTGAGGTTACAGGGAACCAGGCAGAAGACCTTCTCGGTAGTGGCGCCCGCACTGTGGAAAGCCCTCCCATCAGATGTCAAGGAAATAAACAATTATCTGACTTTTAGAAGACATCTAAAGGCAGCACTGTTTAGGAAAAATTTTAATGTTTGATGGTTTATTGTGCTTTTAATTCTGTTGGGAGCCACCCAGAGTGGCTGGAGAAACTCAGCCAGATGGGTGCAGTATAACTGTTGTTGTTGTTGTTGTTGTTGTTGTTGTTGTTGTTGTTGTTGTTGTTGTTGTTGTTGTTGTTACTACTACTACACTACTACTACTACTTAGGCTGCAGG